>NC_136762.1:23083711-24283711 GCF_936440315.1 Barbus barbus
TCTCACTGAGAAAAAGCTTATCTCTGGCCTTGCCGTCTCTTCCTTTGATTAGTTGGACTAAACAAAGCATTAGTGTTCTTAGAAGCTCTAAACTAGTGATTCTGTGTATTGAAGCACTAACATGACTTGTTCTGCAAAAAACCTCCAAAACATGAAAATCTGACTTCTGCATTGCAAATACGATTACGTCATGAGAAATAAAAAACTTTCATGTGCTTAAGCTTTACTAATAGCATAAAACAACTTTCTCTCACTGAGATATAAGCTTTTCAGCATGTGTGGCCTTGCTTTCTGTTAATATGCTTAGTTGCACTAAACATAGCATTAGTGTTCTTAGAAGCTCTAAACTAGTGATTCTGTGTATTGAAACACTCTCACATGACTTGCTTGGCAAAAAAGCACTAACAAATGATAATCTCTTCTGCTTTGCAAATAACATTACATTTCATGAGAAAGAGACATCTTTCATGTGCGTAAGCTTTACTCTTAAAATTGCATAATACAACTTTTTCTCACTGAGAAAGAAGCTTTTCAGCAACTGTGGCCTTGATTTCTCTTCATTTGCTTAGTTGTACTAAACAAAGCATTAGCATTCTTACACGCTGTAAAATGGTGATTCTATTCATTGAAGCTCTTACATGACTTGCTCTGCAAAAAAGCACTATCACATGATAATCTGTCTTCTGCTTTGCAAATAACATTACATTTCATGAAAAATAAACATTTTTCATGTGCTTAAGCTTTTCTCTTAAAATTGCATAAAACAACTTTCTGTCACTGAGAATGAAGCTTTTCAGCATCTGTGGCCTTGCTTTCTCTTCATTTGCTTAGTTGCACTAAACACAGCATTAGTGTTCTTAGAAGCTCAAAACAAATGTTCCCTGCCGTACTGCGCTCGTACTGACGTTAAAGACGCTTTGGGAAAAAGCCTTTTTTGTCCTGAACTGAAGCCTTATTCAATCACTCCACTCGTACTGCGTCTTGTTAAAGACGCTATTGGAAAAAGCCTTTTTTGTCTTGAACTGAAGCCTTATTCAATCACGCAGTGAAACTACACTCCTCGCAGCTGAACAAGCGACCTCACCTGCAAGCTGATGCTAGTGGTGGGCAGAGCGAGGCTTCGTGAAACACTGTAGCAGTTGAAGCAAATGTGTCGAGGCTTCGAAACGTTTCGATTCCTGTCTGTACAGTGACACCTAGTGGGTATTTACAAGTATTGCTCTGAAACAGCGTTGACAAAGAAACAATTGAGGGAATTGACGAATTGTAATGTATGTTGTGTCAGTGAAGCGTCCAGGTGAAATGGGGGTGTGGTTAGTGTGCTCGATTGCAATGATGTCTCCGTGGGTCAGAATCCTGGGTGAAGCAGTCACTTTTACAAAATTATAATAAACAATTCAAATGTGTGTTTTTATTGTTCTCTTGTAAAGTTTTGAAACATCGGTCTGACATCTGAATGAACACTTTGTGAATAAATTTTACTTTGATAATGACAAATAGACAATAAAATACATCAAGCCACAATGTCTTCCATTTTTTAAATATAGAGATTTTTATTTAAAAATAATAATTGTTCTGCTGTTGATGAACTTAGCCTACTTTTTTACATAGAAGTTCTCCAGCCTTTGAAAAAATCCTCTCACAAGGGACACTTGTCGCTGGCATGCACAGATACTTTTTAGCTTTTTAGCTAGCAGATGCTTCAACTGCTACAGTGTTTCACGAATGTCTATAGCCTATCTATCAATATCTTAATAATAACTTTTAATGTAGCCTAAATATAATTAACCAAATTACACTATAAATATCACTATATTGCAAAATCTCTCTCCTCTCACAAAAACCCACGAAGTGAAGATGCGTTAACTGTACTTTTATACTTTGTGGGAGTTAGGTTGAGACAGATGTGCAATTGTGTGATTTGTTCCCGACCCTATCTATCAAACGCCAAATCGGCAGGTATGACACATCTCGAAACACTTGTGACACGTGACATGGGTGTTTCGAATCACGCTTTCGGAGCAGTTTCGAAACATCTGCGCTTCGGGATCTCGACACCGTGTCGAAACGTCAGTTTCACATCAGCCATCCCTAAAGTATGATCAAACCAGCCAGAGTGAAATTTAATAACAAGATCTTCGTTTCCTGTTTACTAATCTGGTATTTGGGGTCTATATGATCCCAACAATTTATAGAGAAATTGTACAAAAAATACACATTTTTAATTATACAAATAATATATGTTTTTTTGTTTTGTTTACTTCTCATCTATTCATTAATACTGTGTTTTGGGAGATATAAAGTACTTTTGTACCTATTTTGTCTGTGTGTGTGAGAGAGAGAGAGAGCGAGAGAGTGCATATGCCTGTGTTTGTACGTAGGTGTGTGTGTGTGAGAGAGAGAGAGAGTGAGAGAATGAATGTGTGCATATGTATGTGTTGTGTGTGTGTGTGTATGTGCTTGTGTGTGCCTGTGTGTTTGTGTGCATGCATTAGGTCTTACCCTTTTATATCTTTGTTCTGCATTTGTGACTGATTTCCTTTGCCAGTTCTATAAAAATGCTCTCTGTGGCTTCTGTCCAGTGTGTGTTTGTTTGTGTGTGTGTGTGAGCATGTCTTTTCTACATCACATTTATGCTCTAGTAGTAGGCCTTCATTTCCGTGTGAAAATTTTCTGATTTATGCTGGATTTATAGATTTTTTTTGACAAATGAAGAAAAAATATTGAGTTTTTTTCACATTTCCCATTCATTTCAATTGACCCCGAAGACCAGATTTGTAAAAAAGTTTTTTTACATACCTTCAGAACAACCGAATCAAGCCCAGTTTTTGTGTGTGTGTGTGTGGGAAGTCGTGGCCTAATGGTTAGAGAGTCGGACTCGTAATCGAAAGGTTGCGGGTTCGAGTCTCCGGCCGGCAGGAATTGTAGGTGGGGGGAGTGAATGTCCAGCGCTCTCTCCACCCTCAATACCACGACTGAGGTGCCCTTGAGCAAGGCACCGAACCCACAACTGCTCCCCGGGCGCATTGGCTGCCCACTGCTCCGGGTGTGTGTTCACGGTGTGTGTGTGTGTGTGTGGATTTGTTCACTACTCACTGCTGTGTGTGTGCACTTGGATGGGTTAAACGCAGAGCACCAATTTCGAGTATGGGTCACCATACTTGACAATACGTCACGACTTAGATTATGTAGGAAAAGTCACAAAATCTTATTCCACTCAGATGAAGGGAACCCGTGAACCGATTGAGGGTTTTAAAGAAGGGGAGAGCGCAAAGACACAGGCTGCGATGAATACTGAAGGGGAAGAGCTGGATCAGCCTGCCGACCACGATTATACCATGGAGGTTACAATAGTTAATAAAAGAAAAGACTCCGCGCCAATAACTCCAAGCAAGATTCCAGTCGGGAAGAAGAGCAAACCTGCACCAACGGAAGGTGAGGCCTCAAATCTAACCATATTGGAAGCCATTCAAAACATGGAAAAGAACTTTAATGAGCAGTTATTGGTTCTTCGAGAGGAATCTAAACGGAGCAGCTGCATGATCGCTAGCTTAGCCAAAGCTGTAGAGTTCAATGCCGACGAAGTTTAAGACTGTAAAGGAAAGATCAGCGAGCTAGAAAAGTGCAACGAACGTTTATGCAAAGAAAACAAAGAGCTTAAAGAAAGAATCCGGGAGCAAGAGAGATATAAGATGAGATGGTGTCTGAAAATTAAAGGCTTGACGGAAAAAAAGGATGAGAACATCAGATCGGACATCATACAACTCTTGAATAACATCGCCCCTGACATGGAAGAGCGACAGCTCGAAGAAGCAATCGACATTGTACAGAGTTGGACGAAGGGATGACATCAGGAAGATACACATTGTTGTCTTATTTGTTCGGAGACATGTCAAGGAGGCGATATGGCGGCGCTGCAAGGATTCCCAAGTGTGCAGGGAGAAGGGCATCCACTTCGCTGAGATGCTACCGCTGGAAGACAGGGAGGCAAGAAAGCAACTGTGGCCGCAGATTGAGCAAGCCCGTCGAGAGGGGAAACGAGCTTACTACCACAGACCGCACGGATACATAGAGGGTCGACCGATTGGTTAAACCGCACAAGGAAGACGTGATTTGTTTGCACTAGATAAAAAAAGGAGTGTTTTAAGATCTCATGGGAATATTTCTGTTATTGAGAAACAGCACACAGCTTAGAACAAAATTCTCATTGTTCTTTCTTTTATTTTGTTTTATATAGCTTCTTTCACTTTTTTTCAGAAATGTTCAATTGTTCAATTTCACTTGCTTCGTTAAATGTGAGGGGTCTAAAAGATTTGGTCAAAAGAAAGGCTTTGTTTTTATTTTGTAAAGGGCGGAAACCACATTGTCTTTTGTTACAAGAAACTCATTCTTCCGAAGTAGATGATAAATTCTGGGCTAACCAATGGGGTGATCGAATATTATTTAGTCATGGGACCACTAAGTCAGCTGGTGTTGCAATTTGTTTTAATAGGTTTCCAGGTGACATAATTACACACAGGGCAGATGATCAAGGTTAATGGTGGTTTTAAAAGTTGATAGTTACTTTTTGATCTTAACAAATATATATGGACATAAAAGTAATGCCCAATATAAACAAATGCTTGATGATGTTACAATCACATTATCAGAGCTCAAAACATTATATCCTACAGATTTTATTTTAATGGGAGGTGACTGGAATATGACACCGGATGAATGGGCAGACAGATGGCCCTCTAAATTTGACAATAACCACTTTAATCGTATAATTGGAGAATTTGTTACCAGAAATTATCTGGTAGATATATGGAGAAGGGTAAATCCAGAAGTCAGGCAATACTCCTGGCATAAACCTAATAACACCTGCAAATCTAGGATTGACTATTGGCTGGTTGTTGATGCACTTGCTGGGTTTGTCTCTGATTTTTTTATTTCTAAAGCCCCATTAACAGATCACTGTATAATAGAAATGAAGATAAATACAGCTAATAGAAGTATAAATAAAGGTTATTGGAAATTTAATTCAGGTCTGTTAAAAAAAATAAGTAATATTGTAAGAGAATAAAATAAATAATAGCCGAAACTGAAAATAATGAGACAATAGATAGTTTTTGTAATAAATCAGATTTTTTAAAATATAAAATTAGCGAAAGTTCCATCAAGTTCAGTAAGGAGTTAATCAAGGAAAAAAAGAATAGAGGAAATATGCCTGTGGTAAAGATGGTCTTAGCTGTGGCTAGGCAGGCAGCAAAAAAAAAAAAGTAAAACTCAAGTTTCTTAAAGGGGATTTAATTTTCTTGTCAGGGCATACTCCAAACAGCGTGACAGAGTTCCATCAACAAAATTCAATACAGGAAAACAAAGTACAAACAAAAATAAAAGGAGGAAAAAAAAAAACATAACAAAATAATAATTACATGAGAACATCAACCGCGTTGGCTACTGGCCCAACAGTCACCCTTTGTTCTCCCCCCCCCCCCCTTTTTTTTTGTCCAAACAATTAGACTCTTTATAGTTGAGGCTCCTCCCCTCAAATTCAAACGCACCAATGGCAAGGCTATCTCCAATACAATCGACACATCTCAACATTCAAACATGAATATTAGCATCTTCTTTATCAAGCTCCATTTTCATCATGAAAACCAACGAGAATCTTAAAAGACATGCATTCAATGTAATAATATTCAACATTCTCAATACTTGAACTCCTCCTCCTTTGGGAAGGTATAAGTCAGGCTTCCTGTTCGCGAGCCCCTCCTATTAGGAAGTTCCAGGAAGAAGGTAAGACAAGAGATTCACTATAAACAAACAAATCATTATTGACATAATTTACATTCACCTTTTTCTTATTTACAGGCACAAAAGGCTAGGACCGACAAACATGAGTTGCAATGGAATGTGCACCTTCCATTCTACACATGTGAGACGAAACAGTGAATAAAATTATCTTGAACACAAAACCCGTTGTTTGGTTCACTGTAAAAAATTATTCACTATATTTACTCAATAAAAGTGTTTCAAAATATTACACACAATATTAATAATTAAATTAATACATTAGAATTAGTTAGAATTAATCAAATGAGATGCTTACACTTAACCATTCAAAATGAGTAAAATAGCATGAAAAAATTAAGTAAAATGTAAACAAAAATATTGGTTTTATTGGAAAAAAACAAAACTTGAAACACTCTGCTAAAGCATACTATACGCATGCCAGGCCAGTAGTTGGCGATCAAGAAACAACTCGCAAAAATGTAATACGCATACACATGACATCAACTTTTTTGTTGTTTACTTGGAGATGATACAGGCATTGTGTTCAAAAGCGTGTGTTTTCAGGCCCCCAAAACAGAGTTATTGAAGACACCTGATGTTAACAAACAGAATCGCTGAACGAGAAAATCTTAATTTTTATGTCACCATTATAGTGGTCAGTGTTTACTTTAGTTGTGCTCTTGATCCTTGACTTTTTAACAATAAGCTTTGTTTGGCTGCTGTAACAGTATTTTCGCAGCTAGACAAGCTGAGAGAAAAGGCCATCAGTTGGTTTAGGTTATGCTTTAGCGTGACCATTATATGACCTGTGTTACTGACCTCATTTAGAGACTAATCACTGAGTTGGACTTATTTTCATTATAGCAGCCCTGTGATTTTACAGAAGACCTGCATTTTCAGTATAATCCAAATAGTTTCTTAATTGTTCTGATTAAATAATATGGAGAGGCATTTCTTTTTTTTTTTTAGGCACACTGATATCAAGAACCAGCGTATGAATCACAATAACGGTGACAAACACCATAGTCAGATCAACTCTGAGCATCACAAAACAAGCTACTAAAAAGTCACATACAAACAGCAAAAATAAAAGAAAAGAGTAAGAATAAATACAAGACAATTCAGCTCATAATTTATTCATGCTGCAATGCATGATGGGAGCCATGGATGAGTTTTGATTGGTGGCACCCAGAATGCACTGCATGCTTTTTGATGGTCACCATTGTTGAGGTTCTTACGGTGATTCTTGATTTCTGTGAAAATGAGCTTTTTTTATTTTAATAATCAGGAGAGCTTTTAGAACTGTTATGATTATGCTGATAATTCCAGACCTTATACTGTGCACACAACAGCTGTAATTGGCAAGGTACACTCTATTCAAAGATTCAGGTCAAATGACTTTGATGTCAAAACATAACCAACAACACCTGATCTCTTTTTTCTGGGCTTGGTTAGCTGATATAACTCAGTTAAAGCAACCAAAAAATAGACTTATTGTTAAAAAGTTAAGAGTCAAAAACCCAACTACTGCAAACACTGACCACTGTAATGGTGACATAAAAATTAAGATTTTCTCCTTCAGCGATTCTGTTTGTTAACATCAGGTGTCTTCAATAACTGTTTTGGGGGCCTGAAAACAAGCTTTTGAACACAATGCCTGTATCATCTCCTAGTAAACAACAAAAACGTGAATTTGTGAAAAAGTCGACGTCATGTGCATGCTTATAATGTTTTTGCAGGGTGTTTCTTGATCGCCAACTACTGGCCTGGCGTGCATAATATAGTTTTCATTAGCATAGTGGGTTTTTTTGTCCAATGAAACCAATATTTTTGTTTAAATTTTACTTAATTTTTTCATGATATTTTACTCATTTTGAATGGTTAATGTAAACATCTCATTTGATTAATTCTAATTAATTCTAATGTGTTAATTTAATTATTAATATTGCTTGTAATATTTTGAAACAAATATAGTGAATCATTTTTTACAGTGTTCTTTGGATTGAAAGTTCCATACCTCACTTCATCACAATGCCTGTTTCAGGAAATTAGTAAATATTGTGAAAAAGTAGAATTAAACAGTGACGATAAAGAGAAATGATTGATACTACAAGCTAAATTAGATGATATGTATTGTAAAAGAGCCCAAGGTGCTTTTGTAAGATCACAGGCAAAGTGGATAGAGGAAGGGGAAAAGAATACCTCGTATTTCAGTAGTTTAGAGAAAAAGAGACAGTAGAATAAAGCCATATTAAGTTTACTGATAAAAGGAGTAGAGTGTAAAGATGTTAAAACAATTGAAAAAGAGGTTTTTATTTTCTATAGAAACCTCTACACATCTATGTACTCTCACTCCGATTCTTTCAAATTTTTTAATATAATTAAGGACTTCATACCCAAAATTGATGACACATTTAAAGAATTTTGTGAGTCTGATTTAAGAATAGAAGAATTGGAGGAGGAGAGCTTGAAATTGTCCCTGAGTAAATCTCCTGGCTCTGATGGGCTCACGACCGAATTTTACAGGTTTTTCTGGAAAGAAGTTAGACATTTGTTATTTAAAGCAATTCAAGAACGCACAGAAAGAAAAGAATTACCAACAAGCATGAAAAGAGGCATAATAATACTAATTCCTAAACAGGGCAAAGATAAAAGATTTCTAGACAATCTAAGACCCATTACACTTCTCAACACTGACTAAAAACTATTATCGGGAATTATAGCCGCTAGGATGAAAAAAGGCCTGTCTCAGATAATAAGTGAAACTCAATCTGGCTTCCTTGGTGGAAGATCCATTCAACATAAGATTGGTTTTAGATTTGATCGATTACAGTGATATATTGGTAGAGAGGGGTTTCATCGTATTTCTAGACTTTTACAAAGCCTTTGATTCAGTAGAACATCCATTTATCTTAAAAGCTTTAAAACATTTTGGTTTTGGACAGAAATTTACAAATTTAATTAGTATACTTTATAATGATATTAATAGTTGTGTATCTTTAGAACATGGTACTTGCTCAAGATTTTCAGTGAAGGGGGCATTAGGCAAGGTTGTAATTGCTCTCCTTTACCATTTATAATGGTTGCTGAATTATTGTCCATTATGGTAAAGAACAGTGGATCTGAAGGCTTAAACATATCAGGGGAACACATCATCATAACTCAGTTTGCAGATGATACAACTTTGTTCTTAAAAAATGAAAACCAAATTGTTACAGCACTAGATTAAATTAATACATTTTCTAAAGCATCAGGTGTTATGCTAAATATGAATAAGTGTGAAATTCTTGCGTTGCATGAACAACCAGCTTCCTCAATCAGTAACATGAGAGTTAAAACAGAAGTTAAATATGTGGGTTATTACAGTTACACAAAATAAAGAAATAAGAGAGAAAGAAAATATTCTTAAAAATATTGATAAATGTAAAAAGATGCTGAACTTATGGTTACAAAGGGATAACAATATTTGGCAGGGTTTTACTGTCCAAGATGGAGAGTATATCCAGAGCTATTTATCCGGCTTATTCATTAGGAATTTCAGAGAATATGATTAATTTATTGAACAAAACAAGTTTCAATTTTATTTGGAAAGAAAAATGCCTGTGGTTGACTGTGAAAATTGACTGTGGTCTCAATTAAAGTTGGAGTACTGTTAAAAGAGAAGAACATAGATTTTTTGATAAATAACTTTATTTTATGCAAACACTTTATTCACAGATGGTAATATTTAAAGGTTAAACCTCACTTCAGCGGATAGAAGAATGAGATATTTGCTAAGTCTCTTTCACGAGTTCACACACATATATTTAGCACGAGTTACGTAATGCGTATTTGGCGAGTATGTTAATACGTAGTTGGCGTGCTGTCCTGGGGAAGGGCTCTGAGCTCGGGAATGGCCCGAACCCAGAGTATCCCCCAAAAAGCAATGGGTGTAGGACAGCCGCCAGACTGAGATCCCCCCCAAAATACGCACTAGAGATCTGGCGGGAGCTAGTTACGAAGAGTGGCCAGTATTGCAGAGCCGTGGGAGCCTATGAGCTCTGAGGGAGCGTATTGGCATGCATGGTTAGGCCCCACCGGTCGCTGGTGTGAACTGCGTGGTTTAGGGCGACCGGTCGGGGAGGGCTCGACCGAAGCTCAACGGTGTGCTCATCACGTTGGGACGGGTGAGCCCTGCCCGCCGATGGAGGAGCAGCTGGTTAAGGCCCTGACCAGGAGGACCCGAGTTGCCTGCAGTGGGATAGTTCACGGAGTCGGCGTACGGGCTCTACTGGCTGTCAGCCCCTGCTAATCAGAGGACAGAGGGCGGTTGTCTGGCCGAGGGGGCCCATGAAGCCTCCAGCTTGAGCTCAATACTCCAACGTCGGACAAGTGGGTACCATCGGCTTGGCAGATAAAAAGAGTTTGGGACGCCCGGCAAGGACGCTCTCGCGACATCCGACGGGAGATCAAGACTCACGACATCGAATGGATGAGCCTCACTTGCGGGCGGCAAGCATAGGAGCCCACCGGGAGACCAGCGTCAACGACTGACACGAGATCAAGACTACGATGTCAGACGGATAGCTTCGCCGATGAGTAGGGAGAAGAGAAAACCCGGAACTGCTCTCGCAGCATCCGATGGGAGATTGAGACTCACAGAGCATCAAACGGGTAAGCCTCGCCAGGCAGGGGGAAAAGGTGTGAGGCTAGAAGAGACAGTTGGACGGTGTTCGGCAGGCGGACGAGACCCTTGAAAGCTAGGCCTCGTCACCCGTCGGACGGAAAATTAGGTGGGTGGCCAAGACCGACGCCGACGCTCTACGGGAGGCCAATACTCACTGAGTCTAACGGGTCGGTCTTGCCGACCGTAGGATGAAGCGGTAAGTTGTCTGGCTGTGATACTCTCGCCGACGCCCGACGGGAGCACAATACCCACTGTGTCGGACGGGTAAGCATCTCCAGCTGGACTTGAAAAGGTGAGGTTGTGTGGCCGGGAGGCTCTCGCCGGTGTCCGTCGGGAGATCAAGACTCGCTGTGACGGACAGGTAAAGACGGAAAGGTAAAGTTAGGTCGGGACGCTTAGCCGACATCAAACTGGTGGGCTTGCTCACCCGTCTGATGGGCCAGCGGCGCTGACGTAGGAGGAAAAGGTGAGGTTGTCCGGCCGGGAGGCTTTCGCGACATCCGATGGGAGACATCCGAACATCAATACTCACGAGTCGGATGTTTAAGCCTCGCCGGTGATGGACTGAAAGCTAATTTCTTGACCGACCGGATGTGTGGCTTTCGACGAGGGTTTGATATTGCTTGAGCGGACGGAAAATGAAAGTCTGTCTTGGCTGGGAGGCTCTTGCCGGCGTCCAGCGGGAGCACAATACTCACTGTCTCGGACGGGTAAGCGTCGCCAAGCGTGAGACTTGAAAAGGTAAGGTTGTCTGGCCGGGAGGCTCTCGCCGGCGTCCGTCGGGAGATCAAGACTCACTGTGACGGACAGGTAAAGACAGAAAGGTAAAGTTGGGTGGCCGGGAGGCACTTGCCGTCATCTGACTGGAGATGGAAGCTCGCAGCCTGGATGGGTAAGACTCTCCGGCCGCAGGGTGGAAAAGGTAAGTTGTCTGACTGGGAGGCTCTGGCTGGTGTTTGACAAGATGCGAAGATTCACGGTGTCAGAAGGCTGAGCCTCACCAAGCGTGAGACTTGAAAAGTTAAGTTAAGAAAGGCTGGAAGGCTCGCACCAATTTTATTTATTATATATATATAATTTTTTTTTTAACTCTCTCTCCTCTCTGAAACGGTTTCGCTATAGAGAACTCTTAGGTCTGGGATAGTGGGGTTGGTGTCCGGATCGAATTTAGAGGAGATGGTGAGCTCTGAGCATCTCAGAAACCCGACAAAGGCTAAAATGAAAACGGCGTCCGACGGGAGATCAATACTCGCTGTGTCGGACGGGTAAGCCTCGCCGAATGGATGGGTATGGCTTGGATGCTGAGGTGATGTCGACTTTTGCCAGCCAGGTGCTAAGACCTATGATTTATCATGGATTGCATGATCAATGTCCTACTATTGGGAGAGAATTCGTCGAGGGGAATCGAGGTGTTTGTGCCGAAACGCATAGTTATGCGGAGCTGACAAATCGTTTAGGTGTTTTTTTACCCCAGAATTTCCTATCAGCCACTCCAATGGGCTAATGCTGAGATGGCGGTCGACGAAGAGCTGATCATGAACCCTCGTTTAATTTGCTTAGGGGAAAACTGAACAGATTATTCCAGTGAAACGGCTGAACATAATGGAGAATTTGAAAAAAAATGGCAACTATTGATTTCCATATCCAATAGTTTGTTCAAGTTCAAGTGTATTTGTCTAGTGCTTTTTACAATACAAATCGTTGCAAAGCAGCTCTACAGGAAATTAAGTTTCCACAATATATTTATATATTGCAGAACCTTAATATATTTCACTTATGGCAAAATTGGGTAATTCTGTATGTGGTCTGTATATTGTCATCCTCTGAGGGGTTGGCATTATCTTTTCTCAGGTGTTCAGTCATCTCAGATTATTTAAGGGTTGGATCCAGACTGAAGCTTCTGTAATTCCTAGTTACCACAGGATGTTAATCCCGTGGTAGAAACAGAGAAACAAATAGAGACATAATTAGCGTAGCTGCTGGTCCATCCAAGCTAAAATGATTTGGTCAACCCAAGCTAAGGAATAATGATAATGTACATTTGATCAGATATAACTGCAGTACAAGACTACAAAATGCATCACGTGAATGCTTGGCCAAAGAGATGCGTCCCCAATCCAGATCCAAACAGAGAGAATGTGTCCGAACCCCGAACGCCACCAGGAAGGCTACTCCAGAGCCCGGGAGCCAAATGTGAAAAATCTCCACCTCCCGCAGTGGACTCTGCCATCCTAGGCACCACCAAGTCCAAGAGCCCTGCGACCCTAGGGAGCGGGCTGGACCCCATCGTGGTACAAGACGAGCTAGGTAAAATAATTTACGACTGATGCTGCGTTTCTGTCGTAAAGAAATGGACAAATGTTAGAGATTAGGTGGACATTTGTATGGATGTTTTAGCCGAACGAGGATAAGATCGCACGTTGGCATATAGGCCAGTGGTTCCCAACTCATCCCGGGGACCCCAAGCCACAGCACGCTCCGCATGCCCGCCCCCACTTGACACACCTGATCCAACTCATCAGCTCATTGATAGAGTCTGCAAGACTTGAAACAGCCCGTGAGAGAGACACACAAAGACACGCAGTGGCCGGGGGCCCCGAGAACCACCGATATAGACGATTGTCTAGCTATTGGAGCCCTCTGTAGGCTTTGGTGTAATGCGTATGTGCATGATATGGTTTAATACATTATATTTAACAAAACCATATGTTACTTACTCTTGATACTTTATACAAATGATTATGGCCTATTGGGAAACTGATAGAAGCGTTAGAAAAAAAGGGGGAGTATGAGAAAAAGATGTGTGGGTCTGTGTTGCAAGCGGACGCAGCCTTGCGCTTGCGTCGCTTGCTGTGGCTGTAGGCCACAGGAAGGGAGTCTGGAAAAACTTGTGTAGCCTGCTCTGCTAACGGAGGTAGCCTCACGCTAGTGTCTGCCACTGGAGGCTGCTGAAAAGGACAAAAGGGGTTATTAGTAGCGGGAGGAAAAAGACTGAGATGTGTGGGCTTGTGTAGCAAGCGGAGACAGCCTCGTGCTTGCTTCTGCTGCTGTAGGCCACAGAAAAGTGGCTTGAGATCTTAGCTGGACATGCCGGAATGTCCAGTTAGCCTGTGGCGGTGCCGATTTAGCCATTTATTGCACTACCCTAGTAACTTGTTTTTCAAGCAACTAGCAGCAAATGTGGTGATTTAAAAATTAAAGTGGTAAAGTAAATTATATATATTGGTCCACTGTGATCAATTGTGAAACTTCCTCTTCCACTGTTGATTTTACCCACAAAACGAAAATTAATCTTATTCATCTTTTCTATCCATTTATTGAAATGCAATGTGTAAATTAATTATGGGTAAAAATGCTGGTGAAAGATAAGGATAGTTTGAGTAATCCCAGTGTGTATCCCAAGCACTTGCGCCATGGTTACGTAGTGGCATTAACATCCAATGATATCGCGACGTCCTTTAACGACTTTCATCAACAAATTACCTGCCTTTAGCGAATTTACTTGATTATTTGGCAACACTGGTGGTTGCGCCGCTAGTGGAGGCTGCCTCGCGCTAACATCTGTAAACAGAAGCTAGAGGCCCGGCTGCATGAGACGCTGCGGCCGGCAGAAACGCGGTGAAGGCTGAGCCGAAGCAGGAAGCGAGTGAGGCTTTGCTGCGGTGAGAACTGGGGCGGGGCCCAGGCTCGTTGAAGGCCTGCGGCAGAGACCCGACGCTTGCGGAGAGCCGGGTCTTTAGCGGGACAATGGTGGTGTCTGCGATTTCGGGCTTTCCTCGATCTATTGGCGGCTGGAGTGGATTTAGGAGTGAGGTTGGCTGGTTTGCGGGGTGATGGAAGATCGTGTAAATCTGCTTGTTTACCTTCCGCGAGGACGGTGCGTCGGAATTAATCAGTGTTTGCCTCAGGCTTGAATACGATCTACATTCCGATCTGAGGAATTGTTGGCACGGATGAAATCCGTGCATCCGAATAAAGCCAGGTTCGGACGGAAGTTGTTTCTCATATGGACGTCTGTAAAGATTAATTTACATATCACCTCTCAGTGATAAAACTCATGGATTCGACGGCAATTTATTCACAGTGGAGGAGTGAGTTCAGTGATCCTGCGAACGCGCTGCTCACGTGGCCAGTCACATGATTGTGTGCTGTAAATAGAAAGAATTTATTATTATTATGTAAAATATATTCTTATTATTCCAATCATATATTATAATGTATAATCCAATTTATTATTTGATTATTTAATCTCCTGTTTAAAATAGGAATACGCCCTATATATATCCGTTTATAATACACATTTTAAAATTGTATTGCATACTTGCCGCTGCCATAATAAAGACCCACTTCGAATGTTTACGTGCTTTTCTTCTCTTTCTGCTTTCACTCGCTGTGGTGGAGCAGTTATGAAGTATTATTCTTTTAAATACTTTCCAGCATTTCAGAATAAATATTTATGCAAATTACACCGAAGTACAACAGACGTACGGTGTTCGGGAGTGTTAAAAAAAGGGGTTAAACGCTGAATTTGAATCGATTTCTTCTCGTAAACTCAGAGATGTGGATTCGGAAGGCAATTCAATTACCACACAAACTTGGTGTTTGTCAAAAACCGTAGATAATTCGGCCGGGGATTTTTACGGAGGTGGTGTGAGAAAAACACAGGCGTCTTGGATTAGGACGGCAATTAAATCACCAACTACCCCGTGTATGGTGAAAATCACTTACGTCCCCCTGAGAAACAATTACCGTCAGAATCGGGCTTAAGACGCCGGTGGAGGAGAGCGTGTAGCTGGTTGAGCAGAGAGCAGCGGCCGTGTCTGGTGGAGAAAGACCGATCCTGGAGCCGGCAGATTGGCCGGAGGATCCGAAAGGATTCCCAGCATAGGTCTCGTGGTTTGGACGGGAGAAGCGGAGTCTGTGATGTAATAGCAAGAGGTGCGGACTGAATGCTGATAGACCGTCAAATGAGTGGAGGTATGTCAGCTGTATTTATGTCCGTGAGTTGATTGACTTGATTGCATACCACTTGTGTTTAATTAGGCTAAGTATCTGACGTGCTCCTCCCGAATTTTGTTAATAAAACATTTATTATGTAAAGGACAGAAACGCCCAGAAACTCTTATATCATTTGAACTTGTTTTTGTTGATTGAATGAGACCCACGCCCTTCTTTCTTTAATTTAATTTTCTTTTGTTTGTTTTTTTCATGTTTTTATTTTTCAAATTACTGTATCAACACGAATTTGTGTTTAGTTGTTGAAATGTGCCGTTAAAGTTTGCATTTGAATTGTATGCCTTAATAATAATAATAAAAAAAAAACGTTTTGCTACGGTTTCCGGGTTGAACGACATGTTTCCTGGAAACGGTGTGCAAAAAAAAAAAAAAAAAAAAAAACTTGTCTCAGTGTTTAGTGCAGTTGCCGTTGCTAGGAAACGCTTATTTTGTTTACTATGTTGAGACTTGCTGAAATCGCATTTGGTCTCATACTGTATCGTGTATCTTGTCAGTGTGTGCACTTGCTTGGCCATTTTTAGTGATTAATAGGAAAGTGGGTTCAGCTGAATTCTAGCAGTGATTTGTTAGATAGGTATAAAAAAAGGTTATTATACCGCGGCAGCCCTTGTGTGAAGCCCTCTTAGTGTGACGACCAAGAGTGTAAAGACCATCGACTCTACCGTGCGACTCCACCGGGCTAGGACACCGGCAAAGGATATTAGTATCGCTTTTTATTTTTATTTTATTTTTTTCCTTTATATGTTTACTATTGAAATGTTGCTGTTGTATGCATTTGTCAATTTTATTTAATTTCTGTATATTTTTAAATGGGTGTGTATAGAGTATTTACAGAGTGTTAACTTTTAGTTTTAGTTACTTTTTCTTATTTGTAAGTCGCTTTGGATAAAAGCGTCTGCTAAATGACTAAAAGTAAGTAAAGTAAAAGTAAAAAGTATATAATACTCTCAACTCAATCAGAGCAGCTGAATCCTTAGCCATCTTCAAGAAACGGCTAAAAACACATCTCTTCCATCTTTATTTGACCCTCTTAACTCTAGCACTCTCTATTCTAATTCTTTTATCTGTTTTTTTTTTTATTTAAAACAAACAACAAAAAACCCTTGCTATGTGTACTGCGTTAGGCTAACCGAGACTTGTCATAGCACTTGCATGTTGTTGGTTTTGATTGCTTCTATTGTCCTCATTTGTAAGTGGCTTTGGTTAAAAGCGTCTGCTAAATGACTAAAAGTCAATTTAAATATACACACACTCACACATATATATTGTGGCGGGAGGAGCAAACGACAGACACAGTGGGCGTGGCGTCAGGCCTCCGAGAGGTTTTTATTAAACAAAAATATTAAAATAAAGTGTCCAAGGGGAAAAAAGTGTCCAAAATAAACAGGGGATCTGGTGTCCTCGTCGTGCTGCGGGGCTTGTGAAGGAGGGCAGTGTTCAGGAGGAAAGGGTCCAGGGAAGGGGCGGAGTCCGGTGGCCGCACGCGCTCCCCTCTCGGGTCCGGGAGCGAGTGGCGGCGGCTTCCTCCAGCGGCGACGTCCTACTCCTAAGCCCCCGGAGTATGAGGGGCAGATCGTGCCGTTCTAAGGCTCAGCAGTAGAAGGAGAAGGAGCAGTCTACCCTTCCGTTGCCGTCAGACCGTGTCAAATTTTGAATGGGAATAGGCTTGTTTGAGATGCGCCTTGCCTCGCCTGTAATTTAGTCGAGAGTAGGCGGCTGCAGTGAGGGGAGGAGTGAAAAAAGTGCAGGCAAGCCGGACACTTCCTGAATCTCGTTGTGTTGTTGGACTGCAAACGTCAGCAATGGAAGAGATCGCGTTCGCGTTCTTTATCGCACTTTGTGGATGCCTTTTATAATCAAAGCCATAATGAGAAATGAGGAGCACACAGTTGCTGCACTAAATTTACACTGTTATCCCTAATTATGGCTTAAACATTTCAGAGTGGGATATGGCACAGCTGATTAACCTAATTATGTGTATCCTACTTAAGGGACAGTTTACCCCCCCCAAAAAAATCTTTGGGTGAACTATCCCTTTTTTACATGAAACATATTCCATATAAATATATTACACAATTGTTTGTCACCTTAATGTAAATTTGAATTTCATGTTTAATGATTAGGAAAAGTGTGTATAGCAAATTGTCGTGTACAGCGATCAATGAAGAGCGAGGCGTCTTTACTTATGAACAGTGCTTTTTAATTGTACAACAGGTACCGCACATCTGGCATGTTGAGTGCCAGGCTAAACGAGAACATTTGGGTAGCACGTCTTGTACGTGATGACGTAGATACTACAGTGGCCTGTAGGCACATATCATGACATCTCCCCCCCCCCCTTAGGAAAGATTGGCATTACCCAAACAAATACTTTTTTTTTTTTTTTTTTTACTTAGCTTTGGTTGAAACGTTTGTACCTCATACCACTGTTATACAAACCATTACATTACCACAGGAACAATATTCCAATTGGAATGCTTATTCAAAACAATACATTTCAATGTAAACAACTTTTTTTTCTTTTTTATAACAACTTCGCCTTAGACCTAACTTGGCAGTGTTCCTAATCTCTGTACCTCTGAGGAACTCCTATAGCTCTACCTCTGGTGGTCACTTGCACAGCTTTACATGGTGTTAAGTGCTGTGGCTGGTTTTGAGTCCCAACAAATTGTCCTGTATCACTTTGGTCATTAGAAACGATCCTGGGAGGGCTACTGGGCTGTTTGACTGGGGAGCCCTCCGGTGGTAGTTCCTGTGGCTCTGTCGGATCCGGAACAAGTTGTAGATGTCTCCTGTTTCTGCGTGATACTGTCCCATTGTCCATTTTCACCAAATATGACCGTGGCTCTTCACATTTGCTGAGAACTTTCGCTGATGTTCTCCAGGCTTTTTCTCCATCCAACTTTACTCTGACGTCCTGTCCTGGAAGTAGCTCGGGTAGTGGTCGAGCTGAGTGGTGGCGGTCATGGAAGAACTTGTAGGATGACTTGCTTTGAGTGTCTTTTTGTAATACGTGTTGTTTGTTTACAGGCTCACTTAGCATTTTGTCCTCCAGTATTGGTAATGTTGTTCTGATGTGTCTGCCTGTCATAATCTTTGCTGGGCTCACACCAGTTGCAGTACTTGGAGTAGCTCTGTAGCACATTAGAGCTAAATGTGGGTCTGGTTGTTTCAGGATATGTTTTGCTGTCTGAACGGCACGTTCTGCAGCACCATTTGCTTGGGGAAAGTGCGGGCTGGAAGTTACGTGTGTGAATCCGTACTCCGCACAAAACTGCTTGAACTCATCTGAAGTGAATTGTGTGCCATTATTTGTGATCAACTCCAGTGGTATTCCCCATTTCACAAACATGCTTTTTAGTCGGCTAATGACCTGTCTACTTGAAATGCTCGACAGGTGACCTATCTCAATGTCTCTGGAATAATAGTCAGTCACAATCAGATAGTATTGTTTCTCAAACTCGCATAAGTCAGCTGCAATACGCTGCCAGGGCCCTTCTGGTAGGGGAGTAGTGAGGAGAGGCTCGTGTCTTTGTGAAGGTTTGTTTTCAATACAGAATCTGCATGTAGTAACGAGCTGTGTAATGTCTGTGCTGATGCGAGGCCACCACACTGACATCCTCGCTCGGGCTCGACACTTTGTTAGTCCTTGATGTCCCTTGTGAATGCGTTTTAGGACATCAGACCTCAGAGCTGCAGGAATGACTAGGCTGTCTTCGTACAATACCAGTCCATCTGTCTCTGAGAGTTGTGAACGTGCTGAATAGTAGCCATAAAGTGAAGGATGTAGTGACTGTCTTGGCGGCCAACCTGTCTGTATGAGACTGATGACTTTTGTCAACTCTTCATCCTGATGTGTGGCTGCCCTTATTTCTCTGAACTTTTGTGGTGACACTGGTGCATTTGATACAACAGACTGCAAGTAAACTTGTACCTCTTTGTCAGTGCTGCTGTCGCTTGTGTTGCTCAGAGGGTTTCTGGAGAGAGCATCCGCTACGGCCAGTTGTTTCCCGGGGACATGCTCTGCAACCACCTGAAACCTCAAAAGACGCATTAAAAGTCTTTGAATCCTGGGAGGGGCTTTGTCTAAGTTGTATGTGTTTATTAAAGGGACCAGTGGTTTGTGGTCTGTTTGCAATCGGAAACTGTCCATGCCTTGTACATACCGTGCAAATCTCTCACAGGCCCATACAACAGCTAAACACTCTTTCTCAATTTGTGAGTATCTCTTCTCTGAGTCGGTTAAAGTGCGGGAACAGAAAGCTACTGGCTTTAACTTGCCCTCGTGGACCTGTAGTAGAGTAGCTCCTAAGCCATAGCTGCTGGCATCTGCACTAATGACAGTATTGCTGTTCGGATCATAGTACACGAGTGCTGGTGCTGACACTAGCATAGTCTTTACCTCCTTGAAAGCTTGCTGCTGTGCATAGTCCCAAGTCCACCTGCTGTCCTTCCTGAGCAATTCAGTGATGGGATGTAACTTGGATGAGAGATCTGGGAGAAACCGTCCCACATAGTTGATGAGGCCCAAGACCCGGCGAAGCTCTTCCACATTTGTAGGACTTGGCATTTCAGTTATGGCCTTGACTTTGTCAGGGTCTGGTTTCATACCCTCAGCACTGATTATGTGTCCAAAGTACTGTATTTCCGATTTTGCAAAATGACACTTCTGCTTGTTCAGTTTCAGTCCACTTTCTTTGATTGTTTTCAAAACTCTGCTCAGACGTTTGTCATGTTCCTCTTTTGTTGTCCCGAAGACCAGTATATCGTCCATCACAACTACCACGCCGTCGTGACCTCTTAGTAGCTCTGACATTAGTCTCTGGAATATTTCAGGGGCTGACGTAATCCCAAAAGGTAAACGCTTGAAGCAGAACCTTCCCATGGGTGTGATGAAAGTATTCAGTTTTCTGCTGCTTTCTTCCAAAGGGATCTGCCAGAATCCACATGACGCATCCAACGTTGAGAACACGGTAGTTCCTGCCAGTTTTGGGGCTATGTCCTCCAGTGTTGGCAGCATGTATCTTTCGCGTTTGACTGCATTGTTTAAGCGCTTTAGGTCGACACACACCCTGACTCTTTCTCTGTTCTTCTTTACGACTGGTACCATCGGGGCATACCAGTCAGTGGGCTCTGTGACCTCTTCGACTATCCCCATTACTAACATGCGCTTCAGTTCAGCTTCAACTTTTGGCAAAAGGGGAAAAGGCGCTCTTCGTGGTGTTGTTAGGGAGTAGGGCTCAACATTGGCTTTCAGTTCGATTTTCACTGGATCACATTTGAGCAAGCCAATGTCCCCAAAAACATCCTCCAACAGTCCTGTGTTTATGCCATCGACACGCTTGACTAGACCCATCCTCTTTGCTACGCTCCCACCTAGCAGGTTGTGCGCATAAGGGCCAGTGATAACTGTTATCCAAAACGTGTACTTTTGTCCTTTGTAGTGACTTGTGGCTAAGAATTTTCCTGTGCACTGTACCTTTCCTCCTGGGCTTGTGATGTGTGGTGACTTTCTCTGTGTGACCAGACGAGGGCAGTGTTGTAACTTGTTAACTTCACTCTGTGCCATGACGGTAATGTCGGCTCCGGTATCTATTTTGAACTCGAACGTGTTGCCGTTCACCGGTAAGTTCACCAACCACTCCTCATCTGTACAATGTTGTTCAATAACATTGTTCTCACTCACAGCTCCAAGGAAAAAACGATCATCTGTGTCCAACTCTCTGGGAACAACAGTTACTTCTTTCAGTGTTTTTGTGAAACAAGCCACCTCAAAATGTCCAACTTTGTTGCATTTCCTGCACTTTTTGTTTCTTGCTGGGCAGGGCTGTGCTTTTCCATGATGCCTTTTGCAGCGGGTGCAGCTTGTAGAACTCTGCTCGCAGTCCTCTGCTCTCCCTCGCTGACTGTAGGAGGTTGTTTTTTTATTATACTGTCGTGAGTGTCGTCTGCCTTGTTTCACTGCATCCAGTGCACAGTCTGCACACATACTGGTATTCTGCTGTTTTATCTGTTCACTTTGCCTTGCTATTTGAATAGCTTTCTCGAGTGTGAGGTTATTTTCAAGCTGTAGTTTCTGTGACACATCGCTGTCTGATATGCCTATCACAATTCTGTCTCTGATTTGTTCATCTTTCATACCTCCAAATTCGCAGTTCTGAGCCAGTTCGTACAAACTCCTCACGAACGCCTCCACTGTTTCACCGGACTTCTACACTCACTTGTAAAAGCATGCAAGTTCGTGAATTACGTTGCGTTTTGGCACAAAGTGATCGCTGAATTTATTTATCACTTTGGAGTAGTCCAACTTTGACCTCGTTCTCGCCCCTTCTTCTTCGTCCTCATCGTCTTCTTCTTCTTCGCTGTCACTAAATACGAATGAATCATATATGGCCTCGGCCTCTCTTCCCATGGCATAGAGAAGCGTGTTTACTTGAACCTCACCGCTGTCTTTGTCGAGCTTCGAGGCTATTCTGTAGCGGTCGAAGCGGCGGCGTCATATTGTCCATTCGGCCGGTCTCGAAAAATCGAACTGTTCTGGCGGTCCGAACTTTGCCATTGCTTCCTCATGCAGGTGTCCTGTTGGCCACTTCTGACACCATGTCGTGTACAGCGATCAATGAAGAGCGAGGAGTCTTTACTTATGAACAGTGCTTTTTAATTCTACAACAGGTACCGCACATCTGGCATGTTGAGCGCCAGGCTAAACGAGAACATTCGGGTAGCACGTCTTGTACGTGATGACGTAGATACTACAGTGGCCTGTAGGCACATATCATGACACAAATTATTATTCAAAATTAATATGAAACAAAAACACATTTTAAATTAAGAAATTAGCATGCATGTGTGGGCTTTGTTTACAGCACTCCTGAAATAAGACATACCCAGATAAAGATCTCAGATAAAAACACACAAACATGAGGCCTAATTGCAAAACCGTCACATTAGATGTAGCCTATGCATGCATGTATTGATGGATTGACTAATTTATTTAATGGAATAATGTTGTACAAAAATGTAAATGTACAAAATTAACACCAGCATACAATACATAAAGAGAAAATTACAACAAACAGGACTTCAAACCAAGAAAATAAAAACAAAAGGGTAAATAAATAAAGCACATGTCCTAATTACTAATAAATTACTATAGAAAAAGTAAATAGTATTAGGCTATAGGTAATGGATTTAGGATTAAGGGGAAAAAATATCAGATGACATTCGCAGCCAATGATCATTAAGCTGTGTCGTCAGCAAGTCGTTTCCCATGATGCTTTTGATCAGCGCAGTTGGTGGAGAGCAACTGCGCTCGACTGCAGAATCCGACATGTGCGCCTTGCGCTCGCGAGAGATTTTTGACATACCTCAGCATGACATCAGAGCAAGGCGGACCGCACTCGGACACATTTCTAACCGGCATGCATCTCGCGCTGATCACCGGTGATCGGTTCTGCGCAGATTTTGCTCATCTCAAACAAGCCTATTGATAGGGAGGGCAGACGATAGTCCCGCGGCGACGTCACGGCGACGTCACTGTAGAACCAATCTTAGGCGGCGACGTGACGGCGGCGTACGTGAGAAATTTACATAAAAAATGACGTGTGATTGGTACGTCTGAACTATGTACGTCGCATTCCATGACGCCTGTTACATACGTCGTCTCTATGTACGTCGCATTCCATGACGCCTGATACATACAGATTTTACAGTAATTAGTTAACTAACAAGTGGCAATAATCCATAAGAATTCTACATTTATTTCATGTATTATGTATGTGTGTGTGTGTATTGGCTGTTATGTTAGTGTTGAAGTGAATAAATTAAACATGTTTTGAACATTAAAGGCATTATTTTAAGTTGGATGCTATAGCCCTAAGAGCCTATGCTCAATTTTTCTTTCTTTTTTGATCCTTCGTGATCCTGAATTTTCTTTGTCTTTTAACATTTTCTTCAACATTAAATGTGGTGCAGAACAAGTTATTCTGGGAAAACATTCTTGGTTTCATGTATATAGCTTATCTATTTTGGAAAATAAGAGTTTACAAAAAGTGAAACAGTAAAAAGTTGATGGTAGAAAGGATTTTTATTATTATTATTATTATTAAATTTGTTACAACAAATGAATACTAACATTGTAACTTCTGACCAAAAAGAGGAGCAGTTATAATAGATGTATGAATTTCTGATGCTCAGGAGGAGAACGGCAAATTCTGAACCAGGGGTTGTCAGCTATGGTCTTCAAGGTCCACTTTCCTGCAGAGTTTAGCTCCAACCCTAATCAGTTGAGAACTCCTGGTTTAGAATTTGCTGTTCTCCTCCTGAACTATTATAATTGTCCATCCAATCCATCTTCTTCCGCTTATCCGGGGCCGGGTCGCAGGGGCAGCAGTCTAAGCAGAGATGCCCAGACTTCCCTCTCCCTAGACACTTCCTCCAGCTCTTCCGGGAGGACACTGAGGCGTTCCCAGGCCAGCCGGGAGACATAGTCTCTCTAGCGTGTCCTAGGTCTTCCCCGGGGTCTCCTCCCAGTGGGACGCGCCCGGAACACCTTCCCGGGAAGGCGTCCAGGAGGCATCCGGAACAGATGCCCGAGCCACCTCAGCTGACCCCTCTCAATGTGAAGGAGCAGCGGCTCTACTCTGAGCTCCTCCCGAGTGACCGAGCTTCTCACCCTATCTCTAAGGGATCGCCCAGCCACCCTGCGGAGAAAGCTCATCTCAGCCGCCTGTATCCGGGATCTTGTCCTTCGGTCATGACCCAAAGCTCATGACCATAGGTGAGAGTAGGAACGTAGATTGACCGGTAAATCGAGAGCTTCGCCTTGCGGCTCAGCTCTTTCTTCACCACGACAGACCGGTACATCGACCGCATTACTGCAGAAGATGCACCGATCCGTCTGTCAATCTCCCGTTCCATCCTTCCCTCACTTGTGAACAAAACCCCAAGATAATTAAACTCCTCCACTTGAGGCAGGAACTCTCCACCAACCTATTATAATTGTATTTTTGGCATTATAACCACTGCTCTAAATCAGTGGTTTTCAATCCTGGTCCTGGGGACCCACCGCTCTGCACATTTTGCAAGTCTCCCTTATTTAACACACCTGATTCAGATCATCAGCTCATTAGGAGAGAGATCCATGAACTACACTAAGGCTACGTCCACACGCAGACGGGTTTCTCCGTATCCGATCTTTTTTTTTGCCTCAAATTCCGTAAACACGGAGTCGTCTCAGGAAATATCTGCGTCCACACGGAATCACTGAAACCGACTGAAAACGATGTAGTACACATGCCAGACCAATATGTGGCGCTGTAATTCTGCCACAGAGATACACAAAAAAACTGAGAAGAAGACTTGGACCATGTGCATAAACCTTGTGCGCTGAATATAAACTAACACACAAAGCAGAAGATTTTGCTTTAATAAAACTAATGAGCTCAGTAGGTTCTGCAGCACGAACACAGGCACGTAGTCTGACAATAGGGGTGTTCGACTTGAAGCGGCGCTGCGCAGACTGATCGCTGTTTGACATCAAAGTACCGCGAGAGCGATTGGAATGCATAAGGATCCATCTCTGCTCTCTTATCGCTCTCGCGGTACTTCGATGTCAAACAGCGATCAGTCTGCGCAGTGCCGCTTCAAGTCGAACACACCTATTGTTGTTGTTGTTGTCGCTGTTATGTGATGTAGCGGTGTCTGATTAGGGGCGAGACGTGGGCTGATGACGTCATCGTTTCAGAAAATATATGGATTCGCAGTCCACACGAAAACATGAAACCGACGTTTTCAAATTTATCCACCCTGGGACCCGGTTTCAAAAATGATCGGTTTCACTCTTCGAAAACGCCGGTTTCGTGTGGACGAAACGCCTATACGGTAAAAAAAAAAAAATTATGCGTATACAGAGAAACCCGTCTTCGTGTGGACAGGGCCTAAGTGTGTCAGATAAGAGAGACATACAAAATGTGCAGAGCAGTGGGTCCCCAGGACCAGGATTGAAAGCCACTGCTCTAAATCATCAGCAATTTCAACAGCAACCTGAAGGCTTGGATATTAACCTTGTCCACTAGATGGAGCTATAATATAAGGAATCGTTTTAGTCTAATATTATTAATTTGTATTAACTTTGAATGGAAATAAATGCATTGATTTATGTAACTTGTGTATTGACAGTGTAGTTTTATATAGTCCAAGTTTGTGAAATGTGAATCACTAATATTTGATGGTGGAAAAATAGAGAGTGCTGAAAGGTGTATGTCAGATAAGGAAGAGATACAAAATGTGCAGACTCCAAAACATGAAATGGAACCCCTCCTGCACTACAACAGTGGGTGAAAGAAATAACCAAAAAGATCATAATTTGTATAGACAAGGGGTTTCCGGCCCTGCTCCTGAAGAGCTACTACAGACTTTAGCTCCAACACTGCTCCAACACACCTGTCTGTAATTATCATGCAACCCTGAACACCTTGATAACTGCCTCAACAGCTAATGCAAGTATTAATAGTTAATTATCTATTTCATGTTCTGTTTGGCTTAGAACTGTCTAGAACTTTTATTAATGACTGTTTTATTAAAAGCAAATTGTTTTGTTTTACTGTAATGCAATCTCTTGAGTTAGAAAGGATATATTCATTGGCAGGTGAATGTGAAAAGGTAGCCAAAGGAAAGTTTTATATATATAGACATGAAAGTAAATTGGTAAGACTGAGATGAAGTTAATAAAACAATGTGAAAAGTAGATGGCAGAAACAATGGGAGGAAGAAAAAATGGTTTTATAACATCCAAAGAAATGCTGGTAAATAGAGTAACAAGCAGAAATAGAAAGGAAGATTCAATTAGTTACTTAGATTTGATTATACATTTAGTACCTTTGGAAAAATTAGAAAACACGAGACAGGAAAATGGGTACACTGTGTTCAAGAAAAAACTGCAGGTTATGATGAAACTTCCATAGGCTAATAGCCTACATTGAATATCAATATCAATATCAAAAGGAGAATATTAATTTACAATTAAAAAAAAAAACATGGGAAAAAACACAAGAAAACATAAATATGTACAGCTGAGCTGTACAGTAAATATTAATGGTTTCAAGAGTTTTCACAATTTCTCTGCAATGAACCATTGTTTATTTTAAGAAATCTCAATAATCATATTTTTGAGGGACATGGAAAAGTCTTCAATAAGTCTCCTTTTAATTTTTATTTTCCAAAGAAGCAAGAAAAATAAATACTTGTTTGGGACAATATAAACTATCCCTTTAACCCCCTGGTACTGTTCTGTTCAACAGAGTTGAGTTTGTGGCAAAACCATTTACGGTCCTTGTATTATTTTATTCTATGCTTGGTTCTTTTTTTCCACAATAACTTGCATTTGGGAATGCAGACAAAACTTGTGTTGTTGAAATTATTTGTAGCAACTTAAAAACATAGCCAGCAACACATGAGAATGCTTCAATATATTTATAAATAAATGTTTAAGGTTTCAAAATAAAACTTTAAACTGTTGGCTGTAGTATTTCTATCATAAATATGTGGCCAAACATTACAGAGTAAATACAATTAAACATTAGATAAACAATGGTTTGCTCGTGATATAAAGTTTAACAACAATCGTCAGGCCGCTGGCATTTCTTATAATACATAAAATACGTAAGTTTATTGTTTATACATTTTGATACTTTATTTCAACCAATTATTATTGCCGCTTTATTACATGTATTTAATTGGTACTAAAAGCTATTGTTCACTTATCTTAATTACCAAAAATATATAAAATCTTCAGCAGATGATTAACAAAATAATCATTACTGATAGCCCTAGTTAAAACTATTGAAAATTAACCTGCATTGTTTTGAAATTTGTGATTAGAATAGTATTTTTCTGTCATATATTTTGCCATTGTTGATTTCTTGAAAATAATAGGCTATTAAAATGACTTAATCTCCTGAAAAGAATATTGCATATAGTCGTGAGCTAATGTAGGCTATTCACACATTGTATAGTCAGCTGTGTTAATTAAAATTCTTACCACCATCAAAAGTAAAAACTCAGAATGACATATCCCAGAATATTTTGTTTATAGATTATAATTATTGTGTTTATATTTGAAGTTGTTGTAAATAGTTGTGAACATAACATAAAATTGCGACTTTGATGGTGTATAATTTGTCATTAATCTCCAAGAGAATGCAAATTAAGTCTTTTTTTAATTATTATGTTTGTAAAAAGTACAGAGATGACATCAATGACATACAAGTTTGTATGCAATACACAATTAGTATCAAGGATATAGTCAATGTCATCAGAACACAGGAAAGTAAAATAAAAAAAAGTTAATGATTGATAAAGTAAGAAAACTTGGGGAAAAAAACACATACGAAGATACTAATTTATTGTGGTGGCAAAGTCTCGGGTCTGTGTTGTGACGTACTCCTTCTCCGGCGTTGGTGTCACGCGTCTGTGTTGCGACGCACTCCTTCTCACACGTAAAAACTACACGACTGCCTACTTTGGTTGGTAATCCATGGCACGATGCACCCCTCATACCCGGAGCTTCTGGGGGACTCGACGGCCCGGCATCCTGACCCGTCTAACGGGTGCGGCAGTCGTCCTACTCGACGCGCCCTTGCTGGACCCACGAGGACACCAGCGTGCATGCACGGGGAAGAGACCGGTCTCCCGACGAGAGGCACGCTCGGCATTTAAACGGCGGCGGTGATGAGGCTCTATTCACATCAGGTGCGCCTCATCACACGCCGCCAGCCCTGGCTGTTTCAGCGCCCCTCCTCTCTCACACACCCACTCCCGTCGGGAGCCTGGTGAAGGGCGGCGAATACGGGACGGGGTGGTGATGATAATAAGGGGGGAGGCAGCCAACTCGTCACAATATATATATATATATATATATATATATATATCTCAAGAGATGCTTGGATCATAATTCCTCTCACACAATGCCAGCTGTGACCATCAACGATTGACATTCTCCCACAGGAAAAAAAAAAAGCTCCAAAGATGCGTACAAGCTCATATGACATGCAAACATCATACCATGTATGCCCGGCCTAAGACATGAAGAGCTATATTCAGGGGTATGTGCATGTGTACCTCTTCAGCATATGTCTTTGGTGTATTTCCATGAGAGGTCCTCTGGGTTGAACCCTGGAATGCTGTGAATAAAATGAATTCTTCTGTAAGAAAAAATAACATTCTAAACAAAGAATCTCACAACTCACTCTATTTCTATTCAAAATGCTAATCACTGACATGCTCACTATGAAAGATGACTACTGATTAATCACTTACAACACCAATAGTCCACACACATACAAAAATAAAACAGTTTAATTTGGGACACAGTACAGTAAAATTTCACACCATCAAAACTAAGCTAACAAAGGAATGGAAAATATAATTGTAAGCCTAGTTTGAGTTCATATGAAAGCCATTATAATCTCTCCATGGAAAGGTTTGCTTGCCCTCCATCATTTTCATCAGGAGCACGAACAGAAGAAAAGTAATCCCCATTCAAGAATGTAACATATTTATGAGAACCACAACAGAAGATTAGGTAATAATATATCACAGTAGTGTGGTGTGATTCTGGGATGGTATCTCACCATCCATTATTGACTTGCTTGTCAGCACACTTGAGAGAGATCCTTTTTGTCCCTGTCCACCCCGCCCTGACTTTGAGGCTGCACCTGGACACAATAAAATAGACAATGCAGCTCACAGTCGATTCCAGAGGAATCGCAATGCTTTCGGAAAATCTCAGAATTGATCCATGAATCGATTCTGCATCGATTTCTCGTCCCAGCCCTATCTTCTATCAAAGTGATTTACATATGAAATTTGAGAAGGTGATACAGGAAAAACCTTCAAGATTCTTGTAACTAAAATATAACAGAGTTAGTAAAAAATGTAATGTAAATGAACATTCAGTAAATTAAAATTGCAGCTCACAGAAACAAAACAAGCTATGAATGTGATCTTGGTTAACCCTCTGGGCTTTGAGGGTGTTTTGGGGCCCTGGAGAAGTTTTGACATGTCCTGACATTTGTTTTTTTCAGTATCTTAAAAACATTAATGGTTAAAGTCTGATAACGCTTTATTCAGCACAAACTGGGCTACACTAATATGCGAGTAGCATGAATGTAACATGATCGTGTTTTTGAGAAAACATTTATGCATGGATAGTGAAAAACTAAAAATTTGAAGTCGTTGAAATAAGGTCATAAAACATAGAATATTTATTCACAAGACTTTTGAGAACTGGATGTAGTAGACTAGAGTTTTTGTTACAAAGTGATGTGAAAATCATCCTGTTCACTCGTTCACAGAAAACAATATATATTGAAAAAATATATTGATTTAACTTTTGTAAGACATGATTTGTGTTAGAAAGGTGTATGTGAGGGAGTGACAATGGCCATGAATAGTGATTCACACCTGAGACACAAAGGGCCTCCCATAATAGGCCTTCAATATGAAAGTGACTAAGACAGCTAAGAAAGAGTGTGAGGAGAGTAAAATAATGTGGGTTTTTGATTTGTATTTTTATTATTATTTGTATTTTATTTACAACACAGTGTAATAAAAATATACACAGTGAAGGTCAATGACACATGATTGAACATCCTGATCTTAACAGTATGTTCATAGTGTTAACATGAACATTCATAGTGTTAACACTCGTACTACTTTTATATCTTGTAGTTTTACCCTCAATACCACGACTGAGGTGCCCTTGAGCAAGGCACCGAACCCACAACTGCTCCCCTGGCGCCGCAGAAAAAAAAAACTATGGCTGCCCACTGCTCCGGATGTGTGTTCACTGTGTGTGTGTTCACTGCTGTGTGTGTGCACTTTGGATGGGTTAATTGCAGAGCACAAATTCCGAGTATGGGTCACCATACTTGGCCGTATGTCACTTTTTAAAAAAAAATTTTTTTATATGTTATAAAACTTTAAATAAACATCCTGGCATTGTGAGACATTTAGACAATGAAATGACATATATTTCACAACATTTCACTTGATTTCAAACATGTAGTCAGGAATAATAGTTTGGGAAAAGTAAAATGTGTACAAGTTATACCACAATAACAGACGCAATCTTAGGCTACTCATCAGAATGATATTCTCCACTGGATCAAGCTGTGCGACGCATTGCATTGTCTTCTTCTTCTGAGGTAAATTCTGGGTTATTCCTCTCAGCAGGTCTTCTTCCAGAAAAAAAAGTGGCCGAGATTAACTCTTCATATTGGTTTACAGAGGTGAGGTGGGCGTTTACATGTTTAGAATATGAAAAGCATGATCAGCTCATAGACATGAACGCATTAGAGCTAATGAGTTGAGACGGTAAAAACTGGACATTGCATTGGTTTCAAACAGATTACTTTAACAGAGAATATTTGTTTTGGACGTGACTTCATTCAAGTATTTCAAGCTTTTTATACATATATTTCTCATGTCTTTGAGGCAAGTATTTGCAGAGATTGCAGTTGTTTATTTATGTGTCTGTAAAGAGAGATGACAGAGACAGCAGAGAGCCTAACCCTGTTTATTTTCTTTATTTTACAAAAGCACATTGTTTTGTTGTTATTATGACTATACACAAATAAAAGCAGACCCTTTGCAGTTTAAAACGATACCTTATTCTTATCTGTATGATCAAAAATGATGGAGTATTTTTAGTTCTTTTCACGGTCATCAAGATAATACTGGTTTGCTCCTGTCTGCCGTTCTGCTGAGAGGTTTGCGATTGTAGCTCCGTGTAGCTTAGCTTTCTGCTGAATTTTACAATCATTCTCTGTTGTTTAAAGTGATAAAATATAACTTAATTCCCTCCATATTTCTGATATAATCTATCAAACTAATCTGACTAATTTGATCGTTCGCTTTTAATCTAAAACCACAAGTGCAATGCGTGTACCATGCGTTAGCGTTTCCACTCGCATTTCTATTCTGGCCTATTATTGTTTTCTTTTTTCTCGCTCCTTTTCATCTCTCTCTCGCTCTGTTTGAACTCACCAGTTCATCAAACAACAGTGGTAAGTAAATCATTCCTCTATCACGATGAGAAATGGCTTCTCCTTCCCTTGTTATTTGCATCTTCATGTCACATGTATAGTTTATCTCTCTCTAGGTGCGTTCGACTTGAAGCACGGCTACAGACGGTGGTCAACGAAAGTAGCCGCTTGCAGTCAGGGGTGGAGTTGAAAACGGAGTCGTCAAGTCGGACACTTCGGGGCTCTCGTAGTCATCTACCTCAGTCATGGCAGATCACGTGGCGTTTGCTTGCTTTATTGCAGACGAACTGGAAGCTATAGAAATGCCGTTATTGTTGTATGCAATTGAGCACAATGAGCAACGAAAGTGAGTAAAGGTTCAATGTAATAAGTATTGTTTTTATATATCCAAAGGGACATGGGACCATACCCAACACCAGTGTGACTCGTTATTTCTAATACTAACCAATCAATGCAATTACACTTAACAATTTTCATTAGAAGTGATTCTTTTTTTATTACTATGTTGGTTTATGTTTTAATAAACCTTTAAGATGTATGTAATATTTTGAAAGGGTGTCATCACGACAGAAACAAGTTTTAAGTAAATAAACAGAACATATTGAACATTTTTGCAGTATGATTCTTTATGTGTGTTTTTGCTACTGCAACTTAATAAAAATAATCTATGAAGATAATAATTGTATGTACTAAATGTGGTTTTCATTACAGGTAAAAGAATTAGGATGTTACATATTTGTTTACTTATTTTACTATTTCTCCAGTTAGGTAAGCACATTTTAGTAAGACAAAACACCATGAACAGGCCTACGTGAACACCATGAACAGGCCTACGGATAAGCCCAATTTATTTGCCTTTCTATTATGATTTATACCAGCTTATGAAAGTGATCTGAATGTTGTATTAAGTTGACATCCAGCCAGAGTTGTTGGCAGTAATCACATGCAAGTGAAGATGGATGAACCCAGCAACTAGACAATTAGTATCAATTAGAATCCATGATGACCACATTATATTAAAAGTCTGTAAGATTGACATTTGATTTATTCCATAAAAAAATTATTATCTAAATAGGTTATGCAGCTTAATACTGTAAAGGGTCTGTATGAAAAAGGTCCAAAATAAACCTATGCACAAAACCTATATAAACGAATTAACAAAAAAGTGATTGCAGTAAAAATAATTGTAATCTTTTAATAAACATGATTTACGAGATGAAGATGACATGAAAAGTTAATTTATTTTTATTTTTTTGAAAGTCCGTATATGAGCATTAGTGGGACTGAAGTTGTCAGAATAAACCCGAAATACACGTCGTTGTTGTCATGTGGTGAATTTGGCCAATCGTGAAACAACTGTGTGTCATCAGCGCTCCCGCAGTCGCTCTGGAGAAATTGCGCCGGCTGAAGGCTTGTTTGAGATGAGCAAAATCTGCGCAGAACCGATCACCGGTGATCAGCGCGAGATGCATGCCGGTTAGAAATGTGTCCGAGGGCGGTCCGCCTTGCTCTGATGTCATGCTGACGTATGTCAAAAATCTCTCGCGAGCGCAAGGCGCACGTGTCGGTTTCTGCAGTCGAGCGCAGTTGCTCTCCACCAACTGCGCTGATCAAAAGCATCATGGGAAACGACTTGCTGACGACACAGCTTAATGCTCATTGGCTGCGAATGTCATCTGATATTTTTTCCCCTTAATCCTAAATCCATTACCTATAGCCTAATACTATTTACTTTTTCTATAGTAATTTATTAGTAATTAGGACACGTGCTTTATTTATTTACCCTTTTATTTTTATTTTCTTGGTTTGAAGTCCTGTTTGTTGTAATTTTCTCTTTATGTATTGTATGCTGGTGTTAATTTTGTACATTTACATTTTTGTACAACATTATTCCATTAAATAAATTAGTCAATCCATCAATACATGCATGCATAGGCTACATCTAATGTGACGGTTTTGCAATTAGGCCTCATGTTTGTGTGTTTTATCTTGAGATCTTTATCTGGGTATGTCTTATTTCAGGAGTGCAGTAAGCAAAGCCCACACATGCATGCTAATTTTGTTTTTGTTTCATATTAATTTTGAATAATAATTTGCTGTTCACACTTTTCCTAATCATTAAACATGCAATTCAAATTTACATTAAGGTGACAAACAATTGTGTAATATATTTATATGGAATATGTTTCATGTAAAAAAGGGATAGTTCACCCAAAGATTTTTTTTGGGGGGGGGGTAAACTGTCCCTTAAGTAGGATACACATAATTAGGTTAATCAGCTGTGCCATATCCCACTCTGAAATGTTTAACCCATAATTAGGGATAACAGTGTAAATTTAGTGCAGCATCTGTGTGCTCCTCATTTCTCATTATGGCTTTGATTATAAAGTGCGATAAAGAACGCGAACGCGATCTCTTCCATTGCTGACGTTTGCAGTCCAACAACACAACGAGATTCAGGAAGTGTCCGGCTTGCCTGCACTTTTTTCACTCCTCCCCTCACTGCAGCCGCCTACTCTCGACTAAATTACAGGCGAGGCAAGGCGCATCTCAAACAAGCCTTGAGTTAGCCAGCTGCTCTCGAAACGCTATCGCTGTACTTTTATGCCACACGTGACAGTGACATGTGGTCGGCGCTGGTTCAAGTCGGACTAAATTTCTAACCGGCATGCACTGCTTCAAGTCAGCCGCCGATCGGTCTGCTAAGTGCTGCATGAAGTCGAACGCACCTTCTATCGGCGTTGAAGGATTCACATGTGACTAGGGCTGTCGCAATTCGTCGATTTTAGTCGATTTTTAAAAATCGTCGACTAACCGGCCAAATACCGAAAGTGGCGCATTTCACGGAAGAGAATCCATAAAACACATTTTTAAACTATTTTCGAAGGCTACATGATATATTAAACCCATTTAAAAATCATAATTAAGCATAATTATGTGATAATTATGCAATAATTGTGAATTCACACAAGCTATGATTTAATTAAATAATTATATGCGATGCAGTTCTAACACAGTATATGCGCTTTAATTATTTATATGTGTGTAGGTTAAGATCGTGCGTCACACAGCTTTCACAGTAGCTCCACAGAAATTGTTATCATTTACATGTGTGGAGCGACTCAAACTCCATCTCTGCATGTTGTTGTGAGTTTGGGTTATTATAATGTTCATCTGGGAATGCAACGTGCGCCATTTCCTCAGATTTGTAAGGTAAATCATTTATAAATCTACGCAAACACAGGAGAATACATCGCGATTTCGAAATAAAAGCTCAAACCCTCACTCTGAGTTTACATGTTTTGATGTCCAAACATTTATTCGATAACAGTGGCTATAGCATTTCTGTCCTAAAGAAATGGTTGAATATTAAAGATTAAGTGAAAATTTCAATTAAATGGTGCTGGTCAATATTAAACAAGGATTAGATCACACAGTAATGTGTAAAAACAGGGCGCCCCCTGCAGGTCTTTGTTGCGTAATCTGCATTAGCTCTATTGTTTATAATACATTATGTATTTTAACAGTTTTGTTCAATAAAACCATATGATTTCTTGCTTTTGATACTTTATTTGAACTAATTAATATTGCATCATTGCTATTATATATGTATTTTAAGTCATTTTAAAATCTATTGTTCACTTACATCTATTTTTATTACCACAAAAAAAAAATATTATAATTATAGGGCCCTATGAAATCCGTTTTATTTCCAAATTCTGTTTTTTCCATTTTCATTTTTCTATACTCTGTTTTAATGGTTAAATTAAATTTTATTAAATCAAAAAGCCTGTCTAATTAATTGAGTTTTACAGTTTTATCTGTACCAAATTCTGTTTTCCATTATTTTCTGGATTCCATTTTAATGGTTCCATTAAATTTTAATAACAAAAAGCATATTCAATGAATTGATTTTATATTTTTTTTCTTTCTTTTTTTGTTTTTCTGAAATACTGCACATTTACATTTTTCACCTAAATACATTCTGGTAAATAATATTTCTGGTAAATACTTGATCAATACTTGATTATAATTTTATTATTATAGACTAGAACGTGTGGATATGTTGTCATTCTCACACTATAATACTGAACTTTGATTTCAGTGATTTGGACTTTGAGATGGACACTTGCTTCTTGCACTCTATGTTGCACTTTACTTTTGCTTTAAAAAGGATTTAATTGAAATTTGGATTTCATTTGGTTTAATAAAATATTCTTAAGTAAAATTGTTGATTTTTTGTGTGGGAAATTAATCGTTTAGATTAATCGATAAATTAGTCGATAGATTAATTGAAATAAAAATAGCCGTTAGTGGCAGCCCTAATTTCGATATAAGCCAAGAGGAGACAGGTTTTCCTTTGCTAATGTATGGAAACTTTGCTTCCTTTGCTCCTATAAACAAACGTTGGTTTTTGTGAGATTCACACGCGCATGCACTGCACCGGCGTCCTACGTCATCCAGTGAAAGGCAGTCTGATGTGAACGCGTGTATGACAGATAGGGGAAGTTGCACAAAACTGTTAATATCTTTTTAAATATGGATTTTTTTTTTTTTTTTAAGAACACATCGATTGGCTACAGGAGGCCTTTATTCACCCCCCCCGGAGCCGTGTGAGGCATGTTCTTTATGGATTCATGCACTTTATTTTACGTGTTTTGGACTGTGTAACAGAAACACCGGCTGACTGCAATGATAGATCTTAGAAGAGCCAGGACAATTTTGAATATTACTCTGACTGGATTCATCTGAAAGAAGAAAGTCATATACACCTAGGATGCTGTGAGGTTGAGTAAACCATGAAGAAATTTTCATTTTTGGGTGAACTAACCCATTAATGCATCATTTTTCCTTCTGGAGCATCCGTGAACGTTTGAACCTTCTGTAATAGTTGCATATGAGTCCCTCAGTTGTTCTCAGTGTGAAAAGATGGATCTCAAAATAGTCATTTTTGGAAAAGGTTCAAATACACAGAAAAGCTGAAAAACCAAAGAATTTGTGGGACCTGAAGCATATTTCTGAAGAACAGTGGGCAGTTTAATGGGTCAGGACAATAGGGACTCATGAACAACTATCACTAAACAACAACAACAACAACAACAAAAAACATTGCTGTGGGTCATTCAGTATTAAGAATCAATGTAAAATTTTGAACGGGGTCATTTTTATAAATTCAACTATTATTTTCTGTTGTGTAATCCAAGTAAACGTCTTTTATGTGAAATATCTTATTCAGGTCGGTACTAAATAAAAAATAACAAGCATTTTGTATGATCCCTCTTATTTTGGTAAAATAATTTTTAACATTTTGCAGATACTGAAAGGTGTATGTAAACTTTTGACCTCAACTGTAGCAAAAGTTAAATTATACTCACATGGTGTTTCCAGCTGATGTCATACTGTGTAGACACTGAAAATGATGATGATGCTGATCAGAAAAAAATAATTATTCAAATCTGTTGATCTTGATCTAGAGATAAAGTTACTATACTTTCACGCAGAGAAAGCAAGACTTTATGAGATATATGTTGTACATGCCATAATTTGCGCATAAATAGTGATGTGACGTTCTGCACAGAGGCTTCGTAGCTTGTATCAAAAATACGAAACATCTGGCAGTGAAGCAGTGTACCGGAGCTTGATTCGTTTTGCCATAACCATGCGATGAGTGACGTCTGAAGCTTCACTTTCGTGTATAACCACGTGACTGCTTCATAATCTGATTAAAAAATAGCTCGAACCCCTTGCGCAGGTTAGCACCTCGGAACAGAGACTGAGCTCTTTTGAATTGTCAGCATGATACCAGCCAAGAAAAAAGGCCGTTCGGAAGTCTGGCAGCATTTTTAACTTGTATCAACAAATAAAATAAGCTAATAATAATAATAACAATAATAATAATAATTATTATTATTAGTAAGATTGGTATTTTAAAATAATAAATTCTAATAATGAACTATAATATGAATAAATATTTACATGTGTATTTTATGCTTATTCAATGTATAATAAAATGTTAAATAATAGGCCTACATAATGTAGGAAAATAATTTTCACAAGCATTTCACAATTCCACATTAATGTCCTTTTCCTTTGATTATATATGCCTACATGAGCCTTCCTTATGCCTTGCCTATGAATCCATAGGTTTAGGAATAAGGATAAAGCTTATTTGATGTGTTGATCAAAGCACATTCATAAAAAAATAGTTTCTGTACAAGTTAATTTATCCCATTTATTAATTATTTAATGAATTCATTAATAAGCTATTGTGTAGAGAATTTTATTGTATTGCTTTTGGGGTTTTCATTGCAGAAAGTTTTAAAGTTTTAAGATTTATTACATGAAACAATCAACAATATACATAAAATAATGATTATTATTATAATAATGGGCCATCTGGGACATACATCACCTTCACTTTTTGACCACAAGGTGTCGTTAGTGTGCGCAGTGTTGGAAAGCTTCGAGTAATGAACCTTTTTACGATACACTTGAGGGGAAAGCCTTGGTGCTTTGAAAAGCTTCATTTCACCATCACTACTCATACACATGCGCGAAGAGTAGATTCGATTCTAAAACTGTACTAAATAAAGCGGCTGCAAAGTGTTTCAGACGTGACGTGAAATATATCGCCTGCTCTGACAGTTATTTCAAAACAAAATAAATATAAATGTATCTATGAAAAGAATCAAAGCGCTCACCAAAGCACGTTCACATATAAGCAATTTTGCCCCTCCCACTACGGAAATAGTCAAGCTTGTGTTCGGCGGGAAGTTTTTTTTTAGTCCTGGGAAATGTAGTTTAGAGATGGGAGATTAAAAAAACTACATTTCCCAGCGTCAAGACAGTTTCCGTACGAGATCTGTATGTTGTGCTCAATGTGAATAAGGCTGGCTATCGGTGAGTTTTGTTTTGTGTGAAACACGTTATGCGATGCGAAAACATGAAATACATGTTTTAATAGTTTAAACGATGGTTATATATCGATATAAAGTGATCTGTCTGCCTATTGAAAAAGAGACTAAGGTGGCACCGTGATACAGTTATGGAATTAGATGGTGCTCAATTATAGAATTAATTATTTTTTTCTGGTAATAAATATTAAATAAACATCTACATTACAACATTTTTAAGCACCAAAAGAAAAATGTTTTGTGATTTTGTCATACAACCTTGGGTAACAGTGTACCTACATGCATGCACTACAGTTTCTGTAAAAACTGAAAGAAAATGCTATCAGACTATTCACTTCTCTTTTTGCTATGCTGTAAAACTGGTCCAAATGATGTTACCTCGTCTGTCTCTCTCTCACTCTCTCTCACCCCAAAACACACACACAGTCTCTTGCTCTAAAGATGGACTCAGTGATGGATTTTCCAGAAGACTTTAACCAGCTTGACTTGCTGGAGTCTCATGGCCACATGATCCCAGTAGGGACAAAGAGTGGCTGGGTGGATGAGGAGGAAGGAGAGGATGATGAAACCTGTCACACTGAAGAATGGTATCAGCAACAGGAGTTTCAATTACAAGACACTCCAACTGAACTGATATTATGGGCCGCTGAGAGGAACAGAGTAAGCAAACATTTCATATATATCCAGGGGTTAAATTGGAATTTATATGGGGGGCTCTGTGGTTTCAGGCTTTGAAGTTTGCACAAGGGTGCAAAGCAAAATCTTATATCAATTGACAAACTATAAAATATAAATTGAGAGAGCTTGAATTACTAGGAACTAGAAAAGTGTAAAATACAGTATATACCCTATATTGTTACAAATGTATGAGGATAGTCCACAAATTCTATTTTATTTTATTTATTAATTTTTTATTCCAATTCAACTTTTTCCATTTAATTCTTTTCTGGATTCTGGATTTTTTTTTTTTAGGGCCCGAGCACTGGTGGTGCGAGGACCCTATTGGAATTGCTCAGATTCTTCTTTTTCTTCTTCTCCAAAATGAATTGAATTTTGAGAGCCTAAACATGATCGAAAACTCATGAAACTTTGCACACATGTCAAAAGTGGTGAAAATTTTACATCTGATATGGGTTTCAGAAGTGGTTGTGGCAAAATGGCTACAATAGCGCCATCTATAAAATTTCGGCTAAGGCCGCATTTACACTGCATGTTTCAAGTGACCCAATTCCGATTTTTTCCTCCCATGTGGCACAGATCGGATATGGCCCACGACCGTGTAAGCAGGAAAAATATCGCATGGATTACAATATACCCTGATCGGTTTCAGGCCTCATTCATATGTGGAAATAAAACAAATATGAATCGGATACGTGCATTTGCACCTGTCGTGTAAGCGGTCAGATCGGATCTTCCCCTGTAAATACTACTCCTCGTCATTGAAAAGTGACGGTTTTTTAAAACATTTTAAGGTACAGACCAGGGGCGGAGCCAGACGATGCAAACATTCGGGGCTTAGCCCAAACCTAGGGGGGTCCGGGGTAGGGGTCGACCGATTATCGACCTGGCCGATTATTGGCACCGATATTAAGCATTTTTATGATAATCGGCATCGGTCATTTTCAAAACCGATGTGCCGATAAAATTATTTAATTTTGAAACGCGCTATTTGGCTCTGATGCAGCCTGTCGGAACTCACCACTCTGTGGCCTAGAGCAGTGTCCGCCCACCGCGCATCTGATTTGTTGAGAGTCAGGAGTCCGACCAATCAACGTGGAAGACTAAAGGCACTCTCACACCGAAAGCGCTTGCTAACTGGTGCTGCTTCATCACGCACCAGTTCTCTCTCAAAGGCAGCAGCAGACGTTGCACAAGTTGCAATAAATTACAATCCACTTCACTGAAGTTGTAAAAACCTCAATTTTATCTATTTATGGTTTCCGAGATGGGAGAAACGCAGGAGGAATCGCGGAATCCAGTCATATGGAATTTACTGTATAACACGGAGTCACGCAATTAGTCAAAGTTTGGATGAATAGGCCCTTTTCACAATGACGTCAGCTAACTTCCGCTTTATCGCAAAGCAGTGTATCAGTACTTCCACTATACCTTTATACCGAAGACTTCTGGGAGAATGTGGGAAAAACTTGAAATATGAAAGGCGTTGGTTAAGAGTTAAGACTAATTATGTTAATGTACTTACAGTCGGATTCTTTTGCGAAAGTTTTTCTGCATCTGCCTTAGATGGGAGGCTTGCTTGCCCAACTGCTTGTATTCACAAAATATATACTTAATCTTTTCACTTGTTATTTCGGTTTATGTAATTCCTTGGATAGTTTATTTGTGAGTACACTGTGTAAATTAAATTCCCCGTATAGTTCCGCAATAAAAAGACAAACAGCGTGATTGTTTTTATTTACTATGGGAAAATGACATGGACACAAATCATATTTTTATATTAAATCTTTTTACTACATGGCAAATTTCACATCCATAAATGCAAGTGGTCTGAAAAGAAGCCCATTATCCAGTTCAAGAATAAAATGCTTAATGTTGAAACAATGCAAAAAGGACCGCCGCGTAGTGCTACAGAACTTGGACTTCTACAATTAACGTTACTTCAAATCCTCCATTCACTTTAACTACATGTAACTTATACCCTGTTTTTTTCTCTGTGTATTATTATTGATTAATATGATCGACTGTATTTTATTTAGGTTACAGGATATATGCAATGTGATGTTAAAAAACAACTGACGTGCGTTTTATATTTATTTACACAAATACTCGCATTTATTTTTTTAAAAAGTAAAAAAAAAAACAATTATATAAACTTAATATATTTAATATTTTTTTTATTTTATTAAATTGTTATAAAAATAAAAGGGAACATTATAGACCCCATTTATTGATATTTAAATAGTACATACTTGTTATGTTGAACTATTCTTGTAAGTTACATACAGGCGCTGTAGGACATAATTTACTGAATGAAGGCTTTCCATTACCAAATGTCTAAAACGTTTGTTTATTTGACAAATATATCTAAGCATCTAACTGCAATAAAGACAGTAAACATTGTGCCAGAGTGGCAGGAATCAGAAAGTATGACTTCAATGCTGCGTTTCGAACTCCTCCATCGCAAATCTCGCCGATTGGTATTCGGTAAACTCGTTTGAGATGTCAAACGCCTCGCCTTGAATAAGGACGACGGTAGACAGCGGCAGTCGTCCTCTAACCATACTTTTGGCAGATGTACAAGCGTCTGGGCGAACTCTATGCTGGTACTACAGGGAAACATCGACGACAAACCGGCACAGTACTACTTCTTCTTTTAGGATTTAATGGCGGTTGGCAAACCAACTTAAAAGGTGCATTCCCGCCACCTACTAGAAAGGAGTGTGAAGCGCACAATGAATAGGAAGTTTAGAAACAAAAAGTTACTTATTCAAAAAAAAAAAAAACCAAGAGAAACCGTTATCCTATTAATCAATCCTGTTTCCTTTAAATAAACAACTAATTCGCGATATATTCTTGATTGATTATGTCCATCACCTAACAAAACATTTATTGATTTACAAATCATTTATTTCCAAATATCTTAAAGCTTGACTTAGTTGGAAACGTTCTCTTTCATAAGCCTCACATTTTATCAGTACATGTTCTACATTTTCTATTAACCCACATTTGTCACAATTTCCATTCTCATGTTTTCCTATTCTATGTAAGCATTGATTTAATAAACAATGTCCAAATACGCATTCTTGTTATTAAAACGTCCTCTTTCCTGTTTCCAAATCTTCTTCTCTCTGAACCAACGTTTTCTTGTATACAGTATGTCTACCTTTTGTTCCTTCTTTCTATTCATTCTGCCATATTTCCTGTACTTCTTTTGCTATTATCACTTTTATTTCTGTTTTACTTAGTCACTTCAGTGTCTATTTGAGAATGATTTAATGCCTGTTTAGTCAGATGATCAGCCTCCTTATTTCCTTTCACACCCATATGTGGTGGTACCCACACAAAATTTACCAGAAGTCCATACTGTCTTATTGTAAAAAGACTTTGCATTACTTCATTTATCATATCTTGTCTTGCTAATGATTTTCCACTTGACAAACTGTTTAGTGCTGAAAGAGAATCTGTGCATATTACTGCCTTTTGTTGGTTGTATTTCTTCTATCTACTGAAGTGCCAATAAGATTGCTATTAGTTCTGTAGCAAATACAGAAATATGATCTGAAGTTCTTTTTGACATTTTAATTTTGAATAGAGGAATATATACTGCTACAGCAGTTTTCCCAGAGTCTGGATCCTTTGAACCATCAGTGTATAACTGTACTGCACTATAATAAGTATCATCTAAATATTTCTGTACAGCTAGACTTTCTAATACACTTGTTTCATTATTATGTTTTTCTCTATGCAATTGGATATCAATCAAAGGCATTAGGAAAAGCCAAGGAGGAATGGCTGACCTAGCCACAGTAGGGGTAATATGCATGTCACCCATTTTCTGTGCTTCCTCATTGGCCTTCCATCCAAAGCTTGATAACTTTTTATATTCATATTCCGAACAGTCCTTCAACACCATTTTAACTGGATGATTATCCGAATGTCCCTTTATACTTATCCAGTACCTCATCCTTAATTTGAGCCTACGAATTTCTTGAGGCATCTCTCCCATCTCTGCATGTACTGCTGATAATGGGGATGATCTAAAAGCTCCACAACAAATTTGCATTGCTTGTGATTGTATTGCCTCTAATTTTAAAAGTTGTGTTTTACATACAGAGCTATATACCATACTGCCATAATCAATAGCCGATCTTATCAGAGCACAATATATTCTTTTAAGGGACTGTCTGCAAGCTCCCCAATCAACTCCTGCTAGACATCTCATAACATTTAACGCTTTTTTGCATTTGTCCACCAATTTCTGGATATGGATTTTAAAATTCAACTTCAAATCCATCCATATTCCTAGAAATCGAACAACTGATGTTTGCTCCAACTCTTGATCATACATTTTAATATTAACTGTAGGATTGATTCTTTTATTAAAACATATCGCCTGGGTTTTTGGTACAGAAAAACGGAAACCCCATTCATTTGCCCAATTCTCTACATTATTAAGTCTGCATACACCTTTCCACATACGCAACATTACGCCCTCTTTTCCACAACGCACCATCATCTGCATACAACGATCTTCCTATCCCACTATCAACCATCGAAGAAATGTCATTAATCATTAAGTTAAACAGAATTGGACTGCTAACGCTACCCTGAGGTGTTCCATTCTCTATTGTATGTATCTGAGAAAATGCAGTACTCACTCTTATTTGTATAGTTATATTGAACAAGAAATTGCTGATCCAATTATATATTCTTCCTTTAATTTCCATTCTATCTAACTTAATTAAAAGTCCCTCTTTCCACATCATATCATATGCCTTTTCGACATCAAAAAATACCCCAACTAAAACTTCCTTGTTTACCTGAGCCTTTCTTATTAGATTCCAGGCATATTATAGAATCCATTGTATTACGTCCTTTCCTAAATCCACTTTGGAATGGTGACAAAAATTTTTTCTCCTCAATGACATATACAAGTCTACTCATAACCATACGCTGCATCAATTTGCACAAATTAGATGTTAAATCTATGGGTCTGTAGTTATTCGGCTGCATATGGTCCTTGCCTGGTTTAGCAACTGGCACTATGATCCCATGCTTCCAGTCAGCTGGTAACTTTCCTGACTCCAAAACCTTATTAAAAAGGCTCAAAATTAGTTCTAACGATGTTTCTAATAAACGTTTTATCTCATAACAAATGTCATCTCTACCTGGAGAAGTTTGTTTAACCCCTTCAAGTGCCTTTTTCAATTCATACAAGGTAAATTCTGAATCCAACGTACATCCAGATGGTCCTTTATCCTCCAATAAATGAGGATATTTACTTAATATCTGATCCCTATATTTCCTTAAGTCCTCTGATAGATTTAAGTTACTGTGAACTTTAACAAAAGTTTCTGCCAACACCTCTGCTTTTCCACTTTCAGTTAAAATTTGTCTATTATGTATTAAAACAGGTATGTTATGATCTCTTTGTATCCCTCCCATCCTTCTTATCATACTCCATTAATTTCAGTGTCTTCACCAATTTTGTTACAAATTATTTTAGATGTCCGAATTACTCTTCTCACTATTGTCACGGTGCACACAGCAGGGAGGACACAGGAAACACGGAAACGAGGATGTAACTCAAAAACATACTTTACTAGGACATCAAGGCAGGACAAGGCAAGGCAGACACTGACAGGAACACCGGGGAGTAACGAGTAGACCAGACAAAATGGCACAACACAGACAGGACTATAAATACACAGGTAAATTAACAGACATGGCTGGACAAGGATAAACTACTAATGACATGAAACGAGAACAGGAAACAAACCAATATGGGCACAAGAGGCAGGAACACATGACACACACACAACAGTTCTCTTACATTACTCCCCCCTCCCGAAAGGCTCGTCCCGAGCCTACTCAGTTCCATCAGGGAGGGGGGGTGGGCGCTCTGGAGGCCCCTCAGGACAGACACAAACATACACAGAACGGGGCCTCCAGCGCGGAACAGAAGGCCGCAGGCCGAGGTGTAACTCAGGAAGCCATGGCGGGTGGTCCTCATGCCCATGGCCTCGTTCCTCGGCCCGGCCACTCCAACCGGAACCCTTCTACCCCCCCCCAAATATTCCATGGGGCAGCTCGGGGGTATCAGGATCCCGGGAACCAAATGAAATGGAATTTATTAAAAAGACCTTGGTCACTGGTCAATACGGCGGCAGCCGGCCGGCTGACCATCCCAACGGCGGGGACCGGTGGGCTGTAGGAAGCCCCAACCGGTGTCGGGCCGAGTGACTTCGGACGGCGGGTTGGCCTTCCCCGCGAAACAGTGGGCAAGGTGAGCCGCGAACAGCGGCGTGATCTCCCGCGAACAGCGGGGTCGGTGAACCGCGGACGGCGGCGTGATACCCCGCGAACGGCGGGGTCCTTGAGCCACGGACGGCGGCGTGATCTCCCGAGAACGGGGGGCTGGAGTCAGCGGCGATCCGGCGGGCATTGAGTCAGCGGCGATCCGGCGGGCATTGAGTCAGCGGCGACACGGCGGGCTTGAGTCAGCGGCGACACGGCGGGCTTGACTCAGCGGCGATCCGGCGGGCTTGACTCAGCGGCGATCCGGCGGGCTTGACTCCCGTGAACGGCAGCCTCCTCTCCAGCGACCGGCGGGCTTGGTGATCCGCGAACGGCGGCCTCATCTCCCGCGAACGGCGGGCTCGATGATCCGCGGACGGTGGCCTCACCTCCCGCGAACGGCAGGCTGGAGTGAGCGGCCGGCATGACTTGTGGGAGCCGCGGACAGTGGGTGTGCTTTCCCCACGGACCGCGGCGTGAGACCCGCGAACGGCGGGCAAAAACACCAAACACAGGAACAAAAAAAACACTAGAAAAACTTGACAAAACAAAACGCGGTGAAGGGACGACGCTTACTGTACTGGTCTGGTCTTCTGTCACGGTGCACACAGCAGGGAGGACACAGGAAACACGGAAACGAGGATGTAACTCAAAAACATACTTTACTAGGACATCAAGGCAGGACAAGGCAAGGCAGACACTGACAGGAACACCGGGGAGTAACGAGTAGACCAGACAAAATGGCACAACACAGACAAGACTATAAATACACAGGTAAATTAACAGACATGGCTGGACAAGGATAAACTACTAATGACATGAAACGAGAACAGGAAACAAACCAAATATGGGCACAAGAGGCAGGAACACATGACACACACACAACAGTTCTCTTACAACTATAGCCAGTGCCCTTTTATAATAAACTAAATCATTAAAGTTAAGTGACCTTCTTACCCTCTTAAGAGCTTTATTTCTCCTTATAATTGCCTCATTACATTCCTCATTCCACCATGGCACAGCTTTCCTCCTGCTGCCAGCCTTCTTCTTACCTATTACTTCTTCAGCTGAACTCTGAAGAACCTGACATATTTTATTATTAAAAACATCAACATCCATCATAAAATTACTTATTTCCTTCATTTTGCTTTCACATAACTCCTTATACTTATCCCAATCAGCTGATTTAAACCACCATCTTGGCATTCTTTCCCCCACGTTTTGAACTATATCTACTACTTTACTGAAAATAGGAAAATGGTCACTACCTATTGTATTATGAACTAATACTTTCCATTCACACTTTCCAGCTAAGCTTTCAGAAACTATTATCAAGTCTAACACTGAATGTCTTCCCTTTGATAAATCAATTGTAGTATAACTGCCATCATTAATGCAAACTAATCCTCCCCAATCTAGCATGTCTTCAATGATCTCTCCATTATTATCTGTTTTTGCGCTTCCCCATAACGAACTGTGAGCATTAAAATCACCACACCACATCACTTTTTGCTTCCCATCTCCTCCAATAATTTCTAGAGTATCCTTGTTTAACCTATCACATGGATTGTAAAAGTGAATTATTCTAATACTACTTGAGCCTTCCCATATTTCCACCACCACAACTTCTATTTCCCTATCAACCTCAACTGCTCTATACCCAATTCCTTGTTTAATAAAGGTTGCTACCCCACCACCATTTCCTAGATGTCTATCTCTCCGAATTGCGACATAACCATGAATTATAAAAGTTGTGGTTTAAGCCAAGTTTCCTGTGTATATATATTATATCTGGATCATTCTCTTGGTTTGCTATAAATTTCTTAAACTCTTGTCCATTAGCAATTAAACATTGCAAGATAGTTAATACCATTAAGAGCCACCACATGTTGACTGATTGTTTGTTGTTTGCATCTTGAGCCTTTCATTTATCATATCAACATTAACATTCTGAAAATCCAAGTACTTTTCAGCAGCTCTGATAATGATTCTAATTCTTTCAGTCCTGCTTTCGGTTTGAGCAGAGCTATTCACTACTTCAGTGATAAATGCTACGAATTAAACTTTATCATCCATTTCTCCGTTTTTACCTTTACTTTGCTGTTTCCTCAATTGTACTGTTGCATTCCTAGTTTCAATTACTTTAGGTGTCTGATTTACTTTCTTCAAAGCCTCAGCGTATGTTATTCCTTCCTCCATTCTAACGTTTTGAACCTTCACCTCATTTTTCCGTACATGACACCCTCCATAACCATCACTGTGATCTCGTCCACAGTTGCAGCACTTAGGATTTACACCTTGTCCACACTTGCCATACTCATGATCACCTCCACACCGTGCGCACCTCTGTCTGCCTCTGCAAACTGCCGCTACATGACCGAATGTTTGACATTTGTAGCATCTTAGCGGCGGGGGAACGTATAATCTAACCGCATAGTTTACAAATCCCAAATAAACTCTCAGGCAGTCTATTTTCATCAAAGTTTATCATTACTGATAGGCTGTCTGTCTTTTCGTTATTTCTGACACACTTGAGCCCTCTGACAGACTTTATTGCTGCTCCAGTTATATTACTTTTAATCTTCTCATCTGTTGGAATCCTCGTTATAACACCTCTGACCCAATTATTATCTTCTGGTATTGAACATTCAACTTTCTTTCCATTTATCGATTTTATTCCTAGAGCCGTTTTTTTACTGCCTACTGTCTTTACAAAACAACATCAGCTTTCCATCCCTCAATGTCTCAATGTTTTCAACTGTCCCTATTGTTTCTTTTAAAGTTTTTGTTAGCTTTAAAGGATTAATAGCATTAACAGACTGTTTCTGATATTTGTCCCCAACTTTTCTTTCTTTTCCGATTTTCTACTACTCTCCATTCGCCGCCTCCACTATCCGCATCTCCCACATCATCCTCCATTTCCGGATCACTTCCGGAATCTACGCTACTTCCTACCATCAGCGCTCCAGTAGGGGTGTGCGATATGACGATTTTTGATCGTGGACGATAAAAATGTCTCCATGATCTGCTTTTTAAGAAATATCGTAGTATCGTGCTACAGCGCACATTGTCAAATACAGTTCTGGCGCCTCCTTCTCTATATACTGTAAAACACGACATACAGCAGTAGAGTTACTCTGACAGGACACTGCACTTATTCGCGATCGCAAAAGTACATTATTTGCACACAAGCCTTGCTGGTTAAATGTTTAATTTGTGCGCTGGTCTGATGTGCGCTTTCTCTGAGCACATACACCTGAAGCACGCACACTAAAAAGCCTGTCTAACAGCGCCTGATTACTCAACTAACTTATCTTTTGCGCTAATACTGTCAAAACACACAAGGTTTACATACAGTCTTAGTTGGTTATCTCTAAAATGAAAGTAAATAGTTAAGAGAGAAACAGATGCGTGCAGGTCTTAAAGAGACAGGACACTAAACGTGCTGTCGACTGTCATTAAAGGTATAGTTCACCCTAAAAATTTTATTTCTGTCATTGTTTACTCACTCACATATTGTCCCAAACCTCTGTTAATTTCTTGTGCTGAACCCAAAAGAAGATATTTTGAAGAATGAGGGTAACCAAACAGTTGCTGGTCCACATTGAATTTGATAGTAAGAAACATCCTATGGAAGTCACTGTGGACCAGCAACTGTTTGGTTTTCCACCTTCATCAAAATAGCATTTATGTTCAGCAGAAGAAAGAAACTCATTCAGGTTTAAAACAACTTTTGAGTAAATGATGGTATAAAAATAAAAAAGTATGACAGAATTGACAGACAGATGACAGAATATTTATTTTTGGGGGAACTATTCATTTAACGTTAACAAAACAACAAAACCCAAAGAGAAAAATCACTCACTATTCTTGACTGAAAAACTTTAATAGTTACTTTAGGAATCAGTCTATGTAGTGTTTTATTTTTATACTTGTTCATTCAATTTCATTGAATGCTCCTGCTAAATACACCTATTGTACCTGAAAATAAAGCACTGTTTGTTTTATTTGTATATTGTGTATTTGTAATGTGTATCTTTGTTCTTATTTTTTAATAAGAAAGATAAAATAATGACAGATTTTTTTATCTTCGTCCACTTTGGCCTAAATATCTGCCATGCATCTTTGTCTTTCTAGTTTGGCTGTAATGCTCAGACAACTTGTAAAACGAAAATAGTAAAACTAACATGACAAAGAATCGTGATATTTCTAAAAAAAATCGTGATATATTTTTCCCATATCGCCCACCCCAACGCTCCAGTCACAATCCAGCTGTCACCAACCGCCCTCTGTGGCGTCTCCTTCTCTGGTCTTGCCAAAGTCCAACTCTAGCTGCAGAGACTAAACCCGGCAGAGGACTGCAAACATAAGGAGATTATAAAGGGAGCAAATGAGGAGGGTAATGAGTAAACACAGGTGGGGCAAATTAACCAATAATCAGGAAACAAGGTGGGTGGGGTCAAGACAATTGACATGAGAGCACATGGCACATCGAACCAAACAAGACAAGCCATGTGCTCACACAAAACAAAAACACAAGTACATGGCCAGCAAAACAAAATCACTAGCCATGTGCAAAACAGGACACGAACACGCAGCTAATGAGGAGACTCATAAGCTGCATGTTCACAAAACATGACAAACATGAAAGCACGCATCCAGTGAAAAAACACAAGCTGCGTGCCACACAGAACAAGACAAAAATAGAGAAAAAAAGCACGCAGCCGAAACCGAACCGCGTGCCGAACAAAACACACAGAGGATTGTTCTCATCCCTTGAATATTAAATTTCAGCTTTTACCATCAAAAAGACGTTTTAGGCAACCTCAAGTAAGGAAAAATGTGTGCCAAATGTCATTTGTGCCAACTGCTGTTAGGATTTTAAATCCTGGGATCTAAGTGTGAGATGGGGGGATTGTGTTACTTGAGTTTTTTTAATTTATTTTTATGTGAATTGTGTGAAGATGTTAAATGTATTTGTGTGGTGAAGCCAAAGACAAATTTCCACTGTGGACAATAAGGTGACTAAACTAAACGTGGAACACTCAACACTATTATACATTATTTATTCACCATACATACTTATTTTTTTTATTTCAAATTTGCACATATCAGAGCTGTACACACATAATTGTCTATATTATATATTGCGTTTTTGCTATTTTGTACATTGCCTTTTGTATATTATTATTTTATCTGTGTCCTGTCCTGTTGCTGACTTTCTGTTGTACTGTGGAGCTTCTGTCACTATAACAAATTCCTTGTATGTGTAAACATACCTGGCCAATAAAGCTCATTCTGATTCTGATTCAAATGTATTTTAGCACATTGTTACAAACAACAAAAGCCTAACATTAAAGTACAAAGAGTCAAGAGCCTAACACTGATCACAATGATGGTGGTTTGTTGAAATTTCAATTTTTTTTAACATTAATTGCAGGTGCAAAAGTTATTTTGATTCAATGCAATTAACACTGACAAATCAACAATTTTTAATATTGATTCAATGGTTGCTTACTATCAGGGACCTATTACCTCCAATAATGATAGCCTCACAAATGCTAATAAAGATATGCGACCCCCTACTAGGGTTGCTAAATATTTACAAGGGGTTGCCAAGCTCCCTCTAATTTGAAGTTTACAAATAGAGTTAATGGTTACAGTTTGATGATTGAAAATTTTATGTGTAGGCCAGTGATGTTCAGAATGCCATAAATATGGAAATTGGTCTATAATATCAGTTGCTTTTTGGCACAGAAGAAATTGCGTATTAATGCATTTCTGTTTATTTATTTTTCTTGCTTTGTTTTTCTAACCTTTTTTGTTTCTCTCTCTCTCTCTCTCTCTCTCTCTCTCTCTCTCTCTCTCTCTCTCTTACAGTTAGCCACAGTAGAACATCTCCTCGCATTGGACCCAACACTTGCTAATTGTCGTGATAGTGATGGTTACACTCCTCTACACCGTGCTGCTTACAGTGGCCATTATGCCGTGGTTTCTGCTCTTTTGAATGCTGGAGCCAATCTTCATGCAAGAACTACTGATGGTTGGATGCCGCTACATAGCGCCTGTCGCTGGGGTCATGCCACTGTAGCTTCGTGTCTTTTGAATTGGGGGGCAGAGGTCAATGCCTTGACAGCAGGGCGACTCACACCCCTGCAACTAGCTGCTGGAAATACTGCAGCTGGGCAGACGATTGAGTTATTGCTTTCACAGCGCACCCTACAGGCAGGCCTGAAAAACAGTGCGGGACAGACTGCTTATGACATTGCACATCGCACAAGTGAACATTACAGGCTCTTTGAGATGGCAGAGCCTTGTAATAAAATATACTGACACATATGTGAGCACAGGGTGAAATTCTGACATCAAGCTTGGAAATGTGTCTTATTTATAAATGTAGGTGTGAAATTACTGTGTTTCTATGAATAGTAGAGGACATTGACATAAAAAAAAAAAAAAAGGAACTGGTCATAAGCATGCAGGAAATAAGCAGATGTTCACAACAATGTGTAATTATAATCATTAAAACTTATAAGCATATCTTTGCATGTGTGTCAAAGCATGAAGAGGGTGCATTTTCTGTGCAGGATGTGCTTAAAATCTAGGGGTAGGAGACAAAATTGATTCACCTAACTATCGCGATTCTTTTTAAAAATGATTTAAAAATCAATTGTTTTACCTTAGAATCGATTTATATTTAATTATTTTAATTATCCTAAGAGGTGGTGGGGAGAAGTTAGCACTTTTTAATTCCAACAGAGGGCGAAATGTACAGTATAGGTGTGTTCAACTTGGAGCAGTACTGCACAGACGATCAGAGTATGATGTCAAAGTACTGGAGAGTGATTCGAAAGCATGTGGAGCTGTCTGTTCTCTGTAGCTCTCGCGATGCTTTGATATCATGCAACAATCATTCTGCGTGCGCCCACAATTTGAATTGATATTCAAACCTTTGATGGCACTTCAGTAGCCATAAAGTATCAGAATCAGAATTAGCTTTATTGGCCAAGTATGTTTACACATACAAGGAATTTGTTGTAGTGACAGAAGCTCCACAGTGCAACAGAAAGACAGCAACAGGACAGGAGGACACAGATAGTAAAATAATATCCAAATAGGCAATGTACAAAACAGCAAAAACACAATATATAATAGACAACTATGTATGTACAGGTCAAGTATGTGCTAATTAGAAATGAGAAAATAAAAATAAAATAAGTGAGTGTGGTGAATGGATAATATATTATAGTTGTGTGTTCCACGTTTATTGTTGAGTGTTCATGAGATGGATTGCCTGAGGGAAGAAACTGTTCCTGTGTCTGGTGCTCTGTCTTGTAGCTAATTTATTACAAAATTGGTCTAATTTTTAAAAAGGTTTCTATTTAATGAATGATGAATAATTACATTAAAAAGCCTTATTAAATGAACTATTATTTATGTTTTTTTCTTCTGGGGCCTGAAATAGAGGAATTTTAATCAATATTGATAATTAATATTTTGCTGAATGTGTTTTTGTGCTGGCACCTTGGCTGGTTTAGGTCTGTCATGGATTAATAAATATGACAATAAACCCGCCAGTAGGTGGCAGCAAGCCCCTGTTTTAATAAATGACTTACTGAATCATTCATATCAAATGATTAATTCAAAACGGCTGATTCAATAGAAACGAAAGAAGTAAGACCATCTGAATGGACCGTTGAATCACTGGCTCACTCAATTCGTTCAAAAACTGATTCATTCACGGAATGAAACACTGTTGCTATGCACTGTTGTATAAAACTAATAGCACATTTGTGCTTGTGGACTCATACATGTGCTGATATACAGAAAAGTACATTGCTTGTGCAATGAATATAAAAACGTAAAAACTCATACATTGTTATTTTTTGTTTCATTGCTGGAATTATAAGGGCATTCTAACTGTATTCTAATGGGCTTCATCGCGCAGTGAATGCTTTTTGGATTCTCAAGACGTGTTTTTTTTCTTTTCTTTTTCTCTCAAAGTTGGATAATGCCAGCTCTCCTATTGTATCTCAGTCCCTCACAGTCATACATTATGTCAAGAGAATGTCTTTAAATACTAATCAAGGAAAAATCATAGCTTCTGTTGTCTTCTTTTAAAAGAACTTCAAAAGTTGCGCTTGAACCATTTTGGGCAAAAAATGAAGAAATTGCTTGTTACAGTACCAAGTTCTGATTGGCCAATCGCCGTTATTTAGTTCATAAATTATCATAAGTAGAGAATTTTAACAATTCATGTGCATGATAAGTTTTATGTAATATACTAAATGAATAATCCAAAGGGGATGGGGGGGATGGTGGTTTTACAGAGGGGATGCTTTTTGTCATTTTTTTCCACCAGGGGGATGCCATCTCCCCTCAATTCAAGCCCTGGTTTTACTCAATCTCCTTTTTATTGAAGGAAAGCAAAGTATAATTAATGTAATTTGTTTTTAAAGATATTATTAACTAAAACTTGTGCAGTTATGCTACTTCAGAAGGGAAACTTTGTTGTCAGTTGCAGGGCCGGCGCTAGCTATAGGCATTGCAGGCCATTGCCTAGGCGGGCCTCCATAACTGTAACATCCCCGGGCCCTATATGCCAGTCCACCAGTCAAAACGGACAGCAAATTTTAGCCTCATTGTTCATTGGATATAGTTGAATTGTCACTCATTTGCAATTATACCAATTAATGTTGCAGTTTCAAAGCGGGTCCCGCCTTCTGAATGTTTGCGTAACAAACGCATCCTTCAGGTGCTGCGAATGCGATGCAAAAGGCTAAATAGGCGCGAAAAGAAGTACAGCTCCTAATGCAGGTGTGTGAGTTGTCATCATCTATTTTAGAGTGATTGCAATGTATTCTCTGCCGATCAGCGTCATTTCTAGAAAGATCATTGACTGGTTTATTACGAGTTTAAAAGAGTGCAAGCGGCGTTGACGCGTTGAATTTGTGCATTCAATGAATGACATCGCACCGGGAGCAGACTAGCAAAATAGCTACAAAAATAAAAGCAGAAAAGTTTGTATTCAACGCAAATTCAAAGAAAACAGACATGACATTTTTTTAATGGTTCAAATAAAGGATCTCAGGTGTATCTTCTAAATTCGGCTGAGGATTATGATTACTGCTCTAACAAAACACTTTTATAATTTCAGTTTCAACTAACTAAATAACTTTTTTCTGCTTAGTAGCGATTATATATATTAATATATATATATATAAGCTTGTAATGGTGTTATTGACCGCTACAAAACTGGTCAGGGAGTTGGAGTCATCAGATAGAGTTTAGCCATTTCTTGTGCAAGAGAAACCATTCACACGTAGTGTACTTGAGGTTGTTTCTGGAAATTAAAATAACAGAAATAAATACTTATTGTACAAATAACTTTACAAATATAACAATCATTATAGCCTTCAAGTTTATTTTATTAAGTATACTTAAGTAAAGTTCAAGTATATTTTAAAGGTCCCATGACATGCTGTTTTTGGGATGCTTTTATATAGGCCTAAGTGGTCCCTAGTACTGTATCTGAAGTCTTTTTCCCGAATTTCAGCCACTACAAGCCAGTCCCAAAATGAGCTTTCCTTAGGACAAGCCATTTCTGTGTCTGTAGCTTTAAATGCTAGTGATGAGGAGAGAGGCGGGGCAAGGTGGAGGGTGGGTGTGGCCTGCAGCTTGCGGCCACGGTACCATGCGCTAATGTTGACAGTGGATGTATTGCAATGGCTCGTAGACACGCCGTCGTTCAAGCTTTTCAGTTTGACCCAGAATCTAATCCAGATGGAGAAGCACCGGATGAAGAAGTTGCAACTCAGTGGCTACAGCAGGACGTCTCCGAATGGTTAGTTTAAAATATTGTGTCTGGATACGGTCAGTGTTTCTCACACATAGACTTTACCTGGGCGGACCGCAACAATATCCACCGCCCGCTGCCATCAGCTCCCGCGTCTCACACACACACGAGCGCGACTTTAGAACAATATTTAGTAACGTTCAGACCCTTTGGCAGCTTTTTTCCCATAACGGGTACATACTAACAAACCTAGCGACTTTAAAAAAAAAAACTCAACAAAAAAACCTTATCATTCAGTTGGAAGATGTCTCCAGTACTGCCCCGCGAGCGCGAGGTCTCTCTCCCGGCGAAGTGTCGCCTCACTCGGCGTCTGTTCTGAGCAGCGAGCCAGGGCCGTAGCTAGAGGATTGGGGGCCCCCTGAAAAAATATTGCCCCCCCCCCCCCCCCCCACACACACACACAGACAGACACATCATATACTGTACAATATACAAGCATGGATGCCCACATATATCCTAATAGGTGTTTCTTACAAAATAACAAAACAGTCAACAAATAAATGCATGTAAAGGTTTTTTACTGAACATCAGCACAAGAAAAATACACAAATATAAAACAAATATTATAACAAATAAATAGCAACAGTAAAGCAACAGAAAATAATTTTGATCAGTAATGAACACTGAAATAACTATGAAAATTATACAAATCATTCTTATTACATCAATTCTATTGTAGATGTATACAGGGGCGGACTGGGGCCAAAAAGTGGCCCTGGACTTTTTGGCACAGAGCGACCCACCAAACCCTGTCCACAACACACCACACCATAAATGAGTGGCATAATCTTGACATTATAATTGGTCTTTTCTGGTGTATATGGCAAATAGTAAATCATTTTAAAGAACTTTTACAAGGGACAGTTTAATATCACTAAAGTTAAATACCAATATTATCAGTCCAAATGACACAATGCTCTGGTATCGTCCAGAAGACTTAAACAGTGCAGAATGATTCAGAAATCATTCTAATATGCTGATTTGCTGCTCAAGAAACATTTCTGATTATTATGAATGTTGAAAACTATTGTGCTGCTTCATATTTTTGTGGAAAATGTGATACCATTCAGTCTTGGGTAAGATTAAAAATATTAATTAATATTTTTCTTCAACAATGTTGCATTAAATCAAAGATTATAGAATACAAAAAGGGACTTTGATTAAATTGATTTAAGGGACAGTAAATATATTTACACTTATTACAAAGTACTTATATTTCAAATAAATGCGGTTCTTTAACTGAGAACCATTATACCAATAATAAAACCATTATTAATAATTGATCACAAATAATAACTGATAATTAAGCAGCAAATTAGGCAGCATTAGAATGATTTCTGAAGGGGACTGAAGACTGGAGTAATGATGCTGAAAATACAGCTTTGAGCACAGAAATAAATTACATTTAAAACATCCTAAATAGAAAACCACTATTTTAAGTGTAATATTTCAATATATTTGGCTATTGTTTTACTGTATTGTTGATCAAATAAATTCAATATTCTTTCAAATAAATAAAAGGCATTAATTATTTCAAACTTTTAACTACCAGTGTGTATATAAAATATGGTAATGGATGTGAATTATTAAGCAAATTATATTTTTATTAGGCCTATAATATAAATCGTTTTCCTATGCACAGCACTCGAAAGCAAAAGTCTTCAGATTTACAGTGTTCTAGAGTAAGATTGAGAATGATTTTTATAGATTTTTAAACATTTTCTTAGACACGTAAAATCACGGAACAAAGCAGATTTGCAAGAACTCTTATCTCATGTCGACTGAAAACTGCATTATAGCCTACATTGTGACGATTCGAATAACGGCATTAAAATATGAGACATTTGAAAAGGCCAGTAATAGTTTGATTTCCTGAAAATTAATGTCTGTTATTTAACTAAACGGTTGGCAAATATTGCTGAATTGTCTCGACATGTTTAGCCGCTTACATCTTACCTCAGCTGGCATTCACGTCGCGCAGCTCAGCGTCAGTGAAGAGAAAATCCCGCCTTCTACACTTTGATTGGCTGTTTCAAACATTTTGACACTGACTAGCGCTTTTGAGCTGCTGCACTGAGCTGGAGCATGCTATATTAATTAGAATTATTTAGAATGCCCTGGGCCATTCGTCTGGGCCAATGAAGGATATACGTACATTTACTACAATCCATTTTTCATATATATTACGCAAAGGGCTGGCCCACATTGTACAGCTGCACTCCGGGAAAACTCCCGGTGCTCCAGATGGCCAGTCCGCCACTGGTCTCAACTCTGATTGGTCGTCTTGTTCACGATCTGGGGTGGGACTTCTGAGAATACTTCTTATCAGACTAAACCATTTTTCGGGAGGGTAGAGGGTAGACAATTTCTTTAACCAAATTGCATGCTTTTTTGTGGTTTTCATAATATCTTAGTTATACAACTACTAAAATATTAGAATTATTCACAGAACATGGGCCTATATAGTATAATTCCTGGATTTTGTGGGGCCCCCTGGGCGGTGGGGGCCCCTAGAATCGTCCCCACCTTTCACCCCACTAGCAACGGCCCTGCAGCGAGCGGCAGAGAAGCAGCGCTTTCAGTTTGCCTTAAAGCAGCAGACTCATCAATAAATCATTTAAAAACCGCGTTTCCAAGCACTTGTCGCTTACTGACTGTTTGGACTTTTAAATATGAACAATTTGTCTGTTAATATGCGCAGTTTATTACTCAGACGCAAAACAGTGCTTAGCTCGTTTGCAAGCCATGATGTCTCGCTCGCCTTGCACGGTCGTAGCTAATTTTCTCATGGGCGGGCAAAGCAGAGAAAGGGGAGGTAACCTTTCCCCGTATGACGAAATAAGGGGAAGATTCCAAGAGGGAACTTACCTCTTCATTGGTCGACATTTTATTCCATAAGGTTACACAGTTTTGATGCTGTTTTTTTTTTTTATTGCAAGAAGAACACAAATACAATAAGGCAATGCAAGATCACAATACGATCTTTGAGAACAGAGCACCAAACAAAATGAAGAAAAAAAAATAAAATAAATAAAAATAAAATACAAAAATCACAAAAGAAAAAGTGAAAAAAAGAGAATTACACAATAGGGTCTTCTAAAAGTTAAAATTTCTGCAATAAAGTAAACAGTTTTCTTCCATTTTTACATTTTAGAAATCTTACCGACCTACAATACATCCAGAATTCCTTTTGAAAAACAGAAAACAATGGCTTTGAATTAAGGCACTATATAAAATGTATATAGGCTAATATAAAATTTGCCCAAAATGAGAATAATATTCAGTATAAATTGAGTACATCTTCCATTAATGAGCCAAAGATTATATCATTTTTAGAAAACTGCGAAGACAGCTTGACTGAATCTTTAAGCCACTCGAATGTATCATACCAAAAGGCTCTATTGAATGAACAGTCAAAGAATAAATGTACAGTCGTTTCAATATCAACATCACAAAAGGCACAATTATTGTGATCAATATTAAATCTATATCTAAGAAACTCTAAAGATGGATAGATATCATTAAACATTTTAAAGTGCACTTCCTTGGCTTTGGGGGGTATGGGAAAGGAGAGATACATGGTTCTTAACTTAAAAATAGAACTCTTGGGAAAAATTTGAGTCAGGTTATTTCGACTAGCTTGATTAGGAAACTTTTCTTGGGTCAAAAAATTTCTTATCAATTTATTTGGCAGGCTACATCTAATAAAATCTTGCCCATTTATTATTAAAGAAGGTAAATGAAAAGCTCCAGTTACACTGGGCACTGTATTACTAACCAACACCTTATTATATTGCTTGTAATCACAATGAATATTATATTTTCCACAAAAAGTACTGTGATCCATAAAATAACCATCTTTCCCTAACAGGTGAACAACAGACCAAACACCTCTCTCCCACCAATCTCTAATAAAGAGCGATTTATTTCTAAATAAAATGTACCTATTATTCCACACTGGTGAATTATGCAGGGAAAAATTGTGTTTGTAAATCAATTTCCAATATAAACGAACCTGCTTATGAAATTCTGACAATTTGAGAGGAAGTTTTTGTATTGAAAAATCACAGCGTAATAAGAATTCTATTCCACCAACAGTTTTAAAGATATTTCTAGGAGCACAGAACCAGAAACTGTTCTCATTTATTAAAAATTGTTTAAGCCAATTTATCTTAAAAGTTCCATTCATACAGTCAAAGTCTATGGCCTGTAAACCCCCTTCTTCGTAATCTTTCACTAGTGTCCCTTTTTTAATATAATGAGCTTTTCTCTTCCAAATGTAGTTAAAGTTCATCTGATCAATTAACTTAATTTTTTTGTTAGAAATGGGAAGGGATCCTGCAGGGTAAATGCATCTAGACAGAGATTCCACTTTTGTCAGTAAAATTCTTCCAAATATAGAAATGTCTCTTTGCATCCATCTGTTCAATCTGGCCTTACATTCATCAATTCTATTAGATATATTAAGTGTTTCACTTAGTTCTTTATCTTTGGTAAGTAGAATACCAAGATATTTAATTCTAGATTTAATTGGTACATTGCAAATTTGCGTAAAATTAGATTCTTTCAATGTCATTATTTCACATTTACTTAGATTAAGACATAAACCCGAGGCATTGGAAAAATTATTAATAATTTGGAGAGTTTTTGGAACCTGATCGATATTCTTTAGAAATAAAACTGTCATCAGCTAATTGACTAATCACTATGGAATCATCAAAAATCTTCAATTGCTCAATGTCAGAATTTTTAATTGCGAGGGCAAGCATTTCAGCGGCCAAAATAAAAAGTAAAGGTGAAATGGGACAGCCTTGTTTAATACCTGGGCTTATATTAAAGCGTGAAGTTGTCCCTTCAATCAATGAGACAGAACAATTTGTATCCCTATATAAACTACTAATTATACTTCTAAACTGTTTCCCAAACCCAAACAATTCTAAAGCCGAAAAGATAAAGGGGTGTTTGACCGTGTCGAACGCTTTGTAGAAATCGAGGCAAAACATAATACCATCATCGTTAACCTTGTCTTTATAGTCAATCAGATCTTGGACCAACCGTAAATGATTGTGAATCGATCTACCCCTCATAAACCCTGACTGCGTATTGCTTATAATCTGACATAATCCAGACTTCAACCGATTAGAATAAATATGTGCTAACAATTTATAATCATTATTTAATAATGTAATGGGCCGCAATTTATCTAAAATCTTAGGATCTTTGCCCGGTTTGGGAATAAGAATTATAACCCCTTGTTTCATAGTATGGGAAAGTGAAAGACATTCAGTAACCTCTGTCAAAGCCTTAAATAAAATACATTTTATTGAATCCCAAAAACATTTGTAAAAGTTTGCTGTTAAACCATCGGAGCCTGGAGATTTGTCAGATGATAAAGCTTGCAAAGCATTTTCTAATTCCTGTAACGAAATTTTTGCATCACAAATCTCTTTAAACTCCAAACTGATTTGTGGAATAAATGTCTTAATTACAGATTCTTAATTTTAGAAAATGTCGACTTGTATAAGTCACTATAAAAGAGAGAGATTTTTTGTGCAATGTCATTAGCATTGGAAGACTCACTACCGTCACTACCGATTAAAGATCGTATATTATTTTTCTCCTGCCTGCTCTTTTCCAAGCTACAAAAGTACGCTGAATTTCTCTCCCCTTCTTCTATCCATTTGGCCCTTGAACGGATATAAGCACCTTTCGCCTTTTCCACATAGATACTATCGAGTTTGGATTGTAAGAGTAAAAGCTTTGTTCTATCTGAGTCATCTGAATGACTATTGCTGCAACATTCACTTATCTCTCTAATAAGATTAACTTCTTCTAAATGGGTCGACTTTTTTAGCTTTTTACCAAAGGAGATAGAATAATTACGAACTCTAAATTTCATATATTCCCATTTACTAATGTAAGGTTATTACATATAATATTAACCTCCACCAATAAAAAAATGTAGGGGTTTTATTACATTAATATTAATATAGTTTAATTTAGCTCAAAGGGAATCATTTATGATTTTATAGGGATTTGAACAGAATCAGTGTTACGACGATTCACTGAACGAGCCGTATGACAAACTCTGTACTGGATATTAAAATCCAAAATATAGTGAAAACACTATTAAATAGCACAGTAACGAAATCGACAGATTAAGGCATTAGCTTGTGAGCAGAAAACACAAGATACTTCTCTTTTAAAATATAAATCAGATTTTATTTATATAAACCTAAGACATAAACTAATCTAACACATGAACACAAGCATTCACAGCATTCACACGTTGCAGAAAGAGAGAGAGAGTGAGGAAAGGATGAGTTTAAGAGAATGGAAATGTGAAATCCCAAGTTCACAGCAATATGTTCTATTGCATAGACCTGAACAACCATCAATCACTTATTTAACCCTCGCTTTGAGTTTCTCAATGAGGCTAAAATTATATTAACTGCACCAATTCAGAACTTGGAGGCATTGCTTGCTTGCCTGTGTTACGGGGTTTCCTTTGTGTCGTCGTTGCAGACAGGGGGGTTTCCCGAAGTGTCTGATTGGCTGGAAGTTCAGTAGTCTTTGAAGTGACGTCTTTGGGCGTTGGCTTGCTGGACGTTTGAAGAAGTGCAGTACTTGAAGCTGGATTTTGTATCAAACTTACATTAACACACGAAACTCCACGGAAAGAAAAGAAACTAACGTAAAATAATAAAATAAAATGATGTAACGAGACTAAGTTGTTTTCCTTCTCATTATGGCACATGAGGCCAGAGCATGCTCAAAGGGCAGCACGCACGCGGTGAGAGGGACAAGGGTACGAGAGTCAGAGAGAGAGCGAAGAAGTAAGAGAGTGAATTTTACGATGTCCTGAGGTTTTAAACTCAGCTTCTGGACCGTCCCATCTGGATGTCTTGACCAGTTAGAAACTGTCCTTGCTTAGCTAGGGTGTGTTCTTTACATCATAAATCAGCTTGTTATCAGTCACATGGTCCGAATTTTACAGGGCAAAGTATACCCTTTTGAACATGATTTCATAACAAGACTATGATGCATTTGACAAAGAATTGATTGGAAGAAACATTCACAGCATGAATTTTCGAGCTCATACATACTAAATATGCAATATTTATCTTTAAGGCTCGAGCTATTCAATAATGATTAAAAAGACATACATATTATTTGATTAAAACATGATATGTGGGTACAACATAAAAATGTCCTTTTAGGATGATTTTATGTGCATATGGAGAAGAAAGTTTTTGTATAGTTCTAAGGAGAACGAATGCATGTTCTTTAGAGAGGAATGTTGGTTTGGACGGTCTTTTATGTGTGGAGACACGCCCGAAAGAGTCTGTAGCTAATGATTTTCTATCACAGGTTTACGTGTGAACATCAGTCTTGATTACTTGCAACAAATTTGACAGTCTCCTTCTTGAATTGGAATTATCAATAAGTGTTTCTTTTTTCCTCAGTGTTGCAAGTTGTTTGGTGAAAGAGAGCTTGCTAGTTGGGATTGCTTGCTTCAACCTAGATTTATGACGTCCTGTTCCTTAAGGCCTCTCTGCATTCCAGCTCCTCAGGTTTCAGTGTTATGATGCATCTTAAAATTGTCTGATTCAGTCTCTGATATCCTACACTAACATTCGAGGAAAGTGAACTATCTTCACTCACTTCTGCAATAATATTTTTAATTCCTTGACAAAAGGCTTCCGAATTAAGAAGATTGGCGTTACATTTCCAATATCCCTTATTACGATGTCGTACAGTTAATGACTTTAAATTTAAACCAATCATACAATGATCATAAATTGGTGCGGGGGATATAAAGCAATCTAAAATATTTCCCTTAATGTGGAATTAAATAAGCCAGAAATCCAATCTTGATTTGCTTGTCCCATCTGGTTTGAACCAAGAGTATTGACATACATTGGGATATAAATCTCTCCAGGGGTCAAATAGGACAAATGAACTACAAAAAATACATAAAATAGGATTGTAGTGATGACTATTAAATTTACATGGAAATCGGTCCATCCAGTCATCCTGCACCATGTTAAAATCTCCTCCTAATATAATATTGTCTGTAGAATATTTAAGTTTCAGGCCCATTATAACTTCAGAAACCTCTGATAACAGATCCCTGTTTTGATTAAGGTTATTATAACCATATATATTCCCTATTATAATAAACATGTCATCAACGCTAAGCACACAAATGAGCCAGTGACCATTATCGCTGGATTTATGTACAATTACTTTCCCAGGGCAATTATGAAACAAAATGGCAACTCCCGCTGAACTGATTCGTTCCATGACAAAATAATATTTTGTCCCCCACTGATTAGTCCAAAACTTCTCATCTAAATCACTCGAGTGAGTTTCTTGTAACATATAACAGTGTGCCTTTTTACCTTTACAGAATAAGAAAAGAGCTTTGCGTTTCACGTTATCTCGAAGACCCCTAACATTGAAGGAAGAAAAACAAAAATCAGTTTTTAAAGAGAACATTTGAACAAGAACAGAGTAAATATAAACGAATAAACCTTGCTGTGAAAGAAGTGCTTAACGTCCCTTAAACAGACATTATAGAGTCCTTCTTAAGTTCCTTTAAGACAGACCGCAAAACTTTAAGTAGCAGAGATTCTTTTCCCATTGATATAACCATATGGACCTCTGAAATAGGCTCGGTGACCTGCTTCTCTTGCCTGCTTTATCTGCGGCCACAGTAGTGCTCTTGCCTCCCTGTCCACTGGAAGGATGTGCTCGGCGAAACTGATGTTCAAATCTTTGCAAACTGAGGAATTCTTCGTAAGACGCCAGAATTAATCTCTGTAGTGCCTCATGGTGAACTGGATAACCACCTGTCGGTTTCGCCCCATCTCCAACTTTTCCATGCGATGTACCGAATCCACCATACTTTCCAATTTTGTGGACCACTGTGGTTTGATCTTCGCCATGATCCCAAGTACCTCGTCCCGTGTTCTTTCTTCTGTTTTCTCTTTTAAACAGCAAAGCTTGAGATTCCAGCATCGCTTATAACGCTCCAGCTCCTGAACCCGTTCCTTCAACGCCACGTTTTCCTTCGCCATCTTAGCCACTTCTTTTCCCCAGGTTACAGGACGCAGACTTACAGTCCTTGATCTCTTTTGCGTTAAATTCAACACCTTTGGAAAGTTCGGCAATCATTACCGTATTCTGCCTCAGTTGCGCCCCGAAAGACTCCATCATGGCTGTCAGATTATTTATCGCGTCGAGAATGGCGCCGTTGGAAACCTCAGGTTGACCATCACCTTTTACTTTTTTTTGAGGCACAGGAATTTTTGTAGGTGTAGATCCCAGCGGTCTTCTTACACTCACTGATTGAGTTGCCATCTCTTCTCTAGCAGGGGCAGCGTAGTCGTGAGACATTAATGCATGCGCACCCAAGGAATCATCATCTGCTGCAGCAGTCTTCGGTTTCGGCATGTTTTCTCGGCAAGTCACAAAGAAATGCAGTTATGCACTTTAATTACAGCTTCACGCGGTCGAATCAACTAATTAAACTAACCAAGAAGGGCAAGCAACACAAAGGTTTGGGACTAATGATCAGAGTCACACCAAAGTACGTGTGCTCAGTTCGCCATCTTGCCGGAAGTCTTGATGCTGTTTTATGTCTGATGATCGTGTTCGAATGCATGTGGAAGTATCTGTTGTTTCTTTTCCTTCTTCACTTGTTTTTTGGAAATTCTGTACAAGATGTGTACTAGCGCCCCCTACCGTATAACAATGAAAACACGGATTCTATGAGCACAAGTATAGCTCAAATATATTTACCTCCGGTTTCACAGACGAGACTTAAGGCTAGTCCCAGCCTAAAATGCATGGTTGAGCTGTCTCAAGTGAAAATATCTTGCTCTGCCATATCTTAAAATATGTCAGTGTCTTTGTTCTGTCTCAAGATGCACACCTGTAGCGTTTTCTTCTAAGGCGTTTTTATAAAAGCTGCTTAAATACCTTAATGTAACTAAGGCCTAGTCCTGGCTGTGAAACCGGGCCATATACTTTTTCTAAGTATAAGTCAAGTATACTTAAATGTCATTTTAAGTATATTTCTGAGATGGACATAAAGCCCATTTATGAGAAGTACATAAAAAGTAAACTAAAAGTATACTTACCTATTTTTAGTTTTAAAGAAGTATACTAATAGCTAGGGATGGGTACCGAAACTCGGTATTAAATCGGTCTCGGGGCTAAATTATGAAAGACCGGAGTATCGATAAGCTCTGACGTTATCGGTACTTCTGTCGGTATTGGAGAAGTTAAGAAAACACACATACATTTATTGTTGCTCTCTCTCTCCCTCTCTCTCTCTCTCTCTCTCTCTATCTATATATATATATATATATAATGTCGCCAGCTGTTTGTATGTGCAATAATATTCAAACATTTGTCTATGATGCATTTTTGCTATGCGCAATTCAGAAGCGAGATCGCGCTCACGCGGGGAACTTCAGCACACGCAACATGAAAGTCCTGTTTAATTGTGATAGAGGAGAGAACCAACTATTCAAACATCTGCTCACACTTTAGGCCTGTGGCTGTTATATTAAGCTAAGTATTTTTTTTTTTTTTCGATTTTGGCTTCCAAGGATTATAGCCGCATTTCTTAGCACAACTCCCTCATAGCGGCGCGGATTCGTTCCTCCGAACCAAAACTTAACATCTGAATCAGCTCAATCAGTGATTGTTATAAAATGGACATATTTGATAGTAAAACGTTGAAAGTACAATCTGCTGTTCCCCAGGCTGAAATGTGTGTGCGCGCGTGTGCCTGCGCGGTGGCGTGCTCCAAAACGGACAAGCAAAGTACACTTTGAGCTTCGGGCGCGTCGAAATAACACACAAAAATATGCCAAAAAATACACACACAATGTGTCAAAATGGCCGGTTATGAGAGTCTTCACTTTTATGTTTTAAGTGGACGAGAACAGTTGGGAGAAAATCCGATGCGTGTCAGTATATTGTCTTAAAGTGTCAGACTGGAGCTTGAGCCATCAATGTTAATCAAAGAACAAAATGCAAAGAGAAAATCACCCACAGCTCTTAATCTGAACAACGTTATAGCTTTAATAAACATAAATCTATCAGTACATACAGTGAAAACTATGCAGTGCTCATTTACATTTGATTACTTTTGTAACTATTACTTACCTGAACATTAATATTAGTAGACCTTCATGGAAAAATGAAAGCACTGTTTATTTCATTTCGTTTGTGTGTTTGTTTTATTGTATTTGTCAGTTTGTTTTACTTTGTTTCTTTGTTCATGTTGTTGTTACTGTATCTTATCTTATGTATATAAAACACTAAAAATACCTGCACACTGGTGCATTTACAAATCGATGAAGTGCAGGCATTTTTAGTGTTTTATATACATAAGATAAGATACTGTAAGAATATGAACAAAGAAACAAAGTAAAACAAAAAGTACCGATAAGAATACCGTTAAAGTACCGGATCGATAAGCAGTATCGATAAGAGTAGTAATACCGTTAAAACCTTAACGATACCCATCCCTACTAATAGCACACTTGAATAAACTTCTTTTTTGTAAGGGAGGTGTAATTAGGATAGCTCTCAGCTCGCTCTGAATTAACTGTCTTGGTTGACTGTACCTCTGTTCAAGAGCCTGCATGGCACTGGTGTAAGGAAATGGGCTGTTGACATACCTCTTAGCTACCTGGTAAGCAGCAGGCAGATGTAGATGATCCAAGAGCACTTGATACTTATAGTCCTTTGTTAGATGTCTGTGTGGGCCAAGGATGCTGTCCAGCCCTTTCTTGAGCATCAGGAAATCACTCTCTTTCCCTGAGGAGAATACTGCCAGCCTTGGTTTGGGTATTCCATAGGAGGAAGCAATGGCCATCTCCATCACTTCAGGCGTCACAGTGTTTGTTGTATAATAATGCTGTTGTAGCAAATTAGTTTAAAAGGAAATATTTATAATTAATTATAAATGGTTATAATTAATAATAAATATTTAGATTCGATTTTAGAATTAACTGTAGTAAAATCGATATAAACAATATAAACATTTATCAATTCTAGGAAAGATTATTTTCCTGGCCAAGGAAGAATAGCTTTCCTACTTTATGCAGTAGTTTAGCATGCAGCAAGGAGAAAAAGCGCTGGCGCTGTCGACGCCATCATACTCTGACATAAGAGCCTATCGGACCTAGTGGAAACCCGCACCATGAGTGAGGGGGCGGGGCTTCCCATTACTGCAGTAGAATATCAACCACAACAGCCAAGTAATAGCAGTGGTAATAATAAGCCTCACCTAGTTTTCCTGCACTGAAGGACCCGAAAAGCTAGCGAAGAAACGTCCAAATTATAAAACTTGGCAAGGGTGTTCTGCGAGGCCCATCCTGCTGCCGATTTCCTCCATAGATTTACCCCTTGCCCACGCCCAGAAGGATGCAATCCTCCTCGTGGCGTGGGCACACATCCCGATGGGACAGTTTGTATTCTGTGTGTCATAAGCCAGAGCTATCGCATCCAGGACCCAATGAGAGCCTCTGTTTTGATACCGGTAGACCTTTAATACGACTGGCATAACACACGAAGAGCTGTACTGAGAGTCTGAAATTCTTGGTGCGCTCGACATAGACACGCAGAGCACGCACAGGGCAAAGCGGCTGCGGAGGGGCCCTGTCCACAGGCTCGCTCTAGGTGAAAGCGGAGAGTTATCACTTGGCTCCTGAACAGTGTTGAAAGCACTTTAGGCACATAACCTTTTCTTGGCTTAAGAATGACTTTATAGTCATTAACACCAAAGCTCAAACAGGATTCGTTGACTGAGTGAGCATGTAAATCCCGATCCGCTTGATAGAGGAAAACGCGAGCAGAAGCATGGTCTTGAGAGAGAGAAACTTGAGTGAGGTTGAATGCAGCGGTTTGAAAGGGGGGCTTGTCAGGTCGTCCAGGACCAAAGTCAAGTCCCAGGCGGGGATTGTGGTCAGGCGGGGAGGGTTGAGCTGCCTCGCGCCATGGAGAAATTTAACCACTAAATCGTTATTGCCAACTGGCTGTTTGTCAGTCCCATTATGAAAAGCTGAGATCGCAGCATGCGGCCGACATCCAAGCGCTCTTGTTAAATGAATGAGAGAGAAGAATGAATGAGACAGAGCAGGTCGCTGGATCTATGTTATTCGAGCTTCACCAATTCGAGAAAACTTTCCATTTATGAGCGTACAGGCGCCTGGTGGATGGGGCTCTCACTTTCAGAAATTGTTCTCATCATTTGCTGAGGTAACGATGCTGAAGTGGCCAGGCTATTGAGCGTTGAGCGGCCAGACATGCAGGTCCCACAGCGCCAGGTTGTGGTGCCAGATTGAACCATTTGCCTGGGAGAGGAGGTCCCTCCTCAGAGGAGTAGGCCAGGCAGGGCTCAATAACATATCGAGAAGGTCCAGGAACGTGTTCGGCGCAACTAGCAGATCTGGTTCCTTGTCTTGTCTGATCCTGCACAGTACTTGATGGAGGAGGTTCACTGGAGGAAAAGCATACTTGCGAGCTCTCGGCCAAGGGTGAGCGAGCGCGTCCACTCCCAGAGTGGAGGGCTGGCTCTTGGAAAAAAACCTTGAACAATGAGTGTTCTCCGCCGTTGCGAAGAGGTCCACCTCCGCTTGTCTGAATACATTCCAGATCATGCTCACGGTCTGGGGGTGAAGTCTCCACTCTCCTTGAGTCACTCTTTGCCTTGATAACATGTTCTCCCCGCGGTTCAGGTGGCCGGGGACATGGACGGCGCAAATTGATAAGAGATGCTGATCCACCCTGTAGGATATCAGAGACTGAATCAGACAATTTTAAGATGCATCAGAACACTGAAACCTGAGGAGCTGGAATGCAGAGAGGCCTCAAAGCTGTAACAGGACAACGCCATAAATCGGATTCCTGCCTCCTAACCAGCGAGCCTCTTTCACCAAACAACTTGCAACACTGAGACAAACGAACACTTATTGATAATTCCAATTCAAGAAGGAGACTGTCAAATTTGTTGCAAGTAATCAAGACTGATGTTCACACGTAAACCTGTGATAGAAAATCATTAGCTACAGACTCTTTCGGGCGTGTCTCCACACATAAAAGACCGTCCAAACCAACATTCCTTCTCTAAAGAACATGCATTCGTTCTCCTTAGAACTATACAAAAACTTTCTTCTCCATATGCACATAAAATCATCCTAAAAGGACATTTTTATGTTGTACCCACATATCATGTTTTAATCAAATAATATGTATGTCTTTTTAATCATTATTGAATAGCTCGAGCCTTAAAGATAAATATTGCATATTTAGTATGTATGAGCTCGAAAATTCATGCTGTGAATGTTTCTTCCAATCAATTCTTTGTCAAATGCATCATAGTCTTATTATGAAATCATGTTCAAAAAGGTATACTTTGCCAAAGCCTGTAAAGTTTGGACCTCTGACTGAACAGATAACAAGTTGATTTATGATTTGGTGGAGAAACAGACCAACACCCCAAGCAAGGACAGTACCTGATTGGTCAAGACATCCAGAGGGGATGTGTCCAGAAGTGAGTTTAAGACTGTTGTCCCTCCTCCATTCTCTCTCTCTTACTCTTAGCTCTCTCTCTCGTCTCTGGTCCCTCTCACCGCGTGCTCTGGCCGCATGTGCCATAACGAGATGGAAAACAACTTAGTCTCGTTACATCACTTTAATTTTATTCTTTTACTTTCGTTTATTTTCTTTCCGTGGAGTTTCGTGTGTTAATGTAAGTTCGATACAAAGTCCAGCTTCGACTGCACTCCTTCAACTTCCAGCAAGCCAACGCCCAAGAGACATCACTTCAAAGACTACTGAACTTCCAGCCAATCAGACACTTCGGGGAACCCCCTGTCTGCAACGAGGACACAACCCCGTTACACAGGCAAAGCAAGCAACACACCTCCAGATTCTAACAGGTTCTAATTGGTGTATTTAATATAATTTTAGCCTCATTGAGAAACTCAAATCGAGGGTTAAATAAGTGATTGATGGTTGTTCAGGTCTATGCAATAGCACATATTGCTGTGAACTTGGGATTTCACATTTCCATTCTCTTAAACTCATCCTTTCCTCACTTTCTCTCTTTCTGCAACGTGTGAATGTGTGAATGCTTGTGTTCATGTGTTAGATTAGTTTATGTCTTAGGTTTATATAAATAAAATCTGATTTATATTTTAAAAGAGAAGTATCTTGTGTTTTCTGCTCACAAGTTAATGCCTTAATCTGTCGATTTCGTTACTGTGCTATTTAATAGTGTTTTCACTATATTTGGGATTTTAATATCCAGTGCAGAGGTTGTCATGTTCAGTGAATCGCCGTAACACTGATTCTGTTCAAATCCCTATAAAATCATAAATGATTCCCTTTGAGCTAAATTAAACTATTTCTTTAAATTACGTATTAATATTATAAAATGTAATAAACCCCTACATTTTATTGGTGGAGAATGCGGGCAGATTAATCTAAATTGTGAGCATAAACCAAGTATTTAATCTTTTTCCATTGCCGCGGATGAGAGACGAGACTATAGTGTGTGTATGTGTGCGCGTGCGCGTGAGTGACGTCAGCTGCGCTTGAATGAATGAAGACAGCAAAAGAGCTTCTCAAACTGCAGTAAGTGAACTTAAAGTTAGCATCTGAGATCGTACAATAAGGTTGAAATTGAGCGTGTTCCTCTGTTTCTGTAATGCCTGGTTTTATTTATAGCTGAAGTGATGTCCTGCGGGTTCCAGGTCTGTCAGTAGCTATTCTCCTGAATCTCAGTCTGTTAGCAGAACGAAGCTAAACTGCAGTGATTAAACGGGAAATAAATCAGTGGATAAAGAATAGTTTTGAGCGTGTTCCTCAATCCTATTTGTCAAAGCCTCATTATTATTCATAGTTTGATTGCCAGTGCGTGTTCCATTGTCAAATCATCTATGACTCCCTCAGTTAAACATTAGACAATAACGCTTGTCTGTTTGTGTAACTGTCCACTAAGTGAAGTTAATCTCGCTCAACACTGCGTGTGTCCGGGAGATTTTTAATGGGAGTTTTAAAAGCTTTATCAAGTAAAGTTTAACTTTGAACCAACAGCGAAGAAAACCTGTTGTGTTTATGTGTCCAGAGAAACTGGCACGGCTTCTGATACAGCACTGTTTCCCTGCAGCACCAAGCTGCTATTTTAATAATTTTAACTCTGAACGAACTGAGAGTTTAAGCGCCACATCGCAGAACAACTAAAAGCGGTGTTGTTTATTTGTACAGTGTTGAAATGCGCTGACATTTCATGTAACATGCTTAACTGTACTGGAATGCAACAATTCATGTGCTAATCCACTAGAGTTTGTTTTGGTTTCCACAGTTACGATCGTGACACGGAAGGCTTAACCTACTTCCGGAGCAACTTTGTACTGTGCACGCGCAGCACATCGATGCTGATGTAAACAAACTCATGCTGTTGCTAAGCTAACGAAACGGTTGTTTACCTGGTACAAGTCTATGCTAAAGATTAGCCTCGAAGGTTAGCAGTTAGCATTAACCTCCAGTGGTTTAATACAGTGTGTGTTTGAAAAGCTAAAGTGGTTTAACCCTTTAAACACCTCTCAACTAATAGACTTGTTGGTCTTTCTTATTTCTCTAATTTCTCACTTCTTACCACTTATTTGCATTTTACTAGAAAGGGAAATACTAGTTCACAATTATTAATTGTGCCAAATTCAAAATTTAATTAAAACATTAAATTTATTTGGAATCATTCAAATTTCCCTCAGATCATTTCATATGATCAATACTTCTATTATTCTCTTCTGGGCCTAATCATTTTAGATACAAATAAGTCTTGAACTTGGAAAGTTTAAGTAAACTTATTCTATCTAATCGATTTATTACCCATATTAATAGATTCTATTCAGACTTATGCTCACTCATTACATTATTGCGTTTTATTCCCTCATTCTTCCTGTTTTGGTTATACACTTAGCCACTATTTTTATTTACTGATTTTCTCCTTTATTTAATTTCATGCTTTTGCTTATTTTATTACTTTTCATTTTACTTTGTCTCACCTGAGCCTTAATAGGAGACAGTGTTATCCCTCACTACGAGTTCAAATAAATTAAAGAGACACATCTCTTGCACCCAAAATTTTATTTTTGTTGATTAGTTGTGGAGCAACTGACAACAACTCGTAGTCGGCATAACTGCTTGCTAGTGGACCCGATCCACTCGATTTCTCTTTCTCTTCTCTCCTGTTCTCTCCTGCTTTCTTTCCTCTTCACTTTTCACATTTGTGGGGACCTGCAAGGACCATCAATCAATTATAAGCGAATGTGATACACAATCTTGTCAAAAGGACTAATCATCTTTACGAATTTGATTGTAATCGTTCTTCCTAACCTCCCTACATTAAAAACGCAATCAAAATTTTAACATCTCATGCAACGCTGAGATCAATTTTAATAGAGAAGTTTTGAGCAACCGTTGCCTTCGCAGCCTCCCTGGTGAGCGGTCCAACTGTAAGGTGTACGTTGTCAATCCTGTCAGACTAAAAAGAGATATCAGAATTATTATTATTATTCATCTGTCGAGAACAGAGATTTAATAATATTGTTTGCCTCTTGATAACATTTAATTGAAAGAAAAAAAAATTAATAAATAATTTCTCATTTGAAAAAAAAGGGAATTGTTTATTTTAATTGAATTTGCTTTTCACCTGTTTCTCTCTTTCCCCTCTTCCTCATTAGAGTGACGAAGTCTTCACATCTTTAGTCTACCACCTAGACACTGCGACCAACACAGTCATCACCACCACACTACATTAGTGGTTCAAAATCACTGACACAACACTTAGTTGCCTCACCACACCTAGGCTTTTACTCCACACAGATCTGTGTCAGTCTCTCTTCTCCCTTGCGTGCCAACATGCCGCAGACTGCAGACCCCTTTGCACAAGGGGAAGATGGGAACACTTGGCTGAGAGGCACGACAGACAGCCTCACCCCCAAGACCCTTGAACTGTTATTATTTTTAATAATAATCCTAATCCTGAGAAGACTCCTGACACAAGATTCAAGCCAGAACAACAACCACGAGGAGCTAGTCAAAATCTCCAGCTCTCTAAGCTATGCCTTCACAACCCAGCTGAAACTGAACGACAAGCACGTCACCCACCTTCAAGAGGAGCTGACACGTGTTCTACGCCGCATAGACAAGCTGGAAGTGAAAGTTCAAGATCATCTCAAAGCACCCAACGAGAGGGAGCAGGAATCAACGGAACAAGTTAAGGAGTTCCAAGCAGCCATGACAGCAGCTCAGCTCGACCAACAACATGCAAAGGCTGCCCAGAAAGACCTGGTAAACAGACTCCAGTATGCTGAACAGCTCCTAGAGAAAGCCAAGAATGACATCAGCGACAAGAATGCTGAAGTCAGTGCCTTGAAAGACCACCTTGAAAGGTACAGCTCTAAAATAGACAATCTGACCCAACAAATAGACGATACCAACGATCAGCTCTACATGGTCAGAAAAGAACTTAAACATGCTGATGAGCAGAAACAAGAGCCAAGGCGAGAGAAACAGCTCTCAGCCTCACCTCTGCTGAGCAGAGCAGAGTCCCACATCCAAGAACTGGTATACAGCGAAAGAAGCGAAGAGCCACAACCCAAAACCTCACCTGCCTTCGCCACAGAACTCTTTCCTGTCAACGAAAGAAAACCTCCTATCCAAGCAGACCTCGGAGCGGCACATGGGATGACCATCAACGACCTCGACAAGCTGTCTAAAAACATCAGCAAGTTCGACCCGAACTCCACAGAGGGCCACACCATCCAGGCCCATCTTCAAGATATCGACTTCTATCTGGAAATGAGACCTCATGTGACTGACAGAGACAGGTTGTACCTCCTTAGAGCCACGTCCAGTTCCGAGGTACGAAACTTTCTAGATCGACAGCCCAGTCGAACGAAGTCAGACTACCAGCTACTTCGTGAAGTCCTGATTAAAGAGTTTACAGACTCTGAATCTGAACATGGACTGTTAACTGCCTTAGAAACCAAACAAGGTCGACAAGAGGCTCCACAAGCTTACTACAACCGACTCCGACAAGCCTACTTCGGTGCACACAACGAACCTGACCTTGAAGAGGATGTGAACTTCAAAAGCCTCTTCCTAAGAAATCTGCACCCTGGAGTCAGCCACCATCTAGGCGTCATGGCCTGTCCACGCTCCATGACCACCCAACAGTTGCGTGACCTAACACAGAAGGCCTACAACAAGCAGAAGATGGCCTCAAAGAAAGGTAACACAACCTCTACACTCTTGAACTCTGTCAACAAAGACTCAAGCTTTGCACTGGACGACACCCAGTTGCATCACAACACCAGAGTCCTCCATCAAGAGCACAGAGAACGTGACCCCCATGTCCACGACAGCTATCAGCCCAACCGCTGGAAAAATCCATGGGACCAGCCACGCTTCTCAAGAAACCACAACAACTGGAAACCTAACCAGACATCCAAAGGTAATCGCCTGACTCATCCAAGAGCGACTCGTGTGGGTAAGCGACAACGAAACCCACCTCAGCACCACTCAGATATGCACAGTGCTGAGTATGCACAAGAACAAGACAGCTTACCATCAGAAGACATGGAACAAGTCATGAAACAACTGAAAGAGTTCCTTCAAGATAAGCTGAACACGGATGAATACCAAAATTGAGTCATGCTCGCTGTGACCAGCGACAGAACGGAAGGCCGGTGATCACATGGTACAACACCATATCAGAGATGACAAGCACCTGTTCAACAACCACCCAGAATTAACAAGTCTCTCACGGCCAACCGTTGATGAAAACTGAGGTACCAGAGAACATCACCTCAGTCACCCATCACTCACTAGCAAACTGCTAAATGAACTCAAACTTCAAGAACCACATTCACGTCTGTGCAACAGCAACCACCAAAGCACAGAAGGTCAGAACGTCTGCCACATCCACAAGGCAGCACAAGAGGAATGCAACATAGGAGACGAAGTTTGCATCCCAGCTTCACACAGCCATGCCAAACTACCTCCGACTGTTTGCTAAAGAACTTCCTGCCTTGCTGGACTGACCCCATGAAATCATGGACACGCCCTCATCCACGCCAAGGATGCAGAGAGCCAGTCTTCACTGACATACCAGAAAAGGGGGGAGACAACACAGACTGAAACAGATCTGACCACACCTACACTACGCCACTAACACACATAACATTACCTATACCCAGAGGTAACCACATCTACTGATAACACATTCCACAAACATATTCTTCTCACAAGTAGAATATACAAATTGGAGCATAACAGTTACATACACCACCGTGAAGAAACATGCAGCTATCCTCACAATAGGTAGAGCACCTGACACCAAGTTAAGGTACATGACTTCCTAGCTGCATGACATCCTAGCTCAACAGAAGTTGCAAACCACGCTAGGAAAACCCACAGCAGCTTTGTTTTGTTTTGTTCTTCTTTCACCTATACTTTTCCTTCCCCTCTTTCTTTAGTAGGTGAAAACCCTAGACACCCTGCAAGGGTCAAAGGTCTGATATTAGGATTGACTCGTCACACCTAATATCCGCAAGCCACTCTAAACTGAATGGAAGCCAGAGAGCTCCATGCACGATAGGTCAATTCATTTTACCACAAATGATGCCACCAGAAACTAAAGGTGAACATTCTTAAGTTAAGACAACTTAGAAGGAACAAACAAATTTAATCACAAAACATGATCGAAGAATCAAAGTATTCAACTGAATTAGAACAACAATTTCCAAATTGAATTGTTCAATTTACTAAACCATATTGACTAAGTGAATATAATCGTCTGTACCTCAAATAACCTGAGGACCTGCACCAATACAGTAACTGTCATGGAGGTGTTGTCTTGTTGTTTGCTGTGTTCTTGTCTGCTTCTTCTGCCTTTGTGTTTCCAGCGCTCGACGACGTCTTCAACTAAACACCTCGCCGATCGAAAAGGGGGAGATGTAGGATATCAGAGACTGAATCAGACAATTTTAAGATGCATCAGAACACTGAAACCTGAGGAGCTGGAATGCAGAGAGGCCTCAAAGCTGTAACAGGACAACGCCATAAATCGGATTCCTGCCTCCTAACCAGCGAGCCTCTTTCACCAAACAACTTGCAACACTGAGACAAACGAACACTTATTGATAATTCCAATTCAAGAAGGAGACTGTCAAATTTGTTGCAAGTAATCAAGACTGATGTTCACACGTAAACCTGTGATAGAAAATCATTAGCTACAGACTCTTTCGGGCGTGTCTCCACACATAAAAGACCGTCCAAACCAACATTCCTTCTCTAAAGAACATGCATTCGTTCTCCTTAGAACTATACAAAAACTTTCTTCTCCATATGCACATAAAATCATCCTAAAAGGACATTTTTATGTTGTACCCACATATCATGTTTTAATCAAATAATATGTATGTCTTTTTAATCATTATTGAATAGCTCGAGCCTTAAAGATAAATATTGCATATTTAGTATGTATGAGCTCGAAAATGCATGCTGTGAATGTTTCTTCCAATCAATTCTTTGTCAAATGCATCATAGTCTTATTATGAAATCATGTTCAAAAAGGTATACTTTGCCAAAGCCTGTAAAGTTTGGACCTCTGACTGAACAGATAACAAGTTGATTTATGATTTGGTGGAGAAACAGACCAACACCCCAAGCAAGGACAGTATCTGATTGGTCAAGACATCCAGAGGGGATGTGTCCAGAAGCGAGTTTAAGACTGTTGTCCCTCCTCCATTCTCTCTCTCTTACTCTTAGCTCTCTCTCTCATCTCTGGTCCCTCTCACCGCGTGCTCTGGCCTCATGTGCCATAACGAGATGGAAAATAACTTAGTCTCGTTACATCACTTTAATTTTATTCTTTTACTTTAGTTTATTTTCTTTCCGTGGAGTTTCGTGTGTTAATGTAAGTTCGATACAAAGTCCAGCTTCGACTGCACTCCTTCAACTTCCAGCAAGCCAACGCCCAAGAGACATCACTTCAAAGACTACTGAACTTCCAGCCAATCAGACACTTCGGGGAACCCCCCTGTCTGCAACGAGGACACAACCCCGTTACACAGGCAAAGCAAGCAACACACCTCCAGATTCTAACAGGTTCTAATTGGTGTATTTAATATAACTTTAGCCTCATTGAGAAACTCAAAGCGAGGGTTAAATAAGTGATTGATGGTTGTTCAGGTCTATGCAATAGCACATATTGCTGTGAACTTGGGATTTCACATTTCCATTCTCTTAAACTCATCCTTTCCTCACTTTCTCTCTTTCTGCAACGTGTGAATGTGTGAATGCTTGTGTTCATGTGTTAGATTAGTTTATGTCTTAGGTTTATATAAATAAAATCTGATTTATATTTTAAAAGAGAAGTATCTTGTGTTTTCTGCTCACAAGTTAATGCCTTAATCTGTCGATTTCGTTACTGTGCTATTTAATAGTGTTTTCACTATATTTGGGATTTTAATATCCAGTGCAGAGTTTGTCATACGGCTCGTTCAGTGAATCGCCGTAACACTGATTCTGTTCAAATCCCTATAAAATCATAAATGATTCCCTTTGAGCTAAATTAAACTATTTCTTTAAATTACGTATTAATATTATAAAATGTAATAAACCCCTACAACCCACAGTAACAGGCTCATCGCAAGCGAGAGAAGATAGCACTAGCGAATGCCTCCCTGGCGATTTATATATGCTACCACTGATATATTGTCCGTGCATATGAGAACATGTGTGTGATGAAGCGTAAAAGCTCTCGAGTGCCAGGTGATCTGCCTTGAGCTCCAGGCAGTTTATGTGCCATTTCTTCTCCTCGACTGTCCAAATGCCGGATGCTGGACAGCCGTCGCAGAGGGCTCCCCAACCTGTGCATGAAGCATCTGTCGTGACAACATTTCTCTTACAAATCCGACCAAGTGGGACACCTTGTGCATAGAGAGCTGGGTCCATCCAGGGGGCCAGCATCTCTAAACATCTGCGCGTTATTAATATACGCATTGAGCCCACGTGCCAGGCTGATACAGGAATGCGTAACTTCAGCCATAGTTGAAACGGAAGCAGTCCCAAGCGGCACTCCGCTGAGGCAGCTGCCATCAGTCCCATAGCTCTCTGAAAGCACTTCAGGGGGCATGACTTTCCCTCCTTGAACACTGCTAGGGATGTCATGATAGCTCTCAAGCACTCCGATTGCAGGTGGGCTCACATAGATATAGAATCCAGACTCACACCCAGGAAAGGAATATTTTGCATGGAGTGCAGCTGGCTTTTTTGCACATTGATAGTGAGCCCCAGACACTGGAGGTGGCAGATGAGAAAATTCCTGTGGTTGCAGAGCTCGCTCACTGAGGGAGCCATAATTAACCAGTAGTCTAGGTAGTTTGCTACCCGTATTCCCATCAATCGAAGAGGTCCGTGTTGCTTGGGAGGTGGGAATCGCCGATGCCACGAGTCCTTAGGACGCACCGAAGGCTGTTGCTGTGGGTGGGGCTTTGGAGCTGGATAGGCTCGCGGTCCAGATGAGGAACGCTGAGTGAATGAGGAGTGTGAACGCACGGGAGGTTGCTGACCAGTGCTTTTCGGCATGAAATGCTTCATCGCCCTAGATTACTTTTGTGCCTCGCAGAATCGTTCCGTGAGGGATTCCACCGAGCTACCAAAAAGCCCTGAAGAACTGACGGGGGTGTTCAAAAGTATGGCCTTCTCTGCATCCGTTAGCGTTAGCCATAGATGCCTGTCCAGCACGACCAGGCTTTCCATTGCGCGGCCGATCGACTCGTCATCTTAGTGGCTCTCAGGGCAAGATCAGTGGCGCTGCGAAGCTCCCTGAAGATTTCCAGATTCGGGCCCTGCTCATCCAGGCGCTTAAGCATTCTCGCCTGGAAACCTTGGAGAACAGCCATAGAGTGGAGGGCTGACGCTGCCTGGCCCGCTGCCACGTACGCTTTTACAGCAATATTTGCGGTGGTGCAGCAGGGCTTGTTGGGGTGCACGGCTGCAGACTTCACCCTCAGCGATGCGGAGGGACAGATGCGCGGTGATCGCCTCCTCAATTGGCGGGAGTTTTGAATAGCCGCGTAGATCGCTGCCATCAACAGAGGTGCAGACCCGGAGATATGGGCACGGTTTTTCCAGGTTTTTGTGGTCAGTGATGACCGTAAAGGGGTGTTGAGCTCCCTCCATCCAGTGTCCCCATTCCTCCAGCGCCAGTTTAATGGTGAGCAGCTCCCGATTTCCAATATCGTAGTTTCGCTCCACTGGGAAAAGCTTCCTGGAGAAGTAAGCGCAAGGGTGGAGTCGGGGAGGCTCTCCGTGGTATTGAGACAGCACCTCTGACCAGCACTCCCACGCCGGTGGTGGAGGCATCCACTTCCACTATGAATGGGAGTTGGGGTTCGGGATGTGAGAGGATGGGAGCAGTGCAGAAGGCCTCCTGGAGCTTCTTGTAGGCAGATTGAGCTTTGGAGTTACAGGACAGAGACTTGGAGCTTCAGGTTACTAACCAGGGGCACAGGGACGTTGGAGAGACTGTTTTGGATGCAGGTTTTACTCCATCGGAGGATCTTGCTGGTACCCCATCTGACTTCGGGGGAATGTTGAGATAGCCATTGGCGTCCCAGGATGATATCGACGGTGGGTCCCTCCAGTACCAGAAAGGAAATCCTCTCCTGATGAAGACAGCCTACTTGCAGAGTGATCGGCGGAGACCGGATCTTGATGTGCCCACACCCGAGCGGTTTTCCCTGTATGGTCTCGATCTTCAGCTCGGCTTGTCTCTGGCGCGGTAAATCGAGCTGTTTTATGGCTTGGCTTGTGAGATGAAATTGCCTGAGGATCCCGAGTACTGAAATGAAATGACGTGGGGTGAGCAGTTGTACCGTTAGCAGTTGTAGGGTAGTGATAGCAGGCTCCAATTGGAGGGTACTCACCACTGGGCGTGGGGGGCGAGAGGGGCACACCCGAATAAAGTGCCCTGGAACTCCGCAGTAGAGGCACAGGCCCGTGGCGAGACGTCGAGCACGCTCCGTGCGTGAGAGGCGATTAGTATCCATTTGCATAGGTTCTGGTACTAGAGGACAGGCAGCTGGTGAGGACGGTAAATGAGTGGTTATGTCAGGCTGACAAGCCGTGACATGTTGGGAGATCTTAACAACCTTCAGCATAAAGCTCTCCAGACCGACAGTGTCATCATAGATCGCCATCTGGGCTCTGATCTGTGGATCTAAGCCCTGACGGTAAGCAGTGAGTAACGCTGCCTCGTTCCATCCACACAAGGCCGCCAGAGTCCGGAACTGCAGAGTATAGTCACTGGCCGAAGAATCTCCTTGACGGAGGCGGATGAGTAGGTCGGCAATGGAGAGCGAGCCAGTGGATAGGCCGAAGACCTCCTTGAAGCGGGAAGAGAAAGCATAGAAAGAGTTAATTATAGTGGTCTGTGAGTTCCAGATGGCTCGTGCCCAGAGCAATGCCCATCTGGTTAGCAGGGAGATCAGGAAGGCAACTTTAGCCTGTTCGCTGGAAAATTTATGGGATTGCATCTCTATGTAGAGTGAAACTTGGAGTAAAAAACGGCTACATTCAACTGCCTCACCCAAATAGTTTGCAGGGATGGCCATGGGACTGGCAGTGGCAGACTGAGGGTGTGTGACCGGAGAGAGAGCTGTTCGAAGGGCGCTGACCAGCTTTTCCTTCGGTTGTCGGTTCGGGTCTGGTCTTCTGTCAGCAGATAGACACAGGACACAGAGGTGTGTCCAATACAATCAACAGGTTTATTGTGTAGTAGCAGAGGGGAATGAGATGAGCAGAATGTCCAGGTGAGCAGGCGGGGAGTGGGAATGTCTCTAGGGGCTTATCTGAGTGTGAATGTCCTTTTTCCTTTTCCAGGGGATCCGGAGGTAACAGTGGAGCGTGGAGATGGTGGAGAACTGGAGCGGTGGAGAACAGGGATAGGAACACTGGAGCAACTGGTAAGTAGACAAAAGGTAAGTGGGTCAGGTTGGTCAACATGGAAAGTTTGAGACCAGACAGTGAGTGAACGGGAGGAGTGCAGGGATATAGTATTTTGAATTTGAATTTTTAATTAATTAATTAATTAATTTAGTACTGCTGATTAGTGCTGACAAGTGGCGGTGATCAGAAATCAGGGGATTGGGATCTGGTGAGTGTCGTTGGTGGAGACTCTCTGACATGAATATGATGCAAACCTGCAATAATTAAATGTTAAACAACACAAATGTATCTAATTCCATTTTATTAACCAATGTCTTTGTTGCTGACCTTTGATGATCCAGTTCAACCATACTAATAAGCAAAATTGACTTTAGATAAACTAACAATTGTGCTTCATTGTTTTTTTTATTGCTGAAGAGTGTTGAACCTTCTTCTCCTGCGTTCTACTTTACAGACGTGAATTTACTTTTCCTTCAGCCTGAGGTTGATTCATTACACTTTTTGGTGTGAAAGGGCTTTTACATTTGCTATAAATAGAACTTCTTATATTAAAAACAATCAAGCCTGCTCATATTTAAAAAGTAATGTGAAAGTAACGCAAAAGTAACGTAACGCATTACTTTTCATAAAAAGTAACTAAGTAACGTAATTAGTTACTTTTTTAGGGAGTAACGCAATATTGTAATGCATTACTTTTAAATGTAAATTTCCCCAACACTGGTATTTACTATTATTATTACTATTAATTATGCATAATTACATGCAAGTATCCCCAAGCCAAACCCTAATTCTAACCCTAACCATATAGTAAGTACATGTAGTTAATTAATATTACTCAGTACTTAAATGTATAATTACACTGTAAAAAGGACATCTTAAAATAAAGTGTAACCGGTAATTCGTATTTATTCAACAATCTTTCATGATTGTTAATTCCTTGAATTAATGAATTCCTTGGCTGGTGCCCCGTAAAATAGTATGATCAAACTACATATTAATAGTAATATTTAAGCCCAAAGCCATTACACTGGTGGTGCTACTTAAATCTAAAATCACTGCATTTAGTGGTGCCCGTGTGAGGCTAACATCTGATATCACTACATTTTTGGTGCCCCGTGTGAGGCTAACATCTGATATCACAACAATTCCTAGGTTTTGCTCATTTCTTTCACCATTTCATCAAAAACTATAGTTACATCACCCCAAGTCTCAGTTTTAGAGCCCAAAGCCTTCCATGCCATGCAACCTCTAAAAACAGCTCTAAAAACAGCCTTCACCACAGCTCCACTGCTGATGAAGGGTTGCTCTGGATCTGGATGGATCAGGAGTGGAGCTGTGGTGAAGGCTGTTTTTAGAGCTTTGTAGAGTTGACACCTCTACAACTGCATTGTAGAGGTGTTAATTAGGATGGAAATTATACCTCTAAAGATTTATTATTTTTTGATCTAGTCTAAATTCATCCTTTCTTCCTAGTCATCTGTCTCCTTCTTGACTTTCTGGGTCTGTACAAGTGTTTATTTCAACACCTCATGGTCTGATCTGTAGGCTATATGTTAAAATAAAACACATTTATTTCCATGTAATTTCCATTTGTTAATGCAAAGCAACTCACAGACACTGTGTTTGTCCAAAAATCATGAAAATAAAAGAATCTTCACTGAAACAGCGTTGAAGTTTATGAGATAATTAGATGATCAAATAACTGATGATTGAGCATTTGGTACTGCAAATCAAAGACATTAAATATCTCAAGATCTCAGCAGAGGAGGATCAAACAACTCCACAAACAGCTTTACCAACTCTTTACTAACCAGACTTTATTTCTGTCAGACATCTCTAGCTTTTATTGATAATTACCAGAGGTTTAGATGTTGATATTTATGTTTCATGTGGTGGACAGTGTTTGCTTTAGTTGGGATCTTTGTCCTCGTATTTCTTGTGTTAGCTTTTCTTTGGTTGCTTTAACAGTGCTGTGAAACACAATTGTTGTTGCAGAGAAAGCCAAAAGTGTTATGTTCTTAATGATGAAAAAATCATCACAAAATGAGCATCTTGAGGTTGCTTCACACTGAGTGCGATGCGAAAAAGTAATCGCAGATGAATGTTGCTTTCACACCGAGCATGAAACGATTGTTCGCCTACTGCTAATTCATGCCTGCACGCTCGGTGGCACCGACCAACAATGCATTTTTCCTCAGATATGCATCTTGTATTATGGATTCAACATCGTCCGCTGCTCAATATACAGCATTAAGATAAATAAAGTTTGGTTCTATGCCAGAAACACAAACTATCTATAATGCTTACAAAAGAAAAAAAAAACATCTTAAAATACAAACAGAAGTAGCATCAAGCCACATTTGAAATTTATGTATGTTAATTATTAATGTTTTTGCTTAAAACCCACTTTAAACCATCATCGAGTGCTTGTAATAACTTCCGATTGTGATCTATAGTTGATTTTGATACTATAATAAGCAGACAAGCACTCTTTGTATGTGACGTTGTATTTAATAACGTCACATTGCTTATTGTCATAAACATCCTTATTGTTATAAAAAATAACATGATCATGCTCGATCAAGCTCGAGCTGCATACAAAACACAAATATATCGTCATAATCATATGCTTTTTTTGCTTTCATATTTCATGTGTAGAAATATATTTCACTCGATTTTTTTTTTTAAATACTGAAGATCTAGAGAGTTAACACGCTCTGACTCATAACATTCGCACACGTGGAAGAAGTCGGACACTCCAGATCACATAATTCAGTAGAGAATTAATAGAAATTATATTAAGAACATGATAATAAATCTGTTCTCAGATTCCAAAGATGACAAGAACTCAGCATCCACTCTTTTCTCTCTCGGAATACTCTTCTTCGGTGTTTAGTACACTAGTTACACTATTCCCCGTCGCTCCGTGATGAAATGGGCCGTCCAATCAGATTTCAGCTTAGATCACATGACCGGAGCAGCTGCTGTTGCAAAAAAAGGCAAAAGGTGTGTTCGACTTGAAGCAGCGCTGTGCAGAATGATCAGTGTATGACATCAAAGTAAAGCGCTGCTTCAAGGCAAACACACCTAAAGAGTGGTGACGCTGTTTCGAAAACTAGTGTAAACAAACACTGAAGAAGAGTATTCCGAGAGAGAAGAGAGTGGATGCTGAGTTCTTGTTACCTGTGGTATCTGAGAACAAATACTCACATTCTTACTAAAAATTCTATTAATTCTCAACTGAATTATGTGATCTGGAGTGTCCGTTTTCTTCCATGTATGATTATGATGATATATTTTCTGTATGTGTTTTGTATGGAGCTCATGGTATTTTTATAACAATAAAGGATGGTTATGACAATAAGCAGTGTGACCTTAAACACACAAAGAGTGCTTGTCTGACTATTAGAGAATCAAACTTAACTTTAGATCACAATCGGAAGTTATAACAAGCACTCAATGATGGTTTAAAGTAGGTTTTAAGCAAAAATATTAATAATTAACGTAAATGTGGCTTGAAGCTACTTCTGTTTGTAATTTAAGATGTTTTTTGTAAGCATTATAGATAGTTTGTGTTTCTGGCATAGAACCAAACTTTATTTATCTTAGTTCAATTAGGGTGACCATACGTCCTCTTTTCCCCGGACATGTCCTCATATTAGACCTAAAAATGCATCCGGCCGTGATTTCTAAATCGCCTAAAATGTCTGGTATTCGGCTATTGCAGTCAAACATTCTAATATTGCATATAGCGCATCAGGGATTGATATTTAGGATATGGGCATTGCGCTACTTTGCGGGCTACTTCAACCCCCCTCAAACCCAACTAACAACACCCACCCACTGTCCTCTTTTTTGAAAACTAAAATATGGCCACCCTAAGTTCAATGCTGTATATTGAGCAACGGACAATGTTAAATCCCTATGTGAGACACATATCTGAGGAAAAATGCATTTTTGATCGGCGCCACCTAGCATGCTGTCGTGAATTAGCAGACGCTGATCAATCGTTTCATGCTCGGTGTGAAAGCAACGTTCGTCTGCGATTTGCCTCAATTTTTCACATCGCGCTCAGTGTGAAACGGCCTTAAGTGATAATTTTAATGCACTTGGTGCCTGTACTGCACCTTCTCATGGTTGATGGTTATAAATGCCAAATATAAAACAAAACTAAAAACACAAAACTGGCCCTAGATGCTCATTAATTGCAGTTGTTATACTTACAGGACGATCAAATTCTTGTTTAATATTGACCAAATATTTAGTTCAAATATCCACCTAATCTTTCATTTTTGGACACCTTTTTGCGATAGAAATGATACAGCAAAAATTTACCATGGTTTGATCGCAGTAAAGTAAAGTCAGTGACAAAAAGCCAATTTTTTGAAACTGCGCAGACGGTGAGCGTACAATAGCGCATGCGCGAGGTGAATGTCGAGCTCGTCCGTCCGCACTCATCCGCGGCGGCGAATATACTTTAAAGCTGCGCGGACGTGGCTGTGCGCGAGACGGAACGAAACGTGGAAAGTGAAGTATACTTTGGCCTTTAGGCTAATGTACATAGCGGAAACCCTGATTAATCCTCTGTTTACCGATGTCGCCTTTTGTAGAGACAGTGAGGGGGGCGGATCGGGTCACTATTACCCCTTTTCCACCAAAGCAGTTCCAGGTGCTAGTTCAGAGCCAGTGCTATAGCCGGTTCTTAGTTCGTTCGACTGGCGAGCGCTTTAAGAACCGGTTGCTTTTCCACAAGCTAGAGAGCCAATACAGAGCCAGGTCTTACGTCACTGAATACGTTTCATGTTTTGGATCACTAGCGCGTCACAACAGGCATCTGTACAAAGCATCAGCGCCACGCAGATCAATCGATCGGCACACAACACACTAAAGCACCGCGAGAGCGATCCAAAAGCATAAAGAGCCGTCTGCTTTCCAGTCGCTCCCGCAGCACCCCGATATGCCTCGCACTGAACGGTCCGCGCAGCTCCGATCTATCCCGAACAAGCCTAAACAAACTATCAGCAATGGCGGACGTTGAGTTGCTATTGATGTTCATGGTTTTGCGAACCTACATCGGCATCCAAACACGGCGAATCAAACGTGTTAGCGTTTAGCTGCTATTTCAAATATGGCGGTCCAAGTTTCTGTTCGTCTTGTTGGTCACGGTAACCCCGCCCCCAGCTCCTGACGCAAGCGGTTCTTTCTTCTAGCCCAGCAATGTTGTGGTGCTACTTACGAACTGCTTTTCCTGGTTCGGAGCTGGTGCTTTGGATGTCGAAAAACAAAGAACCGGTTTGAAACTAGGTTCTGGCTCCGAACCAGCACTGGAGCCGCCTTGGTGGAAAAGGGGTATATGGCGTCCCTAGTGCCATCTGCGCGCCTATGTGTTGGTGCAAGATAGTTTTGTCCTCTTTTCATCAGTCCTTTTAGTTTATTTGCCGTTTTTTAGAGAATGTTCGACTTTCGCCATAGCATTTTAAAGTGGCAATTTCTCAACAGATTTCAAATAGATCGCACATTTTACCTTCAGCTTCATGATAGGAATGTCTCACACAAATCTTATCACACTTTTCGAGCGCGCTGGTGAACGCGCGCAGAGTAGAATAAGAGCATAAGCTGATTCGCGCGGCGCTCATGCACAATTAAAACAACTGCGCTTCAATCATATCGTGCTCAAGATAGCGCTCATAAAACCGCCGAAGGAATGATTTAAATAGTTAATTAATAGCCTGATTCTAGGTTTCCATCAACCATGGTATAAGTATTTGGGGGGGTTGTACTTGCTAGTTCAGGACCAAGTCAATTCATTACGTTAATATGGAGTTCGGCTGTTGTCAACAGCCTGGAGAGGGGTTAGGCTCCATCAGGTTTAGTTCTGCCCAAGAAACATAAATCAAATACTTTTCGCTTCATATGGAAAGTGTAAATATTTGTTGTTGACCAAAAAAAAATTTTTAATTAAAAGTTACATTTATTTAATTCTTTACCAACCATAAGTCAATATATTAACCCATATATTGAAAAAAATACAAGACCTTTCATTGGGTGTACTCTTTGCAGCACTTTATTATTGTAGACAGTGTGCAAGGACAATTTTATTAATCTGGCAATCCAGGCCAGGAAGTTTCTGATTGCTGAATAGCACTGTCCTTAAAAAGTTCAGTTTCTGAAGTTTTTACTTCAGGATAGTCTGACCCTGCCTAAAAGAAAAAAAAAGTATGATTTAAAAAAAACAAAAAACAAATAAGCATTAGTTACTGTTACTGTGTATTTAAGAAGACGATCGATGCATTTTCCCCCAGATGGCACAGTAAAGATTATATCTGTTCACTATATTACAAGACAAGTCTTAGACTGTGCTTAATTTATATTATATTTGACATGCTACAATGCAACAAATTCTGAAGACTGTATTGTCTTCTTTATGCAATTATGCAATTTGGCAAATAAGTAAAGTTAAAATGTCCACATGACCAAATAATGTGGAATGTGTACACATAAACCCAAGGAGCAATGTATAATTATGGTCAAGGGTGGGAGCTCATTGAATTCTGGGACAGCTAAAAATGGCCACTGAGAGAAAAGGGGTGATACACATTTAGTTTGGGATCTGTTTGTGTCATCTATAGTGTTGCCATTTGACAGCCCTTTTAGGATAAAATGTATGTGTTATATGTTGTTAAATTTGTTATATTTTATGTTGTTATTACATATTACTGGCATTAGTTATTGAATAAAAATCTATTTTACTGAGTAGTTTTTTTCCTTTTCTGTAATAATTTGCTGTTACAAGTAAAGTTATTCAAGTGCTTTCCTATCCGAATATTAAGGTGTTTCAGGTGGTTGCTTACTTGCCCAAGTGAAAAATGCCAAATTTATATGATATTCTGATTTCTAAAAAAAATTTTCCCCCCATGTTTTATCACCTACAAGGCAAAAATAACAGTGTGATCATTTAGAAAAGCAGTAATACATTTCTAAGAAAAATAACACATCTCTTCTCTACAAGCAGCACAGTTTATGATATTCAGATATAAACAATGGCACAATTGGGTAACACTTTATGGTAAGGTTGTATGAATTACCATGAATTCATTCATAAATTAATGTGTGAATTATGCATTACTTCATGCATTAATATCTCATGAATTATCAGGAACTAACACGAGTTCAAAGTCTTTCATTCATGACCTCATGGATGAACAACACCTTAATTTAGACATTAACTAAGATGAGTACATCATCATGATTTATAATGTATTATTATTATTATTATTTAGTCATTTAGCAGACGCTTTTGTCCAAAGCAACTTTTGTCCAAAACTTAACATTTACTGTAAATGAAAAACAAAAAAATAAAGCTAAAAATAATTCAAAATATTTAAGAACAAAAGGTATGAGTATAATAATGATTCTAACATAACACTAAGCCAAACACCAAAAAAAAAAACGTCTCAGGTAACGTATGTAACCCTGGTTCCCTGAAGGGAACGAGACGCTGCGTCGAAACGCTAGGGGAACGTCTTCAGCGTGACCACGCTCTGAATTACATGTGTAATCTGTCCAATGGAAGGGCGAGACGTCACGGGCGGGTGACGTAATCGACCAGGAAGCATAAAAGCACGTGCGGTGGAACCGGCGTTTGCTTCTAGGAATGAAGCAACAGCTCGCAGGGCTGCCGGAAGTATGGCCTCGAGACGCAGCATCTCGTTCCCTTCAGGGAACCAGGGTTACATACGTAACCTGAGACGTTCCCTTCCAGGAACTCGAGCTGCGTAAAGGCTAGGAGAATGAGATGCCCACGCCTCCAGACCTCCAAGTCCCTGCCCTGTGTGTATTCTTCAGGAGCACAACGAGGGCGAGAGAAAAAAGGCCACGAGTGGCTAAAGTGGGTGGGCCTTCGTCCCAAAGGTCAACTTCTGAGAAGTGAGTCTTGATCCCAGAGAAGGGGGAGAGCAGAGGACTCGAGGCTATGTAATAGCATCCTGATCCACCACATAGCATAAGCTCTTTGGCCGGAAGCCTCAGCCTCTGGAGGAAGCATGCAACTATGGGGATGCCTACCCACTGAGAGGCTACCGAGAAGGGTGTGGTAGGCTGAATAGCCGACATGTAAACCCTCAGGGTGGAGTGGGTTACGCCTGCGGAGAAACAGGCCTGCAGGAACTCCAGCACTGTACCAATCGGGCAGTTAACTGGGTCGAGGTGGCGGTCTCCGCACCATGAAGTGACAAGTTTCTACTTCAGGGCGTACAGTTTCCTCGTAGAGGGCGCTCTGGGTTGGAGGATGGTCTCAGCAACCTCGGTTGAAAGACCGGAAGCTATGAGCTGTGCCTACTCAGAGGCCACACCCACAGCTTCCACAGCTCCGGGCGAGGGTGGACGATAGTGCCCTCCGCCTGTGAGAGGAGATCTCTCCTGACAGGAATCTCCCATGGAGATCCGATCGAGGAGAGAAATCAGGTCCGAGAACCATACTCGGCCCGGCCAGAACAGTGCTACCAGTAGTAGACTGATCTCGTCCCGGCGCACTCTCGCCAGAACTCCCGGGAGAAGAGCGATCAGGGGAAAGGCGTACAGACGAAGCCTCTGCCAAGTCTGTACCATAGCATCCAATCCCAGTGGAGCTGGATGACTCCAGGCCTCGGCCCCTGCCTCGACAGGATGTCTGCTCTCTTGCGCACCAACATATGGTGATCTCTTAGGTCTGGGAGAAAGTGTTTGAGTGCTCAAAGCACGGCCTGCATCTCCAGGCAGTTGATGTGCCATGTGAGATGGCGACCACTCCACAGACCGTGGGCAGAGTGGCCACTCATGACCGCTTTCCAACTGGTGAGGGATGCATCTGTCCCTAGCATTACGTGGTGACAGGAGCTCCCAGCACCAGGCCCTGAGACGAGAACCAAGGACGTCTAACACATGTCTAAGGCACGTAGGCATCGCCGCGTGACCTTGAATGCGAGGTGGGTTTCCCCTCGGGGAGAACCCCTTGGTTCTGAGCCACCACCATCATGTACAACAGGCCAATAGATATCACGTTGGACGCAGCTGCCATCAGACCCAGCAGTTTTTGAAACTGCTTGACAGTTAGAGACCGGCCTTCTTTCACTCTCTTGACTGACGTGAGGATCGACCCAATCCGAGCAGGGGACATGCGTGCCTGCATCGTGGTCGGATCCCACACCACGCCTAGATAAGTGGTTCTCTGTACTGGAGAAAGCACACTTTTCTTGGCGTTCAGTCTCAACCCCAGCTCTTTCAAGTGAGCGAGAACGACACCTCGATGTCGAATCGCCAGCTGCTCTGATTGAGCTAGAATCAACCAATCGTTGATGTAAAAGTGCGGGGTGAGAGTGCAAGGCCAAAGGGAAGAACCTGATATTGGTAAGCTTTGCCCCCAAAAGCAAACCTCAGGGACGTCCTGTGAGTGGGAAGGATGGAGGCATGGAAGTGATCCTTTAGATCGATCGTGACAAACCAGTCCTCGGACTTGATCTGAGATACTTATCTGTTTGAGTCAGGGGACTCGGGCAGCCATGTCCCGAGCCATGTCCCCCCCCCCCCCCCCCCACCCAAAAAAAATCCTTTGGGAAAGTAGAGGACTCCAAGACCCCCTCCCTGGGCCTGATTCAGGATCTGGATGGTGCTCAGAAGGAGCGGGCACTTGAGGGCGCTGGCGAGGAGCGGGCTCTGGAGCTGGAGCCGATTCGGAGGTGAGGATTAGGGCTGCAAACAGTCTTTTCCTCCTCATCCTCCTCCTTTGGTAAGGGGTCCTTCGGACCGGCGAGTTTAACTCAAACAAATGCCAAGGAACATGGAGAACGCAGGAGACATGATGCACACAAATGACATATAACAGCGGACACTAGACTCCGGGAAACACAGGGCTTAATAAACAGTGGAGTAATTAGATAAATAATGACACACGGCTGCAAACTAATGGAACTAAATGGGGACCAAACGAGAACAGGAAACAGCAAAAGCCAAATAAGGACATGGAAACACTGGGAGCATGTGGAAACACAAGACACAGGGACCAAAGTCTGACAGTATGTATGTGTTTATCTACTTATTAAAATTTGTTTAAATGAAGAAATTGTTCAGCTTAGGTTACAGTATTTATAAAGAAAAGTATATAGGGTACATTTCTAAAACTATTTATATGTATATGTAGGCCAATATATGCCCCTGAACACAGAATACATACAGTACAGAATACAGTACAGAATACATATTCTGTATTCTTTATTATACGTAAAGGATGTATGCATGGTTTATTTCTGACTTTTTTGTCTCTGTTCCTTTGTCTGTCTGTATTTGTGCCTGTGATTTTATGTCCCTCAACCCATGTCTCTTTCTCACACTCCTTTTTTCCCATTCCAAGGCCTTTGGAGTTTGCTGAACCAGCATGTCTAGGCAGAGGATGTGTGTGTAGAATTGGACTGGCATGTCAAGACAAGACGCATGCACTGAGGCAACATATTTTGCATCGTTTTGGCGTCACAAATGCTCACACAAATCATGTAATTCTGAGTAGATCCAGCCCTCTATTCTTGATTGAAAAACATTTCATATTTTGAGGACAACTATCAAACACCTAAAGTAGTTTGCTGTATTTAGCCTGTATTTGCTAATATTGTCTGCAGCAGCTGCAACAACATTAGAAGTAACACGGGAACAACTGAAGAGGTAGGAAATATTTTATTGTATGTGAAGTTTTAAAAAACATGAAGTAAAGATTCAGGCAATAAAGTTAGAGAGGCAAGCAAGAGAGGAGAGGAAAAGATTAAAGACGGTTTTTGAATGAATTAAAATTCTGCCTTTGTTTCTGGGACAAAAAGACTGAGATGAGATACTTAACATATGTCTATCTACAGTCTTTTATATACATTGTAGAAAGCAGACATTGTTTTGAGAGTGACTTACCTTAGTAATATTTGATATTGCTTCTTAGACTGGCCATGATGTGATTTTTTTTTTTTTTTTTTTAAACACCTATACATTTGTCGAAGGCTGTTTGATATCTTTTTTTAGAACATAAGTTGCTCCATGTTCCCACTCTGCAAGATTTAAATAACCAATAAAAAAACTAATTCAGCTGCTTGATGGTGTATAATCTTAATACATTCGCACACATATTCACATTGCTCAGTTTTTAGTCATTTTGACTGTTTGGATCTCTGCTTAAAACACTTAATAATTGATTTTGTACTGTTTCATTTCTTGGCCATTTCACATCATGATGAGTTAAAATATAAGAAATATTTCTTGTTTTATTTTTTTATGTGGAAGAATGGTATACTCATTTAATGGTCCAGTACACGAATCCCCTGTTACCTAAGGCCTAGATTTAGATGCATATTTAAAGAATAAGTTAAGGGTTTAATTAGTCTTAATTAAGTGTTATGTTTTGATCCAATTTATAAAGCCAGTATGAATACACCATAGTGAGATTTTTTTTTTTCATGAAATGCAACACTGGTAAATGCAAACATTCATTTTGAGAATAAGAGAGGTGAAAACTATTGCTTATTTATTAAATGTTTCAGTCTAATAAAATTCCACACAGCTTTAATAAAGTTCCACAAAGATGCCATTATCTTCCCATGATAGGCTGATAAGTAACTCCATCAACAATAGGAATAAACCTTTTTAATCTGTTGATATAGATTTAAAATTTCTAGAGAATTGCATGACAGTGGCTAATCTGAGCAGCTGGCCGGAGGTAAAATTCTACTGCAATGCAATTTTGGCTAAATTTTGATGGGCTTATTTATTTTTTCTTGTTCTGTAATGACAACTCTCTGAGAGATTGGCATGGTAACGGACACAGCAATGTCAAAGTATTCAGAGCAAGTACAGAGACTTTGCCAAAACATCCAAAGACATGCTGCTGTGAACATGTAAGACATGCTGTTGCTGCACATATAACATTAATTAGCCCCAAACAAAGCATGAGACATGAGAAACGAACAATTCAAGCCAAAATATTCATGCTACTGAGTGTAGGAAAACAAGCTGCTGCACTGGTAGACATGCATATATCTGCACTCATAAGATGAACATAAACCGCTATATATGGTGAACCCCAGTTGAAGCTGAATACAAGTGCGAATGCTTATTTCACTTTAACCTGTTCTCATATCTGTAGCTTACTCCACATATCCTCATAGCAATTACATACAGACCGCTTGCTGCTGCATAAACACAATTATTCACTGCTGTATCATTTACATTTACATTTAGTTATTTAGCAGACACTTTTATCCAAAGCGACTTACAAATGAGGACAATGGAAGCAATCAAAATCAACAAAAGATCAATGATATGCAAGTGCTACAACAAGTCTCAGTTAGCTTAATGCAGTACACCTAACACAAGGTTTTGTTTTTTTAATTGTATAATAAATAAAAAGAAAACATAAAATACAAAAAGATTAGAAAAGCTAGTGTTTTTTTTTTTAAGAATACAAGCAGTAAATGAAAAGAGTGCAAGTCTAAAAGGGTCAAGTTTTTTTTAAGAATACAATTAGAATATAAAGTGCTAGAGTTAGAGGGTCAAATAAAGATGCAAGAGATGCGTCCAAACAAATCCAGCGTTTTGCAAATAAACACAATCTGCTTTGCAAAGAAAAACTCGACTTTCAAACAAACGCAAAGTGATTTGCAAATACAAAATTCTATTTGAGAGAAAATGCAGAGGTATGGACAAATATTTGTATTGTGTGTTACATCTGTGAGACTCATTTGCCTTTTTATGAGGAAACTTGGCTTGATTTTCTCAGAAATGTGTGCTGGCAGATTTTCGCACAAATACAATTAAGCAACTTTTTTTTCCCAAAACAGCAGATAGCGCTGTTTACGCTAGTCTCTCAAGACGCCTGTTTACCTTTTCAGGGAATACAGCAGACCAACATGAGTGGGGAACAGGTGAGTATTACTATATCTATAATTAACCATTTAGATGTTTTCACAAAGCGACCCTACTACAATGTCAGTGAAATTCACAATAAGTGCTGTAAAGTTGTTAACATGATTGATTAGTTCAAAAATTAGTAGTGACATGGCTAAACATTTAACTAGGCAGTCTTGCCCTATAAAAACCGATCCATTCTCCATACCTCATATCCTCTGTTGGATCGCGGGATATAAAACATATAGGCTACATATGTTGATACAATTGTTCAACATTCAAAACAATGCAGGGGTATAACAATATATCATGTCACAATATATTGTAATAGTAAAATGCATATGTATTGTGGATAGCGACAGCTATGTACCAAAAATTAAAGCATTTTGAATTTTATTTTTACGTTAGGTCAAGTAAGATTTATTGTCATTCTGCTATATACTGTATGTTGAGACATAGCCTACAGTGGAGAGAAATGTTGTAGGCTAACTCTACAGTAAAAGTTTAAACAAATATAAAACTACACATAGACAACCTACTGAAAGGAGTAGGCTAATCTAATGATACAAATAGTTAATAAGTTAATATAAGTTCAGCTTTTTGATTCTCAGCTATATAATTATACCAAAATATAATCTAAAACATTAACATTCCCTTCCGAAAATGAACCATGGTTTTACTAAATAAATACCATGGTATTTGTAATAAAGCTGCCGTTATAGAAATGGTAACCTGCAAAAAAACATGGTTAGCACAGTTTTACTATAGTAAAACCAACTTTAATTTTCACAAGGGATATGATATCATAGTTTATTATCATATTTATGTGTATATAGCATAGTTTATATACACGCCTTGTACAACATTTAAAAATAAAAGTGGCCTGTAAGGAGATATTTCATATTTCAACCAATATTTTACTCTGAATACCAGCAGATTTTAGTCTGACAATAGCCTTTTTGTAAAAATCCATCTAAAAATATGTAGCTTTTTATATATATAGCCGAGCAACATGAAGTTAAGAATAAAAGGCTACTGTCAGGAATTATATTAGTGGCTCTTCAAAATGCAAACGTTCGTCACTCCCAGAAGAGTCCTCACTGTCCAGAGTTTGTTTTCACCCGTATAGCACGCAAACAATGCGCAGAAAAAGAAAGTAAGCTAAATTCTATGATGAAGCTTGATGTTTTAATGCCATTTTTCAGGGGCATCTACATGTTTACCTGGCTGAACTCAGATCATTAACATGTGAACAGAGCGCTCATTGTGAGGCGGGATCACATTAGCGATAATGAGGTGAGACAGGAGAAACTGTACCTCTCCTTACTTTCATACGGATTATATAATCAGAGAATATTTGTTTTCAACTTGAATGTTTATTGAAAAGTAGACATTTCAAGCTTTCTATACATATATGTATTATATATGTAAGGAACATATTCACTGAGATTCAGGTTATTTTATTAATGTGCCTCTGAAAGAAAGTTATCGGAGGCCAAGACGGCAGAGAGCGCACTGTTTGTTTTCTTTATTTTACAAAAGCACGTTGTTTTGATGTTATTATGACTATATGCAAACAAAAGTAGACCCTTTTCAGTTTCAAATGATGCCATACTCGTATCTGTATTTTTAGTTCTTTTCATGGTCAAGAAAACGTGACAAAGCGCGCCATTAACAATTTTTTATTAATAATTAATGACCTCTTGGGTGATATTACTACATCTGATACTAAATTAAACTGTCTAAGCTTTAATTTTTGGTACACAATATTGTCGCTATCCATAATACATATTGTATTTTAGTAATACAATATATTGTGACACAATATATTGTTATACCCCTACATTGTTTTAAATGATGAACAATTGTATCAACATATGTAGCTTATATATTCTATATCCCGCGATCCAACAGAGGATCGCGGGATATAGAATATCCCGAAAATGGGGAAGTCGTGGCCTAATGGTTAGAGAGTCGGACTCGTAATCGAAAGGTTGCGGGTTCGAGTCCCCGGCCGGCAGGGATTGTAGGTGGGGGGAGTGAATGTACAGCGCTCTCTCCACCCTCAATACCACGACTGAGGTGCCCTTGAGCAAGGCACCGAACCCCCAACTGCTCCCCGGGCGCTGCAGCATGGCTGCCCACTGCTCCGGGTGTGTGTTCACGGTGTGTGTGTGTGTGTGTGCATTTGTTCACTACTCACTGCTGTGTGTGTGCACTTGGATGGGTTAAACGCAGAGCACCAATTTCGAGTATGGGTCACCATACTTGACAATACGTCACGACTTTAGACTTTAGACTTTTAGGATAAGAGGTATGGAGAATGGATTAGTTTTTATAGGGAAAGACTGCATAGTTAAATGTTTAGCCATGTCACTACAGATTTTTGAACTAATCAGGCATGTTAACAACTTAACATCACTTATTGTGAATTTCACTGACATTGTAGTAGATGTTTGTGAAAACATCTAAATGGTTAACTATAGATATAGTAAGACAGAAAGTTCTTCACTCATGTTGGTCTGCTGTATTCCCTGAAAAGGTAAACAGGCCTCTCTAGAGACTAGTGTAAATTGACTGACAGCGCCATTTGCTGTTTTTGGAAAAGGAAGTTCCTCAATTGTATTTGTGAGAAAATCTGCCAGCACACATTTGTGAGAAAATCAAGCCAAGTTTCCTCATAAAAAGGCAAACGAGTCTCACAATTGTAACACACAATGCATATATTTGTCCATACCTCTGCATTTTCTCTCAAATAGAGTTTTGTTTTTGCAAATCACTTTGCGTTTGTTTGAAAGTCGAGTTTTTCTTTGCAAAGCCGATTGTGTTTATTTGCAAAACGCTGGATTTGTTTGATGAATATTGTCACAAAATTCGCTCCATAACAAGGAGTGAGGAGCCTTCCAGAGGTGTATCCTATGCTGAAATCTTTTTCATCGAAAAACCTGACGCATGTGTACATTTTCCTCCCCCTTCTCATCTGTTGTGATAATTTTAATTTATATTTTACCTTTGCAATTTAAATAAACCATACATGTCATATATTTCAACAGGGCATCTTGCTTTATTAATATTTATATTGAATGTCTTAAAAAACTAACTTTAACAACATAAGGGCAGATCTATTTTGCACAGCTGATGACACTCTAAGTGACGCTAAAGGGAGCGAGGATATATCGGGTGTTTCTCAAATGGAAGGCTGCATCCTACCTAGTTCAGTCCTTCAGAGTCTTGTAGGCTAGACTCCTCCTCGGCATTAAACTCTAGAATAAGACGGTCTAGTAAGTGCGCGTGGCCACGTCACATATGTTCCCGCCCTCACCGTCACGGTACAAAAACACTAATTAAACTTAGTTTTGAAAAAATACTTTGTATTACAAATCTTTATATTATTTGGCTTTCTGTTAATGCAATACAATGAAAAGCAGCCTTCTATAATCTCCCTGTGGGCTTAAATTTTTGGCAGTTTAGCGTTTAGTAAATAATTTACACCAAAACAAAAGATAACATCCTTTCATGTCTGAAAACATTATTTTTGTCTTAGATTTCATAATAAATTCAGACAAGCTCAGTATTTTCATGAAATGGAATGGGCACCCAGCCCGGGTGGTTGTGGAGGCAAAAACTCGGGCCTGGGAGGAGTTCGGTGAGGCCATGGAGAAGGACTATCGGCTGGCCTCGAAGAGATTCTGGCAAACCGTCCGGCGCCTCAGGAGAGGGAAGCAGTGCCCTACCAACGCTGTTTACAGTAGAGGTGGGGAGCTGCTGACCTCGACTGGGGATATCGTTGGACGGTGGAAGGAATACTTCGAGGATCTCCTCAATCCCGCCGTCACGTCTTCCATTGAGGAAGCAGAGGCTGAGGGCTCAGAGGTGGACTCGTCCATCACCCGGGCTGAAGTCACCGAGGTAGTCAAGAAACTCCTCGGTGGCAGGGCACCGGGGGTGGATGAGATCCGCCCTAAGTACCTCAAGATGTTGTGGGGCTGTCTTGGCTGACACGCCTCTGCAGCATCGCGTGGTGGTCGGGGACAGTGCCTCTGGGGTGGCAGACCGGGGGACCGGAGGGTGTGTTCCAGGGACGGATTATGGGTTGTGTGGGCCCCTGGGCAAAACGTTCGCGAGGGCCCCCCCCTTAAAAAAAATAAATAAATAAATAAACGCCAGCATTGTCTGGGATGGCTAGTTGTTACGTCATCATGCCACTTGTGGGTCCAAACTAGTGCGGCGTACTATGGGACTGAGCTCGAATCAGTGTTGCCAGCTTCTTTCGATGGAAAGTAGCTAAAGCCAGTTTGAAAAGTCGCTAAATGTCGTCAGATGACGCCATGCGCTAATTAGCATATTCATTACGTCATCGCGTCATATTACCTTTTACATTTGTTTGTCTCTCTGTACTCATACTGTATTTTAATGCAGCCAGATTCTCAATAAAACTGTTTTCCTTTATATATTTTACTGTTTATGTTGTCAGTCAACGGGATAAATAAACTGAAATAAAGTGACTGAAACGCAGCCCTTTAAGAATACATAACCAGCTCTCCCTCCCAAGAAGTTAGTCTGCACAAAAATACTAATTTATAATCGAGCCGTCGTCTGATTAAATCAAATAATACATACAAGATAAGACAAGACAATTCCTGTGCTGTGATTTCGGCTATATTTGCATGTAAAATTAGAGAAGCAACATAATATTTATTTGAACTCTATTTTGAACTTTATTTGAAATTTATTGAAATCGAGTCACCTGCTATATGTAGCTGATTCTGAACGAACTCGTCTCTGAGATGAACGTGTTCTAACGCATTTTTAATCAATAAAATGTTAACACAATAGTACATGTTTGACCATTAATTTTTTGACATTATAGGGGAAGCCGAGCTTCCCTTGCAGTCTTAAAGAAATCCCCACTGGTAGCAACTGTCTACTACAGCATGCTGTCTGCTGTTCTAGCATCGAGTGAAATAACCATCAGACAGAAGTCAGAAAATATTAGAACTTGTCCAGTTTTAATCAACAATGCAAACTGATCATGCAGTTTGAATGTCATACAATTCATGCTCTAAATCAAAGCACTTTTGCTAATCATCCCATTTCTATTCAGCAGCCTGGTTATTACCATGGGAAAAGATAGGTCTCTCCCCATGATTTACGCATTGCAAGTTCTTCAATGTGAAAAAAACTGTTATTAACACCAACTTTCTCAAATTAATTCAAATATTTATTATTTGGAGTGTCATTATTGATGTCACGTACATTCACATCAGAAGAGACCAGAGCGACGAAAGTCATTATTTCTCTATGGAGAGTCGGCGAATTGGCCGAACAAAGCAAATTCACTGGCAGCGAAGCGAATTGGGCGACCAGAGCGAAAAAGAGAAGTTAAAAGTCAGTTAACCTTATGTAATGAGTTATGACGCGGTTCGGTGAAAACCAATTCTAATATATAGATTTACCAACGCCCCACGGTAACAGGCTAAATCAAACATTCCAATGAGCGAACAAAGTGAATAAAGCAAATTCAACAACGAAGCTTCTTCAACGGCCTTGGCGACATGTTCGCTTTGGTCTCTCCTGGTGTGAACGTACAGTGAGAGCCATGTTGGGGCACGGTTAGTGATCACACTACATGTGTACCGTGTCCAGCTGAACCATGCCAGAATCCACCTGTGTACCATATCCCCGTACAGAACGGAGTGATCAGGGGTGTAGTGGTAAAATAAGAGGTGGGTGAACTACGAATTCTGTGATCACATTTTGTGCATAAACTATACTATGATGTGCATTTAGATGAATTGAGAAGTGGGTAAACTCTAATTCTGAAATTTCAGAGGTGGGTAAACCGTGTTTACTTGCGTTTAGCCTCCACTACAGCCCTGGGAGTGATTACACTGGTCAAACTCTTACACTGCTACACTGGTCTGGGGGCCACTCAGCGGGCAGGTTAACCGCCTCCATCCCACCATGCTACCGCTCCCTAGTCAGAGGGCCTTCTGTAAGGCTGTTAACAAGCCCCCCTCCCCTCCCCTCCCCTCCCCCCAGAAGCCAGGGGCCCCATGGTAGGGGCCCTTGTAATCAGATGGCCCTCTAAAGGTACACTACACCCTCCTCCCTAGGGCCTCCTAGTAGGGCCCTCATAATCAGAGGGCCCTCTAAAAGCCCCCATCCTCCCTAGGACCCCCTGGTAGCCAGAAGCCAGGACTATAATAGGAGGGCCTAAGAGGGCCTTCTAAAAGTAGGCTCCCATGCACCCATTTCCCTTTAAAGTTCCTATAGCAGGGCCGGGGGCCCCCTGAAAGCACCGACCCCCCCACCAGCACCACCACAATTCAAGGGCCCTTGGCAGCCAAACGCCCTCCCTATAGGGTCAGGGGCCCTTGTAGGCAGAGGATCAAAGAATGTAGGCCCTCTAAAATAGACAAACGAAAATACATTGTTGATAAGCGTTGCAAATTGTTCTGGGCTAGGGGCCCCACGGGCCCCCTGCACCCCTAGGGCCCCTGGGCAGCGGCCCCGCTGGCCCGGTTCGTAATCCGTCCCTGGTTCCAACTACAGGGGGATCACACTTCTCAGCCTCCCTGGGAAAGTCTATGCCAGGGTACTGGAGAGGAGAATACGGCCGATAGTAGAACCTCGGATTCAGGAGGAACAGTGTGGTTTTCGTCCGGGCCGTGGAACACTGGACCAGCTCTATACCCTCTACAGGGTGCTGGAGGGTTCATGGGAGTTTGCCCAACCAGTCCACATGTGTTTTGTGGATTTGGAGAAGGCATTCGACTGTGTCCCTCGCGGCGGCCTGTGGAGGGTGCTCCGGGAGTATGGGGTCCGGGGTTCTTTACTAAGGGCTGTCCGGTCCCTGTATGACCGAAGCAGGAGCTTGGTTCGCATTGCCGGCAGTAAGTCAGACTTGTTCCCGGTGCATGTTGGACTCCGGCAGGGCTGCCCTTTGTCGCCGGTTCTGTTCATAAGTTTTACGGACAGAATTTCTAGGCGCAGCCAGGGGCCGGAGGGTGTCAGTTTTGGTGACACACGATTTCGTCTCTGCTTTTTGCAGATGACGTTGTCGTGTTGGCTTCATCAAGCCAGGACCTTCAACAGGCACTGGGACGGTTTGCAGCCGAGTGTGAAGTGGCTGGGATGAGAATCAGCACCTCCAAATCCGAGGCCATGGTCCTCAGTCGGAAAAGGGTGGTTTGCCCACTTCAGGTTGGTGGAGAGTTCCTGCCTCAAGTGGAGGAGTTTAAGTATCTTGGGGTTTTGTTCACGAGTGAGGGAAGGATGGAACGGGAGATTGACAGACGGATCGGTGCATCTTCTGCAGTAATGCGGTCGATGTACCGGTCTGTCGTGGTGAAGAAAGAGCTGAGCCGCAAGGCGAAGCTCTCGATTTACCGGTCAATCTACGTTCCTACTCTCACCTATGGTCATGAGCTTTGGGTCATGACCGAAAGGACAAGATCCCGGATACAGGCGGCTGCAATGAGCTTTCTCCGCAGGGTGGCTGGGCGATCCCTTAGAGATAGGCTGAGAAGCTCGTCACTTGGGAGGAGCTCAGAGTAGAGCCGCTGCTCCTTCACATTGAGAGGGGTCAGCTGAGGTGGCTCGGGCATCTGTTCCGGATGCCTCCTGGACGCCTTCCCGGGAAGGTGTTCCGGGCGCGTCCCACTAGGAGGAGACCCCGGGGAAGACCTAGGACACGCTGGAGAGACTATGTCTCCCGGCTGGCCTGGGAACGCCTCGGTGTCCCCCCGGAAGAGCTGGAGGAAGTGTCTAGGGAGAGGGAAGTCTGGGCATCTCTGCTTAGACTGCTGCCCCCGCGACCCGGCCCCGGATAAGCGGAAGAAGATGGATGGATGGATGGATGGATGGATGGAATGGGCACAAAGGATTGTGGGTGATTGAAGGTCGTGGAGGATACATCCCATGTATCCTTCAATTTCAGCTGAAGTCTTCCAAGGATCCTTCCGATTGAGATGGCCTTCAGCGACGTTTGGTGTGGCTAGGGTCCCAAATTAGACGCTCAGGCCCTAGCCCGGCCCATGTCCGAGAGCTTGACAGAATTACCAGCCTGAGTCCGACCCAAGCCTGTCTTTTTTTATGTAGCCTAATGGCAAAGTGATTATATTCCATTTCAATTTTTATTAAGTTTATTTAGAAAAACGTTTGGAGCATTTTTTTTGTTTGTTTGTTAAATAAGTTTTTTCGTTCTTAAAGTAACGACCAAGAGGCCAGCGGCAGACCGGCAGGCTGCATAGCTTATGTTTGATCAATTTAGCCTTCTCAAATCATCATGACTTACCTAAAATAAAATCTATAGATACACTAAAACAGTTCAAGCATATAACAATGTTTAAATGTTAAACCTAGTTAAATGCTCGCTGCATCCAGTAGTTTGTGTGGAGTGTGGAAGCTAAAGCGCAGGACATGGAGGCATCAGTGCAATCAATTGCATTTTTTTTTCAATGGAAACAACTTATGCCGTAATTTTTGCTCGTAAGAGTAATGCATCATTCGTAACTGTAAAGGATCTACGTTTATTTGTGTGCACTCACAATATCAACAAAACTTTTTTATTATAAAATAAAGCAATGATGCTGCTTTCTGCCGTCTGGTCTTGAACAGGAGCACTTCACAAAAAATAACCGAAAGTCAGCGAATACATGCCTCACAGACATGATAAATATATCTATAGAAAGTTTTAAATTACTACTTAACGAAAAAAATTAAATCGAAAACAAAACTCTTTCATTATAATCATAATCAGTGAAGATGCACTTCTCTCTAAAGGCGTGTCTAATGAGGAGATGGCAAATCAGGATTAACACAGACACTAGTTTATTAGTAAATCATTCAAATATCTCTTTACTATTTCCCCCCCACACATTCATGGTAATTACTTTTGCTGGGGCTTTGCAGCAGGCTTCAGCCTATTGCGTGTATTTGAAGTCAGAACTCTTCAGCTGCGCTGACGGCACTCGCTGCTGCTGCGGGACTCTAAACACCGTCGAGTCGCTCTTGACAGTCGCGGCAATTTTTTTTCATCACTAATTGATGGATGTCTAAAATATAAAAATAAGGAGAAGCCTAAAACAGGCCCGAGGCCCGGCCCCCGTCTGCACTATGACGAGAAAATTGTCCCGAAGCCCGGCCCTAGGGATGTAAAAAAGTTGGGCCGGGCTGAAATGCAGGGCTAGCGTTCCCCTCGGTAGAAATCACATGTCCCCCTCGCCCAGCACCCCCTTACGGCGCCCCTGTAAATATACGTATATATAACTTTTTTTTTTTTTTTGAGCCGGGTTTCCGGATCCTAAAAGTCAAGTATTCATGTCCACGCGCGTATCCCCAGATCCTAAACTAGTGCTAGGACCCAGGAGCGCATGTTGCCTAGCGGTCCGGGCACACACATTCCTGTCATACCACAGTGAATGGACATGATTGTTGCAAGTCAGTCAAATGTGTTAAACAGCAGACATCCAACAGCTAAGGAGAGTCCCAGGAAATTCACTTACAAAACTCTTCCCTTTGACAGATTGAGTAATCCGTGTCAGGATATCGCTGGGTAAATATGACATACATAAATTTGTCGTGTTTTGCGAAGTTTCCTCAAATGTAGCGGATAATGTGATCAATGTAACGTGATGCGTGACTCATGTTTACCAGCTCTCAGCTGGAGTTTAGAAATCTGCATGCGTCAAGCAGGGTTTCTTTACTGATACATTTATTTTTCAAATGCAATGGATTACTTAGTAAAATACAAGTTGAAAGCTTTTCATGTCTGACTGCATAAACTTTATGCATTAACTGAATATATACATGCTATGCTTTTAAATGTGTTGTAATGTTTCATGCTTCCTGTCTGCGATATGGGGTTTTAATAGCTGGCTACGTAATGCTTAAATTCATCTGGCGGTTCTATTTTTGGTTTCTCGGGTATGTTTCCCTCCCGTCATTTCGCTTGTGGTACATTGTTGATAATTATTCATATAACTGGGGCCCGTTCTTCTTACGTCGCTTATTACATCTGAGATGATTTGAAAGATTCCAGATCTTCTAATCATGATAACTGATCTCTGGCAAATTTGGTTCTTCAAATGAATTTGCGTATTTGATTAAAATATCTGGATTATAAATTGTCTAGATTACTGCGCGTTCTCGTGTTCCCTGAAAAGGGCAGATGTATCGATACTAGAAACCACGATCAGCATTGCAGGTATTGGCTGGCAGCAAGACAGCAACGTAATGACATCATATTATTAAAAAAAAGACACCTGACGAAAAAAATAGGACGAATTTCTGGACCTTTATAAGGAAACATCCAAGCGAGCAAAACTAGGCTACATAAATGTTATAATAGATAAATGATGTGCACTGTTTTTAATTTATTTGTATTTATTTTTACATGATTCACAATTATTTATATTCACGAATTCTAGTATTTGTACAGGCTTTACATTTTTATTTCAATGTTGTAATTAGCAATTCATTTAATTTTATTTTTGAAGCAGATTTGTTATGTGACATTAATTAGTTTTAGGGTCAAGATCAAGTTTTCTGCATCTCCTGCCCTCCATCATGCCACTCCCATAATAGCTGTCACCACTCAAATTAATGCACGGCTCAAATTAACTGTATAGCATGCGTGTAAGACTCCAATACAATTATAAAGTAATTATTTCATCACTAATAAATATTTCAATGAGTAAAACTGGCTATGTCTATAGTATTATAGACTATACAGCATTATTAATATTATTTTAAATTATTGTCCCTGGACCAGTAGGGTACTCTTGTAATAAAGTAGCGGTGGCTGGGACAGATTTTAAGTATCAATTCTGCTTAAAAAGATGCAAACTAATCCTGTTTACATGAAATATGCCTGCGCCCAATCAGGTTTAAGATTACTGACCTGTTGATATGACAGCAAATCCAGGATAAGCTTTGAAGAACATGGATATTTTTTTATTGATGTAAGCGAATGTATTCAAGATAATTCAGCTAAATTTAATACTATAATAATAAAAAAAGTTAATAAAGTTAATACTGTAATTATATATTATATTATAATTATAATTATACCAGTTAATTTGTTAAAATATTAAAACAAAATATTCTATACACTGTTTTTCAAAAATCTAAAGATTTAAAGTGGTCTAAAGCATACATTACATTCTAGAATCTGGTTGTGTTTAAGGAAGCCAACAACAGTCCAAGGCTCGTTTACATGAAGAACAATAAAAGTAACTAACCATAACGGCTGGTTATTATAAACGCACTGGAGTTGTCTGCCGCTTTAAATGCTAAAGGGATAGTTCACAAATTTGCTGTGAATTTACTCAACCTTAGGACATTCAAGGTGAATCATGACATCATTATTCAATAATAATAATAATAGTAATAGTAATAATAATAAGTAAAAACAAATAACAATAAAACTTTATAACACTTCCCAAACAGTTCCAACTACTTACAAATATAACTGGATTATTTTCAAAAACAAAAGATAAAAAAATGACCTTTTAATATTTTAATAATTTGTTTTGATATAATCATCATCTCTAAAAATCAAGATTAATCTATTTTAAAAGTGCATTTTTAATGTACAGCAGCATGTTTGCATCTGATTAAAAACAAAACTGGAGGCGTTCTAGAGCATCGTTCCTGTCCTCTGGATTCCAGCCTTCAATAATTTGGCACTGGTCTTGTTCCTCCATGCATGCTCAGTATTTTGGGGAACTGAACATAAACGAGCATATTTGAATGTTCCACGCACCACTTGCCAGCTGTCTGTGAACTAATTAAAAACAAAAATTATAACATTGCATGTTCAAAAACATAAAACATCAAAGAAGCTACTCCTCTAGCAATACCTACCTCTTGTGGAGATGGAAATTGTGCTTTCTCCAACATAAGATTCAGTATGTCTATATTACCATCATCTGCCTAACAAAATGTATATTACATTTAACTGTATGTTAATTTTATCACTGACATCAAAGAACAAATCAAAGAACATTCTTTGGACAGGTCTACCAGTATAATAAACTGATGCATGCAAAATGCTCCACATGGAGTGTGGTGCACTACAAAATTCAGATGGGTGTTTTAAATTTGTAATTGTTTGAAAATGTTTTGAAATTTGTGTTAAAAAACATGCAGGACTATAGCCCAGTTGTCAGGGCTAGTCATGTCCCTGTCTAGAAGTATGATAATTTTATTTTAAATGTATTATCTTTTAAAAGTCAGAAGTAAATCTTGATCATATTCTTGATGTTTTTATAGCTCTATTGCAGGGGTGGCAAACTCCAGTCCTGGAGATCTGCAGCCCTGCAGAGTTCAACCCTAATAAAAACTCACCTGCCTGTAGCTTCCTAGTAACCCTTCAGACCTTGATTAGCTTGTTCAGGTGTGTTTGCTTAGGGTTGAAGCAAAACACTGCAGGGCTGCGGCTCTCCAGGACCGATGTTAGCCATCCCTGCTCTATTGGAATAATTATTTACCTCTTTTCTTTTACAGATAACCTCCAATTCCTCTGAACATATCCGTGCTACATTTTGCCTACCCGTGCAGCAGCAGACATGCATGGTTCTGAGGAGAGTGCATCTGGAACCGTGCTTCACAGGCTTATGCAAGAACATCTCAGATACGGAACAAGTGGAATCAGAGGAGGGGTAGAAAACAACAGCTCTCAGATGCCAAGCAACCCCACATATACAGAAAACCTACTCCTTCAAAAGGAGGGTCAAGTAGCCTATTCATATCAGCTTATGCCCCTGCAGTCTCAGTCTCGACAGGAACCTCAAGGTCAGGAGCATCAAGTGGACAGCAGCTCCATGGAAAAAACTGGTGGTGTGAGTGAGGGTGCAGGTAGAGCATTCCAAGCAGCCCAGACTTCACCTGGGTTTGATACCCTGGAGCTTCCATCATATGAGGAGGCTAAAATCCAGTCTCAGCTTTACAGAGGGCAGCAAAGTCCAACAGACCCTCAGCCCCAAATCCCTGGCCACAACCACCAGAGTATTCAAAATCCAGATGACCTGTCAAACAATTTTCAACAAAATCAGGACCAGGACTTTCACAAAGAGGGCAATAAAAACATTGTCCAACAAAGTCAGCCACAACACAACTCGTTTCAGCAGATGCAACAGTTGTCAACAATGTCTGACAGTCCTGCAAGCTCACATTCCTGTCTGCCATCACTTTCTAATGCACACTCACTTTCTTCCCCTCCTTCTCTTTCATCTTCTCGCACCTCTCTCTCAGCGGTTCCCATGAAGGCCCTTTTGGAGGGTCAATCATGGGTCCAGCAAGGGGGCACTGGTGGTACTTTTCTTTGTGATGAAGGCCTGGCAGAGTTGAAACAGGGTCATGTTCGCTCTCTAAGTGAAAGGATCATGCAACTCAGTGTGGAGTGCAGTGGAGCTAAGCAAAGTGTAGGACCATCCAATTCACCTTGCACAGGAGACACTACTCTTTGTGGGGCTGATAATTCAGCAGATTCTCTCTCACTAACTAATAAGACGTCCATGAGTACCCTACAACTTCCACCACCACTCTTAAACTCTCCACAATGGACTTTGGATCAAAGAGGTCCTCCCCCAGAATATCCCTTTAAGTTCAAGGTACAGACTATGCTTTCGCCTACATTACACCCCAACTCAGATTCTCTGGAACATGGCCACTTCAACAGTGACACCTTGACAGCAGCCATGTTGGAGACAGTGCCATTTAGAAATATAGCAAGGTAACAGAAATTTGAAGGTGAATTGTGTAAATTCTGCACTACTAGCAGCACCAATTGGAACTGCAAAAATTATGGTTTCCAAATTCCCCTAAACAGCTTATTAAGGGTACAGGGTTATTACATATCATTGGCTGAGCCAAACACTGATATGTTGGACCGTTAAAAACAATGTTTTTAAGTTGGCTCAATGTTTATTCTGTAAGCTAGTGACTTGTTTATAGTTGTCTCTGCATTAAATTAACTCCTGTCTATTGAACTTGTATATGATAAATTATTTTAAATTCGAAAAGTGTACACATTTCACCCATACACATTTAATGAACAGGTGTTAACACATTCTCTTTCTCACATTTCACTTGCTGTCTTTCTGTATTTTAGACAATGTCCTTTATCTACATCACAGCACCAAACACAGACCAGTCCCATGACTTCTGAGACTTGTATCCTGCCCTCACAGGCTTCTCAGCAACAATATCAGGCTATATCCCTATCTCAGTCCCTAGCATTTCCTTCAGCTCAGAGTGGATCTCTGACCCAGGGGCTGTTTTCTTGTGTGGCCCCTTTTCGACAGCCTTTCCCAGGGGAAACATTTGCCATGGTAAGCCATGGCAAGCAGATGCTGGAGACCCTAAAAGAAGAGAACCAAAGCCTTAGACAAGAACTTCACAAGCAAACTGAGAAGGCCAGCAAACTACAGCGGGTACTTGTCCGTTTGTCTGTCCACCTGTCTGCCTATAATATTAGAAGCAAAGAAGAAACAAAATTTGGGGTTCTGATAATCAAAACTGCTCATTATTACAGGCTATTTACTCGAAAGTGCTTTTATAATACAAGCTAATATTGAATTATCCAAAGTAATATTGAAAATTACAATGTAATTACTACACATATGACAGGAAGTAGTGGATAATGAGGGAAAAAACTATAATGGGAACGTGGCGCTCTGGTGATGAAATAATGTTGAGATACTGCCCAGTATGTAATACAGCACGCTGACAGGAGGACATTTGCATGCTTGTTTATTCTGTATTTCCAGTTGGAGGCAGAGACTGTGCGCCTATCAGAGGCATATGAGAGTTTAGTGAAGAGCTTATCCAAACGGGATGCTCTGGAAAAAAACATGAGGAATAAGCTAGAGGCGGAGATCAGGCGTCTTCATGATTTTAACAGAGACTTGAGAGGTGAGATTGTTTAAAATACCCATACTTTGATTGGAACCTGTGGTTTATACAAATTTGACCAAATTTTATTGCTGAACTTTGTGAGTGGGAAGTTATAGTATTGTATTTGTTTGTTGATTTAGCTTACTTTTGCTGTTCTTGGGTCCTGTGGAATATCTTTTTTTCATGTGTTTTTCAGACCGTTTGGAAACAGCCAATCAACAGCTAGCCAGTCTGGAGCTAAAGGGACAAGATGACGGACACTTGTATCTTTCACAGAGTGGGATTTTACTTCTTATTGCATATCGTCACACAAATATGTTCACTTTTTGCTGAGTCTGTTCACTGTTAAAATATGTGTCTAGCTACTCAACCCAAACCATTTCCTGCTTCCCTTCCTTCCTGTTATGTACATCTTCCTCTCTTCCACTCAGATCTCTATCTCTCTCTGTCTCTCTGGGTATAATTAAAATTCCATTATTTAGCAAGTACATAAAAAAAAAAAACAGTTTTCAAAACTGTTTCACGTTTTATATTTGACAAATTTCAGGTTAACATTATTTATCTTTACCGATGTCCTGCTCATGCCTAATAGGACTTTCTTTTTTCTGCCAGTCTTGATGTAGAATGACACATGTGCTCACAGGCAAGCACAGTTGCACCATAAACCATCGGATTTCCACAGTAGAGCAATGCTAAGTACAAATCTGGCCTGTCACACAAAGCTAGTTGAAGACAGAATATAAAGTTGACATAACCAAATAATTCCAACCTAATTTGGATCAGGTTTGGTGGGATCACAATGTTTGCAAAAAACATTCTCTGTCTTCGTGGGTTTTAATGCAGAGTTTCTGTCTAACTTTGAAATGTGTGCACCTGAAAAGTCTGACATCTGCAGCAAATCAAATTCTCTTCTAAAGATTAAGAAATTGTATTTTTATTTTGTAATTTTTTTTCCTCAGGGAGAGAAAGCCTGAAAGAGCTGGTAAAATTAGAGATAGATGCAGCCAATCTCCGATCAGCCAATGAGGATCAGCGACGACACATTGAGATCTTAGAGCAGGCTTTAAATAATGCTCAGAGTAAAGTCCTTAAACTAGAGGAAGAGGTGAGTCTTAAGGATTACCCTAATGGATTGTTGGTACTCTTTAAGTAAATGTTAATTTCACCATTGCTTTCATCACCATTCCGCTTTTCACAAACTGAATGAAACTAGCGTTGCAATTAATATTATTATAAATGCATATCTAGCAAATATATGGGTTTGGTAACTTACGGATATAAAATTGCAGTATGACCTGTGTGTCATTTGCAGGTTTAAAGTCCCACTACAGTCACTTATTTTATCCCTTAAAACTCATCTTTCTATTTTAGAGAATATTTATTGAGAAATTAATCCACAGTACAAAAATAAAACAAAGCAAATCTTATAAAATGAGACATTGAACAGTGTATAAATCATTCATTTAAAAAAAAAAAAAAATGACACTGTCCAACAATGCCACCAGTGGTTAAAGTTTAGAAGGAAGTAGCATTTCTCTTGTCTACCATGAGCCCAGTAAGTTTTAATAAAATGAAGAGGTTTTCTCTTGACATGTAAACATCAATGCGATTAAGTCCTTACTCTGATTATTGGAAATTATCACATTATTCGTGCGCATATGTGAGGTTATTTAAATAATTGCTCACAAGTGTGTTGTGTTTTTTATGTGTGAATAATGTGAGATTAAAGCAGTGGTACGTTATCATTCTTCTATGAATTAATAGAAAATGCTAAAAGAAAAAAACTCATTAGATTTCTGACTCAATTAGACATCAAGAATCAGCGTATGAAACTCAACAATGGTGACAGTCAACAAAAGAAAATTGCGTATCAACTCATTCATGTCTCCCAGCATGCATTGCAGTTGATCTGTTTATCTGAATTAGTTTGATTGTCACCATTGTTGGGGTTTGTATGATGAATGTTGGTGTCTCAATCTTTCTGTATATCTTTCCACAGTATCTTTGCATTTATGAAACAGAACATTTACATCAGTAATGAAAAATCAACTTTAAAATTTTTTAGTATTGTTTCTCAACTTTATTGCAGCTTGACACCCATCACAAAAAGTAATCTATTTTTTTATTAATGCATAAGTGTTTATATTGCAACACTATTGTAAGCATTGAAAGATAATTAACTTAATGAAAATTCAATAGCCCAACTTAGGCAAACACTGATAAAAATATTGATAGTTTGTTGAAATGTCAACTTTTTTTCAACAGTAATCAACTATTTTTTAAAACATTGATTCTATGGTTTCCACCTGCTCTCTTGCTATCTGTGTCTCACCTTTGTGTGTCTTATGAAAAGTGCTATACAAATAAAATGACATTCTGGACATGGTCTGATATGGTGTGCTATCCCTGGACAGAGTTTGTGTTTTATTATACTGAATGGGCCCATAGCAATAGATCAGTTAAACTTTTAATCTCCTATCTTTACAATCTAGCCACATACTGATTGTAAGGCCACACACACAAGGATTATTAAATAATTATTCATTTAATTAATTAAATAGTTATTAATTTATGTGGATGATTTGGATAAAGGAGTGATCTGATATAAAACACCCACTAAACAGTGTCAGTCATCTCAATTAAATCTCTCTTCTGTCTGTCTGTGTGCTGTAGTTGAGTAAAAAGCAGAAGTACGTGGAGCGGGTGGAGCGGTTGCAGCAGGCACTAGCACAACTCCAGGTGGCATGTGAGAAACGTGAGCAGCTGGAACGACGTCTACGTACTCGCCTGGAGAGAGAACTGGAATCATTGCGAGCGCAACAGGTCAGTGCTTGAAACCTCTTCATTAGACTACCAACACTTGTACATTTTTAGGGTTTATACAAATGGAAACATTTTTGGTTTGTTTTCATTTCTTTTTGTTTTATAGTTCTTGCCACAATCTATTTTTAATCAGATTTATAGAAAATTGTGCCTTAAATTCCCAAAGCCCCCGGTGAGCAATCAAAAGTGACTGTGGCCAGAGGAGAACTAAACTGAATCAAAACTGAAATAAACTGAGATGAATAATTACACTGTTGATTTCTGTGGAGCTGCCTCTGATGTTGTTTCATAACTGATGAACTTGGCAACATCTATACTTTTATTAAACAGAACTGAATCAACATAGAACTGAGTTTTGTAGAGCTGGTGTACAGCTGAAATTAAAGATTTTTCATAATGAATGAATTTTGCAACATTAATATTTTCCTGTTTATTACTGTGAAGCTCCTTTGGAACAATCTGTATTGCCGTTTGCAACACTAACCAAGGAAACACTATTACTGCTGTTCCATAAGCATCACCTACTAGGGATGGGCGATACCACAATTTTTGAATGCGATACGATACCGATACTTTTTGTAAATTTTTTTACGATACCGATACCACTTATTATTTTAAATGTTAATGTGATTTTTCAAAATAATATTAATAAAAAAAAAGATCATTACATGTAAAGACAAAATTACATACACATACTGGCCATTAATAACAAATTTATTAGAAAAGCAAATTTGACAAATAAGTCAAAATGTTTAAACAACCTTCTTACAAAAATATTGATTAAACAGAAATCTTAATAAAATAAACAATACCAACAACATAAACTAGATGTTGCATATTTTCACTTATTTCTTATTTGTGAGTCTTATTTGTTTTTTTTCTTTCAATATTCTGTTCACTAACTACATATTTTACAAAAAAAAATCACAAAATTAATCTTAATAAAATAAACTAAAATACCAACAACATAAAATGTGCTTTCACATTTCTTAATTTTAAAGAAATTTTTTCTTCATCTTCAACTTTCTACATTTTTGTAGTATTTAGCAATGCTCAGGACAACACTGTAAGATTACAGCAATTGTTGATAAAGATTTACTAATCTTTGAACTGTAGATTAGCGTTTAAGAAAAGCAACATGTTAACATTTTTTGGTTTCAGCCGATTTCGCCTCTGACTAATTTACAGTCTATGGTATATACACACTGCACACACACATACTGTATATACACACTGCACACACACTCTGTATATACACACTGCACACACAGACACACACTCTGTCTGTATATACACACTGCACACACACACTCTGTCTGTATACACACTGCACACACACACACTCTGTATATACACACTGCACACACACACACTCTGTATATACACACTGCACACACACACACTCTGTATGCACACTGCACACACACACGCATTTATATTTATTCTTATTCACCTAATGGTAACGAGAGAGAGAGAGAGAGAGAGAGAGAGAGTGTGTGTGTGTGTATGTACAGTTAATAGGTTAACTAATTACTCTGCTCTTTGTACCTGGATAGGGTTTGCCTCCTTTAAAACTCTCCTGTAACGTCTTCTGTCGGACAGAGGGAGACTGAGCAGAGGAACACTGGGCAGCTTCTTTATAAGTTTCAGGGTGTGTTGTCTGTAAGTGTTTAAAAAGGTTGCTTGTATTGTTGCTGTGTACGACATTCTTATCACAAATATTGCATTGTGCAATATTTTTTTCTGCTGATGAGAAGTAGCACCACACCACGCTACGTTTCCTCTCTGCCATCGTGCCATTCTGTAATGCGGAAGTATGCGACTTGCGTGTGTTGAGTACGTAAGTTAGCTGAAAGACACATGATCGCTCACATTCTGCCGCATTTGATTGGTGTAACGTCTTATAAACAAAGCGTCACCGATTATCCTGTACACAGCGCTAAAACATTTAGTTATGCAGAAATTATTAAAATACATTTAAAATATCGATACTTTTTAAAAAATATCGATACCAAATTAAAAGCTTCTGAGTATCGATATATCGATACTCAGCATCGATGTGCACATCCCTATCACCTACTGTTAAGCCCAGCTCAAACTGTGTGATTTTGGCCACGATTTGGTCATCTAAGACAAATGTTGAAAATCCGAAAAGATTCCTATAATCCTAGGCTAAAATCTGTAGTCTTTGATCACTGGTTTGACATGCTCACCGACAGCCGATTAATGGCCGGGTGCGATCAAATTTTACCTCCGACGAAATTCTGGCAGTGTCAGAAGATTTGGCACACAGTCCTGCAGTGTGACTTCTCCTACGATGAATGTCAAACTGTCTCTGTTTTTCAAGACAAGGCATGATCAGAATTAATGCTAGATTTCTTCTAAACGCCATAAACTCCGACACTCCCGTCCTCCTCTCACGGAATTCATGAATGGTGCCTTTACTATGATACACACCAGCTGCGCCGCAGCTTTAATGTGGGTGTATAGGGCTGCTTAAACTATTCTTAAATATGCCGGTATTGCTGCCATTCATATAGTTTAAATGATAGCCACCCTTACAGCCCCACATGCAACTCGCAGTGAACGTGTTGATAATGTAAAACTCTGAACAGTTCATACAGTCAAACTCTATACAGTCTGACATTAATGACAGCTGAGATCCCAGAGTGTGACATGATCATCATGTTTGTACAGTCTGACAAGCAACAGTCATAAAGGATTATAAAAAATTGCACAGTGTGAGCCCGGCTTCAGACAGTGAGTTTGTAATTTCATTCAGCTCATCTGTGGTTTTTGTTTTGTGCAGATATGTTTTGTGTAGCATATTTGCACAAAGATAAAGTCTGAGGATTCTGATTTTGCTTCAGATGTTGAAATTATCTCATTATTATCAATCTAATTTAAATAAACTGCTCATGCCACGTGTGTAGCATCTTTGTTTATATCAGGATTAAAATGCAGTGGTTGCCTCTATTTTCAAATATACAGCACGGAAAAAAATATTTTATCACCTGCTGATTTTGTACGTTTGGCCACTTACAAAGAAATTGTCAGTCTAAAAAATCCAGAAAAAACGCATTTCAAAAAAGTTATAAATTGATTTGTATTTTAATGAGTCAAATAAGTATTTGACCATTTCGCAAAATATGACTTAGTACTTGGTGGCAAAACCCTTGTTGGCAATCGCAGAGGTCAGACGTTTCTTGTAGTTGGGCACCAGGTTTGCACACATCTCAGGAGGGATTTTGTCCCACTCCTCTTTGCAGATCCTCTCCAAGTCATTAAGGTTTTGAGGCTGACATTTGGCAAATCGAAACTTCAGCTCCCTCCACAGATTTTCTATGGGATTAAGCTCTGGAGACTGGCTAGGCCACTCCAGGACATTAATGTGCCACTCCTGAGCCACTCCTTTGTTGCCTTGGCCGTGTGTTTTGGGTCATTGTCATGCTGAAATACCCATCCACGACCCATTTTCAATGCCCTGTCTGGCTTCAGTGCCCTGGCCCTGTCCATCGTCCCTTTGATGCAGTGCAGTTGTCTTGTCCCCTTAGCAGAAAAACACCTCCAAAGCATAATGTTTCCACCTCCATGTTTGACGGTGGGGATGGTGATCTTGGGGTCATAGGCAGCATTCCTCCTCCTCCAAACACGGTGAGTTGAGTTGATGCCAAAGAGCTCGATTTTTGTCTCATCTGACCACAACACTTTCACCCATTTCTCCTCTGAATCATTGGCAAACTTCAGACGGGACTGTACATGTGCTTTCTTGAGCAGGGGTACCTTGCGTGCGCTGCAGGATTTCAGTCCTTCACGGCGTAGTGTGATACCAATTGTTTTCTTGGTGACTATGGTCCCAGCTGCCTTGAGATCATTGACAAGATCCTCCCGTGTAGTTCTGGACTGATTCCTCACCGTTCTCATGATCATTGAAACTCCACCAGGTGAGAAATAATCGCACCAACTGTTGTCACCTTCTCACCAAGCTGCTTGGCGATTTTCTTGTAGCCCATTCCAGCCTTGTGTAGGTCTACAATCTTGTCCCTGACATCCTTGGACAGCTCTTTGGTCTTGGCCATGGTGGAGAGATGGAATCTGATTGTTTGATTGCTTCTGTGGACAGGTTGTCTTTTATACAGGTAACAAGCTGAGATGAGGAGCACTCCTTTTAAGAGAGTGCTCCTAATCTCCGCTCCTTACCTGTATAAAAGACACCTGGGAGCCATAAATCTTGCTGATTGATAGGGGATCAAATACTTATTTGACTCTTTAAAATGCAAATCAATTTATAACTTTTTTGAAATGCGTTTTTCTGGATTTTTTTGTTGTTGTTATTGGGTCTCTCACAGTTCAAATAAACCTACCATTAAAATTATAGACTGATAATTTCTTTGTCAGTAGGAAAACGTACAAAATCAGCAGGGGATCAAATAATATCCCCCCCCATTGTAGCTACTGATTTTTTTGTTTTGTTTATTAAATAAGCTTACTACTGTTGTTGTAGTAGTAGCAGCAACTGCCTAAGTATTGGTGTTAAGCTGTTAAACTCAGGTGCATCAAAGCCACCCATAGGGAATTGGTGAAAATCAGCACTTAGCCTAACACAACTCACTGAAAAATAGAAACTTTCATCAAGCGGCATTTCCCGCCACACAACGATCGAAAAAGGTAATGCTGTATAATGCTGTAGTTGAGCCAAACCAGAAAACAATTCAATGGAATAACACATCATCAATTGCAACCCGCTACCCAGGAATCTTTCGTAATTGAGTGGGCAAGGCGGTGGTAGCACTGGCTAAATATATCCAGCTGCAGCCCCACAACGCCACACGTTTCGGGACACACGAGCCAGACTGCCTGTCTCAGGCCGGAAATGAGGTGAACCATATACGGTTTAGGGTGGATCTGGTAAGCAGCTCCTTCATTAGAGAATGGGAAAGAATAACACAATTTTAATATTTCATAGAAAGGAAATTTTTGCAACAACACAAACACTGACTAATCCCTCGCTGATGCTGGGTGTAGCTTGTTCTCCATGTAGTTCTCCTTGGTCACAGCTTGTTGGTAGTGTCTTTTGAAGGTTTTCTGTCCTGTAACATATTTGAACGAACGAACAAACGAATGAAGGAATGAACGAACGAACGTATTCTACTAACCCTAAACCTAACCTAAAAGTCTACTCTGAGAGTTAGTAGACATGTAGTTACCAATTAATGAGAATTAGTTTATATGTAATTGCAAAGTTACAACCCCAATTCCAGAGAAGTTGGCACATTTTGTAAAATGCAATAAAATAAACAATCTGTGATTTTGTTAATTCTCTTTAACTTTTATTTAATAGACAAAAGTAAATGTATTTTGTAAATATGAACAATTTTTTTTTTTTGACGGCTGCAACACATTAAAAAAATGTTGGGACAGAGGCAAAATAAAAGTGAAAAGGTTATAGAATTGTCACAGAACGGCTAGGCTCCACCTCCACCCAAACACTACGATCACTATCACCTGTGGTCTGATCACCTGTCATGCATCCAATCACCTCATCATCAGCTAGTACATAAGTACACTCCTTAGTCACCATCATAGTCCGGTCTCGTACCTACGAAGAGGACTCTCTGGCTTAATTCAGCATTCTATATGACTTACCTGTGTGACTTACCTCCTTAGTGTTCTGTGTTTCCACGCTCTCTCCAGTCCCCGTGCTCCTGAGGTGTGTGCTCTGTCTCTGTCTCTCCTGTTCTCCGGGTCATCTGTAAGGAAAGGGGAACCATCTGTAAGGAAAGGAATTCAAGTTACACTCTACACCGATCTCCAAGGAAGAAGTCTAAAGCCTGGGATACTCACCAGTGCATCCGTCACGACTCCTCTGTGCTAAATAAAGATCATTGTTTCTACTTACCATCTGTGTCACGCCACTTCTGTTACAGAAGACCGGACCTATACCGAACATGAGGCTGGAGTGGGCTTCCATTAATGTGTGTCCCAGGAAGGAGGACGAACTCTCGTAAGGATGTATTGTTCATCTTCCAGAATGGACGGTGTGTGGAGGAGTACGTGGAGGAATTTATAGCGACCAGTCACCAAGCCTACTGCAGCGATCTCAGATGTTGATGCCGTTAGGTAACCCCAGCTGGTGTTTGGCTCAATATCTGAACTTCGCCCTATGGATTGCCGGATCCTCATACCTAGTAGGGGAAAGGGAAATTCGCGGGGAAATTCACGCCGCTGTCCGCAGCTCTCCCAAGCCCGCCACTGTCCGCGGCCAATGCATGACAGCCGTCCGTGGCCAACGCAAGCCAGCCGCCGTTTGCGGCCCACGCAAGTCAGCTGCCCGTGGCCAACCCAAGCCCGCCGGCAGAGAGTATGGCAAGCCCGCCGGTTCCTGTCCTGGAGCTCTTGGGCATGGCGATAACTCCTGAATTCTCAATTCCGGTCCTCTCCCCAGTGCTTGCTCCTAGACAGTACCCTCCGGTGCCCGCTCCTCGACAGCGCCTTCCTGTGCCCGCTCCTCGACAGCGCCCTCCTGTACCCGCTTCTCCATGGCCAGTCCCTCCGGTGCCTGCTTCTCCAGGGCCAGTTCCTCAAGAGTCTGCGCTTCCCGAGCGCCCCCAAGTGTCCGCTTTTCCTGAGTGCCCACCAGATTCCTTCCAGAGGATGAAGGTTCCCAATTTCACCAAAAATATTTTTTTTTGGGGGGGGGGGAGGGGTCTATATACCCGTGGTCCTGGTAGCCATAGTGGCCATGCTCAGGACGTTGGTCAGGGCCACTATGGCTCATCCGCCATGTCCGTCCAAGCTCCCTGCTCCGCCATGGCCGTCCAAGCTCCCTGCTCTGCCATGGCCGCCGGAATCCCCAGACCCGCCATGGCACCCTAAGTCTCCTGTTCCGCCATGGCTCCCCAAGCCTCCTGTCCCGCCATGGCCGCCGGAGTCTCCTGACCCACCATAGCTCCCCGAGTCTCCTGACCCACCATGGTTCCCCGAGTTTCCTGTTCCACCCTAGAGGCCTCCCCAGTGTCCCTGTCCTGCACCGGCATCCAGGGCGCCCACCCCACCCTGTCACAGAACGGCCAAGCTCCACCTCCACCCAAACACTACGATCACTATCGCCTGTGCTCTGATCACCTGTCACACTTCCAATCACCTCATCATCAGCTAGTACATAAGCACACTCCTCAGTCACCATCATTGTCCGGTCTTGTACCTACGAAGAGGACTCTCTGACTTAGTTCAGCATTCTATATGACTTACCTGTGTGACTTACCTCCTGTGTTCCTCCTTAGTGTTCTGTGTTTCCACGCTCTCTTCAGTCTCCGTGCTCCTGAGGTGTGTGCTCCGTCTCTGTGTCTCCTGTTCTCTGGGTCATCTGTAAGGAAAGGAATTCAAGTTACACTCTACACCGATCTCCAAGGAAGAAGTCTAAAGCCTGGGATACTCACCAGTGCATCACCCCACTATCCGTTACGACTCATCTGTGCTAAATAAAGATCATTGTTTCTACTTACCATCTGTGTCACGTCACTTCTGTTACAAGAATATCCACATTAAACTGTTTTGAACAAGTTCACAGTAAGCAGGTGAATTGGTAATAGGTCAAAGTATCATGTTTGGGTATAAAAGGAGCATCTCAGTCTTTGCAAGCAAAGCTGGATCATGGCTCATCACTTTTCACAAGTGAAGTGTCAACCAAATAAAAAAAAAAAACATTTTGCAATGCAAAATTGCAAAGAATTTAGGTATTTCACCTAGTACCATACATAATATTGTGAAACGATTCAGGAAATCCAGAGAAAACACAGTACATGTAGGGCAAGGCAGAGCCCTCAGATGGCATTGCATAAGAAACTGTTATGCTGCTGTGTGAAATATAGCCACATGGGCTGAGGAGTACTTCAGAAAACCACTGTCATTTACCACAGTCTGCTGCTGCATCAAGAAATGAAACTTGAATATCTGTTACTCTAGGAGAAAGCTATATATCAATTATATGCAGCCATGCTGCCGGGTTCTCTGGGCCAGAGCTCATCTCAGATAGTAAAAAAGACAGTGAAAATGTGTGCTGTACTCAGATGAGTCCACATTTCAACTTGTTTCCGGAAAAAATGGATTTCGAGTTCTCAGTCCCAAAGACCAAAGGGACCATCCTGACTTTTATTAGCGACAGAAGCAATAGCAAATGTCTGTCATGGTATGGGGGTGCAGCAGAGCAAACGGCATGGATGACTGGAATATGTGCGAAGGTACCATTGACATGGTGGCATATACTGGGATTGTACAGAGACATATAATGCCATCAAGATAATGTATTTCAGGGGAAGTCCATGGTTATTATATCAAGACAATGCCATATCTCATTCTGCATGTGCTACAACAGCGTGGTTTCGTACATAGAGTGAATATGAAAATGTGTGGCTCATCATAAAAAGGAGAATCAGACAACAACAATCACTGCTGAACATCTGAAGTCTTGCATCAAGCGAGATTGGACAAAAATTTTGCTAGCAGAACTTTAACAGTTAGTATCCTCAATTCCTAAACAATTAAACATTGTAATTAAAAGGGCCATTGATGTGACACAGTGTTAAACATGCCTCTGTCCCAAATTGTTTGAAGTGTGTTGCAGCCATAAAAATCAAAATTTGTTAATATTTACAAAATACATTTACGTTGATCAGTGAAAACTTTGGAAATCTTTTCTTTGTACTTTTGTCAATTAAATAAAAGTTAAAGAAGTCACAGATTCTTGATTTTATTGCATTTTACAAAATGTCCCACCTCCTTTGGAATTGGGGTTGTACTTCTAGTTAGTAGAATGTCTAAAGTGGACTATCAAAATAAAGTGTAACCAAATACTTATATAATAACGACAGATTTTATTAAGAGATAAAATTCATATGAATCAGTTATGAAGTAATGAAGTGCTCTAGAGAAACATAAACTTACAAACAATATATTTAATACAATTAGAACAAAGCTTTAAATATATTAAAAAAATAATCATTTCAAAACATAAAGAGGCTTCATTGCAAAGCCCAGACTAAAACAATACCCAGAATATAATCAAACTGTCCAAATAAAAAAACAAAAAATGATAAAGGATGATATGCACATAACTGATATTTAGAACATAAATGCTTAACTTAATACATAAATTAATTGTTCACCACATAATGACAAAAACATTACAGACAACTCACCATGCTCTTCACCATGTTATCATGTTTCAATAACTCTGCCTCTCACTTCCGGCCTGAGACGGGTGGCCTGCCTCGTGTGTCCTGAAATGTGTGGTGCAGCTGAGCTGCAGATGAATCCTATTGGCGCTGATGCCGCCCTTCTATGATAAAACAGCCTAGAAGACCTAGTTAAAACACCGCGACTGAGCGAAGGGGTGGGTCTATCCCACGGCTGCACATTCTGAGGTGACGCTTAAAGGGTTAGTTCACCCAAAAATGAAAATTCTGTCATTAAATTAACCTCATGCTGAATAAATTTTTATTATTGTTTTATTTGCGCACAAAACGTATTCTCATAGCTTCGTAAAATTACAGTTGAACCCCTGATGTCACATGGACTATTTTACTGATGTCCCTGCTATGTTTCTGTGCGTTGATCGTGGTAATATCCTTGCTTTCTATGGAGAGTCAGAGAGCTCTCAGATTCCATCAAAAATATCTTAAATTGTGTTCCGAAGATGAATAAAAGTCTTACGGGTTTGGAACGACATGAGGGTGAGTAATTAATAAACGGGGAAATGCTGGGGATATGAATATGACAGTGACAATCCATTGTAGCGTCTGTAAACTTGAGGATGGAGGGCATACAGTATCTGTCTGAATACTCTTGCATAAAAGCATACCACAGCCACAGCCATATCACCCTGCAGCCCAAGACAGGTTGCCCACTGAAGCTAAGCAGGGTTGAGTCTGGTCAGTACCTGGATGGGAGACCTCCGGTGAAAAACTAGGTTGCTGTTGGAAGAGGTGTTAGTGAGGCCAGCCGGGGGTGCTCACCCTGTGGTCTGTGTGGGTCCAAAAGCCCCGGTATAGTGACGGGGACACCATACTGTCAAAAAGCACCGTCTTTCGGATGAGATGTTAAACCGAGGTCCTGACTCTCTGTGGTCATTAAAAATCCCATGGCACTTCTCGTAAAGAGTAGGGGTGTAACCCCGGTGTCCTGGCCAAATTCCCTCTACTGGCCCTTGTCTATCATGGCCTCCTAATAATCCCCTTATACTTGATTGGCTCTATGATTCTCTCTCCTCTCCACCTGTAGCTGGTGTGTGGTGAGCGCACTGGCGCCGTTGTAGTGTGGCTGCCATCGCATCATCCAAGTGGATGCTGCACACTGGTGGTGGTTGAGGAGAGACCCCCCCACATGATTGTAAAGCGCTTTGGGTGTACAGCAATACACAATAAAGCACTATATAAATACATCATTCATTCATTCATTCATTCCACTATTGCCTATATCACAGTAATGCTGAGTTACTGGACCTAGTTAAACACCATGCTTTAATGACAGGAAAGCAGCAACAGTGTTTAGCAGCAACATATCCATCACAGGACTTATCAATATAATGTTCAAACAGTAATAAGTCAGCAGTCTTGTTGGGGTGGTGACTACTTCAAGGCTCTTACAAACACATGGGTGTTTGTAAAAAAGTGGATGTCTTGCAAAGGTTGCCACCTGTGTGGGTTTTTGCAAGAACCTCAAGCAGTTCCATCTACACACGGCCAAGGCCATCAGGAGCCAAAGTGTTTCTTGAGAAACTTCTAGAAACTCTCCAGAAACTCAGCAGGGGAGTCATTATAGATTGGGAGCATCCTATCAATGTTGGCTTGCATCAAAATAAACCCAGTTCCACTCCCTAAGAAAGGGATATGCGGGGTGGTTCCGCGGCAGAAGTTGAGATAGTTTAGCATACTCATTTTAGAGAGATTTATCTTTTTTTAATAGGAGAGATATAATGGCCATGTTCGTATTTTGTGGAAAGGATCCCTGATCAATCGAATATTGCATCATATCTAACATAAGTGGCCCCAAATCGGATTCTAATCCACAACTTTGGGGAAGTCGTGGCCTAAAGGTTAGAGAGTCGGACTCGTAATCCAAAGGTTGAGGGTTCGAGTCTCGGGCCGGCAGGGATTGTAGGTGGGGGAGTGAATGTCCAGTGCTCTCTCCACCCTCAATACCATGACTGAGGTGCCCTTGAGCAAGGCACCGAACCCCCAACTGCTCCCCGGGTGCCGCCGGCTGCCCACTGCTCCGGGTGTGTGTTCACTGCTGTGTGTGTGTTCACTGCTGTGTGTTTGCACGTTGGACGGGTTAAATGCAGAGCACGAATTCCGAGTATGGGGCACCATACTTGGCAGTATGTCACTTCACTTCACTAATTCAATAAGGGATAAAGGCTTAGCTAAAGACTCAGAGTCTGATTCTCACAGATGTGGAAGATTAAGAGTAGATAAAAAAGAAGTGTAAGATGTGGGTTCACATTTAGAGTTGGAGCTATATAGATCACAATAGAAGGAACGAAAAGTGTCATTTATGCTCTTCTGGTCAGTCAGAACCTCACCGGTTTGAGATTTCACCGCTGTAATATTAGCAACTTTTTCACTATTACGTAGTCTTAGAGTCAGTAAATGGCTAGGTCTGCTACCTTGAAAATAATAGTTTTGTATTAAATAATAAATCTGTCTCTATATAATAAATTAAGTTCTTTCCCAACAGTTTAAATTTTAGCTGCCGTACGATCAGAAAAAAGTGTGTTGGTTTGCCTGTTCTAATGATCGGAGATTGGATTCCAGGTCAGAGATTTTCTTGCTGTGAATTTCCTGGCGAAAGGAAGCAAATGATATTGAAAAATTCCTTATGAAGCCCTTTGTCGCCTCCCACAATATCCGTGGGTCATCTACCGAGCCTTTATTGATGTCAATAAATTCATGTAGTTTACTCCTGAACTGATCACAAAAAAACTCACTTTTAATAAATTATAATTAAAGCGCCATCTGGGGGCTCGCGAAGGTCGCTGGGTAATTGAAACCTTCAAAAAATTACTGCTATGGTCTGAAAGAGAGCGCCATCTGGGGGCTTCAAAGATGTCGACCTCAAGTAGCATTGAGATCAAGGAAGAGGAAGCAAAAATGTAGTCAATCTGTGAATATGATTTGTGTCTAGCTGAGAAAAATGTGTTTGATTTTTGGGAAGGGTTGAATAATCACCATGCATCTACTAATAAAAAAGAGGCTATGCATTGATTAAGTTGCTCAGTAAAACAGTCTGGGAGTAAGAAAAATTGTCACCAGATCTATCAAGTTCATTGGACATTACAGCGTTCATATGTGTTCCCATTACTATCTCAAAGTCTGTTAGATCAGTGAGAGTCACCTTTAGTTTTATTGTCAGTCGCAGCAAAAGAGACCACCTTGTAATATTTATTATTACATCTATGAACATCATCCTTCCGCAAATGAACTTCCTGGATTAAAGCAATGTCAAACTTTTTTCATCGCAATAGTTCTTAAAAACTTGTACGTTTATGGGGGGCATTTAAACCACTGACATTACAATTTAGCAAATTAATTTCAGTCATTACTATCAAACAAATAAGTGAACTGAACAAATGAGAGTAATTAATACCACTGGAAATGAATTATCTCAAGTCTTGGATGTCATGAATGACAGCGTGTAAACTCCACTTCTACTAAACAACACATTTAACATTTTGTTTTTACAAATTATACACTTACAGTTTGTTTCATAGTCCATGAATACAGATCATGCATCACTGTCAATTTTCATGATCTTTTTAGCATAATTGATGTAGTCATGAAGAAGCCCCATCAGCACAGCATGGGACATCTTTTACAACATTCAGGGCAGCGTCCTCCTTTAAAACCACCGTTGCATCAGTTTGGGGCATATGTCATTCTCCTCTTTGACCAGCATTCATCCCAGTCACGGCCTGTTCATAAGTGGCCTAAAAAGAGAAAAACATTTAAAAAAAGAAAACATTTAATTAAATTATCCATTTTCAGATAGAGGTGCATCCACATCAGTAAGGATAGGTAAATAGTCTTTTTTATAATTTCATCCACTTTGTGTGGATGTTTAATTTCTCTGTCTACCACATGCTATAGTGGCAGCACTAGTGTGAGGGCATGTAATATTGTTTAAATAAATATATTGCTTTCAGAAAGCTACTTCTTTACTGAAACATTAAAACAGACATGACATTCACATACCTCACAAATTTCCATGTATGTGGAGGGCTGCTCTTTAAAGGGTTAGTTCACCAAAAAATGAAAATGGTCATAATTTACTCTCCCCCATATTGTTTCAGACCCATACAAACTCTGCTAATTTTTGGAACACAAATAAATATATTTTATATTCTCTTAATTTTTGTCCTCCGTTGCAAGTCTGGGAGACCAATATTTTCTTCTGAACAGACATGTTTGCTATCATATAATTTAAGGTTTATTCATATATAAATATGGGAATGGATTACTTCAACAATAACTGTATTTATGAAGCTTGAAAATACAGATTATCTAGACTCTCAATGGATTAACAAAAAATTATGAGAGAAAATTAAAAATATATTCATTTGTGTTCTAAAGACAGACAAAAGTCTTATAGGTTTTTACATGAGGGCAAATAAATGATTTTTTGTGTGAACTATTCGTTTAAGAAGAAGACGACCAAGAATGATGACTCTCCAAATCAGACAACTCCAAAGTTGGTTTGAGTTCTGCAAAGACATCAATGGTTTGCATAAAATATGAACACGTAATCACACTGTTGTTGCATCAAAATGTGACGTAAACAGGCGAGAGGAAACAGAAACATTTATTTTCTAAAAATAATTTATACCAATCTCAAAGGAATGATGCTCTCCTACACTGTAAAAAATGATTCACTATATTTACTCAATAAAAGTGTTTCAAAATATTACACACAATATTAATAATTAAATTAATACATTAGAATTAGTTAGAATTAATCAAATGAGATGCTTACACTTAACCATTCAAAATGAGTAAAATAGCATGAAAAAATTAAGTAAAATTTAAACAAAAATATTGGTTTTATTGGAAAAAAACAAAACTTGAAACACTCTGCTAAAGCATACTATACGCATGCCAGGCCAGTAGTTGGCGATCAAGAAACAACTCGCAAAAATGTAATACGCATGCACATGACATCAACTTTTTTGTTGTTTACTTGGAGATGATACAGGCATTGTGTTCAAAAGCGTGTGTTTTCAGGCCCCCAAAACAGAGTTATTGAAGACACCTGATGTTAACAAACAGAATTGCTGAACGAGAAAATCTTAATTTTTATGTCACCATTATAGTGGTCAGTGTTTACTTTAGTTGTGCTCTTGACTCTTGACTTTGTAACAATAAGCTTTGTTTGGCTGTTGTAACAGTATTTTCAAAGCTAGACAAGCTGAGAGAAAAGGCCATCAGTTGGTTTAGGTTATGATTTAACATGACCATTATATGATCTGTGTCACTGACCTCGTTTAGAAACTAATCACTGAGTTAGACTTATTTTCATTATAGCAGCCCTGTGATTTTACAAAAGACCTGCATTTTCAGTATAATCCAAATAGTTTCTTAATTGTTCTGATTAAATAATATGGAGAGGCATTTTTATTTTTTTTTTTAGGCACACTGACATCAAGAACCAGCGTATGAATCACAATAACGGTGACAAACACCATATTCAGATCAACTCTGAGCATCACAAAACAAGCTACTAAAAAGTCACATACAAACAGCTAAAATAAAATAAAAAATAGTAAGAATAAATACAAGACAATTCAGCTCATAATTTATTCATGATGCAATGCATGATGGGAGCCATGGATGAGTTTTGATTGGTGGCACCCAGAATGCACTGCATGCTTTTTGATGGTCACCATTGTTGAGGTTCTTACGGTGATTCTTGATTTCTGTGAAAATGAGTTTTTTTTTTTTTTTATGGTCAAAAACCTAACTACTGCAAACACTGACCACTGTAATGGTGACATAAAAATTAAGATTTTCTCCTTCAGCGATTCTGTTTGTTAACATCAGGTGTCTTCAATAACTGTTTTGGGGGCCTGAAAACAAGCTTTTTAACACAATGCCTGTATCATCTCCTAGTAAACAACAAAAACGTGAATTTGTGAAAAAGTCGACGTCATGTGCATGCTTATAATGTTTTTGCAGGGTGTTTCTTGATCGCCAACTACTGGCCTGGCGTGCATAATATAGTTTTCATTAGCATAGTGGGTTTTTTGTCCAATGAAACCAATATTTTTGTTTAAATTTTACTTAATTTTTTCATGATATTTTACTCATTTTGAATGGTTAATGTGAACATCTCATTTGATTAATTCTAATTAATTCTAATGTGTTAATTTAATTATTAATATTGCTTGTAATATTTTGAAACAAATATAGTGAATCATGTTTTACAGTGTATGTATCTGGTACGGAGCCCCTTAGAGCTCATGGTGGTGGAAAGATTTCGGGGTGGGTGAAAAAAATTTGGGGTGGGAGGAAAAAATATTTTTCAAATCTTTTGCGTTCTCTCGCAAAGATGTTTGCGTTCCCTGGCAAAACTTTGCGTACTCTCGCAAAGATGTTTGCGTTCCCTCGCAAAATATTTAGAAAAATATGTTTTCCTCCCATCCCAAATTTTTTTCACCCACCCCGAAATTTTTCCACCACCATGAGCTCTAAGGGGCTCCGTACTCTGGCTTTCTACTTTTACAAAAAACAAACAAACATTATTTTACTCTTAGTAAAAAAAAAAAAAAAAACATGGGATTATGAAGTTTACTTGCCTTAAATCGTCTTTCCCTCTCTTCTGAAGAAGCTGAGAAAATAGCGTCTTCACACATGCAGGCTTCTGTGTTGTTAACTCCCGGCATTAAAACACAAGCTCAACAAGTCTGAAATATTACATGCAAAACATTACTTTAACAATTATCACTTCATCAGCCTCAAAATAATTAAGCTACTCTTTATTACATAACGCCGTTTCCTTTAGGAAACTACATTCAGTTTAACCGCGAAAAATAAGATAACGAATTAACATGTAAATGTGTTGATAACCATCTATTAACACCTCAAAAGGTGCAGATAATGTAAAATCTTATGTAAATATAACAGAAGACACTCACGGACATTATATTAAAAGTACCTCTTCCGTTCAGTAAAAGAGCTAAGACCTCCGTTTCTGAGGCGAAAACCGCGTCCACGTATTTTTCAATATAAGCTCTTTTCGGACTATTTCTGTCTTCCATGAAACCTCAAAATACTCCCAGACACAAACAATGAATTATGACTTTGTATTTTTTATCTTTACTTACCATAAAGTGGGGTTAAAAAAAGGGGTATATATACTCTCTATAACGAGGAAGCCAACATTCAGTCGTGGCCTAATGGATAGAGAGTTGGACTTGTAACCCAAAGGTCGCGGTTTCAGTTTGAGTCTCAGGTCTGGCAGGGATTGTCGGTGGGGGGAGTGAATGTCGAGCGCTCTATCCACCCTCAATACCATGACTGAGGTGAGACCCTTGAGCAAGGCACCGAACCCCCAACTGCTCCCTGGGGCGCTGCAGCATTGGCTGCCCACTGCTCCGGGTGTGTGTGTGTTCACTGCTGTGTGTGTGCACTTGGATGGGTTAAATGCAGAGCACAAATTCTGAGTATGGGTCACCATACTTGGCCACATGTCACTTCACTTTCACTTTTTGACTTTCACATAAATAATTGCATCATTGAAAACTGTACATTAGTGAGACCAAGTTTCTTAGCCCACATGAAGAAAATGCCAGAATACGACCGTCACACAAAGTTCCGGATTAGTAAACCAGAAGTTGATTCACTCTGTATTATCAAACCCTTATGCCACGTCCATCCCAGGAGAATGTAGAGAGGGAATCGAGCTTAGGAATTGACGTGCTTCGTCCGGTGAGTGCATTAGTTTAGTCTCGCCGTGTTTCATGACGATCTTCAGTGTAGCTGGATACTGTAGAAAGGTCTGCAGACCTGCCTCTTTCAATTCCTTCCGTATTGTACTGAAGGAGCTCTGCTTCTTTGCCGTGGCGGGAGAGAAGTCGGGGAAGAAAATCAACATTGCATTGTCATTTGCTTTTGCGTGGCGTCTTGCTTCATTTAGAATCAAATTCCTGTCGTTGTAGCGAAACAGTTTGAAGAGAAACACTCACGGTTTGGAGTGATCAGTTGAAGCTCTGGAGTAAACTCGATGCGCACGTTCAATCTCGATATCTTTGCCTGCGATCCAGATCTGCAGTGACCGTTTCAGAAAGCCAATCGGGTCAACTTTCTCGGCCCCTTCAGGTAGTCCTAGCAGCTGGAGATTACTGCATGTGCTGCGGTCTTGTAGATCAGTCACTTGTTGCTCGAGGGCATCCAGATGCATAGTGTGTTCGTTTATCACTTTTTTCTGCTCTCTCTGTTCCCTGATTAAAAAGTCAACTTTAGAGCGTTAAAGTCAACGCTGGTCAAAGTCAACTTTAACAATGTCAAAAGTCAAAGTCAAAGTTAAAGTCAACTTTAACAATGCGCACCAACAAATTTGGTGCGCATTGCTGCTAATTCAGTTTTCAGAATGTCCTCAAATCGCTTTATAGTGATCGTTATGTTGTCCTCCATGTCCGCTTGGCCTGCTGATTTAGTTTTCTTCTTAATTGGCGAGGATGATAGTGAAAGATAAGCGAGTTTCCAACTTTGTGACATGAAATGAAATGAAAAAACTACCCCAAATGTAAGAAAAGAAGTTGAACAACAGTAAAAGATGGGCTACATACGCGGAGCTCAGCTAATGTGTGTCTTGGCTCATGAAAGCTTCACGTGACCAACTTTAGTTGTCTTCGGAGCTGTCTGTTTGTTCATGTGTGAAACATCATCCTGGTGAGTCGAGCAGAGCTTTAAGGAATGTGTGCCTCCGTGTTTGGATTCTAACACTTGAGGGCATATTCTGACTTTTTCGTCTTTGTCTCGGCGTCTACGCGCTCATTGTGATGAGTCACAATGTTAGCGCTCCGCTCGCGCTTTGTTCCTATTCCCGAGGGATGTGGGGCAAAGCGTTTGTGTCTCGGGCCGTTGCCACGGCACAGTTTTATCTCAAGCTCGCTGCGATTGCTTTGATCTTCGGTGTCTGCATACCCTTTACATCGGGTTGCCTGATGCCGCGGATAATACTTTCACCGTGGGTAATGCTCGTGTTGCCATAACGATGAAGTGTGAGCACTGAATTGTTTTTAGCTCAGCGCGTGCGAGATCACAAGATCATGGGCAGAGCTATATTCAGCTCAGCTGTGTCTCTCTAATATGCATGTTATTGTGTGTAAAGAGCCTCGCTGGGCGTGGATATATTGAAAGCTCTGTGGAGAGAGCCTGCGAGCTTCTCTCCCAGAGTGTTTCAGTGACCTAGAGTGGTTATGGGGAATGTTCCTTCCTGTGTTAAGCCAGATGGGTTTAGGAGTGGCTGCCTCCCCAGGCTTCTGGGCATTTTTAAGTGGGTGGTCCCTCTGAATCCCGCTGAGTAGATTGTTACTCTGCTCAGAGTGAAGCTGTCTGCGGATGGTTATGCTCCAGCTCAAGCTTGCTTTGCTCTGGAATATAGCAGTCTGAGGGCAGCTATATTCTAGCTTGGCGTTTATGACTAACTTGGGTTCCCCTTGGCACAAGTTATCTCGGGTAACCTCTGAAGTCTTTGCAGCTTCAGCCTTTTCTGAGGTAAATGCTATTCAAGGATAGCTGTTTCCAGCCACCTAGAGTTATGGCCATGCTTGCATTAGGCTTTGATCTTGGACTAATGGTATTTTATGTGTTCGCTCTTTAGCGAATCATTTACTATGGTCTGGATCTCCCTCTTGTGAGCCTCTGATCAATATACAGTGCTCGCTAGCCTACTGTGGGACTGACACTGATTGGGGACCTCCTTACTATAGCCATCTGAGGATGGTTATATTTCAGCCATTGTTATGGCAGGACAGGCTTACTGGAATATAGCTATCTAAGACTAGCTGTGTTTTACCTTGCCCTTATCGGAGGATAACTATGTACTAGCTCCTTGAGCCCTGCCTAGATAATGCCGTCTCCCTTTTTGGGGTCTATAATTAGACAGCCCACTGCTGGTGGTCTTGGCAATTGCAGTGGTTCCCTTTTTCTTACAGCCTTGCTAGCTGAGGATTGCCTTGGGCTAGCTCGGTGATTGCTCCCCTTCTTAGGGTTTTTAAGTAGTGGTCTCCTTGAGCCCTTACCTAGGCCGTGCTGTCTCCCCTGCTAGGGTTTTAAGTAGACAGCCCACTCTTTGTGGTCTGGGTAGTCTCAGTCGGTCCCCTTCTGGTGGCCTTCCTAGGTACATAGCTATCTGAGGATATCTATGTGCTTGCTCATTGACTGCCTCCCTTCTTAGGGATTTTAAGTAGTGGTCTTCCTGAGCCCTTGCCTAGACAGTGCTTCTCCCCTGTGGGGTCTTAAGTAGATAGCCATTCCCTTGGTCTGGGCAGCTTTGCGGGAAAGTTCACCTGTCTTTCTAGTATGATAGCCTTTTAGTTTTTTGGTCCCATCGGGTAGCCCATTCCTAGGTATATAGTTATATGAGGATAGCTTTTTGCTAGCTTAGTGACTGCTCCCCTTCTTAGGGATTTTAAGTAGCGGTCTTCCTGAGCCCTTGCCTAGACAGTGCTTCTCCCCTGCGGGGTTTTAAGTAGATAGCCATTCCCTTTGGTCTGGGCAGCTCTTAGGAAGGTTCATTAGGTTCATAGCTCTTAGGAAGGTTCATAGCCATTTGAGGATGGTTGTGTTCCTAGCTTGGTTAGGGCCCCTTATCTGGAATCAGACTCCCTCGTTTCTACCAAGTTATGTGAGCAGCCAGTGGCTTGGCCCTTTCTGAAGAAAGGTTCTGTCACATCCTTGGTGCTCTCTCACCAGGTGGACAGGCATAAGCTTCGGCATGGCGTGATTGGATATCGTTCCCCAAAATGTCCACTAGGACGCAGCGTTGAGTTCCGTAGAACAGGAACGTCTCGGGTTACGCATGTAACCATGGTTTCCCGAGAGGGAACAATACGCTGCGTCCCCTTGCCATGCCTCGGCCTGCCTGTTTACTGAGTTGGATGACGTATTCAGCAGGTATTCACCTTTTATACTTTCGGGTACTTGTCTATGACGTCACGGGCCACGTGGACCAATAGGATTGGAGTTGTTTTACACATGCTTCATACACCGGTCATGCTGACAGCATTCCCCAAAATGTCCACTAGGATGCAGCGTCTCGTTCCCTCCCGGGGAACCATGGTTACACACGTAACCCGAGAAGTTTTCTATTTGAATGTACTTTAAAATATTATTTATTCGTCAAGTCACCTTTATTTATATAGTGCTTTTAACAACGCCGATCGTGTCAGCGAAAGCAGCTTTACAGTATCAAATAGGAAAATAGTGTGTCGGTAATGCAAAAAGACAATTGTAAACACTCAATTTTCAGTTAAAGGCAGTTCATCATTGAAAGGGAAAAGGGGAAAGGGAAAAGGGAAGTGGTATGTGGCAATAGTCGGAATTTGTGCTCTGCATGTAACCTATCCAAGTGCACGGAGCAGTGGGCAGCCAATGGCAGTTGGGGGTTCGGTGCCTTGCTCAAGGGTCTCACCTCAGTCGTGGTATTGAGGGTGGAGAGAGTACTGGTTATCAGAGGTGGGTAGTAACGAGTTACATTTACTTGAGTAAATTTTTTGAGTAACTAATACTTTTAGAGTATATTTAAAATTGGGTACTTTTACTCTTACTCAAGTACATTTTTAGTGAAAAAACTGTACTTTTACTTAGTTACTGTGGGCGACGCTACTCTCGTTAATTTATCTTAATGCAATACGTAACAATAAAGACAAAAATGCTTCAATTTATTCCAAACGCACCGTCTACCTTTCTCTGGTCAACGAGCGATGTCCGTTCGCGAATGATTCATTCTTTTGAGTCAATTCTGTTCGAAGGCTCGATCAAACCAGTTGGCAAACCAGTGAATCGGTTCGCGAATCAGTTTGAATGATTCGTTCAGTTCCCTGCCACACGCGCTAAGTCGCTGAAGCGGTTCTCACTCAGATAACAGTAAGTTTAAGAACATCAAGAGCCATTAAGACATGGCTTTGGATCTACAGTCAATTGAAAGCAAATCTGCAAAGGCTATGGTTTGCTAGCTATGAAGATCTTCATTAGATGAACACCGCGTGTGCTGTCGGTTCCACAGGTATAGATTCGTTTACAGTACACAAACCATTTTTTTTGTAAATGTACCTTATAAATTAAATACAATCTAGAATTAATCAGAATCAGAATCAGAATGAGCTTTATTGGCCAAGTATGTTTACACATACAAGGAATTTGTTGTAGTGACAGAAGCTCCACAGTGCAGCAGAAAGACAGTAACAGGACAGGACACAGGTAATAAAACAAAATAACAAGAAATAGCCAATAACAATGTACAAAGCAGCAGCAAAAAAAAAAAATACACAATATATAATATAGGCGACTATGTATGTACAGGTCAAGTATGTGCAAATTAGAAATGAGAAAAATAAAAATAAAATAAGTGAGTGTGGTGAATGGATAATGAATTAGTTGTGTGTTCCACGTTTATTTATTGAGTGTTCATGAGATGTATTGACTGAGGGAAGAAACTGTTCCTGTGTCTGGTCGTTCTGGTGCTCAGAGCTCTGTAGCGTCGACCAGACGGTAACAGTTCAAAGAGGTTGTGTGCTGGATGTGAGGGGTCCAGAGTGATTTTGCCAGCCCTTTTGCTCACTCTGGATAAGTACAGTTCTTGGAGAGTGGGGAGGGTTGTACCAATGATGTCTTCATTAATTTATTAAATAAGCTGTCACGGAGTATGAAATGAACACCCGCCAAACCCCCGTTAGTTAGGAGGACTGCCTTTGCCTAGACACAATTAATATTGATATTTTCACAATATTTACGCTTGCAGAAATAAAAGCTACATTTGTTTTGCGGAACAGACGGAACAAGATCCATCATATGCATTTATTTCGTTATGTTCAGATGTTCTGTTGCGGTCTTGTGAGGAGATTTCTCTCTTCTCCGTGTCAGAGGTTATATAAATACAAAATACATAATTAATTAATATACTTAATTAATATACTTTAAAATATAAATTAATTCAGTGATGCAAATCTGAATTTTTATCAGCTGTTACTCCAGTTTTCAGAGTCATATGATCCTTCAGCAATCATTCTAATATATTGATTTATTATCAGTGTTGTTGAAAAAAACAGCATATGCTAGTTTGGTATGTTTTGAAACTGTGATGGTTTATGCTGGTCTTTTGCTGGTTTATGCTGGTCCTTAGCTGGTCATGTGCTGGTCTTAAGCTGGTCAGACCATTTTAGGACCACCTTAAACCAGCCCAAACCAGCATCCCATGCTTCAAAACATACCTATACCAGCATATGCTGTTTTTTTCAACAGGGTTTTGCTGCTTTTTTTGGAACCTGTGACATTTTGTTCACAATTCTTTTATGAATAGGAAGCTGAAAAGAACAGCATTGATAATAAATCAAGATATTGGAATGATTTCTGAAGGATTATGTGAAAGGCTGATAAAAATTCATTTGCATCACTGAAATAAATTACATTTAAAAAAAAATCTTTTGAACGGCAGTTGTGTCTGTGTGTGTGTATATATAAAAATTTTATCTAAATATCTATACATCTAAATAAAAATAGACTATATTCAGTATATGATCCAAAGTAGCGAGTAACTAACTACTTGAGTAGTTTTTTTATCCGATACTTTTTTACTCTTACTCAAGTAACTATTCAGACTATTACTTTTACTTTTACTTAAGTAAATATTTCTACAAGTACTTTTACTTTTACTTGAGTACAGTTTTTGGGTACTCTACCCACCTCTGCTGGTTATTCACTCCCCCTCACCTACAATCCCGATGAAGTTTTGGTTCCTTGTCGCTTTCGTTCTAATAGTATTTGTGCAATCAAGTTAATATGCTGGAAATGATAGGTGTCCCGAAGTAATCAAGCCAGAAGCGACAGCGGCAAGGAACCAAAACTCCATCGGTGACAGAATGGAGAAAAAAATCTTGGGAGAAACCAAGCTCAGTCGGGGGGCCAGTTCTCCTCTGGCCAGACGAACCAGCAGTTTGTGCTGAGGACTCATCTGGTTCCTGTGGTCTTGTCCCGATGGCCGTCGAGGAGACAAGGTCTTCACTGGGGATCTGTCTCTGGGGCTCATCTAGGCTAGTTGTCCTGATCTCCACTGACATTCAGGGCTGTCGAGGTCGTCTCTATTCATGTGACGCAAAAATGTATTTTTATCAGCCATTATCCCGGTCTTCAGTTTTCTTTGTAACAATATACACTACCGTTCAAAAGTTTGGTGTCACTATTAATCAAATTAATATTTAATGAAATTAATCTTTTATTTTGGAAAGGATGTTAAATTGATAAAACATGATAGTAAAGACTTATATTGTTAGAAAAGATTTCTATTTTGAATAGATGCTGTTCTTTTTATCATCAAAGAATCCTGAAAAAAGTATCACAGGTCCCAAAAAATATTTGTGCAGTGATAATAAATCACCATATTAGAATGATTTCTGAAGGATCATGTGACACTGAAGAATGGAGAAATGGCTGATAAAAATTCAGTTTTTTTTTCTTAGCGAATGATGGCAGTGGTCAGTGATGTGTCTATCTCTGTTTCTCTGGTAGCTAAGCATAACATGATGTGAGACAAGAATTGGATATAAAGCTGCATATTCTTGAGTCCTTAACTGTACAAGATGACACTAGGTGGCACTCAGTTTCCTTAGTTATTTATTTCCAGTATTATCTTTGTTAAACAGAGCTGTTGCATTTGCCTTTTGCCTTCTTCTGTCTCAAGGCCAATTCACACCGCACTGAAAGATGCAGACCAATGCCTGACAGCCAACCTAATACAGCACTTCTCAGGTGTGACCTGACAAATGCAGATTTAAAACAAAAACAAGCAACGCACGTCTTGTGCAGTTTGTCGGCATTTGTCAGCGCAGTCAAAACTGTCCTTAAAGCTCAAGATATTATCTTTGTTATAAATAACTAAAGACTTTTAAGTTGCACTTAGACCCACTCTCCTCTCCTTTCCTGACCTGCTGTATCTGTTGTATCATGGAACCATTGGTTATTGGATAGAAAATCCTTGAGAAGAATCAGACTTGGCGGCAAATTAATGTCCAATTGACAACAGTATATAGCTCTCTGATTTAAGTACTACTAGAGGACTCAATATTACAGAGCGATGGGCTCTTTATTAATCTTAAAATAAAACAAAACAAACAACAAAACTACCCCATAGGAGAAAACTGACTGGAAACAAAAACTGGCAAGGCTTGGCAGGACGCAACAGCATAGTTACGACCAGGAACTGGCACAGGACAGCAAACACAAGGAGAATAAATAGGGAGCAAAACAAGGCATGTACTGAGGGAGGACAGGTGGGGCAAATTAACCAATAATCAGGAAACAAGTTGGGCATGGTCAAGACAATTGACATGAGAGCACATGGAACACAGAAACAAGACAAATGCCATGTGCTCACATTAAACAAAAACACAAGCACAAGGCCAGCAAAACAATCACAAGCCATGTGCTTGAACAAAACAAGACACAAACACGCAACTAATGAGAAAAGTCATAAGTCTTGTGTTCACACAAAACATAACATGATAACACAAGCTGTGTGCAAGAACAACACAAGACAACAAACCACGTGCTACACAAAACACAATACACTTGGATAGGAGAGTGCATGGCCTGAGCGAACTCGAGAGCGCACGCTCACACAAGACAGAACATGGAGCGTGAGTGTCTGAACCCCAACCAAAAACCGAAACTCAACAAGACACCACACTCCAACATGAAACAAGGGAACAGGACACGCAGACGAGAGCACACTCGAAGCCGCACACTCACATGAAAACAACACCATGACGGGAGTGTCATGAAAACAACATGACACAAAACATGAATGAACTGGACTGAAGTGACAGAACCCTGACACTAGTCATGCATTCAGTAAACATCAAGCACACCATTTTTGTTTTTTTAATTTTTACAGTAAGCTATTACCAACAAGAACAGAAAACCTGAAGTGCTTATCAGAAAAATCACAATTCGATTTCCAGTCACAGCCTTCGATGAAATGAACTGAAATAGTCAAGTCAAGGCACTATTATTTGTATAGCGCTTTTAACAATACAAATTGTGTCAAAGCAGCTTTACATCAGCTTGATATAAAGCTGGGTGGCTTTATATCAGCTTTACTGTATTTAGAAATAGTGGAAATAGTTGAAATAGTGTCATTCTCCTCTGGCCAGACAAAATCAGCAGTTTAAATCTAGGCTAAAGCAGAGTCAGATTGTGCAAAATCATAGTGTCAGAGTTCAGTGTTGTATGGGGTAAAAAGAGGGGAGCGGGGGCAAGGATGGGAGGGAGTTCAGCTTCCTGACAGCCTGATGTATGAAGCTGTCCTTCAGTCTGCTGGTCCTCGCCTGGAGACACCGCAGTCTCCTCCCTGATGGCAGCAGACTGAAGAAGCTGTGTGTTGGGTGGGTGGGATCACCTGCAATGCGGAGGGCTTTGCGGGTGAGACGGGTGCTGTAAATGTCCTGGAGGGAGGGGAGAGAGACACCAACGATCTTCTCAGCTGCTCTCACTATGCGCTGAAGTGACTTGCGACAGGATGCGTTACAAGTGCCATACCACACAGTGATGCAGCTGGTTAGGATGCTCTCGATGGTGCCTCTGTAGAAGGTGCACATGATGGGGGCAGGGGCTCTGGCTCTTCTGAGTTTGCGGAGGAAGTAGAGACGCTGCTGTGCTTTCTTGGCCAGTGCTACAGTGTTGTTAGTCCAGGAGAGGTCCTCTGTGATGTGCACACCCAGGAACTTGGTGCTGCTCACTCTCTCCACAGTCGCACCGTTGATGGTCAGAGGGGCATGCAGAGTGTGTACTCTCCTGAAGTCAACAACAATCTCCTTCGTCTTCTCCACATTCAGAGAGAGATTGTTGTCACTGCACCACCCGGCCAGGCGGCTCACCTCGCTCCTGTAGTTTGTCTCATCTCTGTTGCTAATGAGACCCACCACAGTTGTGTCATCCGCAAACTTAATGATCAGGTTAGAGTTGTGTGATGGTGTGCAGTCGTGGGTCAGCAGAGTGAAGAGGACGGGGCTCAGCACACATCCTTGGGGGGCCCCAGAGTTTAGTGTGATGGTGCTGGATGTGTTACTGCCAACCCGTACTGCTTGAGGTCTCCCGGTCAGGAAGTCCAACAGCCAGTTGCACAGAGAGGTGTTGAGCCCCAGCTGGACCAGTTTGTGTGTGAGCTGTTGAGGGATGATTGTGTTGAATGCTGAACTGATGTCTATGAACAGCATCCTGACATATGAGTCTTTTTTGTCCAGATTTGTGAGGGCTGGGTGGAGGGCAGTGGCGATGGCATCATCGGTCGAGCGGTTGGACCTATATGCAAACTGGAAGGGGTCAAGTGAGGGGGGGAGGGCAGACTTGATGTGGTGCATGACTAGCCGTTCAAAGCACTTCATGAGAATAGGAGTGAGTGCTATTGGACGGTAGTCATTGAAGCAGGATGGAGATGACTTCTTCGGGACTGGAATGATGGTGGTAGCTTTGAAGCATGTGGGGACAACGGCCTAATTTAGCGAGATGTTGAAGATGTCTGTGAAGACATCAGTGAGTTCCACTGCACAGTCTCTCAGTACACGCCCAGGAATGTTGTCAGGACCCGGAGCTTTGCGTGCATTGATCCTGCTGAGGGATCTCCTCACACTGTCCGGGGACAGCGTCATCACCTGGTCGCCGGGAGGGGGTGGGGTCTTCTGTGCAGTGGTGCTGTTTTGTGCCTCAAAGCGAGCAAAGAAGGTATTCAGCTCGTTCAGCAGGGGGATGGTGCTGTCACAGGTCTGTGGTGGGGGATTGTAGTCCGTAATGGTCTGTATCCCCTGCCACAAGCTCCGAGAGTCTCTGCTGTCGATGAAACGATGGGCTATCCTCCTGGAGTACTGTCTCTTGGCCTCTCTGATGCCGCGGGATAGGTTGGCCCTAGCTGTCTTCAGGCCCTCCTCATCTCCAGCTCTAAAGGCAGCGTTCCGAGCCTTCAGAAGTCTGTAGACCTCCCCTGTCATCCACGGCTTCTGGTTGGCCCGGACAGTGATGGACTTTGTGACTCTTACATCATCAATGCACTTGGAGATGTAGGCAGTGACAGTCTCTGAGTACTCTTGGAGGTCTGTAGTGTTGTTGTGTGTTGCAGCCTGTTTAAACATATTCCAGTCAGTGGTGTCAAAGCAGTCTTGAAGTGCCTCTGACGACCCTTCCGGCCACACTTGAATCTTTTTGTGAACTGGTTTGATGACTTTAACGAGCGGTCTGTATGCAGGCATTAGCATGACAGTGATATGGTCTGAGGCTTCGAGGTGGGGGAGGGCCTTGTAGGCTCCTCTCTAGGTGGTGTAAACAAAGTCCAGGGTATTTTTTCCCCTTGTTGGAAAGTCTATGTGTTGATGTATTTTTGGGAACACACACTTTAAGTCTGCATGGTTGAAATCCCCGGCCAAGATGAGAAAAGCATCTGGGTGGGCTGTCTGCTGCTCACTGGTGTGCTGGTAAAGTTCATTTAGTGCCTCATTCCTGTTGTTGTTGTTGGAGCTGTATACAGCAACGAGCAGTATGGCTGAATATTCCCTCGGTAGATAGAACGGCCGGCACTTAATAATCATAAACTCCACCAGGAGTGAGCAGTGTTTGCAGACCACAACAGCGTCGCGACACCATGCATCATTGATGTAAACACAGAGACCGCCGCCGCGGATCTTACCTCCCTCGACGAGAGCTCTGTCAGCTCGATAGCATGTTAGCTGGTCGAGCTGTATGGCGCAGTCCGGTACGCTGTTGTTAAGCCATGTTTCCGTAAACACAAAAACACAACAGTCTCTTACAGTCCTCTGAGTGGAGCGGAGTAGTCGGACGTAGTCCAGTTTATTGTCCAAAGAGCGTACGTTTGCTAGTACGATGGTGGGGATAGCTGGCTTGTGTGGGTTGGCTGCTAGCCTAGCTCGGATACCTCCGCGCTTACCCCTCTTCTGCTTCCTCTCACGCCGCTTGTAGCGCCTCTGCTGTGGGCGAGATGCAGTAGTGGGGGTCGGTGATGGAGTAGGCTTTCGGAGCAGACCGAGGTCCCGCAGCTCTTCGGCGTGCGCTGAGTTTAACTCAAAAAATGTGATTCTGCCGACATCGAGCAGAAACTCACGACTGTATGCGCGCTTAAAGACAGGTAGACGAGACGAAGATGTGCAAAAACATTGCGACTTACAAGACAAAAAACACGAAAACACCGTTCTGTCGGGTGAGAGAGAAGCCGCTGCGACTGTGCGCGCCGCCATTTTTTTTAGTGACCATCTGATCTGGATACAGTCTGGATCTGGGTGGCTACGGTGACCTCGGAATAAGAAAGAAACAGACTAATATAAGCGTAGATGCCATTCTTCTAACGATGTAACAAATACATCGGGTGTTTTGGGAAGTGTTCCCGGTTCCGGTTGAATTACAGAAATGCGATAGTGTATTATGTGTAAACCAGGTTAAAGAGATGGGTCTTTAATCTAGATTTAAACTGACAGAGTGTGTCTGCTTCCCGAACAGTGTTTGGTAGATTGTTCCAGAGTTTGGGCGCTAAATAGGAAAACAATCTCCCGCCCGCAGTTGATTTTGATATACAGGTATTATCAAATGGCCAGAGTTTTGAGATTGCAGCAGACGTGAAGGACTATCAAGGTGATAAGAGCTCACTCAAATACTGAAGTGCCAAACCATTCAGGGCCTTATAGGTAATTAGCAAGATCTTAAAATGTATACAATGTTTAATAGGGAGCCAGTGCAGTGTAGACAGAACCGGGCTAATGTAGTCATACTTCCTGGTTCTAGTAAGATCTCTAGCTGCTGCATTTTGAACCAGCGAGAGTTTGTTTATTAAACGTGCAGAGCAACCACCCAATAAAGCATTACAATAATCTAGCCTCGAGGTCATGAACGCATGAATTAATGTTTCTGCATTTGACATTGAAAGCATAGGTTGTAATTTAGATATATTTTTAAGATGGAAAAATGCAGTATTACAAATGCTAGAAACATGTTTTTCGAAGGAAAGCTTGCTATCAAAAAGTGCACCTAGGTTCCTAGCTGATAACGAAGAATTTACAGAGCAGCCATCAAGTATTAGACAGTGATCTAGGTTATTACATGCAAAAGGTTTTGGTCCAATATTTAATACCTCTTTTTTTTTCAGAATTTAGCAGTAAGAAATTGCTAGTCATCAAGTTTTTGATATCAACTATACATTCTGTTAGTTTTGCAAATTGGTATGTTTCATCGGGTCGCAAAGAAATATAGAGCTGAGTATCATCAGCATAACAGTGAAAGGTAACACCATGTTTCCTAATGATATCTCCCAAGGGTAACATGTAAAGCGTGAAAAGTAAGGGGCCAAGTACTGAGCCTTGAGGTACTCCATACTGCACTTGTGACTGGTATGATATCTCTTAATTTACTGCCACGAATTGATGGCGGTCAGATAAGTATGATTTGAACCATGCCAGTGCACCTCCTCTAATGCCAACATAATTTTCTAGTCTATTTAAAAGAATCTTGTGGTTGATAGTGTCAAACGCGGCGCTAAGATCCTAATAGAGAGATACAACCACGATCAGATGATAAAAGCAGGTCGTCTGTGACTCTAATGAGAACAGTCTCAGTACTATGATATGGTTTAAAACCTGAGGTGTTGATGTTGAATGATTTGTTTAAAGTCACCATTAATGTGATCAGTGTTTGCTTTAGTTGGACTCTTGAACCTTGACTTTCCAACATTCATTTTTCTCTGGCTGCTGTAACTCTGTGTTTATAAAACACATTTGTTAAGCAAAAAGACATAACAAAAAAAAAAATTATAATAATCTGGAGGTGTTGGCAGGTTATTAGTAATTACTTATTTGTAGTGGAATGCCCTGATTCTGTGTTATGTAAAAATAAATTCAATATTGCTGATAAAAGTAATGATTTAATCAGATAAGTTGATGAATTTTAGAAACACTTTGCACATTTGAAATTTCAAACATCTGTGTAACGAAGACACAAACATACATCAAGAATCAGCATATGAATCTCAACAATGGTGACAATAAACAAAAAGCTTCATGCTGCAGTGCATTCTGGGTGCACCAATGAAAATTCATCCATGGCTCCCAGGATTGCAACACGCAATTATTAACATGCAATTATTGATTGCAACATGACTGAATAATGCACCTGAATTGTCTTAGTATATCCTTTTATTCTTACTATTTGCTGTAATTTTTGCAATATTTTTTGTTGACTTTTTAGTAGCTATTGTTTTGTGATGTTCAATATTCTGTTTATCTGAATATTTTGTTGATTGTCACCATTGTTGAGATTCATGTGCAGATTCTTCATGTCTATGTGTGCCGTAAATAAAAACGTATTGTGCACAACGTCTTTATAAAATAGTTTACGTGGTCAAACACAATCTGTAGAAACAAAAGGGCTACAATAATCAACAATGTAAAATGTGACAATCAGTGAATCAAGCCACTACATGATTATTTTCTTAGCATCAAGCAGCCAACATCACCTCTTCACATTTTCTCCTGGTTTTCTTTGCTATGACAATGAAAATGTTTTACAAACACAGAATTACAGTAGCCAGAGAAAAGTTAATATTAAAAATTCAAGGGTGAAGAGCCCACTGATCTCAATGATGGTAACCTTTAAATTAATTTTAATTTAATAAAATATGAAAAATAAAGACAGAAATAAAGTCAAACTGGTTAGTAAAGAGTGAAGTGGGTAAAGCTGTTTGTGGAGTTGTTTAATCCTCCTCTGCTGAGATCTTGAGAGATTTAATGTGTTTTATTTCAGTACATTTCATCTAAGTCCGTTGTAGTTGTTGTGTTTCTCTTTTTTCTGTTTTTGTTGTTTCTCTTCAGTGATTGTGCTTGTTAACAGCAGGTGTTCATCACTGATGCTCAATCATCACTTAATTAATACTCAGCACAACTCAACTCTCTTTATTTCTAAAGTACTTCAAAAACCATAATTGGCAACAAATAACTTAATTATCTCATTCACTTCAACACCACTTCAGTGTTACTTTTAACTCTCTAGTGTGGACACATATAGACATCCAGCAGTGTTAATTTGACACCGGGGATTTTGCTGTGTATCAGGTCAGAGTGCTCCTTAACATTTACATGCATAGGCTAGCATAGATCTGTTTATGTAATAATAAATTAGATAATGCTCAATCCAGTAACATTACATATTTGCCACGAAAGGGAGTTTTCAACAACAATGGACCTATATGATGAAAAGCAATTATCCATCCCAAAATACTCATAACCACTGTTTCTCCCTGTGTAGCGTGCTGGTGTAGGTGTTCCTCTTAGTGTATGTGAGTCTAGTGATCCTGCACTATTGGATCTGCTAAGGGAGAGAGAGGAAAGGATTCTGGGATTGGAGGCTGATATGACACGCTGGGAACAGAAGTACTTGGAAGAGAGTGCAATGAGACAGTTTGCCATGGAGGCTGCAGCTACAGCCGCAGCACAGAGGTCAGTGCACACACATGAATGTTTACCCGTATAAATATATTGTGAAGTCAATTGTTATTTGCACTTTTAAAGAAAATCCTGTCTTAAAGCCCCCAGTAAGAAGGCCAAAGATGACCAAATCAATGTTTGAAAGCAAGGTTCTATGCTCTGATCATCTCACATTGTTTTAGAGTGTTTCATCTGTTTACCTATAAAGTATATCCTTGACTTACAATACAACCCTGAAAACAGATGTATGAAATGTTCAACATAATCCCCTGACAACTTGTATGCACATATGTATGTGCTAATTCATTTTGTCCCATCTCCAAAATGCCAAGGAATATTTCAGCAGTGCACATTCCATAACGCAAGCATTGCATTTCAAACTCCAGCTGTCAAGGGAAAGTCACTTTAGCTCAGTGCTTGAGAAAAGATATTGCCTTGGTAATAGCCCTCTGGGACCAGCTAAGACCTGCTCAGAGAGGCCAATTTCTTTTTCTTTTCATTTGCTGTGTATACTGTCAGTCATAGGGGTGCAACGGATCGTTGATGATCCGTGATCTGTACGGACCAGTCCCCACACTGTAAAAAGATTGCTGTAAATTTTACAGTAACTTACTGGCAGCTGGATGCCAGTAAAATACTGTAAAAAGGTTTACAGTATTATTACTGTAATTGCATTTACAGTATAATAATGGCTTTACTGTATTTTCATTTACAGTATTATTACTGTATTTTCATTTACAGCATTACCGTATTTACATTTACAGTATCATTACCGTATTTTAATTTACAGTATCATTACCGTATTTTCATTTACAGTATTATTACCGTATTTACATTTACAGTATTATCACTGTATTTTCATTTACAGTATTATCACTGTATTTTCATTTACAGTATAATTACTGTATTTTCATTTACAGTATTATTATCGTATTTTCATTTACAGTATCAAGTGCTGTAGTGTTTATTTTCATGTAGTTTAAACATTTTTTACCAGTAAAAAAACAATCAAATTGTGGTACAGCACTGTAATACATGATTTTTACCACTCCATAAAAATCACAATAACTCATGAGCATTAGTTCAGATAATATTCTTTTTAATTGTTGAACATTTTCTTTTTAAAAGTACAAATTACAAGTCATGGTCTCTAGGATGAACTAGCTGAAAAAAGGGCATCACCACAGCCCCCTGGGCACTTTGTATCATGACAAAACATACACATATTGAAAATCAAAAACAAGCAAGTACACTAACAGTCAAAAGTTTTTGAACAGTAAGATTTTTGATGTTTTTAAAGAATTCTCTTCTGCTCACCAAGCCTGCATTTCTTTGATCCAAAATACAGCAAAAGCAGTAATACTGTGAAATATATTTACTATTTAAAATAACAGCTTTCTATTTAATATATTTAAAATATAATTTATTTCTGTGATCAAAGCTAAATTTTCAGCATCATTAGTCCAGTCTTCAGTGTCACACGATCCTTCAGAAATCATTCTAATATATTTACATTTACATTTAGTTATTTACCAGATGCTTTTATCCAAAGTGACTTACGAAAGAGGACAATAGAAGCACTCAAAACCAACAAAAGAGCAACAACATGCAAGCCATATGACAAGTCTTAGTTAGCCTAACGCAGTACACATAGCAAGGTTTTTTTTTTTTTTTTTAAGAAAACAAGTAGATAGAATACATAATTTTTTTTAAGTAGATAGAATATAAAAAGCTAGTGTTCATTTTTAAAGAAAAATTTTAAATAAAAAAGATGACAGATAGCTAAAATAGAATTAGAATAGAGAGTGATAGAGTTAGAGGGTCAAATAAAGATGGAAGAGATGTGTTTTTAGCCGTTTTTGAAGATGGCTAAGGACTCAGCTGTTTGGATTGAGTTCATTCCACCAGGAGGGAACAGATAATGAAAAAGTCTGTGAAAGTGATTTTGTGCGTTTTTGGGATGGCACAATAATGCGTTGTTCACTTGCAGAATGCAAGCTTCTAGAAGGTACATAGATCTGAAGTACTGAATTTAGGTAAAGGAATGCAGAGCCAGAGGTGGTTTTGTAGGCAAACATCAACGCCTTGAATTTTATGCGAACAGCTATAGCCAGCCCAAATTGATGAACAGAGGTGTGACGTACGATCTTTTCGGTTTATTAAAGATTAATCTTGCAGCGGCATTTTGGATTAGGTATGCTGATAAACATTTATTATTATTATTATTATTATCATCATCATAAATATTTAAAACCGTTGAGTACATTTTTCAGGATTCTTTGATGAATAGAAAGATCCAAAATTGATCTGAAATAAAAAGATTTTGTAACATTATACACTATACCATTCAAAAGCTTGGATAAAATGTTTTTTGGGGGTGGGGTATAGAAGTTACTACTTTTAGTTAACAAGGATACTTTAAATGGAAGATAAAGACATTAATTACAAAAGATTTCTATTTCAGATAAATGCTGTTCTTCTGAACTTTCTATTCATCAAGTAAACCTGAAAAAATTTGACTCGGCTGTTTTCAACATAATAATAATAATAATAGTTTTTTTGAGCAGCAAATCATAATATTAGAATGATTTCTAAAGGATCATGTGACACTGAAGACTGGAGTAATGATGTTAAAAATTCAGCTTTTATGACTGGAATAAATTACATTTTAAAATATATTCAAATAGAAAACATTTATTTTAAATAGTAAAAATATTTCAAAATTTTACTGTTTTGCTGTACTTTGGATCAAATAAATGCAAGCGTGGTGAGCAGAAGAGACTTCTTTAAAAACATTAAAAACCTTACTGTTCAAAACCTTTTGACTGTTAGTGTTAATAAAATTAGATAATACAGTAAAAATTAGTTTGTGTTGTTGTGTTAAATTTCAGTCATTTTGACCGTCAAAGTTGACAAGCTCGCCGATGAGAAACAGCAGGATGGGATTCAGGCAGATCCTTTTTCTTTGCACCCTCTTTCCAGAATTCCAGCTGATCTGTGACTTTCAAAGAATTTGGTGCCACAAAGATTTGCTGTCTGAATGAACCTGCAAGCACAAGAAAAAAAAAAAGCATTATTTTTTTTAAAGCAGTGTTTATAGAATTTGCCTCAACTGTCAAACTTGGTGCTGTATGCACTTTGATGTTAATAAAAACTTTATATACTACATCTGAACGCACCTACAAGGGAAAGTACATAATTAATTGATAATCCATCACATTCAAATTATTAAAGCTCCATTTGTTTTTACAATGCATTCTCAATCAGTAGAGCAAAGTACTAGAATGCTGAATTAATGGGTTTGATTCCAGGGGCGGTTCTAGGGTTCTAGGGTTCCGGGGGTTAGCCCAGAGACTTTAATTTATGTATCAGAATACAGGGGATACAAGTCAAATAAAAGTACAAGTCAGTGGCAGCAAGCCACTGTCTTAATGACTGAGCCATTTATTCAATCAGTTCATTAAAATCTACTGATTCATTCAGGAACGAAGAAACTGTTTTTATGAATGGATCAACGAATCACTGATTCAAGACATTCAAAAAAAGGTCAATTCTTTCAGTAATGAAACGCTGTTGTGTGAAGAGACGCACAACATGGCTTTGTTTAGAACCATTTTTGCGAAATAGAGCAAAAAGACAATATTTTCTTCACAATTTAAATCACTTAATATTAACTTCTTGTTTATTGTATTTTGTTGCCCTGACACTTAGTAAAGTCTGCCACAGACCATAATAAATGCTAAACAATCTGTTCATATTTTCTAGTCATTCTAAATGTGTGTGTGTCCTAGACAATCAGTGCTTATAATACCATGATTAAAAACATATTTGTTGCTATACGGTAACAGTAATCTAATTTTGTCAGATGGGGATATCGGTATTATGAATTTATAGGCTACAGTAAGTTAAAGATACCTAAAGCAGCTGCATTTTGCTGTTCAAGTGGTGGTTTAATATAAATAATTTTAATGCGCATGAAAACTCAATCTTTATGCGCACAAGGCATGAATAAAAACATTCAGGGCTTCAGCCCCCTTAGCCCACCCCTAGCGCCGCCCCTGTTTGATTCCCAGGGAATGATTAACTTCATAAAATGTGTCGGGGAGCGCAGGGCACAAACTTACATTGGTTAGTTGTAACACACAGGGTTTAAATATTTCCACACATGCTAGCATAACCAAATTTACAGTATTTACTAGCTGCCATATCAACACTATAAAGAGAATAATGTGCACCAAAATTAAAAAATCTTTTGAAGATGTCGCTGAATATTTATTCTACCAAAGTAGAAGTAAATTTCTGGCTAAAGTAAATTTTGTCATCTCAGTTTTTAGTATTCATTTAAAATTAGACAAATCTGCTATCATTTTAATCTCCAATCTGTTATTTATCAGTTTAGATAGTTTTGTAATGCTTCGCTAACTAGCAGAAGACACTAACCAGTTTTAAATTCCAGTTGCACAGATGGGGAACGTTATAACACTGCGTTACTATGTGCCCTGCTATTATTAAACTATGCTATTCTATGATTTTAGCCATGCAATTTACACCATTTACTTTTATGAGTTTTAATGAGAAGCCACAAGAAGCAGGTGAATAAAGACTCACAATCGATGTTTAATGTTCAGAAATGATTATTTCAAGAAATGTAAAGCATGTTGGCTTGTTTATGTGTCTCATGTCCTATGACAGCTGTGTGTGGAGGGATAATTTATTAATGTGTTTATTCATCTGCACACACTGTTTTGAACTACACTGTATATGTAGCTGTGTTGCGATCAGGGCCGTCCCAAGCATGGTTGCAATGTGTTCAGTGTCAAACTCCAAAATTAGAACATTTTTCATTTTTAAAAAACGAAAAAAAAATATTTTATTTGAAAAAGTTAATGATTTTATTTTATTGACAAAATATTTTAGTCTGTCTTGTATATTTTTTCATTTGACCCGATAATATTTTAAGATGTCATATGGTTATGTTACAACATGCCCCTCACATGTTACAATGTACCCCACCTATGGGGTATGTTGTCACATTTCACTTCCATTCTTTTTAGGTAAATAAGGAAAAACATATACACTGTAATTATGAAACAACGCAACATATTTGTACTAGACAAGTGTGAAATTAAAGTGTATTAAAAAATTATACTCTGAACCCCATGGCTGTGGATTTACACAAACTAAGACAGTCAAACAGTGTTAGGTTGTGCCCCGTGCTCCCCTACTTTAAATACAATATAACTTGCTTTGGATAAAAGCATCTGGCAAATGCATGAATGTAATGCAATGTAAAACAAAATGTATTTTGGGTTACCTAATTCTGCATATCTGTAAAATGGACAGCTGGCTGTAAGATGATTCTGCCCTCATATTCAGGATCCTGTTTTTGCTTGGAGAAATCTCCTGTAACAGACAGAGTCACAACACATCTTTTAGTGTTACTATAGTTTATGATCAGAAAAAAAAAATACCATACAGTAATACAAACATTTTTAATAAAATAAACATGTAACACTTTACAATAAGGTGACATTTATTAACATTAGTTAATGTTAGGGCTGTAGTACTCGAGTCCGGTCTCAGACTCGAGACGTTTTTCTGTCGTCTCGGACTTGTCTTGGACTCGTTGGTATTTGGACTCGGACTTGTCTCGGACTTGGTCATTGGACTCGCCAAATGTTCTCGTTGGTCTCGACCGAGTCCAGCTATATATGCTTTTTTTTCTCTTTCAAAACAAAACCATTAATCTGGCTCGCTTGTTCGGAAAATGGGTAATGTAAATGGTTTAATTTACAATCCATCTAGAACGAGCATTGCCATTGGTCGCCTGGTAAATGCACGGCTGCGTCATATGCCTGGCTCCAAGTGTGCGTGATGCTCAGAGGCATAATTCATTTTTATTTTGGCCACAGACACAATGTCGGCGAGTTGCAAAATACAGTTTGGTTTTACAAAGTTTGTTGGAGTTTTCCCTCTCTTCCACCTCACTTTCCTTCGCTTTTAAATAGCTAATAAATACACGTGCGCATTTTACTTTTACTTTCAATAGCGCAATTCCGGTCAATTACTTATCTATAACTTATAACAACAAATTTTCTGCAATAAACATGGGACTTTTATTAACAAGACGAATACACCATATGCTATAAGCCTAATATAAAATAACAAACTTACAAATGTTTAAAAGTAAAAAAAAAAAAAAAAAACACTGTGGAACCCAATGAATAAGAAACAGAACGAATAAGAGCAAAATGAATAAAGCCTGGAGGATCAAACACCTTGATGTAAAATAAAATAAATAAATTACACAATTTAAAACAATTTACATTTACAGTACATTTACAAGTAAAAATAAGCAAACACTGGGGCTATGGCTGGGCGATTTTTCAGATTTTATGGATTAATTGTATCGACTTTAATGTTTTGCCACAAATGTATTTTTTATAAATCGAGGAATCGCGATTTTGAATAGAAATATTACCAAACGCTAGAATTAGACACTTTGACAATAACAGTAAAGAGAGAAGAACGATCCAACCGCATGTCAGCGCACATGATTAACCGCTCTCTTGTGATGTTCTCTAGGTGCCATTCACACAGAATGTGCTTTTGTGTTGACAAAGATGCGACGCGGACAGTGGAATAGGAAAAAATGCAAGAAGATTGGCGTTAAACATGTTTTAATAACTAGAGCGCCTCGTTTTTAGAAAGCCGTTTCATGCACGAGACACTGCAAGAGACGCGAGCGCAACAGTCAAACACGTCCATGTTTACACAGAAAAAACAATGGAAAAGCAGCATAATCAAATACAAAACCCGTGAAGAACTACTACTGTATGTCTGATATTTCATGTTTGCATCAGGGTGACAGGCTGAAAACTACTGTTCATTGTTTTTACAGAGCATTTATAGTTAATAATAGCACTCTAGGTGGTATACCTTCAGTCATTTTGAATTTGAATTACTTGAGAATTTTTTAAGCATTTTTCTTGTATTATTTCTGAACATATATGCATAAGAAAAGTTTGTACAAGTTGTAGTTCATGCATCTTTTCTGCAAAGATATTTAGTGATTTGTTTAACTTTTACATCATGATGACAACTTCATGTGTGTGGTGCACTTAGAATAGAATTTTCTTTAACTAGAGGTTTAATAAAAAAAAGTAGCTTGAATCATGTTGTAGTTATATTTTCAAGTTGACTAGTTAAAATTGTACAAAATCGAGAATTGGTCAAATATTCTATGAATATCATTTTTTTTTTTTTTTTGCCATATCGTCCAGCCTAGAAACAAATACAAAAAAGCCTTCCAATTTTTTATTTCTTTAATTTTTCAATCTTTAATTGTCTATTCTCTAACTGAACTAAATTATTTTTATTTCTACTATTAAAAATGGCCTCAGTTTAACACCTGTAATACTGTCTATATCCCCCTATCCCCAGGGGACATATATTGCACCTATATTATATGCCCTAAGGTAAACAGCAAACAAATGCATGCGCGGCCACACAGACACACAGAGCTGAAGGTGTTCATATGCTACACAGCCTTGCTTGGGAGGGTTACATTGTACTATGGTTTCTTTAGGACAGAGGTCTCAAAACTTGGTCCTGGAGGGCTGGTGTCCTGCAGAATTCAGCTCCAACCCTTATCAAACACACCTGAAAAAGCTAATCTAAGCGTACTAGAAACTAGCTAAACTCTGCAGGACACCGGCCTTCTAGGACTGAGTTTGGACACCCTGCTTTAGAACAAGTAACAAGTTCAAGAATGGGAACATGTTGATTTATTTTTTAGACTTATGTTGCTTGTTCTTTGTAATATTTTCCATTGGCAGCCCAGAATGTGATTGTTACACTATAATAAAAATGCTGAAAATGTGAAGTTGCACTTCAGCTTATGTGACTTTAGTGAAATTGCTAAACCTAAAGTAAATAAAATAGCCTAATTTGATCCTACAGTGTTGCTGCACATGCTTTTAGATCATCAAAATCATTATCTTAGAATATAAAATATGCTGTCTCTCGTGTCACATAAATGATCAATAGTTAAGTATGTGGTTTTGAAGAAGATGCTTTTATTTTCTTTCTCTGTTTTGACTGTCTCATTTGGACTTGGCTTGGACTCAAACCTCTTTGGACATGGTCTTGACTCGGACTCGATAGTCCTGGTCTTGGACTTGTCTTGGACTCGACAAAGGTGGACTTGACTACAGCCCTAGTTAATGTATTAACCAACATGAACAAACAATGAACAATGCATTTAATACACTATTTATTAATCTTGGTTAATGTTAATGAAAATACAGTTGTTGTTTAGTCATGTTAGTTCACAATGCATTAACTAATGTTAACAAACACAACTTGTGATTTTAATAATGCATTAGTAAATGCTGAAATTAACATTAACTAAGATATAAATGCTGTAGAAGTATTGTTCGTTCTTAGTTCATGTTTACTAATATTTTTAACTAACGTTAATGTTAACTAATGAACCTTATTGTAAAGTGTTACCACATTTTTTATATTTATAAGCAAAACTTACTATATTAATATATTGCTAGCCCGTTCCTCTGTTTACAAAGTAAACTCGTTCTGGAGTTAGTGGAGAAAAGCAGCCCGTGGCTAATTATGGCTACTTTAGTAACATTAGTTAAGTTGATGAAAGCTCACCTGTTGTTTCGACGGCAATCACAGGAAAAGACTCCAGTACTCCTCCGATGCAGATGACAAGACCACAAACTGGAAAATAAAATACAAAAGATGTACTTTACAGTGGTAGTTCTTAACTCAGTTTTCCTCAGTATTTCATGTTAGCTCGCGGTTTTATTTTACGTCTCTCACTGAATTTAGGGACCGTCTCTAAAGTTACATACAACACTGGTACACACGTTTCTAACTTAAATAGCATTTGACCAGAATTGCACTTGCGATAAAGAGGCAGTGTACAAAAGATATCATGCTTCTCTGTGTTCGTTAACTTCGGTTAACTGACATTATTAACTTACCAGTTGATGTTATCATCGATGGCATTCACAAGAAGAGGCTCCAAAATACACCTCCGACGTTGGAGACGAAATCTAGACTAGAAACTTGAAAAGAACAAACAAAAGAAGTACTTGAAAATACTGTTTAAAATCTCGACTGAAACAGTGTTGTTGCCTACGCACTTTAACGTTAACTTACCTCAGTAACGTTATTTCACGTTAGTAAATTAAGTAAGGATTTGCCAGATTAACTAACTTGCATTAAAGGGGTAGCATAACCTACAAACGTGTTTCTCGGTTTAACTAAGGTTTATTTCGACTAATATAGGTGACCTTAGTTTACTCACCAGTCTATGTTATTACCGTTATGGCGGCGTTAATCCGGCCGTCAGTCAGAAAAAAAGGCACCAACTCCCAATATGAAAAAGGACACAATGAATAATGTTAGTTTATTGTTAACAAGTTAAAACATCTCAGTTTTGTATAAAACAGAAATAATATACTTATCTTTTTGTCTGGTTAACAGTGTAACCTTTCTCTTTTGTCCTTTTACGGCTGCTTCCACCAAAGAGTAAATAAAATAAATCTCCCTTGCCATTGGTCAGTTTTTCGCGGGCAAGTTCACTACTGTAAATGTACAGTAGTTTACTGTAAAATACATATATTTTCCCATAATCCTTTGCAGTTTACAGTAAAATACTGTATATACATTTTACAGTATCTTACTGTACATATTACAGTAAAATGCTGTTCAAATTACAGAAATCAGTTACAGTGCACGGTTCGGCACGCATGTGATTCGCGGATCAACTGTTAAGTTTAACCATCATAGAGTGAGTTTATCAGTTGCACGTGTTTTGTCTTCCTAAGTCGAATCGGGAAACCGCTTTCTGTGCTCAACCACACACACTGAAGCGCGCACACGCAGAGAAAGAGAGGCGCGATTCAGATATTGCGTTTCAGACAATGCCTCAACGGATGGATACATACAAAGTTATGTTAAAACACCCGTTTTGACAAGTATTCTGGTAAATACAGTAGGTTATGTCTTAAGTTAACGTGTACAGCTGAGAAAGAAACCAGATGTGTGTCAGTATTAGGTCCGTGCATTTAGTCTTAAAGAGACAGCAGCCTATAATACCTGCTTCTGTCTGCTAATCAGGGCTCGACAGTGCGAGCATTTCACTCGCATTTGCGACTAAAAATAGATGTGTGCGAACTGGAAAATGTATTTAGGAGCACAAGTGCGAATACAAAACAAAATACAAAACAGCGTAACTTATACAGTAGCCTATAACAAATGTATTAATCTATTCTGTTTATTTATGGAAAAAATTGCGATGCAGCCTCATATGATTACTTTAGAACTTTAAAAAGGCAACGGTTTAATTTAAATGAGCACAGATGAGAAGAAAAGCGGAGTGAGTTAAAGTGAAGACGCGCTGAATGACGCACATTCACCACTAGAGGGCGCTGCCGCTGCCGTTACCCCGGTAACCCAGTAAACAAATCAGCTGCGCTACTTTCCTAAAATAATGCTTCACACTCACAGTCATTTAGATATTTATATTCGCTTTAGTCTTCACAATAGCATCAAATAATTCTTAAAGACTTAATGAGCTATTTATTTTCAAACATTGTTTCTAAGCTAAAACATGGCCCATCCACTGATCTACGTATAATAGAGAACAGTGGGACTATCTATACATCAACGACTGATTCGTTATTATTGTTCAGTAACACAAGTTCCATTAGTTAAGTAAGGAATAATTGACGACGGGCCGTTGAATTATTAGAAAAATAATGCCGTTACACCTCGGGTGTGCATTATTTTTCTAATAATTCAACGGTCCGGAGTCAATTATTCCGCTTATACTACGGTTGCCACACCTCAAGACATCGATCAGATTATATATTTCAAGGGATTCGTCCGGTTTTTCTACTTAAATCGCTATTGTGAGTAGGATTATTTCTTCCGCATCTCATCCAACGACTCTTTTGCTAGTTCCAAAACGTCATTTTAAAGCTGGCAATGGAGGCTTGAGCAGTTGATAGCAGACTAATGCAGTTAATAATGAAGTTATTAGAAAGAGAGCGAGAGAGACAGAGACACAGAGAAAGAGAAGCAGAGAGAGAGAGAGAGAGAGAGAGAGAGAGAGCTTGTATGAATTAGGCTACCTCTGTGTGTCCCTCAACAGTGTTCTGAAGCACCGTCTCTAAACTGTAAGCCTGCTTTAAGATGCAGCGCTGTTATTACCTCGCTAGTGAGAAATGTCATGTGTAGCCTTTAAGTTGCTACACTAGGCTAACTGATAAAATCGTCAGGGCAGCGCTGACAACGATGCGAAGTGATATGGAACTGTAATGCGTCAAGAAAGCTGCCTGGAACTACGTTCGCCGTGCGTTTCCCTGAAAATAATTGCACACCTCAGAACGTTCGTCAGCCAATCAGATTCAAGCATTCAACGGCCCCGTAGTATAACATGAAAAAAACTATGACTGCATTTATTAATAATGCTATCTTAATTTCAACTTTTAATGATACATTATAAAATCAAAAGTTGTCTTAAAATAATTCAATGGAGCTAACATTAACTAACATAGTTGTATTTTTTATAATCAACATTAACAAAGAATATTAACTACTGCAACAATTAGCTATTGCACATTTTTAGTTAATGTTAACCTGCTTTAACTAATGTTAACAAATGGGACTTACTTACCTATTGTTATTTCGTTAATTTGAACAATCTTTTGCACTCTAATCTTGAAACACTTGTTTACTTTATATTTTTATGTATTTTTATAAAAGTCTTTTAGTAAATTATCTTTAATAAAGTTATTTAACCTGTTAGGAGGACAACACTTTTTTTCACTTAGAAATTATATATTGTGATTTAAAAACAAAAACATATACCGTGACAAAAGCTTCAATGATTATTGTGAGAATTTTATACCGACACAGTTTAATAGGATTATAACTAATTACATAATTAGCCTATTAACCCTCTGGTTGTGTTCGGGTCAAATTGACAATTTTTTTTTCTTTTTCCTGAAAATACTAGTTAACGTTATCGCATTGGACTCAAACTTACTGACTTTGCGCACATAGGGTACAAGTATTTCTCATAAATTTTTTTAGAATTTTCGTAATTTTTTGTGGGTTTTATTTCACCTAGTCACACTCGTTGTGTTCCCGGTCAAAAATGACCGGACTCCGAACAACTGCTTATAAATCTGTCATTATGCTATATTATCACTAAATATTGGATTCATTCTTTTTGTCAACTTGTTTTCTTTCATTTAGGACTGGTTTTGTGTTTCTATTTGCTTCTGATTAATCGTAAGCCTCATTTATCTGAGAGTAGGTACCTCATTTTTTGAGTGAAAAAATAATTTTTTATGAATAATTTTCACAATATTAAACAAAAAATTATAAAAAATTTGCACTGTTTCTCACACTAGTGTACTTTAATGTTTAATCAGGAAGTTTGCTTTTAAATGCTTTTATTTTGTACAAAATTGCAAAAAGTCACACTCGTGGTGTTCCCGGTCAAAAATGACCGGACTCCAAACAACTGCTTATAAATCTGTCAATATGCTATATTATCACCAAATATTGGATTCAATCTTTTTGTCAACTTGTTTTCTTTCATTTAGGACTGGTTTTGTGTTTCTATTTGCATCCGATTAATCGTAGGCCTCATTTATCTGAGAGTAGGCACCTAATGTTTTGAGTGAAAAAAGCATTTTTTATGAATAATTTTCACAATATGAGAGAAAAAATTATGAAAATATGCACTGTTTCTCACACTAGTGTACTTTAATGTTTAATCAAGAAGTTTGCTTTTAAATGCTTTTATTTTGTACAAAATTGCACAAAGTAACACTTGTCAAAAATGGCCGGCCATTGAAAGTGAATGGGGAAGAATGAAAGAAACAACTAGTGTTCAGGAGCATGTTGTGCTTGCAAACAAAGACCTTGGACCTTTGCATGTGTGGATGCATTTATACTCAAGCTATCACACACACACACACACACCCATCCATCCATGCATACAAACTATTTTATTACACCTATTTCATCCTACCCTGAACTGCATGCAATATCCTTTTATGAATGAAAAAGGATCTCTCTCTCTCTCTCTCTCTCACACACACACACACGCTCAGACTGCCTTGTCTTTAGCCTGCATTGACCTCAAAAATAATCTTTTCTTTCACCACATATTCTAGACTACGGAGCCCCTTAGAGCTCATGGTGGTGGAAAGATTTCGGGGTGGGTGAAAAAAATTCGGGGTGGGAGGAAAAAATATTTTTCAAATCTTTTGCGTTCTCTCGCAAAGATGTTTGCGTTCCCTCGCAAAACATTGCGTTCTCTCGCAAAGATGTTTGCGTTCTCTCGCAAAGATGTTTGCGTTCTCTCTCAAAGATGTTTGCGTTCTCTCGCAAAACTTTGTGTTCTCTCTCAAAGATGTTTGCGTTCTCTCTCAAAGATGTTTGCGTTCTCTCTCAAAGATGTTTGCGTTCTCTCTCAAAGATGTTTGCGTTCTCTCTCAAAGATGTTTGCGTTCTCTCGCAAAGATGTTTGCGTTCTCTCGCAAAGATGTTTGCGTTCTCTCTCAAAGATGTTTGCGTTCTCTCTCAAAGATGTTTGCGTTCTCTCTCAAAGATGTTTGCGTTCTCTCTCAAAGATGTTTGCGTTCTCTCGCAAAGATGTTTGCGTTCTCTCGCAAAACTTTGTGTTCTCTCGCAAAGATGTTTGCGTTCTCTCGCAAAGATGTTTGCGTTCTCTCGCAAAACTTTGTGTTCTCTCGCAAAGATGTTTGCGTTCTCTCTCAAAGATGTTTGCGTTCTCTCTCAAAGATGTTTGCGTTCTCTCTCAAAGATGTTTGCGTTCTCTCTCAAAGATGTTTGCGTTCTCTCTCAAAGATGTTTGCGTTCTCTCGCAAAACTTTGTGTTCTCTAGCAAAGATGTTTGCGTTCTCTCGCAAAGATGTTTGCTTTCTCTCGCAAAACTTTGCGTTCTCTTGCAAATATGTACGCAAAGTTTTGCGAGGGAACGCAAACATCTTTGCGAGAGAACGCAAAGTTTTGTGAGGGAACGCAAAAGATTTGAAAAATATTTTTTTCCTCCCACCCCGATTTTTTTTCACCCACCCCGAAATCTTTCCACCACCATGAGCTCTAAGCGGTTCCGTACTAGACAAAACATTATGACAATATGTTTAGAGGCTTTCGTGTTCTCTCAGAGTAAACAAAAGTTTACAATTAAATGCTAGAGCATACAAATGCCTCACAGTGCCTTGCTTGTCATTTACACGAGGAAAAGACAACTGAAGAAGAATTTTACAGTGACGATGCATTGCAAGATATATTGGAAGATAAAAATATCACTGGACAAGCTGAAAACCTTGCAACAACTGAAAAGAAGCAATCTTCTGATTTTGAGGACCCAGCTGAAGTTGATGTAACGTTCTGGTCGAGGGATGGTAAAAAAGTCAATGCAGGCCAAAGACAAGGCAGTTTGAGCATTTGTGTGCATTGTGTGTGTGTGTGTGTGTGAGAGAGAGAGAGTTATAATATGAGATTCATAAAAGCATATTGCATACAGTTCAGGGTAGGATGAAATAAGTGTAATACAATAGTTTGTATGCATAGATGTGTGTGTGTGTGTGTGTGTGTGTGTGTGTGTGTGTGATAGCATGAGTATACATGCACGCACTGGTCCAAGGCATTTATGTTTGCAAGCACAACATGCTCCTGAACACTAGTTGTTTCTTTCATTCTTCCCCATTCACTTTCAATGGCCGGCCATTTTTGACAAGTGTTACTTTGTGCAATTTTGTACAAAATAAAAGCATTTAAAAGCAAACTTCCTGATTAAACATTAAAGTACACTAGTGTGAGAAACAGTGCAAATTTTCATAATTTTTTCTCTCATATTGTGAAAATTATTCATAAAAAATTATTTTTTCACTCAAAAAATGAGGTACCTACTTTCAGATAAATGAGGCCTACGATTAATCAGATGCAAATAGAAACACAAAACCAGTCCTAAATGAAAGAAAACAAGTTGACAAAAAGATTGAATCCAATATTTGGTGATAATATAGCATAATGACAGATTTATAAGCAGTTGTTTGGAGTCCGGTCATTTTTGACCGGGAACACCACGAGTGTGACTTTTTGCAATTTTGTACAAAATAAAAGCATTTAAAAGCAAACTTCTTGATTAAACATTAAAGCACACTAGTGTGAGAAACAGTGCAAATTTTCGTAATTTTTTCTCTCATATTGTGAAAATTATTCATAAAAAAATATTTTTTTCACTCAAAAAATGAGGTACCTACTTTCAGATAAATGAGGCCTACGATTAATCAGAAGCAAATAGAAACACAAAACCAGTCCTAAATGAAAGAAAACAAGTTGACAAAAAGATTGAATCCAATATTTGGTGATAATATAGCATAATGACAGATTTATAAGCAGTTGTTCGGAGTCCGGTCATTTTTGACCGGGAACACCACGAGTGTGACTTTTTGCAATTTTGTACAAAATAAAAGCATTTAAAAGCAAACTTCTTGATTAAACATTAAAGTACACTAGTGTGAGAAACAGTGCAAATTTTCATAATTTTTTGTTTAATATTGTGAAAATTATTCATAAAAAATGTTTTTTTTACCCAAAAAATGAGGTACCTACTTTCAGATAAATGAGGCCTACGATTAATCAGAAGCAAATAGAAACACAAAACCAGTCCTAAATGAAAGAAAACAAGTTGACAAAAAGATTGAATCCAATATTTGGTGATAATATAGCATAATGACAGATTTATAAGCAGTTGTTCGGAGTCCGGTCATTTTTGACCGGGAACACCACGAGTGTGACTTTTTGCAATTTTGTACAAAATAAAAGCATTTAAAAGCAAACTTCCTGATTAAACATTAAAGTACACTAGTGTGAGAAACAGTGCAAATTTTTATAATTTTTTGTTTAATATTGTGAAAATTATTCATAAAAAATGCTTTTTTCACTCAAAAAATGAGGTACCTACTCTCGGATAAATGAGGCCTACGATTAAACAGAAGCAAATAGAAACACAAAACCAGTCCTAAATGAAAGAAAACAAGTTGACAAAAAGATTGAATGCAATATTTGGTGATAATATAGCATATTGACAGATTTATAAGCAATTGTTTGGAGTCCGGTCATTTTTGACCGGTAACACAAAAGGTGTGACCGGAGTCCGAACACAACCAGAGGGTTAAATAGTGTCTGAAGTAAAATTATTTAAAAACCTTGTGTACTTTCTGTATTCTGATAAATTAAATAATTGTGCTTGTAAATGTCTCTTTGTATCCCCTTATTAAGCTAAAACACCTAATTTGAAAAATTTGTATTGTGCCCCTAAATTTTTTTAATGCGCTCCTAAATTTTTTGACTTAGGAGCACATGTGCTCCTTGGGGAAAAGGTAAGCGTCAAGCCCTGCTGCTAATCAAACAACACAACAGCTTTAACAAAGATTAATCTGTATTTACCTTATGCAGTAAGCATTATTGTGTTGTTTTACACTTAATTTTTACATTTCGGCACCTGAATACTACTGTTACTGTCTTTATTTATAATTTTATGTTGTAGGCTGTTCATCTATGCTTGTAATTTGTGTAATTGTTCTTGTTTTTTACTGACTTTAGTAGTTAAGCTAGTAGTTCCTGCTGGGGTATAGAAGTACTTAAAGTAAGCTTTTAGTAATTAAAGACATTTTTGTTTTTGCTTATCCGAAAAACGATCCTTTCCGTGATTCAAAATCCATAGTATGATCCGTACTGTGAGTTTTGTGATCCGTTGCACCACTAGTCAGTCAGTTAAATGATTCTGTGACTTATACAGATAGTTTGTCAAGCTGCCTCAATGCAAGAGTCAAAAAAGGATACTGATTGATAACTCTCAAAACATAGAAACGAGGAACAAAGCAATTTGTCAGAGTCAACAATATTCGTAATACACAATTCCAGGTTTATTAGACAGCTTAGGAAGCAAGCTGGATAATTTTTATTTGTTTATTTTTGGAGTACGAGTATGAGTATTTTTTTTTTTTATCAGTGTGGATATGCCAAATGCCATTACTTAGTTTCCTTAATTTTGTAGGATTCCCCAGTTGTAAGCATATAAATATCTCTGTCCCAGTAATTACATTTTAAATGCTTAGTTTTGACAATTCCCAGATAGCAAGCAACCATTAAAACAATTCAATTCAAGTCAAACATTAAATTAACATTGCAAGGTGATATTGGTTCAGCTATTGGTTAATGTTAAAACAATGTTGAAATTTTAACCAAAATGAATGGAAATTTCACTAAATCAACGTAACACTGCAATGTTACGATTTTACATCACTTTTGTTGAATCAACATTAAAAATAAATGTTGTTGAGTAAGTGTTACAATGTGATATTGGTTGATCATATGGTGAAAATGTTGAAATTTCAACAACAACAAAAAGAATCAATGGGAATGTCACTGAATCTACATTACACTACTGCTGATTCTGCATCTGTTTGGTTGGAACTAGGGCTGCAACTAACGATTATTTTGATAATCGATTAGTTGGCCGATTATTCTTTCGATTAATCGATTAATCGGATTAAAAAAATATTGACCAAAAAAAACACTATTCCACATTCTGCCCAATTTTCTACAAACAAACGTGACAACTGAATGCTATGAAAACATACAGTGCTTAATTTATTAGACCACTTATCATAATAAAGAGAAAACATATTTTAGAAATTTGTCAAAAATTTGTTTAAATTTAAAAATGTTATTGTCATTTATTGGACATAATAATAAAAAATGTCCTCATAACAGCTTGCATTCTTGCTGGTATTGTTTATGTACTTTTTGACTGCAATTGGGTATCGCGAAAAAAAAAAATACTCAAATAAAAAATACCAAAAAAAAAAAAAGTGCTCTGGTTTTCTTTCATAGATAACAGCAATAATGATATTATAGCATTAAAAATAGCCTACTACCGTTACTAAAGAGCTTACACATATTGGAGTACTAACCAGTACAGAAAGCCGAAAAATGATTTTGGTTATCACCAATACTGTTACTTTAGAGCAGCAGTGGCACAAACCTTACATAAACACATTGTTAAAAAACTTACATAAATTTGTTAAGCATTGTAAAAATTGAATATAGTTTAAACCTCTATTAAAAATTAAAATAATAAAGATAATAATAAAGGCGAATAAAAACACAAACTCAGTGTTAACCAACAGGTAAGAGTAATGTTCTGCAGGAACTACTTTGATCACAGTCACCTTGTCATTTCTTTATCCTGTAAAAGGCCGTTATGGAGCGTCTCATGTTTATATTCAGACAGACAATTACACGCTGTTATCCCTTTAAAGTTCCTACTCTCATAAAATATTTTAATTTATTTTAAACCTTAAATTAACTTTCAACAACAGATAATTCAGCACAATGGATATGTTTGCGCTGAAAAACCTATTAATTGTCTCCCTCTCTACTGTGTTCTGTCCGTCTGACGCGCGTGCGCGCGCCCGCCGCGCCGGCGCTCATTCGGTATTTTAAACTTAACACAGACTGTCAGGACGGACCTTTATGCAAAAATGGAAATGCTCGCGTGAATTTGTGGCCTTTATAGATAAGGATATGACCGTAAACTGAACGTTTTTGCGCTGAGGACGCACACGCATCTGTCAAAGCGCCTGACAGGGCAAGCCATTACTCTTATGCATTAACTTAAAGCTTAAAATAAAGAATTATCATGTTTTGGGCAGCTTGGATCACGTGCTTCTCCGGCAGAATCTCATTCTGTTTCCTCCACTATTTTTAGATGCATTTTGTCCATAGAAATGCATTATTCAGTGCCGTAATTTGACTAACCAGCTGAAGTTGGACGTGCACTGTGGGCAGACCCGATTAATCGATAATGAGAATCGTTGTCGATGATTTTCATAATCGATAATAATCGATTTTATCGATTAGTTGTTGCAGCCCTAGTTGGAACTAAATTAAACACACGTGAAATGTATGTTAACATTGATAACTTGCATCAATGATTCTGTTAGTTTACCTCTTTATTACTGTGAAGTTGCTTTGAAACCATCTGTATTGTATAAAGCACTACATAACAAAGGTTGGTAACACTTTAGAATAGGGAACACTTCTATTCTAGTAATATGCAACTAATTTAGAGACCCTAAAATAAAGTGCTACCCAAAGGTGACTTGACTTTGACTAATAAAAGATTTGGTAACACTTTAGAATAGGGAACACTAATTCGCTATTAACTACTACTTTTTCCTCAATAAATTCCTAATTTGCTGCTTATTAATAGTTAGTAAGGTAGTTGTTAAGTTTAGATATTGGGTAGGATTAGGGATGTAGAATAAGGTAATGTAGAATGAGGTATTAATATGTGCTTAATTAGTACTAATAAATGGCTAATATTGTAGTAATGTGCATGCTAATAAGCAACTAATTAAGAGACCCTAAAATAGAGTGTTACCAAAGATTTAATCAAAACCAAAAACAACGTTAACATTTAAGCTACGATCAGTGTTGCCAGATTGGAAATGTCCAAGTATCGTACCAGAAGCTCAAAATGATAGTATTTGGAAGAAAATTATCATACACGAGTCAAATGTACCGAATACAGCTATTTATCTAGAGCAACAACTTTTTGACACGACCTGTAAATTACCACAATAGATAAATAACTATAGGTGTACCTTATATCATGTCTACACCGGATACGAGCGGTGCAACAAAATACAATAGAACCTACCAAGTGTCTACACTGGATGCGGCACGACACAACAAATCCCCAACAGTAAACTGATGCCTCATTCTATTTATGATGCACTGACACAAAGTTCAAATGATTTTAACAGTCGCATGCAGTGTGTACACAGACTTTGGCTGCTGTGGCGCAGCGCGACGGTGTTAACTCCACCTCAGAGTTGCCATCATGGTTCTTGCCGTCATGGCTTGAAAGCAGGGCACCCCCCTGCATTCTTAAGGCCCGTTCACATCAAGCACGATAACTATAAAGATAACGATAAAGATATAGTTCTTAAAATCGTTCTCAATATTAAAGAATAGCAGCTGGGGTCGACAATATAATTGGCCCGGTGGCCCGGACGTACTTTTAAAACCGTCAGGGCCACCAGATCACTCCAACCACTAGCCCGGTGGGGCCAGTAAAAAATAATGCCTCGATTAAAAAAAGTCTAATTTCACATTAATTACCTGTGGTTCTGTGTTTTGATTTCTGTTTAATCGTCTCGGTAACCACCGCTAACACGTTACGTGATCCCGACAGCCTTAAACAGATGCAGCGGGTTTATGCTCGCTCCCGCGGTTACGCGCGCAAACTGCACACTGCTGCTCAGCACCTACCTATAGCTACTATTAAGCTAGGCTACATGTTTCTGAAACCCCCATCACCCGGCCAAACGCCGGGTAAAAAAGAGAAGGCAAGGAAGAGAAAATCACCAGAGGAATTGAGGGAAAGCGAAAGGGAATACGAAAAGAAAAGGCAGAGAAAGTTTCAACCCCAGTGGCGAGTTGGCTGGGCTTATGGGTGTGCGATATGACGATTTTTGATCGTGGACGATAAAAATGTCTCCACGATCTGCTTTTGAAGAAATATGGTAGTATCGTGCTACAGCACACATTATGTCAAATACAGTTCTGGTGCCTCCGTCTCTATTTACTGTACAACAGGACATATAGCAGTAGAGTTACTCTGACAGGACACTGCACTTATTCGCGATCGCAAAAGTACATTATTTGCACACAAGCCTTGCTGGTTAAATGTTTCATTCACGCGCTGGTCTGACGTGCGCTTTTTCTCAGCACATACACCTGAAGCAGGACACTAAAAAGCCTGTCTAACAGCGCCTGATTACTCAACTAACTTTTTTTTTGCGCTAATACTGTCAAAACACACAAGGTTTACATACAGACTCAGTTGGTTATGTCTAAAATGAAAGTAAATAGTTAAGAGAGAAACGGATGCGTGCCTGTATATTAGATGCGTGCAGCTCTTAAAGGGACAGGACACTAAACGTGCTGTCGACTGTCATTAAAGGGATAGTTCACCCTAAAATTTAATTTCTGTCAATATTTACTCACTCACATGTTTCCCAAACTTCTATTAATTTCTTGTGCTGAACCCAAAATAAGATATTTTGAAGAATGAGGGTAACCAATCAGTTGCTGGTCTACATTGACTTTGATAGAAAGAAAAATCCTATGGAAGTCACTGAGGACCAGCAACTGTTTGGTTTTCCACCTTCTTCAAAATAGCATTTATGTTCAGCAGAAGAAAGAAACTCATTCAGGTTTAAAACAACTTTTGAGTAAATGATGGTATAAAAATAAAACATTATGACAGAATTGACAGACAGATGACTGAATATTTATTTTTGGGGGAACTATTCATTTAACGTAAAAAAAAAAAATCACTATTAGAGAAAAATCACTCTCTATTCATGACTGAAAAACTTTAATACAGTTGCTTTAGGAATCAGTCTATCTAGTGTTTTATTTTTATATTTGTTCATTCAATTTCATTGAATGCTCTGCTAAATACACCTATTGTACCTGAAAATAAAGCACTGTTTATTTTATTTGTACATTATGTGTATTTGTAATTTGTATCTTTGTTCTTATTAAAAAATAAGAAAGATAGAATGATGACACACATTTTTATCTTTGCCCACTTTGGCCTAAATATCTGCCATGTCTTTTTTGTTTGTTTTTTGTTACCTTGAAAGGCTTTGTCTTTCTAGTTTGGCTGTAATGCTCAGACAACTTGTAAAACCAACATGACAAAGAATCGTGATAAAATCGTGATATTTTAAAAAAAGAAAATCGTGATATGATATTTTTCCCATATCGCCCACCCCTAGCTGGGCTACGATCAAGAAAAAAAAAAGAGGTTTACTGTGAGCTCTGCAGATCAATGCCCACATATGCAGACAAGTAAGTTAGAGAAAAGTTAACGTGTATGAAACCTATGGTATGAACATAATATAATGAATTGCTGTGTGACTACGGAGAATGAATCCTATGCAATAGGTTTATTTGCACTTGTTTCGTGTTTTTGCACAGTTTTGCTGCACTTTGCACTAAACCTACCTTAAAAAAAATAAATGTTATTCATGTTGTTCAAGCAAACTGTTCTTTTTCGTGATTATTGGGATCAATACCCGACGCGTTGACCTGGGCCAGTGAACTTCAAAAGACACTGGCCCTCGCAAATTTCCCTTATTGTCTACCCCTGAGCAGAGTCCCCACCACAACTATAATGATAAAGGCGCAGAGATACAATATTGTTGGAATGACTTTCAGAATGATATTTTCCAGCTGATGAATGATGCAAACATTGACACCCAATCTGAATCCATCCTGCTGTAATGAGCTCAAGAATTTAAAGCGGCAGACGAGCATGCACTTAGAATAAACAGGTGATATTGTTCACTGGTGTGGATGCTAATATCGTTATTTTTATAGTTATAGTCCTTGGTGTGAACTTGCCTCTACTCGTGTGCACAAGCGCATTTAGAGTGTCTGTAATGAGCCGATATTGTGTACGAGTATAGAAGCCTTATGATTACAATTACCATCATTTGAAGTGTCACAAAATTCTGAAATTATTGGACAGTATGGGATTTTTCCATTATTGATTGTGCATCATACAGAGGTCAAAATTAGCGAACAAATACGATAATTATCATACGTCTGACAACACTGGTTACAACTCATTGCTACATCAAGAGAGGTTTAGTGAAAGCCACTTAAATACATTTTTTATGTTGATTTATTGGGTATCGCTTTAGATTACAACCTGCAAAGAACTACTTAAGTATACTGAATTTACAGTGTATATTTCTGTAATTATAGTGTACCTATAAAGAACGTACGTGTAGGTATAAGGGAACAATGTGTTACGTTTGGGTAATAAGGGGGTAACAACCAGATATGTAACCTGCAAAGAATTGCGTAAGCAAACTAAAGTTACTGCGTAACTTTTTTGTAATTATAGTGTACCTCCATGTAGGTATAGGGGAATAATATGGCAACGTTTGGGGAATAAAGGGGTAACAACCTGTAAAATGAAATAAAATTATACTGGTATTTTATTATAGGTCTAGGTTTTTTTAACCATTCTATTATTAAAGGAAACATGATGGAGATTACTGAACAACAACACTGGACATCTAGTGAAATGAGTTTTAGCCATAATTTACAATTCACAAGTCAGCTTACCATATGAAAGCTTATTCGTTGATCTCAGCAAATTCCCAACACCACTATAAACCTTTGTATTTCAGTGGATGTGTAGCGCCCCCTAGGCCTATCTCCTGGTACTAAAGGGCGTTCCTGGGCTCTTAAATGAATCCTAGTTAACTGTATATAATATATGGAATTCTTGCTGACCTCCTGTTTAAATGTCTGTTTGTATAACTTTACATGTGCTTTGAATAACTAATAAACTTTTAAACCACAACCCTGTGTACTTACTTTTGTGTAACTGACTTAAACCATTTTCACATGAAATATAATTTACATATTCAATCTATTACGCAACGATATCTTACACTAAATGAATACTCAGGACTCAAGTTATCAAAATGTAAAATAAAAATAGGGTTTACTGAATAAATAAAATATTAAATTCACCAAAAGAATGAATTCTCACTATAAACAAAAAAAAATAAAAAAATACAAAATGTATCAATGAAGAAAAGTATTCAACAAATACTCACTTAGCTTATTGAATAAAATTAAATCACCTCAAACCTCAAGTTTGAATTATCCTCAAAATGTAAAAGAGCTCAAAAGGTTACACGTACCTCAATAGCCTCACTTTAGCTAACATTCAACAGTAGGCTAAAATACAGTACATATCGCATCAACATGAAACACACACGCGGGCCCACGCGCACACACACACACACACACACACACTCACACGTGATTCACCCACCCCAGTCCTAGCCGACAAAAGAGCTAAAACACAACAGTTAACCGTTGCAGGCCTGGAGCGTTGCTTGTGTTCGGCGTGGCCAATAAACAAAATGACCCCTTCACTCCCTTTGGAGCAAGAAAAAAAAACAATTGAAGATACCTTAATCCCAAATGATAGTTCTTCCGTCGATTACCACACCGTCACAGATAGGCAGTCTCTCACACGCGATGTCCATGGACTGGAAATCACTCACTCGACAGTCATCCTCTCGGCGGCGAAATGTTAGCTTTGGCAAAACGTCAATAACTACACAGTCTTCGGTTTCCAAGTTCACAATTGAGTCCGATTGTGTGCACAAAACATAAACAAAGTCCAACTGGCAAATATACAACGTTTGTCACGTTCTATTTTACAGTTTAAACACTAAAGCACGGAGCGAGTCCTCGAAGCAACTCCTACTCAGCTATTCAGTCTCTCTCCTCTCCCGCGGTTGTCGACCTTTCACCTCACGTGTCATTCCATGCATACAAAAGTCATATAATAAAAAATGTTTTTTTTTTACCACCAAACATCAAAATATTACGTTACATTATACATTTCACTTTACCAATGTAATTCTTTAAACAAAACCCTTAGAATAAATTTAAACATACTTGAAACAAACAATTGTATAACAAACTACAACTCCCATAATCCCTTTCACTTACCCAAAATGAATAGAATGGAGATGAACTACAATAAATTTGTTTCTCGAGCTTACTTCTAAATTCTAATTTTTGTATATCTTTAAGATAAATTATTTAGTTTTAACGTATAATTATGAACCTTAATTAATCTAAATTATTTAGCACTTAGATAACTTAAATGCTTTTTAGCACTGGGCTACACCCTCCCCCTTCTGAAGGCTAGCATGTCCTCATGCGCTATCATTTAGACATGAATAAGTCCTCTTCTTTCAGGGCAAGGATAAGCAAGAGAGCATCTAAAACATTGGGCCATGGGATGACACCAAAGTGTTTTGCACTTCCTCTTCTCAGGCTCTTGACTTATGGGAACCACAATAAGGGGCTTATAAACTGGCTTCCCAGGCTCATCATACGTAAAGCGTGTCACAGGTTTTACCTGTCTTTTAGGATGTTTTTCACAGGTAAGTTCTTCCACAGGCACTTCATCTTCAATCACTTCCCACTCAGCAGGACGTTCTCCCCCTTCAGACTCTGAGGCATCCACAAGGGTTTCTCCAGCTTCTTCAACTTCTTGAGCATGGCTTTGCTCTAAGTCATCAGACACTGGGGTACTCTCAGGTAAGATTTCTCTCTCAGGAACAACAGAAGTTATCGATCTGAACAGTTCGCTCACATCATCTCTCAGAGGGAAATACGCAGCCTTTTTCTCCAGACCTCTGGAATCGGAGATTCACCAAAATCAAACAACGTCTCATCAAGAACCTTGGATGTAGAGTTAGGTCTCTGAGCCATCATAACTGTGTCAGTGGGATACACATGAGCAAGAACGGTTCCAGGCAACATAGTGACTTCTCTCAATGTCTCATTTCTCAACAGTACTTCGAAACTGGCAGGACCATCCGACGATATTTCTCAGGTAAGACTAACTGTTGTCTTTTGTCTCCAGACTGTTTGTTCACCACTCTGAAGAGAAGGTGATTCTTCACAATCAGCTTGGGACTTTGTCTTTGCAGGAGTACTATGCTTGGATCTTGATTCTTGGCCATAGACTGAAGCTGGCCAGTCTCGACTGCTTTCTTTACTGCACCTATGACTGAATCTTTTTCTTGAGCTCTTCTCAAATCATGGTGGCTCAATTGTTCCAAGTTGCTTATCTCCAACTGTGTCGGACAGGCATAGACGCTAGGAACACTTTTGGAATTGGCTCCTAATTGATCTATAAGTCTGTTGGACTCAGTTTCCTGGTATGGAGTGGTTATTTGGCAGATGGCTTTAACCCCAGGGGAAGATATCTCATCCCAGTCAGGTGACACTCCAGTGGATGGTAACTGACGAGAGAGCAGATCAGCATCAATGTTGTGTCGACCTGGTCTGTATTGGACTTTGAAATCGTAGGTGGCAAGAGCTGACAACCACCTATGTCCAGTTGCATTGAGCTTGGCCGTTGTTAGGACGTATGTGAGTGGGTTATTATCTGTTCTCACTGTGAACTTAGCCCCATAAAGATAATCATGAAACTTGTCCACAATCGCCCATTTCAATGAGAGAAATTCCAATTGATGAATGGGATAGCGCTGCTCAGGGGCACTGAGTTTGCGGCTTGCAAAAGCAACAGGCCTCAGACCATCAGGATATTCTTGATTGAGGACGGCGCCTAAACCATTCAGACTTGCATCTACATGGAGTACATATGGTTTTGATGGGTCAGCAAATGCTAGCACTGGGGCATGAGTGAGGCAGTGAATGATGTTATGAAATGCCTCGGTGCACTCTTCGTCCCAGCGCTCCCCAAAAGGCTCTCCTTCTTTGAAATAATGTGTCTTCTCTTGGGCAGCCTTGTGCCTGTTCTTAGGAGGGTAGCCCTTTGTGAGCTCAGTGAGTGGTCGAACTATGGCGGAGTAGTTCTTAACAAACCGTCGGTAGTATCCGCAGAATCCGAGAAACGATCTTAAAGATCTCAGATCTGTAGGCAACTTCCAGTTCTTGACAGCACTCACTTTCTCAGGATCGGTGGCTATTCCTAGTGCAGAAACTATGTGTCCGACATACTTTACTTGTGGCTGACAAAACTGGCACTTGTCAAGTGATATTTTCAGACCACACTCTTCAAGTCTGTCAAGCACTTTCAGTAGTCGTTCTTCATGCTCCTCTAAGGTTCGTCCGAATACTATGATGTCATCTAAATAGACAATCACCTGAAGCAGATGCATGTCACCCACAGCTCTCTCCATCAACCGCTGAAAAGTAGCCGGGGCTCCAGTTATGCCTTGGGGCATCCGTTGAAATTCGTAGAACCCTAGGGGACATATGAAGGCTGTTTTTTCCCTGTCTTCTTCAGACATGGGTATCTGGTAGTACCCACTCCGGAGGTCTAGCACAGAAAACCAACGACTGCCGGACAGGCAATCCAAGGCATCGTCAATCCGCGGAGTGGTGTACTGGTCAGGGATTGTTCTGTTGTTCAACGTGCGATAATCAATGCACATGCGAATACTTCCGTTCTTCTTTCGGACAATTACTATTGGCGACGCATATGGACTTCTGGATTCTTTGATGATGCCTGCTGCCAGCAGGTCTTTCAGGTGGCGGCGTATGTCATCTATATCCGCTGGGGCTATGCGTCTGGATCTTTCTCTAAATGGTCGGGGGTCACTGAGTCTTATGTGGTGCTCCACACCCTTGGCGAGACCCACATCCCATTCCTCAAGAGAGAATGCATTACCTCTTTTAGACAGCTTCTGACGCAGCCTTTTTCTCCAGACCTCTGGAATCGGAGATTCACCAAAATCAAACAACGTCTCATCAAGAACCTTGGATGTAGAGTTAGGTCTCTGAGCCATCATAACTGTGTCAGTGGGATACACATGAGCAAGAACGGTTCCAGGCAACATAGTGACTTCTCTCAATGTCTCATTTCTCAACAGTACTTCGAAACTGTTGACATTTAGCTCAGATGACGTTAGCACCACCGGCTGAATGAGCACTCCAGCAGGTAGCGTCACAGAAAGAGGGGTTTCAACCATGACAATGTCTTTTTCTAAGGGTTCCTTGCATCCAACTTTGCAGACGACATATCGTTCACCTCTGGCAGGAACAGATAGAGGACCGGGACCCATCCATTTTACTTCCCCCTTCGGCTCTTCCACATCCATCTCCTGGCTATGGGAGAGTTTCACTTGTTTTGTCTGTGGCAAAATGCTGAAAGCGTGAGCATGTGTGTCTGGAATGTCAGCATCTTTGCACAGAGCGGCTAAACGATGGAATAAGTTGGCATTCGTCCCAATGATGACAGGAATATGGTCTGGGCCACTTGGCTCGGGACAAACTAATGCTAACACGGAGATAGACTCACTCACTCCTGTAAGTGTGGCTGGAAACTCCACATCTACTACTATGTAGCCTTGATATGGGTAGCTGGAGGAGCTCAAACCCCATATCGAAAGACCAGTGATGGGGTGGATGGGAACATTGGGCAAGTATTTCTTTTGCCACTTGTCGAATATTATTGTGACTTGAGATCCACTGTCCAATAAGGCATTACATGAATGGCCATTGATCTTAACGCAAATAGTGGAGGCAGGACCTACCAAACCACTAGGAAGGTTGCTTTGAGCAGGTTTGCGAACATGGCTCTTCTTGCAGTGGGCATCTCTGCTCACCGTCGGATGTGGAATCGGCTCACTCTTCCCACCCTTGGCTCTCTTTAGTGCACGGAGCAGCTTTCTGATCACTTCCGGGGGGTTTTCTGATTCTTGGCACTGGCTGGCAATGTGCCCATCGCCACCACATCAGTAACAAAAGAAATCATCACGGCTGACTAAAGGCCTGTTTCTCTCATAAGAGCTCACAGCTTGCCGCTGAAATGTCGTTCTTCTTGGGGTTGCACTGCTCTCTACTTTCATTACAGTCAGCTGTTTTTGCAGTTGCTGGACTTGAGTCTTCAAGCTCTGTACTTCAGGGTCTATTCGTGCTTCAGCACTCTCAGAAGTCATCTTTGCTTTCTGTTCTGGGGCTTCAGGTGATTCCGGGGCCTTGCGTGACTCTTCCAGCTTGGCACGCAGCTCCTTGACCTCAGCTTTCAATGCTTGAATCTCAGTGGGTTTTGGTGGTGGCGACGCTTTAGGGAGCACAGGTTTCACCGTTGCCTCAAGCTTACACCGGGCAACTTCATTCTCCTCCTCCTCCCGAATCTCGTTCAGTAGTTTCAAGAAAGTAGGCGGGGACTCTTTTCTCTCTCTCAGCCGTAACTTCAGCAACATCAAGTCGGACTCTACAGCGCCACGAAGAAGTTGCTCAATTCTCACCCGGTCAACTTGTGCAGGTAGTAGTCCACCTCTCTGAACTACTTTGGCCAATGACTTCTCCATTCGACGGAGAAACTCAGACAGTGCTTCACCGGAGTTCTGGCGAAGAAGTCTGAACGCAAAATACAAATCTTCACCGGACTCTGAAGTCCCAAACACGCTTTCAAGCGCAACAAGGTACTCAGTTGCACTAGCATCACCATTAGACAATCTAACTGCCTTGATGATCTCAAGGGCAGGACCCTTTAAGCTTTCCACAATGCGCTTACGCTTCTCTTTTTCAGCGCAATCACTTTCTGCTATCATCAACTTAGTTTGCTCTATCCAATTCTCCATGGTTTCTTCTCCCGCCGGGGTAGGCACCACACCTGTGAAAACCCGCAGTCGCTTGTAAGCAGTGGAATCACCAGAAAGCTTTGTTGTCTTTTCCAAGAGCTCACCCACGGCACGAATTACTGCTTCAGGAGAACCTAGTAGGAAGAGGGGAAAACAAAGCTTGAACATCAGTCATAGATTTGCCTTCATCTTGTAGAAGTTTTCTGAGTTTTGCTGAAAAATCATCAGGGTCAGGCTCTTTGTCTCTGACAACCACAATCTTCCATGGAGGATCACCATCCTTAGGTAATACTTCAACAGGGGCACGAGAAGGATCAATCTTTTCGCGACATTCACACAGCACCAGCAAACTTGTTTTAGACGGACCTTCTTTCGAAGAGCGAACACGTACTCTGCCAAATATTTTCACAGTTTCAACTGTGCTCTCAATAAAGGCTATGCCAGCATCAGCTGGAACATCCAACAACAGCAATGCATGATCGGGCTGAACCAATGCATCATTACACCACTCCAGCAGCTCTTGTTGCAAAGCAGAACTGTTTCCTAACTCCATTTTTTTTTTCTTTTTCTTCACACTCCAGATCAAAGACAATGTAAATTCAACTTAGCGCTCTCGAGAGCATCATCAACGTTAACAGGAAGGAAATTACAGCAAAAAGGATCCCAGCGGTGCCTCCAATTTGTGTAGCGCCCCCTAGGCCTATCTCCTGGTACTAAAGGGCGTTCCTGGGTTCTTAAATGAATCCTAGTTAACTGTATATAATTTATGGAATTCTTGCTGACCTCCTGTTTAAATGTCTGTTTGTATAACTTTACATGTGCTTTGAATAACTAATAAACTTTTAAACCACAACCCTGTGTACTTACTTTTGTGTAACTGACTTAAACCATTTTCACATGAAATATAATTTACATATTCAATCTATTACGCAACGATATCTTACACTAAATGAATACTCAGGACTCAAGTTATCAAAATGTAAAATAAAAATAGGGTTTACTGAATAAATAAAATATTAAATTCACCAAAAGAATGAATTCTCACTATAAACAAAAAAAAAAAAAAAATACAAAATGTATCAATGAAGAAAAGTATTCAACAAATACTCACTTAGCTTATTGAATAAAATTAAATCACCTCAAACCTCAAGTTTGAATTATCCTCAAAATGTAAAAGAGCTCAAAAGGTTACACGTACCTCAATAGCCTCACTTTAGCTAACATTCAACAGTAGGCTAAAATACAGTACATATCGCATCAGCATGAAACACACACGCGGGCCCACGCGCACACACCCACACTCACACGTGATTCACCCACCTCAGTCCTAGCCGACAAAAGAGCTAAAACACAACAGTTAACCGTTGCAGGCCTGGAGCGTTGCTTGTGTTCGGCGTGGCCAATAAACAAAATGACCCCTTCACTCCCTTTGGAGCAAGAAAAAAAAAAACAATTGAAGATACCTTAATCCCAAATGATAGTTCTTCCGTCGATTACCACACCGTCACAGATAGGCAGTCTCTCACACGCGATGTCCATGGACTGGAAATCACTCACTCGACAGTCATCCTCTCGGCGGCGAAATGTTAGCTTTGGCAAAACGTCAAAGTCACAGTCTTCGGTTTCCAAGTTCACAATTCAGTCCGATTGTGTGCACAAAACATAAACAAAGTCCAACTGGCAAATATACAACGTTTGTCACATTCTATTTTACAGTTTAAACACTAAAGCACGGAGCGAGTCCTCGACGCAACTCCTACTCAGCTATTCAGTCTCTCTCCTCTCCCACGGTTGTCGACCTTTCACCTCACGTGTCATTCCATGCAAACAAAAGTCATATAATAAAAAATGTTTTTTTTTACCACCAAACATCAAAATATTACGTTACATTATACATTTCACTTTACCAATGAAATTCTTTAAACAAAACCCTTAGAATAAATTTAAACACATACTTGAAACAAACAATTGTATAACAAACTACAACTCCCATAATCCCTTTCACTTACCCAAAATGAATAGAATGGAGATGAACTACAATAAATTTGTTTCTCGAGCTTACTTCTAAATTCTAATTTTTGTATATCTTTAAGATAAATTATTTAGTTTTAACGTATAATTATGAACCTTAATTAATCTAAATTATTTAGCACTTAGATAACTTAAATGCTTTTTAGCACTGGGCTACAGATGTATACTGGGATGTTTTTATAGCAAAAATAAAAAAGAGGGGTTAATTTGGCCATTAAACAATTAAAACTAGTTGTAACTGGGCAAGTGAAATGAGAGATGTGCGGATCCATACACATAGCTTTATTCACAGACATGGTCAAAATACAGGCAGGGTCGAACACCAGCAAACAGGTATGGCACAGCCGAGACACAAGAGTAATACTAAACCAGGCATGGGTTGATCGACGGCGAACTAAATTCTGAGGGCAAGGCGAATGGGTAATCCACAAACAGAAGAGAGTCCAGGCGAGGTGCAAACACAGTCTGAAACAGCAAGGCAAAGGGTAAATCCAAGACAGGCTATAAGCTACAGGGCAGGTAGAGATCAGACAGGACGATGTAAACCAAGCTAGAATGGTTTAAAAAACAGGACAGACTAGACTAAACTCAGGAAACACGGAATGGCTCCATAATGTTGCTATCGCTAGGAGAGTGATAAACGCGGACAATACTCTGCGATCCGAAAGAGGAAGTCCAAGGCTTATATAGTGTGTTTGATATGTTGCAGCTGTGTGTGTGTAATCAGTGCAATGGATGATGGGAACTGTAGTCCGGGGTGACATGTAACAGTCTGTGTGGTGTGAATGTCTACGTAATCGGAAGGCGATTTCTGGTGGTGAGCACATGAAAAATAACGGACAGGATTCATGACACTAGTGCAGTATTTTTCTCTGTAATTACTGTGCAAATATACCCTTGTTCTGTGTTTAAGCCCAACTCGTTCCCCCCTTATTCCATGTAGTTACAGGGTAAATACAACAGCTGCGGGCTGTAAATTAAAGTGGTGCTTTGTTACCTCCTTGTTCCATGTAGTTACAGGGTAAATACAACATTTGCGGGCTGTAAATTAAAGTGGTGCTTGTTCCCTCCTTATTCCATGTAGTTACAGGGTAAGTGGCTACAACAAATTGCTCTAAAACGATTGTTTATACAGTAGGTCATACATTATATATCAGATAATATATAAATAAACATGTTGACTGTTTTATTTAATTCAAATATTATTTGAAATTTGGGTTTTTATATTAACATCACACACGATATGACAACAGTAACAACACAGGCAACAGTTAATAAAAGATAAAAAATTATTACACCAGTTGAGAAAAAAACGAACTGACAGGATTTTACCATCTTTGATTTTACCGTTTTGCTCCACGTCCTCAAGCACCATTTTGACTAGTTCATAGTTCCCGGTTTCAATCGCCGCCCAATGTTGTAAGAACATACTCAGACAAAACCCTCCAGATTTAAAAGAGCACATTCCAGTCAGTTTCAAAAATCTCTCTCCTCTTCGCTTTGATTAGTTTTCTTGTATTTTCGACACATATTCCTGTCATGAGATCCGCAAACACGGATAGATTCGTCTCAAGCGCAGTTCAAGCTGTTTTAAACGAACACACTCCAGACTGTTTCAAAGTTGTCCATCGTCTGCGCTTCGATTATTTTTTCTTATTTTCCATCTTAAGCACCACAGACACGGATTTCGTTGCACACAGAACCATTCATGTTTGAACCTCCAGATTCCTAACCAGGGTTGCCAGGCTTTTGTGATGTTTCAATAAAGCAACTTATTTTCTTAAACGTCTCTGCTTTATTAACATCAAATTGCTTTCAGCATACAGGATCACCTGTGACAACTCAGACAGCACAAACCAAAACTGCCCTCCCAACTAGTACCAGGGCTCCCCTTTTAAACCCTCTATCACCACCTAAGGGATAAGAGGCACATTGCATGTGACACCATCAAACTGTTTATACTACTGCTTATTTGCTTCAGTCTGTCCCTGTCTGTTGTGCTGCTGAGAGGTTTGCGTTTGTAGCTCCGCTTTTTTATTGAATCTTTACCTTACTTTCACTCTCTGTTGTTTAAAGTGATAATATATAACTTAATTCCCACCATATTTCTGGTATTATCTATCTGTAACGAGGACGCTGAGGCAGAAGTAGAATCCATGTGCGGTTGTTTATTCAGAAGAGCAGTGTACAAGTGAGCAGGCAAAAGGTCAATACCGGAAAGACAGTCAACAGGCGTACAAAGCATAAAGATGATCCAAGCAGCTGAGTGATATAACAGGCAGTAGGTCAAATCCAAAAAGACAGTCCGAATTGAGCAGCCAAAACAGAAGGGATAATCCAAATAGCGATAAAGAGGAGACAGAGCTGGGATCAAACCGTGTAATCAGTCCAACTAGCAAACAATCCAAAGGGAGATCCGAAAACTCGTGAATCAGGAACAAAGCAAAATGGCAACAGGTAATCAGGCATAAAGTGTAAATAGACGCTCGGTAAGGCAGGTCAAACTGGCAATACTTCGCGAGTTTGTGAGCACATGGTCCGTCCTTAAATACTGCCAAACAGGAAGTGATAGTAGAAGCAGCAGAGGGAGCATGCAGTCAGTACTCGGGTGAGGGCTCCCTCTGCTGGCGTGGTGTTACAGAACCCCTCCCCCTAGGAGCGACTCCCGGAGCTCTACGTGGACGTCCCCGTGGTCGTGGTGCAGGTCGGTCGGGTCTGGCTCGATGAAACTCCTCGATGAGCGACGGGTCCAGGATGTCGCGGGCGGCCACCCACGATCTCTCCTCAGGTCCATACCCCTCCCAGTCCACCAAGTATTGGAGCTGACCCCCTCGACGGCGCGAGTCCAGCAACTCGTTCACCTGATACGCGGGAGTTCCGTCAATATCGATGGGTGGTGGTGGTTCTGGGGCTTCATGGCCGGGGTCAGCATCCGGGTGGACCGGTTTCAGGAGGGAGACATGGAAGGAGGGAGAGATACGATAGTTAGCAGGAAGCTCTAATTGGTAGGTAACCTCGTTAATTCTACGTAGAATTTTAAAAGGTCCTACATACCTTGGAGAGAGCTTCCTGCTGGGTAGCCGCAGCTTGATGTCCCGAGTTGAGAGCCAGACCCGTTGTCCCGGTTGGTAGGGAGGGTGTGGACGGCGTCTTCGATTGGCCTGAACTTCCTGAGTCCTGATGGCCCGCTGGAGATGAACATGCGCGCTGTCCCACACCCTCTCGCTACGTTGGATCCAGTCATCCACTGCTGGAACCGAGGAGGGTGCACCGGACCACAGGAACATCGGTGGTTGAAACCCCAGGACACACTGAAAGGGGGTAAGGCCTGTAGAGGAATGGGTTAGTGAGTTCTGGGCATATTCGGCCCATGGGAGGAATTCTGACCATCGATGTTGTTCTCGACTACAGTAGGTACGAAGGTAACGTCCGATCTCTTGGTTCAGTCTTTCCACCTGCCCATTGGCCTGTGGGTGATAGCCTGAGGTTAAGCTGACGTTAATATCCAGTTGCCTACAGAATTCCTTCCAAACTTGAGATGTGAATTGTGTGCCTCTGTCACTTACGATATCCTCTGGTAGGCCATAAATCCTAAACACATTGTGGAAGAGGGCGAGGGCGGTTTCCATGGCTGTGGGCAATCCTCTGAGCGGTATGAGACGGCATGATTTGGAGAAGCGATCAATGGTGACTAGGATAGTCGTGAATTCGTTGGACAGAGGCAGATCCGTGATGAAGTCAATGGACAGATGTGACCAAGGGCGCTGTGGGATGGGTAGTGGTTGGAGGAGACCGGAGGGCAGTTCTTTGGGGGTCTTAGATTGGGCGCATATGGAACAGGCTTTGACATAGGTGGGAACATCCTTGGTCATAGAGGGCCACCAGAAGGAATTTTGGACCAGTTGGAGGGTACGGGAGATGCCGGGGTGTCCGGAACTGAGTGAGGAGTGAACCCATTGTATAACACGATGGCGGAGGGTTTGGGGCACGAAGTGTTTGTTTGGGGGGCAATTGGCGGGTGGTGGATTTTGTTGCTGCTCTCGTTGTATTTCCTCCATAATGTCCCAGGAGATGGGTGCTAAAATTACCGTGGGGGGAAGAATGGATTCAGGTGATTGGTGGTTGGTAGGGAGATCATGGCGTCTTGAGAGAGCATCAGCTTTACAGTTCTTGCTGCCTGGTCTGTAGGTCACTGTAAATTGGAAGCGGGTAAAAAAGAGGGCCCACCGAGCTTGGCGAGGATTCAGACGTTTAGCCCCTTTAATGTATTCGAGGTTTTTATGATCTGTGATAACTTGGAAGGGGTGAGTGGCCCCTTCTAACCAGTGCCTCCATTCCTCGATTGCTGCCTTCATGGATAGGAGTTCCTTGTTGCCTATATCATAGTTGCGTTCGGCGTTAGTAAGCTTTCTGGAAAAGAATGCACAGGGATACAATTTGCCGGGGTGACCATGCCGTTGAGAGAGGACGGCCCCTATACCGCAGTCCGAGGCGTCCACTTCTACGATGAATGGAAGGCTGGGGTCAGGGTGTTTAAGAATGGGGCCCGACGTGAATTTTTCTTTGAGTGTGACGAAGGCTTGGCTGGCTTCGTGAGTCCATGGTAATTTGGAAGGTTTGCCTCTCAGGAGTGAAGTTAAAGGAGCTGCTACCATGCTGTAGTCACGGATAAATCGTCTATAGAAATTTGCAAAGCCGAGGAATCTTTGTAGTTCTTTGATAGTGGAGGGCTGTGGCCATTCAGTAACTGCTTGGATTTTGGCAACGTCCATTTTAACCCCTTGGTGACTAATATGATAGCCTAGGAAGGATGTTTGGTGTACATGAAATTCACATTTCTCAGCCTTCACGTAGAGTTGGTTCTTGAGAAGCCGTGATAGTACTGTTCTCACATGGTTGACGTGTTCTTCTGCAGATTTGGAGTAAATGAGAATATCGTCAATGTAGGCAATGACGTACTTGTTGAGGAGATCCTTGAAGATTTCGTTGATGAATGATTGACACACAGCTGGTGAATTCGCTAGCCCATAAGGCATGACCAGGTATTCATAGTGCCCCCTGGTGGTGAGGAAGGCGGTTTTCCACTCATCTCCTTCCTTAATCCGAATGAGGTTATAGGCACTTCGTAAGTCTAGCTTTGTGTAAATCGTGGCTTCGCGTAGTTGTTCTAAGGCAGATGGCACTAGAGGGAGTGGGTAGCGAAACTTAACCGTGACATTGTTGAGTCCTCGATAGTCGATACAAGGTCTCAATCCTCCATCCTTCTTCTCGACGAAGAAGAACCCCGCAGCAGCTGGAGAGGTGGACGGTCGGATAAATCCGGAGTCCAAAGCCTCGGTGATGTAATCGTCCATGGCTTGGTTCTCAGTTCTAGAAAGGGGGTAGACTTTGCTCTTGGGAGGCATGGCATTGGGGAGTAAGTCGATGGTACAGTCCCAAGGGCGGTGTGGTGGTAACTGTGTGGCTTTGGACTTACTAAAAACATCAGACAGATCGGTATAATAGGAAGGGATGGTGATACTATTAGTGGTTGTGGGGCTTTCAATATTGGTGGCAAAACACGGTTGGGGTTTTATGGTAAAGCAGTTTTTAAGACAGAAATGGGACCAGTGTGTAAGCTCACCGTGACGCCAGGAGATGTCAGGGTCATGAGTGGATAGCCAGGGGAATCCGAGTATGGTATCATGCTTAGGGGAGTCGACGATGTAGAAGGAGATGGATTCTTGGTGGAACAGGCCTATTTTGAGGGTGAGCGTTTGAGTTTGGTGGTTAATTCCTTCTCCGATGAGGGTGTCATTGATGGCTTTGATCTTTATGGGAGGTGTGCATGGTTGAATGGGAATCTGGTATTTCTCCACTATGGTGCGGTTGATGAGATTCAGTGCTGCTCCCGAATCTATCATGGTGGTTAATTCAAGAGACAGAGTATCATTTTTAAGCAAAACGGGAAGTGTTAATGTTCGATTACATAACAGGGAAAGGTGGTTGATATTTACCCTTGAGCTGGTTTGTCGCTTTTGGGGACACCCGATACTGCGATGGCCGATTCCCCCGCAATAGTAGCACAGATTATGAGTGCGACGTCTCTCTCTCTCCTCTTCGGACAAACGTGAAACATTGAGTTGCATAGGTTCCTCCCGGGTAACAGGGGTGTTGGTTGTGGGAATAGATGGGCCTCGTAGATTCTCCTTCAGAGTCTTGCGCTTGGGAGTTTGTCTCATGAGGTTATCAATCTTTACGGTGAGAGAGACAAAATCTGTGAATGATAGATCCTCCCTACGACAGGCGAGTTCGGTTTGTAGATCGGCATTAAGACTGTGGTAAAACATAGCAGTTAATGAAACGTCATTCCACCCACTTTGAGCGGCCAGGGTTCTGAATTCGATGGCGAATTCGGCTGCGGTGCGGTTTCCTTGTTTCAAGTTTATAATCTGTGTTGATATATCCCTGCCCCCCGCGGGATATTCAAACACTTCCTGAAGTTGTTCCAGAAAATAGTTAACAGAAAGCCTGATTTGGGGATCGGAATCCCACACTGCAGCTGCCCAATCGATAGCTTTACCAGAAAGCAAGGTCATCAAAAATGCACATCTCTTCTCATTGGTTTCAAATCTGTCTCCTTGATGATCAAAGTAAAGTTTAACTTGTCGAACAAACCCTTTGCACAGTTCAGCAGTACCATCAAACTTGTCAGGTAGAGCAAAGCTTACCGTCCTGGGCGTGGGAGGAGGCAGCGAGCGGATGTACTGCGTGAGGTGTTCGTTAACCGATTGAAGTTTGCCAAGTTGTTCTTGGTATTTATTTAGCAGTTCGCTTTGGTAAGCGAACGCTGCTTGCAGGTTTGAAACTTCCGCTGGATTCATGGGAGGCGAAGTATTCTGTAACGAGGACGCTGAGGCAGAAGTAGAATCCATGTGCGGTTGTTTATTCAGAAGAGCAGTGTACAAGTGAGCAGGCAAAAGGTCAATACCGGAAAGACAGTCAACAGGCGTACAAAGCATAAAGATGATCCAAGCAGCTGAGTGATATAACAGGCAGTAGGTCAAATCCAAAAAGACAGTCCGAATTGAGCAGCCAAAACAGAAGGGATAATCCAAATAGCGATAAAGAGGAGACAGAGCTGGGATCAAACCGTGTAATCAGTCCAACTAGCAAACAATCCAAAGGGAGATCCGAAAACTCGTGAATCAGGAACAAAGCAAAATGGCAACAGGTAATCAGGCATAAAGTGTAAATAGACGCTCGGTAAGGCAGGTCAAACTGGCAATACTTCGCGAGTTTGTGAGCACATGGTCCGTCCTTAAATACTGCCAAACAGGAAGTGATAGTAGAAGCAGCAGAGGGAGCATGCAGTCAGTACTCGGGTGAGGGCTCCCTCTGCTGGCGTGGTGTTACACTATCAAACTAATCTAACTAATTTGATCGTTCGCTTTTTAAAACCGCGAGTGCAGCGCGAGTGCAGTGCATCAGCTGGTTAGCTTGTTACTCACGTTTCCATTTGCGTTTCTATTCGCGCCTATTATTGTTTTCTTTTTTCTCGCTCCACTTTCATTTCTCTCTCGCTCCGTTTTTCACGAGTTCATCAAACAACAGTGGTAAGTGGTAAGTTAAGTTGGTATCATTCATCAGTCACGATGAATAATGGCTTCTCCTCCTGCTATTGTTGTTTGCACTTCATGTCACATGTATAGTTTATCTCTCTCTGTCGGCGATGAGGGATTCACATGTGATAAATGCAGGGAAATAGTTAGGCTGACAGAGAAGGTTTCAGAATTAGAGACACGCATCCAAAGTTTAGTTGAGGATAGTAAGAATGTGAGGGCTGTAGTTACTGCTTTGGATGCGACTAGCTCAGGGAGTCCTGTACATTGTTTGGTTCCGGTTGAGCCCGTGCAGCAGGGCAGCTGGGTGACTATGAGGCGGCCTAGTCGCGGGTCAAAACACTGCTCTTCCGTTCCGATCAGAACATCAAACAGGTTCTCCCCACTCAGTGAGGCACCGACTGAGAAACCTGATGAAAGTGCTCTAGTTATTGGCGATTCTATTGTACGGAACGTGAAAATAGAGACATCAGCCACCATAGTCCATTGTTTACCAGGAGCCAGAGCGCCTGACATCTTGGCAAATTTAAAAGTGCTGGCTAATGCTAAACGTAAATTCAGTAAGATGTTATCCACGTCAGCACTAATGATGTTCGACTTCGCCAGTCGGAGATCACTAAAAATAATGTTAAAGAGGTGTGTGAACTTGCAAGTAAGATGTGTAAGATGTCAGACACTATAATATGCTCTGGCCCACGTCCTGCTTACCGGGGTGATGAGATTCATAGCAGACTGTCGTCACTCAATGGCTGGATGTCTAAGTGGTGCCCGCAGAATAGCATAGACTTTATAGACAATTGGACGAGTTTTTGGGGCAGACCTGACCTGTTGAAAAGAGATGGTGTTCATCCCTCCTGGGGTGGTGCCGCTCTTCTCTCTAGAAATATGGCACATAGTCTTAGAATTCGTACTTGACTAACTGGGGCCCAGGTCAGGAAGCAGACAGACTGGCTAAACCGACCATCTGCTAGCCGCCTTACGTCACAGAAGTCAGTTAATTCTCAGCACATAGAGACTCCTTCACCCAGATATCACACGATAGAGACTTGTGTCTGTTCCCCGAACTAGAAAATACAGAAAACATCCAAACCAAATTAAGAGTAACAATTTAATTGTTAAATTTTTAATTAAATTTTTTTTTTACAATACAGAGAAACAATTGATAATAATTTGCGCCTCAGCTGAGAACGAGCCTGTGTGATTGTGCAAAGTGTTAGTTTCGTCTTGAGCTATTAGCAGTCCTACCTTATTGGCTGGGCTGATCAGAAGCCGGCAACAGCTGTTTTCACTCTAGTTTCTTAGACTGTATTTATTTGATGTCAGAGCGCTGACGCTTCCGTTCAGCCGCCTCGTGTGAAGACCAACGAGTGTAAAGACAGACGACTTTTTCCTGCGCGACTTTGACCGAGCAACGACACCGAACACACACTTAAGTATCGTTTTTATCTTCCCTCACGTTTTCCTATCCTCTATCCTTCCACGTCTATCATGCGTTTCCAAACCATTCCGGTTCTCTCTCAACCTCGCTCTAAAAACACACGCAGAAGGTTACGTAACCCTGCTAACCTGCGCACATCTCTACATCTCCCACTGCACCTCTTTCTTTCTCTATAGGTCTTTGGAATTGCCAGTCAGCTGTCAACAAAGCCGACTTCATTTCTGCATTTTCCTTACATTCCACACTCAGCATCCTGGGCTTGACTGAGACCTGGATTCGTTCAGAAGACATGGCAACCCCAGCTGCTCTCTCTCACAATTTCTCTTTCTCTCACACCCCTAGGCAAGTTGGCCGGGGTGGGGGCACTGGTTTGCTCATTTCTAACAATTGGAAATACTCTACCCACTCTCCCCTAGGCAATCTCAACTCATTTGAATCTCATGCCGTTACTTTAACAGCTCCTATAAGACTCCAGATTGTGGTAATCTATCGTCCCCCGGGCCAAATACCACCAACCTTCCTAGATGAGCTGGACGGACTGCTGTCCTCTTTCATGGAGGATGACACTCCACTCTTAGTCTTCGGCGATTTCAACATTCACCTAGACAGGCCTTATGCTACAGACTTCCAGTCACTCCTAGCTTCATTTGATCTCAAACGCCTCACCACTACTAGCACGCACAAATCAGGTAACCAACTCGACTTAATTTACACACGCAATTGTTCTACAGATAACATTCTCGTACAACCACTACATATCTCTGACCATTTCTTCATTACATTTGCTTTACATTTTGCTACCCAGGTGCCACCATCTCCCTTACCGGTTACTTTCAGACGCAACCTACGCTCCCTTTCCCCCTCCCTTCTTTCCTCTGTAGTATCCTCCTCTCTTCCCTCGCCTACCCATTTCTCTTCTCTGGATGTAAATGCTCCACTGACACTTTATGCTCTACCTTAACCTCTTGTCTAGACGACATCTGTCCTCTCTCCTCCAGGCCAGCACGGCAGTGTTAATTTTGGCAGGCATTTTGATTTCGTCTTAGTCTTTATCTTTAGACGAAAATGCTTAATAGTCTTAGTCACATTTTAGTCATTTGAGTCTATCATAGTTTTAGTCTAGTTTTAGTCGACGAAAAGTCATTGCATTTTTGTCAACTTTTAGTCATTACTTTTAGTCAAACTGCAGTTACCAACATTTATTTTGGTAGCTATTTTATATGTAGTATTCTAACAAAAATAGTCATCAATACTTCTCTCTTTAGACCAAAACAATTAAGCTTAGTTATGAGAAATTTGAATCAAGGTTTGAATTTGGAAAAACTGGAATACATTTAAATTTTTTGGTAGAAATATAAATTAAACTCATTTTTCAGATACAGTAGGTTTACTTAACAAGTACCGGTATACATTTATTTAACATCTTTTGTTGGTTAACATTTATGACAGATAATTAGGAATGATGTCCATTTAAGACGGAAGGTATGTATGTAATAGCCTACTGTAGAGTTGTGACGTTCGCTAACAAACCGATTCTTTTGAACGGCTCATAAACATGAACGATGGGAGCCGAGTCGCGGCTGGGGGGAGCCGTTCTTTCTGTCGTTCTTTTTTGCCATGACTTGTGCACGCTGCCGTCACATGAGGTAATAATCAATATTTCAGAATAATTCAAACTCAGATATTGGTGTGTGATATCTGAGTTTTAATTATTTGACTACAAATCTCACCTCATCATTCCTCCCAGTGATTATTTCCAGGATAAACTGAGATGCCCCCAAGCTGGCTTCTTAAAACTGACTAAATATTTAAAAAGAGCCAAAAGAGCCGTTCTTTTGAACGGCTCTTTGAAATGATCGGATCGCCAAGATCCGGATCCCCTCAAAGAGCCATAAATCGCATCACTAGCCTACTGACATACATTCAGTTTTCACCCACCTGTTTAAGCTCACTTAAACCATAACGGACTGTATTTCCGTGAGATACTCTACATGAGAGACATTTGGGCTGCTGTGTGTGTATTTGAGCACTGAGAACTGATCGCGCGCTGTATGAGAACTGAAGAAGTGGAGCGCGCGCGAGAGAGAGCACTTCTATCAGCGCGTTTCCACCTATCGCACCTTCACTGACTTTAAGTTAATCGACAATGAATTGTGACTCCCGGGAAAAACGGGACGTCTGGTCACCCACTCCCTAACCCTTCGGTTGCTGAGGCCATTGTTTCAGATCGCTAGTTCGCATTTTGGTAGGCTATCCGTCCACTGCGGCTGCCATGCAAACGCACCTTATCTAATGACAGAGACGCACATTTTGAAAGACAAGACAGTTAACTTAGCCTTTAGGATGTATTTTGAATGTCTGGTAGTCCTCAAATAACATTTTAGTCCCGTCTCGTCTTGTTAACGAAGACGCGCATAAATTTCGTCATAGTTTTTATCATCAGATATTAGTTTTAGCTCGTCAACGTCTCGTCTTAGTCACAGAAAAAAGGTTTGTCGACGAATATTTTTCGTCGTCGTCTTCGTCAACGAAATTAACACTGCAGCACGGGCTGCTCCTTCTAACCCCTTGTTATCCGATGTTCTTCGTGAGAATCGGACCAAACTCAGAGTGGCAGAGACAAAATGGCGCAAATCAAATGATCCGTCGGACCGGAGTAGGTATCAGTCTTTGCTTTCATCTTTCTCTACTGAAGTCCACACTGCCAAATCCTCACATTTCCACAACAAGATCACCAGCGCTCCAGATATGCGTAATCTCTTCAGAACATTTAATTCTCTCCTCTGTCCCCCTCCTCCACCTCCCACCACTTTGATAACCGCTGATTACTTTGCCTCTTTTTTCACAGACAAAACTAGAACAATCAGTAACCAGTTCTCAACTTCACAGGACCTCCAATCAACCACATCCACTGCTCTAACTCCCATCTTCTCCTTCTGTCCCCTCACCGAGGCAGAAGTATCCAAACTTCTCCTCTCCAGCCATCCTACAACATGTCCTCTCGACCCGATCCCCTCACACCTTCTCCAAACAATCTCTCCCACACTCTTACCGGCACTCACACACATTATCAACACATCTCTCCTCACAGGCATCTTCCCCACAGCATTCAAGCAGGCTCAGGTAACCCCACTGATCAAAAAACCTACATTAAACGCTTCTCTTTTAGATAACTACAGACCTGTCTCTCTCCTTCCATTCGTAGGGAAAACACTTGAACGAGTTGTCTTCAACCAGCTCTCACGGTTTCTTTCACAGTACAACAAACTGGATGCTAAACAGTCAGGTTTCAGGAGTGGCCATTCAACAGAGACTGCGCTACTCTCAGTAACTGAAGCCCTGCGAACTGCAAAGGCTGATTCCAAATCGGCAGTCCTCATTCTGCTGGAACTTTCTGCTGCTTTTGACACTGTCAATCATCAGATTCTCCTGTCTACCCTCTCATCACTGGGCATCACTGGGATTCCACTTTGCTGGTTTGAATCCTATCTCACCGGTAGATCCTTCAGGGTGGCCTGGGGAGGAGAGGTATCCAAACCACATCAACTGGTCACTGGAGTTCCTCAGGGATCGGTTCTTGGACCCCTCCTCTTCTCCACATACACTACATCGCTGGGTCCCATCATACATGCACATGGCTTCTCCTATCACTGCTACACTGATGACACACAGCTCTATCTCTCTTTTCAACCAGATGACACAACGGTAGCTGCACGGATCTCAGGCTGCCTGGCGGACATCTCGGCATGGATGAAAGAACATCACCTACAGCTCAACCTGGCAAAGACGAAATTTCTGGTCTTCCCTGCCACTCCGACTCTACAGCATGACTTCACGATTCAGTTAGGCTCATCAATGATTACCCCATCAACTTCGGTCAGAAATATTGGTGTAATCTTTGATGACCAGCTGACCTTCAAAGAGCACATTGCAAAGACTGCTCGATCCTGCAGGTTTGCACTACACAACATCAGAAAGATCAGGCCCTTTCTGACAGAGCATGCTGTGCAACTTCTTGTCCAGGCCCTTGTTGTTTCTAGACTGGACTACTGCAATGCTCTTCTGGCTGGTCTGCCATCAAACACAATCAAACCTCTACAAATGATTCACAATGCAGCGGCACGACTGATCTTCAACAAGCCCAGAAGAGCGCATGTCACAACTCTCTTCATCTCCTTTCACTGGCTACCAGGGCTATCAAGTTCAAGACACTGACTCTTGCGTACAGAACTACCACAGGCTCAGCACCCTCCTACTTCCACTCACTATTACGAAACTACATCCCCTCCAGAAGTCTGAGATCTGCTAGTGAGCGACGCCTTGTGGTTCCATCACAGAGAGGCTCAAAATCACTCTCCAGAACATTCTCGTTCACCATTCCTGGCAGGTGGAATAATCTTCCCACCCCTATCCGGAATGCCGGATCCCTGGCAATCTTCAAGCAACAACTGAAAACTCATCTCTTTCGGCAGTACTTGACTTCATCCTAAACTCAAAAAAAACTCTTTCCCTCTATCTTTCTCTCCGCTTACTAGCTTGTACTTATTTGAACAATGACTGAGACTTGGTGTTACGAGCACTTCCTCTGTCTGATTGCCTCTTCAAGATTAATCGCTTTTTGTGTTCCCCAATTGTAAGTCGCTTTGGATAAAAGCGTCTGCCAAATGACTAAATGTAAATGTAAATGTAAAGCTTGGCTTACTGAATATCAGGTCCCTTTCTACAAAAGCACTTTTTGTAAATGATTTGATCAATGATAATAATCTAGATTTGCTCTGTTTGACAGAAACATGGCTAAAATCAGGAATCAGGAAAACTGTAGGTTAAAACAATATTAAATTTCACTTTTTTCCCACTAATTTCTTTTCTTTCTCGTTTCATTCCAATTACACACAAAATCTCTGTATCTCTGTGGAATTGTGATGGCGCGTCCAGACCTAGTTTTCACCCTCTTCTGTGATGTTATGTGGCTGGAATCAGACTCAGGTAAGCAAGCTTCTGATTGCTCATCTTGCACTTGAATGGGTGGAGCATGATCAGGTGTAGTGGTCACATGTTGATTGATCTTGACCATTAGTTTCTTTTTTGTACCAGTGACTGTTCTTTTTCACTGACTGTGGGCATTAGATGTCGTCGATTTCGTCTGAGTACTCCAGTATCTGACTGAACAAGGTAAGACCATGACGTCTCACACTTTCCCAGTATAGTGCGGATTTTACCCACTCTCTTTCATCATCCAGTTTCACTGCCACAGTGGAATCTCAGGCAATGATCGGGCACTGTTCCTCTTGTTGTAATACTTTCTATAGCTCCGTTTGGCCTTTTGATCTGCCTTTCTCACTTGCTGAAGATCTTTTTAGCTGTTTGCACTGCTCTCTCAGCTTCTCTGTTTGACTGGGCATAATAAGGGCTCGAAGTAAAGTGCTGGAAATCATAGTCTCTTGCAAAGTCCTTAAAAGCACTTCGGCTAACCTGCGGTCCATTGTCGGTAAAAAGAATGTTAGGAACTGCTGGATTTCTTTACTTAAACCTGGCCACCACACACTACATTTGGCTCTCTCCCTACATTTCACAATAAAGGGTGACCACTGTGCAGCTTTTGGAGTATATCGGACCTCATCTTTCGGGGAATTATGATCCTGTCGTCATACAGCAGTAGGTTCTGGAAAACTGACGTGATAACGTGCACTGTAGTATGATTTCAAGGCTTGAGGGACATTAGCTGCACACCTGAGCCAGCCATCAGTCACATATTTCCTCACCATTTGTAGCTCGAAATACCAACTCTATTTCTCCTTTCACAGACTCCATCTTTGCTTGGGAGATTGACCACGCATCGCTGACTGCATTCTCATAAGTCTCTACTCTTGCACTAGTTCGGAAACCTCTGTCGAAATGGTGGGCTGAGGGTGTCGTGACAGCGTATCGACAACCACCAGTTGTTTGCCGGGTACGTATTGTGCAACAGGATTGTATCGCATTATTCACAGTAAAAGTCTTTGACATCTCAGGGGAACTGAATCGAGATCCTTGGTATTTATCAACGGGATGAGTGGTTTATGGTCGGTCTGCAGGACAAAACTCTCAAATCCATACAGAAACCATGAAAATTTTTCACAGGACCACACAGCCGCCAGGCACTTTTTCGATCTGGGTATACATTTTTTTCAGCATCGGTCAGCACCCTGGAGCAGTAGGCCACCGGTTTCAGTTCTCTGTCATAGTCCTGCAGCAAAACGCCCCGCAGATTGTAACTGCTCGTGTCTGCGCTGACGACTGTGGGCTTTGTGACATCATAGAATGTTAGAACAGGAGCTTCTGTGATTTAGACGTTTTACATTATTAAACGCCTCCTCTTGTACAGGTCCTCAGTACCATACTGCATCTAGTTTCAACAGCTCATTGAGAGACCAAATGACATCGGAGAGATGAGGAACATACCTGTCCAAGTAGTGAATCCATTCCAAGCATTCTCCTTAGCTTTGAGATGTTCTCTGACTTTTCCAGGTGTGTGATAGCTTAGATTTTGGTTGAATCTGAGCATATGCCCTCCTTGTCTATGACGTGTTCTAAGTACCTGAGTTGACTCTTCACAGACTCTTCTGACATTTCTCAGTGTTCAACTTGAGACCAGCTCAGTCAATGGCTTCCAGCGCCCTACGCAGTCGGTGCTCATGTTCTTCAGGGGTGTTGCCATACACTAAAATATTGTCCATGAACACTGCAACCCCTTCTATGTCTTTAAGGATGGCTGACATCTCCCGTTGGAAGATTTCGGGTGCGCTGGTTATCTCAAAGGGTAGTCTAGATTCAATGTTTCGATAGGTGGAGCCTGATTCGACTCCCAATCTCACAGTTGAATATTCGCGGGCTGCTATGATCATACCATTTTGGCTATATGGGGGTGCTGAAATGTCTGATTTCACATAGAACTACCGATTTTCTCCAAATAAGTTAATATACAGGCTATTAAGATAATGCTGTAAATCTGAAAAGAAGGAAGCTTTAAATAAATATTAAACGTGTGTGAATAAATTGACCCACCCTATAGATTTAAGTTTCACTTTCCATAATCTGTGACCGACAGAGGAGCATCTTGGCGGTAGGGATTTAAAACTTTAACAACATTCAAATTGACACAGGCAAAGTGAAAGACTGGATTTTTTTGATCAGGTAGGGTACAAGTGATTTCAAACCATTTCAGCCGGTTTATATATATCGTGTATCTATTATTTATCTTGTATAAGATGCATTTGGTTGAGTTGTGAATATCTCTTCAGTGCGCAGTGCGAGCAGTACAAACAATGCAGAATATTAATAACTATGACTGGAACTGTCATATAGACATAACATTATAATGAGAACACACACTCAAAAAAATAAATCATGCCATAGTTTATTATTAAGTATTTGCATCCTTTTGATTTTATTTAAATAATCGTTTTTTCAAAAATTATGTAATCAGATTACTTACAATTAATCTAAACCTGCAAATTGTTTAAACTATTAGATTTAATCAGTTAAAAAGTATGAATGTAGTTTACATATAGCTAGATGTGGAACAAGCCAAATCCAAATATTTAAATTTTATGAGACTGATTTACATACAAATTTCGGGAAATAGAATTCTTTAGAAGCGGAAATGACGTTATTCCATACTCCACTCGGTAGAGGGCGGCAACAGCAGAAGGAGAAGCAAAGTTCCTATTAACATTTTACACTAGAACAACGTGGATCGTGGCCTGATTATAAGGTAAGTTACATATACAGTCATCCTTTATAATCTGTTGGTTTCTGCGTATATAAATGTATTATTAGCGCTGAGAATATCATATTACACTAATATTAATGCACTGATTATCACATTTTTCGTTAAGTCCATTAGCTAGCTAACTTGCACATGCAGCTAACACATGAGCCAACTTTAGCTACTCATTATCGGCCAGTATTAAGACATATTAGTAATTAGAATATATAGAGATGTTTTTTTCTGTATGTCCGCATTTTCTGACTTAAAAAAGGATGGTGACACGTGCATTCGTAAATTCAGATTTAAAGTGGTGGGTAACTTTGTAAAGATTCAAATCACAAAATTGCGTTAAATTGTTTATGTTTCTTGTATGTATGCTACAAATAATTGTTTTTTTTTGTTTTAGAAAAATTAATATATCAGATTACAAACAGTGGAAACCATTTTGAATTTTAGGTGATTCAACATAAAAAACATATTTTAATATATAGTTGAAAACATATTTGCTGTGTTTGATCTATAGGCTTTAGTGGGTCCTTTAGTTGGTAAAGAAATGGCACTACAATTCTGTGCAGTGTCCCAGGCACTTACCTTAACACCATAACAACCTTAAATAACCAAAAATGAGCAGTTAGACAGTTAGACATTTTTTACTTTCATATGAGTTAAATACATTTTTCCACAAAAACATGATCTATCAAAAAAATAAATAAGTAAATAACTGAGTCACGTGACCCTTTGTATAATTTATATTATTATATTATTATTATTTTGCAGGTAATGTGCTGTAAACTATCCACCTGAAAGCCAGAACTTGTTGCACACAACTGATCATTTTTCTTTTCTCTTTGTTCATAGATATGTGAATGTGGCCATGTAAAGTGTGTGACATTACACTATCTACGAGGTATGAGTTGCTTAAACATTTTTAAGCGTGTTTTAACAGAAAATTTTAACCATTTTCATGTTATCACAGGCTATCCCCCCGATTTAGTGCACGATTTATTAGAGGGTGTTGTCCCTTTTGAACTGGCACATTGTTTCAGTGTGCTCATCTCTAAGAATTATTTCAATCTTGAATGCCTTAACACGCGCATCCTCAAATTTCCTTACAAGTGGAGTGACAAAAAAAATAAATCTCACATCATACCATGCAACTACTCATCCAGGAAGACAATTGGTGGTAACGCCCATGAGAATTGGAACTTAATACGATTGCTTCCATTTCTTGGAGAAGTGTAGTAACCCATATGTTTAAAATAGAAATGCATATTCATATTGTTACGTCTCGTTTCAAGTGAAGAACATCCTGTTCTTTTTATCTTTTTCAGATCAACTTGGAGTTCATGTGTATAACAGCTGTTCCTCTGACATCCAAATTCATTGGTCAACTGGACAAATACACTGATGACCTGCTGAAGGTTTTCCATCACAAAGGAGGAACTGCAGGACAGAAATTCCGCAGGATAATGGCACTGACAGCTGAAGTAAGTGCGTTTTTTGGTTGTTTTTAATGTATTGCATCATGTATTCCAGTAGTTATTCATCATGACGGGGTTTTAGAAACCTTTCCCTGACATACACATGTAGAGACAAACATTTTTACACACATTTATTTGATTAGTGGGGACATCCTAATCTTACTATCACACATATTCAAAAGAATTTATTGGCCTAATTGTTTAAATATACTATTGTTAGATCATTATACATAGCATTGTCAAGAAAAAATAGTATACAATATAAGAAAAACAACCACAAATTCCTATTGAAAATAAGGTACTTGATTAAGATAATTGTCTTTATACTTGAAATTCAGCCTCATTTAAATTGTAAATCAGTTACTAATGTTATGTTTTTTTGGGATCTTTTTACACTTTGAGAATGAAGACATAAACATCAAGCGTGATTGCATCCTAAGGAGCCTGAGTGTCTACCTTAATGAGGATCTTGAGACACTTGTCAAAGAATTTGTGGTAAGTATATGTTAAAATACTCTTTATGCTAGAATTGTTAGAATTTTTTTGATAGATATGTTAAATTCATTTCTCAGGAGTTTTTAAAATTAAAACTCTTGTATATTTATCATTACTGCATTTTATTTGTAAAGTACTGGTGTTCAATAAAAATACAGTATACAAGCCAATAACGGCTAACATTTTACATAATTTTATTCAGTGTCTGAATTGTAATTCATTTACAGCTCACTGAACGTTCATTAACAGCTAAAACTAAATAAAAAAATAGATAAACTTAAAATAAATTACACTCCTCTTCCAATCAGCTGTTTCCATTGCTCTTTTTACTCTACAAAAGCAAAATCACAGTGTTGGATATTGTAATGTAAACACTGCCATAACACATTCAGTACTGAAATTTGTTTTGTACAGGACATCGTATTGTGCATGTTGCATAGTGAGTTTAAAATGATAACCTGAATTATTATTATTTTTTTTTTTTTTTCAAGTCTTAGGCCAGTAGTAGCTTCACCAACAAAAAAGTCGGTTTAATTCAGTTATTACTATCTCCACACAGAGATCTGATCTCATCATCATCAGTTCGTCTGGAATGACATGAAGAAACAGAACAAACTGAGACAGACTAAATCCAGAAGAACTGTGTCAACATCTCTCAGACACTTGAAGAAAAAAATCTTCCCTCAAAGCTACCTGAAAAACTATGGGCAAGTGTACCTTAGAACAGAAGCTGTGTTACCAAAAGCTGTAATACCAAATATTTATTTGATTTAGTTAATAGAAGTTAATTAATAAATTAAATCTATTTATGGCATTATTTTTAACGCATCCTCATTTTACAGCATTTTTACACGAGTGTCTAAAACTTTGAACCGTACTGTAGCTTTGCAGGTAGGTTTTTTGAAGAGTCTGAGAGATGTTGCCACAGTTCTTCTAGATTGAGTCTGTCTCAGTTTGTTCTGTTTCTTCATGTCATTCCAGACAGACTGATGATGGTGAGATCAGATCTCTGTGTGGAGCACTGGCTGTTGTCAGACTCCTTGTGCAGACAATAATGTCAATGCATTATTACAATTAATGACAAAAATAATGTTTGGAAATATAAACTGATATTTCCAACTGACACGCTACCGCAAAAGATGGAAATAACCGACTTAAAACCATTTTTTGTTGGTGAAAATACTAGTGGCCTAAGACTTTTGCACAGTACTGTGTGTGTGTATATATATATATATATATATATATATATATATATATATATATATATATATATATATATATATATATATATATATATATTATTAAATGTGTGTGTGTGTGTGTATATATATATATATATATATACAATTAAATGTGTGTGTATATATATATATATTAAATGTGTGTATATATTATTAAATGTGTGTGTGTGTGTGTATATATGTATGTGTGTATATATGTGTGTGTGTGTGTGTATGTATGTATATATGTATGTATATATATATATATATATATATATATATATATATAATAAAAAAAATTATATGATCTGCTTTTAAATGTATATAAAATATATATATATATATATATATATATATATATATATATATATATATATATATATATATATATATATATATATTCACAACTCATTCTCTTCGTTTCTCCTCCAGGACTGTGAAAGTCCAGAGGCTGAGTCGGGGATTGCACAGACAACCATGGGCATCTATGTCATTCGGACAGAGGGTGCTGGTCCTGGAGATGGAGATGAGCCAACAGATGTTGGAAAGGTGTGGACGTTCTGTCACCCTTGGATGTGTGATGCTTTTTGGACTCATATATGCACTTAACCTGAATTACCCAAAGGACCTTAAATGCACATTCAAAGTGTTTCAGAAAATCTTGATGGAACTGGATACTACCAAACTGTCTCCAAAAGTCCAAGAATTGAAAATTAAGATGCTTCAGTGATTTGTTAACAGATATTTCCTCCTTAAAAGCAAGTGGGTTGACTTTTTCTAAATGTTTGTAAACTTTTAAACAACAGTATTTAAAAAGTTTAACGTAGTTATTGTAACTAGTTATTTTATTGTAGAATGTTTGTCCTATACAGCTGTTACTAAAATAAAACACACAAAGTGTGGTGCGAAGACACTCAATTTTATTTTGTTGATTTTCAATTGATTTTTTTGTTATTTGTTTTTATTATTTCCTGGCAACCAACCATTCTAAATTTAAACTAATTATTGCATGTCACTCTGTATGTTAGTGTAATATAAGCAGTGCTGTTAACAGGTTATCTGTCTACCTTGAATCTTCTCTTGAGGAAACATATCTGTAGCACTGGCTAATGTTTAGCACATTTTTTTGTAGGTTTTGTTATTCTCAAAATATGTTTTGAAGCATTAAAACAATTGTAAAACAAGGTGGTCTGACTGTTGTTGTTTGTGTGTGTGTGGTTAGATTTTGTTGTAGCATATTGTGATTTAGGCAGGGGATTTAGGGAAGAAAAATAAATATATTAAAATGCATTGGGTTTATTAATAAAAATATCTAAATATGATGCAGTTAAAATAAATTGGGTTAATTATGTAATGATAAATAATGTTCTTTCTTATGAATTTAAAACAAATTGAATTTATTGGTACTATTACTTAAATCTTAGTCTTGCACATTTAATTTACATATGACTTGTAAATAGAAATCAAATAAAGTTTATTCGTTTGCTTAAGTTAAAAAATATGTAATCCAAATGGATGGAAATTTTACATGTAATCAAAATACATAAATCTTACTTGTTAGGCCTAAATATTTTTTTGAGTGCACTTATAATAAAACACTGTTTATTTTTAAACTTTAGTTGCCTTGTTTCTGCACGTTGTTGTGTGAAGAACGTGTCCACAAAAAGAGTTAATTCAGAGCAGACACGTTCATGCGTGCACATTTTGCCTATAGCCTATGTTCCGTCCTATGACGTATTTTATTTGTAATCACTTTTTTTGTGCTTTGAGCTGTTTTTTTTCTTTTGTTTCTCCTTATGTCTACTGCCACCATGCTCATGCTGGTGATTGGGATCACCTGTTGCTGATTTGCTGCCCATTAATCTCAGCTCCACTGATTGGCTGCAGTCGGGAGAATGTCAGCATATAAAGCCAGCACCATCTCACAACAAGGAGGGAGAGGGAGAGTTGCAGATGCTAACTTGCCGCATGGACTTCTTTTCCCTTGTTCCAGATAGCTTCATCCTGTTATGTTGTTGAAACCTGCTAACCATTGGTGTAATTGTAAATGTGGTTAAAGATTTATAGTTTAAGAATTTAAGTTTTTTTTTAAAAGGAAACCTGTAGGGAGGTGGGTGCCATTTTTGTTTGAATCCGCTTTTCTCCTGTTTATGTGTAGTCAGGGAGAAAGGGAACTTTATTTGTTATTTATTTACTTTTTTTTTTTTTAATGTTTAGGTAAGTTATGGTTAAAACTTAGTTCGAAACGCTTTTGTTTGTTTTGTTGGTCTTTGCCCCCTCCTGAAGTTTGTTTCCTTTTGTCTTTTTCTTTTGATTCAATAAATACTTTTCTAAGCTTATTAGTTTACTGGGTCTGGAGACAAGAAGTTCCTGTGCTGTCTCTCTCTCTCTCCAAAACTTTGTTACTGCTATGCTTAGTACTCCTAGATTTAAAAAAAAAAAACAGGCTAGCACGTAACACCTATAAGTCGTAATATAACGTTATGTTGTATAAATAATTAAGTATATTCTATATGAGATATGATGAGTTAAATCTCATTAATTAAAAACCTGCTATCAAATGCTTCATTCTACTGGTCATCTTCAGCACGCAGCTCAAAACAGAAATGCAACACATTAATAACTTCTGTCATATACATAACGTTATAATGAGAGCAATATTGTAAAAAATGTTGTGAATTCTTAGGGTTTCGCTGACGTTTAATGCTATCTTTTAATCAAAACATAAAACATTATTTTTGTATCTGCGAGGCATCCCTAACACATTTTCCCTGTGTTAACATCAGTAATTATGACTGTCGAATGTCTGACTGCTCTTGGTAATTTGCTCCCAAATATATGATTCGACTATCAGTCGACTATCTGCAAGATTCGAAAATTCCGATTCGACTATCTTTCGCGGCTCCGAAGTCACATGTGTTTGCTAGCTCATGCAGGCTGCAAATATATTCCTCAGCCATTTCACCTGGCTTTTGAACCCTCATGTGGAATCGTGCACGCTCGTGAATAACGTTAGCTTTGGGTACGAAGTAGTCATCGAGCTTTGTGATTACAGCATCATAATCCTCTCGGTCTCCCTCTCCGAACATAAATGTCTGATACACTTGTTCAGCTTCTTTTCCCATTGAATAAAGCAGCATGCAGACCTGTACTTCAGCCTCCTCCTTGTCCAGTTTAGTGGCTATCCTGTAGCGGTGAAATCTTTGACCCCACTCTGGCCATCTTTCGGGGTGGCTAAAGTCAACATTGTCCGGGTTCTATTGCTTTCAGTTACTTACCTTGTGTGTCAGATTAAGACGTGTTTATTCTTATCTACAATAATTTGCTAAATGTGTTACAAAAACTGACCCCCCAAAAAAGCAGTATACATGTATTACAAATGACTCATTTTGCATTCCATCTTTATGTAAGAAACAGTGAAACTTAAGGTTTCAAAATGTTCCCACTGCGTAAACGATAATGCCTTTTCCCTGCTGTCTCTTTATCTAAGTCAAATGTTTCTCGTTAAATGCAAGGATTTATAAATTATATCTCTTGGTGGGGGGGGTAGTTTCAAGTGAACGTTCAAAATACATTATTTGGGTAATACTTTACAATAATTAACTAACACTTTAGTACACTTTAATACATTAACTAACATTAGGCTAAGTAATGGAACCTTATTGTAAAAAATTATTTGTTATTACAAAAACACTGTTAAATTAAACAGAAAAGCAAGCAGGTGTGCATGATTTGGCATGGCCGGCAATACAAATAATAATCGTTTTCTAACCTAAATCCTGCGTTTGGACCAGGCTCGGTTGCAGAATCACATCACTCTGTGGCTGTGCTTCTGAAATTATCTTTATCTATATAGTGTAGTAGTTAGCTATCTCTGTGTCATACGTGGCTGCTTTTCAAGCATGACAAACACCAGTTTTATTTGAATTCTGAATATATTCATATGCCTACAGCATGGAAAGAGCAAAGAGCGCTCCATTTAAAATTATTACTCATTATCACTCATTCATCACAATCTCACAAAGTTCCATTTTAACCAATGAATGTGACCACTCAATAAAACTTTGTTTTAAATGAAGTTACGAACATGATAGAACTTGGTACTGGACAAAAAGTGAGTGCGTGGATTCCAACCTAAACACCTCTGATTGCCATTGCGTTGTAGAAATCAACAAACATGTCTGTGATTGGCTACGCTGTTCACCTCTGCGAAAATGCATTGTAAAATCAAATGACGCTTTCCAAAGCAGAAGGGCAGATACACTGGATTGGTTGCCAAATCTATTTCGTTATGCTATTATTACGAAGAAAACCGATCCTAGACCAGGAGTTATGGGCAGCTTTTCCCATCTAAAAGCAATCAGTTAGACTATTATACACTATGGGAGGGTTGCACCAACAAGGATTAAGTTTAAATCTAGATTAAATCAAGGTTTATCTAATAATTCTGTTGCACCAAACTTTAAACCTTGTTTAAAAATAAGCAGGTTTACATTTAAACCATCAGTCTGATCCTGGATTTATTTTATGTTTAAAATAGATTAATCCTATTGTTTCATAACTTTAAACTCAGATTTAAATCAAGTCAAGTAAAGTCACCTTTATTTATATAGCGCTTTTAACAATACAGATTGTGTCAAAGCATTTAACAGTATCAAATTGGAGGATAGTGTCAGTAATGTATAAAAATAAGATTAAACACTTCATTATTACACAGCATTTCATTATTGAATTCAGTTGTCTAGCTCAGTTTAGTTTAAATAGTATCTGCGAAATCAAATTGACGATAATCACTAGAAATTAAGTGTCCCCAACTGAGCAAGCCAGAGGCGACAGCAGCAAGGAACCAAAACTCCCTCTGACAGAATGGAGAAAAAAAACCTTGGGAGAAACCAGGCTCAGTTGGGGGGCCAGTTCTCCTCTGGCCAGGAGATAATTGTTTATTTATTGTTTACTTATTGTTTTAATTAAAATTTTAAATGTATAAATGTATTTATTTCTATTTTATATTGTTGCAATTTCTAATACTAATAGTATTATGTAGTTAGGTATTTTATTATATTTTTAGTTCTTTTATTTTATTTTTAGTTTTATTGTATTTAAGTCGAGGTCTTCACTGGAGATATGTTCCTGGGGCTCATCCAGGTGTCCCGGCCTCCGCCGACGATCAGGCAGACATCATCTCCCGGCTCCGATCCACCATCTGATCCGGACACGGACTGAGAAACAGAATAAGAAAGAAACAGACAAATATTAGCATAGATGCCATTCTTCCTATGATGTAACGAGTACATCGTGTGTTATGGGGAATGTTCCCGGTTCCGGTTGATCTAATTAATGCAGCCTAACAATCCTTTAATGGATTTGAATAATAGAAGCGTATTAGTGTGTTATGTGTAAACCAGGTTAAAGAAAAGTGTCTTTAATCTAGATTTAAACTGACAGAGTGTGTCTGCCTCCCGAACAGCGTTAGGTAGATTGTTCCAGAGTTTGGGTGCTAAATAGGAAAAGGATCTGCCGCCCGCAGTCGATTTTGATATTCTAGGTATTATCAAACGGCCAGAGTTTTGAGAACGTAGCAGACGTGGAGGACTATAATGTGATAAGAGCTCGCTCAGGTACTGAGGAGCTAAGCCATTCACGGCTTTATAAGTAGTTAACAAGATTTTAAAATCTATACGATGTTTGATAGGGAGCCAGTGCAGTGTTGACAGAACCGGGCTAATATGGTCATACTTCCTGGTTCTAGTACCCAGATAGCACACGTACGTCTGCAAGATGTCTATTAAAGATCTCTTGATCTGGAAAGCATCTGCTGTCTACAAACATCTGGCAGATGTCTTTCAGATGTCAGTTTTACATACATTCTAAATCATAAACATCTTAAAGACATCTAATAGACGTCTATTTGACATCTAAAAGGAAACGTCCTAGACGTATTGCAGATGAGCAAACACCCTAAAAAGTACATCATGCAGATGTAAATGTAGACATCAAATAGACGTCTCTGAGATGTACGTGTGCTATCAGGGAAGAACTCTAGCTGCTGCATTTTGGACCAGCTGTAGTTTGTTGATTCAAGCGTGCAGAACAACCACCCAATAAAGCATTACAATAATCTAACCTTGAGGTCATAAATGCATGAATTAGCATTTCTGCATTTGACGTTGGTTGAGAGCATAGGTCGCAATTTAGATATATTTTTGAGATGGAAAAACGCAGTTTTACAGATGCTAGAAACATGGCTTTCAAATGAAAGATCAGAATCAGAATCAGAATGAGCTTTATTGGCCAAGTATGTTTACACATACAAGGAATTTGTTGTAGTGACAGAATCTCCACAGTGCAACAGAAGGACAGTAACAGGACAGGACACAGGTAATGAAACAAAATAACAGGAAATAGCCAATGACCAATGTACAAAGCAGCAAAAAAAAAGTAAAAAATACACAATATATAATATATAATATAGGCGACTATGTATGTACAGGTCAAGTATGTGCAAATTAGAAATGAGAAAATAAAATAAGTGAGTGTGGTGAATGGATAATTTATTAGTTGTGTGTTCTACGTTTATTTATTGAGTGTTCATGAGATGTATTGACTGAGGGAAGAAACTGTTCCTGTGTCTGGTCGTTCTGGTGCTCAGAGCTCTGTAGCGTCGACCAGATGGTAAAAGTTCAAAGCGGTTGTGTGCTGGATGTGAGGGGTCCAGAGTGATTTTACCAGCCTTTTTGCTCACTCTGGATAAGTACAGTTCTTGGAGAGTGGGGAGGGTTGTACCAATGATTCGCTCAGCAGTCCGGACTACCCTCCGTAGTCTTCTGAGGTCAGATTTGGTAGCTGAGCTGAACCAGACAGTTATTGAGGTGCAGAGGATGGATTCAATGATGGCAGAGTAGAACTGTTTCAGTAAGTCCTGTGGCAGGTTGAACTTCCTCAGCTGGCGAAGAAAGTACAACCTCTGCTGGGCCTTCCTGACAATGGAGTCAATGTGAATATCCCACTTCAGGTCCTGAGAGATGGTGGTGCCCAGGAATCTGAATGACTCCACTGCAGTCACGGTGCTGTTCATGATGGTGAGTGGGGGGAGAGCAGAGGGTTTCTCCTGAAGTCCACGATCATCTCCACCGTTTTGAGCGTGTTAAGCTCCAGGTTGTTGAGACTGCACCAGACAGCCAGCTCCTTAACCTCCTGTCTGTAAGCAGACTCGTCACCGTCCTGGATGAGGCCGATAAGTGTGGTGTCGTCTGCGAACTTCAGGAGCTTGACAGAGGGGTCTTTAGATGTGCAGTCGTTGGTGTAGAGGGAGAAGAGCAGTGGGGAGAGTACGCAGCCCTGAGGAGCTCCAGTGCTGATGGTTCGAGTGCTGGATGTGAATTTGCCAAGCTTTACTAACTGCTGTCTGTCTGTCAGGAAGCTGTTGATCCACTGGCAGACGGAGGTGGGGACGGAGAGCTGAGTTAGTTTATTTTGAAGGGTTTCCGGGATAATGGTGTTAAAAGCAGAGCTGAAGTCCACAAACAGGATCCTCACATAAGTCCCTGGTCTGTCCAGATGCTGCAGGATGAAGTGCAGTCCCAGGTTGACTGCATCATCCACAGATTGGATGATGCAGTCAAACAGCACACCTAGGTTCCTAATTAGATTGCTATCAAACAGCACACCTAGGTTCCTAACTGATTAAGAAGAATTGACAGAGCAGCCGTCAAGTGTTAGATAGTGTTCCAGGTTATTACCTGTGGGGTTTTTAGGTCCGATAATTAACACTTCTGTTTTTTCAGAATTTAGCAGTAAGAAATTACTAGAAATTACAGTTTTTTATAACGACTATGCATTCCCTTAGTTTCTCAATTTGGTGTGTTTCACCGGGCCGCAAAGAAATAAAGAGCTGAGTATCATCAGCATAACAGTGAAAGCTAACACCATGTCTCCTGATAATATCTCCCAAGGGTAACATGTAAAGCGTGAACAGTAACGGCCCTAGTACTGAGCCTTGAGGTACTCCGTACTGCACTTGTGATCGATATGATACCTCTTCATTCACTGCTACGAATTGATGGCGGTCAGATAATTAAGGATTTACTTTAAACTTACAGGAGGTTTAAATACAATAAAGTGCACTTACAGTTACAGTATGTGGCTGATTGAACAAAGACAGAAACAGTGGGTGCCCTAGGGTCTCAGAGAGATGTTTATTATAAATGAAAATTAAAGCACGCTGAGCCCGCAGATTGTGAGGGTTGTAACAGCCTGTAGTAAACTCGCGTCTGCCATCGAGTCCGGGATGTGAATGCGTCATCTCGGTGTACGACAAAGAAAAGAAGACAGGTTCGCGGTCGTGCCTCTCGTTTCTCACGGCCGCTCCACACGCGTGCAGGACGGCGATCAAACGGACGGGGCGCCGCTGTCACGAACGGAGGTAGTCATTCCATGAGTCATGCCAGTTATTTTCTCTTATCTCGGTTGTTTTGTCATAAACTATACTTCATTAATTGATACATGACTATATTATAAAAAGATTATAAAATCCGTACTGCCTCAAAGTTTTATTGCTTGCTTGATCAGCCGTTTTGATCAACGGTCTCTAAGACTTTTTACAAGTTTATTTCCTTTATCGACAAAAGCAATTTATGTCAGAGACAGAGGATAAGGAATTTTGCTGATTAATTACAAGAGAAATGCATCATGGTGGAGAAAATTAATCGTAGATGGAGGTTTTAATCGCAGGTTAATATTCTAATCCCCGATTTGTTAATCTCAGTTTAAAATTAAGTGGTGCAACACAACTCAATTTAAAATAAAATCCAGATCAACAAATCCTTGATTAGCTCTAAACTTTGCTTAATTTAGTTCTTGTTGGCGCAACCCACCCGAGTTGGGTTAAGACTATTAATAAGTCTATTATACATGCTAAAGTAAAGTCCGACCGTCCCCCTCGGTCCGGAGAGGGAGCACAGGGATGTCCGTGAGGGGGCAAAATTATTATTTTTTTAATAATTATAATTAAGACATTGGTGGGTTGCCTATGTCCCACCCTAACAGAAGTATTAACATTTTTGTGGGGGTTTTTTTATTTAATTTTTTTGTCACCTTATTTTTAGTTTTGCACAAAGTGACAGTTTATTGTATATTTATTTGTTTGTTTTCAGAGATACAACTATAATCCAGCATTCTCGCAGTGGCAGTTACAGTGACAGCACCCTCTGGCTGCATGAGGATGAGAACAGAATCCAGAGTAGTCGTCACTTTCAGGAAATGGAACAAAGGTGAATGCCAATAAACATATGCTCATATAAATACACAGTATGTGTTTATATAAACAGTATTGTCAATGTGATTGTTTGTAGAAATTCTTATATATATAAATATAATTACCTAAAATTCTAATTATTGGTTAAACAACAAAATAGACATTATTCAAATCATTGAAAGAAAAAAATTGTCTTTGTAATTTATGTCAGGTCTTCCAGTTACACATGCTTTGGTTTTTTTCACATCAGTTGTTTAGTTTATTTGTTTGGTTGGTTGGTTTATCTTTGCAATTACTTAAATGACCGATTATTACGTCACACATTTCTTTGGCTGATTTAAAAAAAAGAGTGCCTGACTTATAACCATTCTTGTAACATTAATTTTATGATTTAAGAAGTGCTTCTATTGTCTCACTTATATAATTATATATAATTATAATTATATATTATATATATATATATATATAATCTCACTTAATAATTAAACCTTTTTTTTTTTTTTTGCTAGCAATGAATTTTAATTTTTAAAAAACAGAGAATACAGCTCTCTATAGATATAGGCGCATTGACCTGTCTGCACACTAGGGCGAAAGGATTGACTAAAAATGTACTTCAAGGGGTCATGACATGAGAAATCAAGTTTTATTTGAGCTTTTGATATATAAAAGGTCTTTGTACCATTATTTCATAGCTTGAAACGTCCTTCTCATTATAAAAATGCATTTATTTAAAGGTACACTACGCAATTTTTGAAAAATGAGTATCGGACCCAGACCCAAAACACACTTGTAGCCAATCAGCAGTAAGGGGCTTGTCTTGTAATGATAGAAGAGAGCACTCCATTTGATTGCACAGGACAGATATTAGCAGATCGACTATAGATAGAGAAATGGAAGATACGTGTGGGGCAGAGATATCAAAATAGGGGTGAGGTCCTGTGACATGTTTGTCACAGGACCTCACAAAATGTCCCCTTGTGTGGGCCAAATTACTTTTTGTTAAACCGTAGTTTGCTCACAATTACAAATTCTATTAAACATGCATTCTACAATATAATTTACAAAAAATCTAGGAAAACTTTTTTCAAAGATGATTCTATGTTATTTTAGGGGTGTACAATATTGACACAAAATGTAATTTATTTTTATTTTTATATTTTAAATATTAATGATGACCATATTTTGGCAAGTGTGTTTTTGAGATGCTTGGTTTAAGGCTGTCATGGATACAAAATATGACACTAAAGCTGCCAGTAGGTGGCAGCAAGTCCCCGTCTTAATGAGCGATCCATTGACTCATTCATTCAAAACGCTTGATTTGTTTAGAGACGAAGATTGTCTTTATGAAATGGCCACTGAATCATTGACTTGAACCTGATTTGATCAAAGAGACAGATTCATTCAGTAACAAAATACACATTGCTGCTCGGAAAAGAAAATTGGTCTTACTCCGGCTTTGTTAAAAAATTTTCATTGCCGAGACAGAGATAAACAGACAGCATTGTGACTAAAATGTAACACGCTTAATACTAGCATCTTGTTTGTTGAGCTGTTGTATAAAATCTATAAATTTGCGATCGTGCTGACATTCGGGAAAGCTACACTTGTTATAGTTAACGTTACTTAACCATCATGACATAAATATTAAAAACAAAATCTCTTACAGGGCAGTTTGCCTCTATATCTTGAATTATATTATAACTGTATTCTGATTGCCTTCATCTGGCACTGAAAAACTAGCAAAGTCTAGTGCACTTGCAAGTTACAAAATGTCAGCTCACACCATTAAAGGGGACCTATTATGCAAAAATATGGGACTTATAAAGTTTGTGATAGCAAACTCCGCCGTGCTCCCTGTCTGTGTAATTCACAAACGCTAATTTATTATGCACAGTACAATCAGATGACTGACTTTGAAACAGAGTTTTCTGTAAAGATAACAGGCTTGTACTAATAGGGTAATGTTTATTTGCAAAGGCTAGCACTGCTATTTCCGGAGAGTAAGCTCTTGAAGCTCCGCCCCCTTTCTCTGGGAGCACCAGCTCATTTGCATTAAAGCAACATACTCAAATACAGAGTGTTTTGGCTCACATCCTAAAAGTGGCAATTTTAACAAGCTATAAATAATTATCTGTGGGGTATTTTGAGCTAAAACTTCACATAAACACTCTGGGGATATCAGAGACTTATTTTACATCTTGTAAAAAGGAGCATAATATGTCCCAACAACAGTTCAGTATTAGTACACGATAAATATTGCACAGCCGTAGCTCATTTACTTTTTCCATGCTAAGCTGTCCAGAACACCGCATTGTCGTTTAATATTGCACACTTTTACCACAGCAACGGGTTGTGATTAAACATAATCTGCGTTACCTATCTGCGTTGAGATCACAGAACTTTTCTTTCCATTTCTCCTCAAATAGCCTGTCCTCACTTCCAGGTCAATATTGTTCTTCTGGTCATGTTTAAAATAGCAAGTAACTTGCCAAACAAGCATCAGTTACGACGCAGCTTTCATCATATTATCATCGTGCTGCTCGAGATTCTGGCGCGTGTGCAGGTCTCCCGACTCCCAAGGCGTAACATTCAACGCAAATAAATAAGCAATTTGTTCCGCTTTTACTTAAAAATTTAATATTATAGTGAATAAACTTTATTTAATTTTCAAAATAATGTTTTATTTATTATTTTATATTATTGTTCAAATCATCCTGCGGGCCGGATTGGACACCTTTGTATGTTTGACACCCCGGAGTTAGAGGGTCAAATAAAGATGGAAGAGAAGTGTTTTTAGCCGATTCTTGAAGATGGCTAAGGACTCAGCTGCTTGGATTGAGTTGGGCAGGTCATTCCTCCAGGAGTGAATATTTAATTTAAAAGTCTGTGAAAGTGATTTTGTGCCTCTTTGGGATGGCACAATAAAGCGACGTTCACTTGCCGCTGTCGCCTCTGGCTTGCTTAGTTGGGGACACTTCATTTCCAGCGATATCGTTGACTTGATTGCATTTAAACTATTTAAACTGAACAGAGCTGGACGATGCCATCACTGAATTCAATAATGAAATGCCTTTAATGCACATAAGTCTGAAGTCAAGTCAAGTCACCTTTAATTTATATAGCGCTTTTAACAATACAGATTGTGTCAAAGCAACTTTCCAATATCAAAATAGGAAAATAGTGTCAATAATGTAAAATGACAAGATTAAACTCTCAATTTTCAGTTAAAGGCATTTCATTATTGAATTCAATGATGTTATCCTCCAGCTCAGTTCAGTTTAAACAGTATCTGTGCAATCAAGTCGACGATATCGCTGGAAATTAAGTGTCCCCCAACTAAGAAAGCCAGAGGCGACAGCGGCAAGGAACCAAAACTCCATCGTGACAGAATGGACAAAAAAACCTTGGGAGAAACCAAGCTCAGTCGGAGGGCCAGTTCTCCTCTGGCCAGACGAACCAGCAGTTCAATTCCAACTGCAGCAAAGTTAGATTGTGTAAAGGACTCATCTGGTTCCCGAGGTCTTGTCCCGATGGCCATCTAGGTGACAAGGTCTTCAATGGGGATCTGTCTCTGGGGCTCATTTAGGTGTCCTGATCTCTGCTGAAATTCAGGGTTGTAGAGGTCGTCTCTAGGTGCTGATCCACTGGATCTGGGTGACTGCAGTGACCATCTGATCTGGATACGGACTGGATCGGGTGGCTATGGTGATCTCGGAATAAGAATGAAACAGGCTAATATTAGCATACATGCCATTCTTCTTACGATGTAACAAGTACATCGGGTGTTATGGGAAGTGTTCCAAGTTCTGTTTGACCTAATTAATGCAGCCTAACAATCCTTTAACGGATTTGAATATTAGAAGCTTATTAGTGTAATATGTGTAAAGCCCGGCTCACACTGTGCAATTTTGGCCACGATTTGGTCGTCTGAGAGAAATTTTGAAAATCCTAAAAGATTCCTATAATCCTAGGCTAAAATCGGTTGTCTAGATCGCTGGTTTGACATGTTCACCGACAGCCGATTAATGGCCGTTGCAATCCATTTTTTCCTCCGATTAAATTCTGGCAGTGTCAGAAGATTTCAGACACTTTCCTGCAGTGGGACATCTCCTACGACGACCGTCAAACCAAGAACCAATAGGAGCACTGAACTTGATGACGCAATTAGCGCGACAACTTCAAACTTCAACTTCGTTATTTGTAAAAACAATATATGTACAAAGTAAAGTTTACTTAAAGTTTATTTATTAAGGGGCAGGATGTTTAAACTCGAATAACAAAATTACCTCAAGTTCGCTCTGTAGAACTGGAAGTCCATAAAGTCCTCTTTTGCCCAGCCATGACTTGCTCCACACACGTCGTCTTTTTCGTTTTTTTTAACATCAAGGCATGTAATTAATCAAACTAACGCTACACGTTGCTGTTGTTTGCTAGCTACCATTATAGCGAGAGAACGCGGGTCACGTATTGATGACGTAAAACTCCGGACAAGTCTTCTTGAGTACGTCCGTTTTTGTCGCATCTTGACTGTCGTACAGTCTGACATTAAGACAACTGAGATCCTACAGTCTGACATGGGGATCATGTTCGTACAGTGTGACAAGCAACAATCGCAAAAGACTATTAAAAATCGCACAGTGTGAGCCCGGCTTAAGCCAGGTTAAAGAGATGGGTCTTTAATCTAGATGTGTCTGCCTCCCGAACAGTGTTAGGTAGATTGTTCCAGAGTTTTGGCACAAAAATAGGAAAAGGATCTCCCGCCCATAGTTGATTTTGATATTCTAGGTATTATCAAATGGCCAGAATTTTGAGAACGTAGTGAACATGGAGGACTATAATGCATTAAGAGCTCGCTCAAGTACTGAGGAGCTAAACCATTCAGGGCTTTACAAGTAATTGACAAGATTTTAAAATCTATACGATGTTTAATAGGGAGACAGAACCGGGCTAATGTGGTCATACTTCCTGGTTCTAGTAAGAACTCTAGCTGCTGCATTTTGGACTATATGGAGTTTGTTTATTAAGCGTGCAGAACAACCACCCAATAAAGCGTTACAATAATCTAACCTTGAGGTCATAAATGCATGAATTAACATTTCTGCATTTGACTTTGAGAGCACAGGTACTCATATGGTACTTTCTGGGTACTCAAAGCGCTTTACATAGAAAGGGGGAATCTCCTCAACCACCACCAATGTGCAGCATTCACCTGCATGATTTAACGGCAGCCATATTGCCCCAGAAGGCCACCACACACCATCTTATTGGTGTAGAGGAAAGCCAATCAGTGTATGGGGATGATTAGGAGGCCATGATGGTCAGAGGCCAATGGGCAAATTTGGCCAGGATGCCGGGGTAACACCCTACTCTTTCTCGAAGGACATCCTGGGATTTTTTTTAATGACCACAGAGAGTCAGGACCTCGGTTTAATGTCTCATCCGAAGGACGGTGCTTTTTACAGTATAGTGTCCCCATCACTATACTGGGGTGTTAGGACCCCACACAGACCACAGGGTGAGCACCCCCTGCTGGCCTCACTAACACCTCTTCCAGCAGCAACCTAGTTTTCCCAGGAGGTCTCCCATCAAGGTACTGACCAGGCTCAACCCTGCTTAGCTTCAGTGGGCAACCAGTCTTGAGCTACAGGGTGATATGGCTGCTGTAAATACTAGAAACGTGGCTGTCAAAGGAAAGATTGCTATCAAATAGCACACCTAGGTTCCTAACTGATGACAAAGAATTTACAGAGCAGCCACAAGTGAAGTAATGAATTTAGGTAAAGGGGTGCAGAGCCAGTGGTGGTTTTGTAGGCAAACATCAATGCCTTGAATTTTATGCGAGCAGCTATTGGCAGCCAGTGCAAATTGATAAACAGAGGTGTGACGTGCATTCTTTTCGACTTGGACACCTCACCTCTCTAAGATACGAGAAGGACCTATCTGAGACTTAAGACTCAAACCATTGGAGTGCGGTTCCTGAGATGCCCTTTGCCAATAGGGTTGATAGGAGGATCTGGTGGTTAACCGTGTCAAAAGCAACACACACACACACACACACACACACACACACACACACACACACACACACACACACACACACACACACACACACACACACACGGAGCAGTGGGCAGCCATTTATGCGGCACCCGGGGAGCAGTTGGGGGTTCTGTGCCTTGCTCAAGGGCACCTCAGTCGTGGTATTGAGGGTGAAGAGAGCGCTCTACATTCACTCCCCCCACCTACAATCCCTGCCGGCCCAAGACTCGAACCCGCAACCTTTGGATTACAAGTCCGACTCTCTAACCATTAGGTCACGACTTCCCCGATGAAGCACTATATGCACAGAATATATAAAACAGTATATTTGCTACACTTCAATGACAAATGTTTAGACTCTTCTCTGCTCTTCAAACAAACAAAAAACATTAGCCTTCATAGACATTGTGTTTCTTGTGGGAAAATGCTGTACATATTCAAACATTTCTTTAATCTACCCTTACTTTGCGAATGAGCAACATTTCATTCTGAATGGAGGCAGGGGTGGAGCTAGGTTTTGCTGACAGTTTGAGGAGCCAATGGTGTTACGAGATTTATTCACAAGTTCTTTTGAACGCTTTTTATTGGTTAAATATTTGTAAAACCCAAAAACCGATGTAAAGATGACCAATAGCATTCATTTATAATAAAAATAATAATAACAAAGCAAATAGAGATAGAAAGTTTTGATAATTCTCTGCGGCACACCTCACAACCTGTCATGGCACACTGTTTGGAAAACACTGGTCCACGGCAAGTGAAGACTCTACCAGACAGTCTGTCTGATTTAAGACTGTTAGCTGAGGGCCCGCAAGCATGTGTTTTCTCCACTAAAATTAATGCTGGTGTTATGCAGGATCAGAGAGGAGAGGGAGTTAGTGCTGCTATAGCACTGAAATGGCCCAATCAAACATGGTTTCAAGAGCTAATGGAACTGCTGACGGCATCCCCTTGGATCATTATGCCTAAAACTGAAACTGTCATTGACATTGTATTGGTATCTGATAATTCTAAGATTTGTAGAAGTGGTGTTCTTGATGCTGGTATTAGTGATCACTGTATTGTTTATGTAATCAGGAAAATTAGGAGAGAGTCTATAAGGCAACATAATACAGTAAAATTAAGATCTCTCAAGAAATACAGTCCACAAGACTTTACAGAGGAACTTAGTAAGGTTAATTGGACTGGGGTGTTGCAGTGTGATGATGTGGATATGGCCTGGAATAGGTTTAAGATTAAAGTTTTGAGTAAGGTTGCATATTATAAGGATATAAGAATGAAGCAAAGGACTGAACCTTGGATGATGCAATTAAGGAGCGTAATGATAGTTTTAAGGTTTTTAAAAGGGATAGAAATAATGATAATTTTCAGGAATTTAAACGTAAAAGGAATGAGGTAAGAGATAAGGTAAAAGAGGCTAAAAAAACGTTTTTTAAAGATAAGATAAGTGAAATGAAGCAAGATTCTCAAAAATTATGGAGAGTATTAAATCATTTACGGTATCAAAAAGAGACAAAGACTAAATGTTCTAAAATTTGCCTTAATGTAGATGGAAGTTTCATTTTCGATCAGATAAAGATAGCAAATCATTTTAATAGATTTTTTACTACTGTTGCAGAGAAATTGGTAGCTTCCAGCACAAAGTGGTGTATTTAATGATAAATTAGTTAAGGAGTATTATGCTAAATGTGTTACAGCTCTGCCCGGGAGCACGGAGACACGGAGACCAGGAGACGAGGAATTCACAAACACGAGAATCTTTAATCCAACTAGGAGCATGGGAGGCACAGGAAACACATCACGGACAGGGAAGACAATTCAACGACCGACAAACATTCATTGAAGGACTGGGGCTTTTAAACATGGGATGATCAGGGAACTAAGGAGACACACCTGGGATCAAATTAACACAATTAACATGGGGAAACTGGGTCACACGGGGAGCAAAACACACACAAAACAGTCCACAATCCTGACATATCGCCCCCCTCCCGGAAGGTGCGTCCTCGCACCGTAGAAACATCCAAAGGGGAGGGGCGGGTGGGAACTAGGGAGGCGGTTCAGGAGGAGGACGGATACCCGGGAGGGGGCCGGCAGACAGAGGCCAAGGCGGTGACGAAGGAGGGAGGAGCCAGGGAAGAGACAGGAGGGACCCGGAGCAGGAGGCGCTCAGCTGGACCCAGGCCACAGCCGTGAAGATGGCCCACGGTGGAGCCGACGGAGGGAGGAGCCATGGAGGAGGGATGGCCGCCGACTCCAGGGGGCCGACCAACGGCGGCGGAGCAGGTGGTGGAGGAGCCCGAGGCGGAGACGGAGAGCCAACGAGCCAGGGTGATGCCGAGGATCCGGGGGGACAGGGTGGAGCCGAGGGCTCTGGTGACCGAGGTGGAGGCGGAGACCCGGAGATCCGCGGCGGAGCCGGAGCGACTGAGGACCAAGGTGGAGCTGGAGGGAGGAAGGAGCCCAACGGAGCCGGTGGGACGGAGCGACGAGGCGCAGCCAGAGGAGAGGAGTCCAGAGGCGAAGGCGGGTCGACGCCCGACCAAGGCGGAGCCGGAGGGACGAGGGAGCCCGGTGGAGCTGGTGGATCGAGGAGTGACGGTGGAGGCGAGGGAGCTAGGAGCCGAGGTGGAGCCACTGGGTCTACGGACCGAGGCGGAGTCCGGGCCTCGGAGGCTGGAGGCGGAGGTAAGGGATACTCCAGCCCCGGCAACGCTGGAGGATGGCAGACCCACGGGGCTCGCACCGTACCGATAGAGGGCTGAGGGCGAGCGGGGGGGCTGCCAGACGACAGCGGTGGAGGAGGCAGGAGTGGGTGGGAGGGTGGGGATCTTCGAGGAGCAGGCACTGGAGGGCACGTGCGTGGAGCCGGCACTGGAGGGCACGTGCGTGGAGCCGGCACTGGAGGGCACGTGCGTGGAGCCGGCACTGGAGGGCACGTGCGTGGAGCCGGCACTGGAGGGCACGTGCGTGGAGCCGGCACTGGAGGGCGCTCTGGAAGCGCGGACACTTGGGGGCGCTCGGGAAGAGCTGAGCTGGACGGGACCAGTGGAGACGCAGGAGAGCTGGGCGGGACCAGCGGGGACGCAGGAGAGCTGGGCGGGACCAGCGGGAACTCAGGAGAGCTGGGCGGGACCAGCGGGAACTCAGGAGAGCTGGGCGGGACCAGCGGGAACTCAGGAGATCTGGGCGGGACCAGCGGGACTTCAGGACGGCTGGGCGGAACCAGCGGGACTTCAGGACGGCTGGGTGGAACCAGCGGGACTTCAGGACGGCTGGGCGGAACCAGCGGGACTTCAGGACGGCTGGGCGGAACCAGCGGGACTTCAGGACGGCTGGGCGGAACCAGCGGGAACTCAGGAGGGCTGGAGGGAGCCGGCACGGGAAAGTCGGACGCCCCCTCTCTGTCCAGCAGTCCCAGATTTGTCCTCAGCTCACCCTCAGCCGCGGTGCAGGGGGCGGAGCTCCACTCCGCGCTCACACCGTCCACGGCTTGCTCCCTCGTGATGAACACTGACGCCGGCTCTCGCACCTGGTCTGACGGGTTGGGCTCTACTTCCGGGACGATCATCCGCTCAGTCGCTCGGCTTCGCGCTGGCTCGCAGATCGCGGCGGGAAATGGCTCTCCGTCATCGGTGGGCTCGGGCTGGTGCTCCGCACCGTGGGGAGATGGTGGGCTGGGCTCTGGGTCTGGAGTGGTTCTGGCGAGATCATCCTCTGATGAGACTGTGAGAGGCGATCCGTTTCTCACCAGAATCCACTCCACAAAAGCGGCGAAATCCTCTCGAGGACCATCTTCGGACGACAGCGCTCTGCACGCGGTGTTCAGGCTTCCATAATAGAAAGAGCAGAGCACGTCGTCCGGGTAGCTGGTGGCGTTAGCTAACATGAGGAACAGTCTTGTATGGTCCTCGAGAGATCGGTCCCCCTGCTCCAGCAGGAGGAGGAGGAATTCGGGCCGGACATAGGGATCCATGGGTCACAACGGAAAGAAAAACACTGGGTAAAACGGAAAACAAAACGGAAGGTAAACGTAGAGGTATCTGTTTTCGGTCGGTCGTTCTGTTACAGCTCTGCCCGGGAGCACGGAGACACGGAGACCAGGAGACGAGGAATTCACAAACACGAGAATCTTTAATCCAACTAGGAGCATGGGAGGCACAGGAAACACATCACGGACAGGGAAGACAATTCAACGACCGACAAACATTCATTGAAGGACTGGGGCTTTTAAACATGGGATGATCAGGGAACTAAGGAGACACACCTGGGATCAAATTAACACAATTAACATGGGGAAACTGGGTCACACGGGGAGCAAAACACACACAAAACAGTCCACAATCCTGACAAAATGTGGTATTTTGCCGGGAGGTTTTTCGTTTACTAAAGTAAAGGAGAGTAATGTTTTTGAGAAATTAATAAATCTTTAAAGTAGTAAAGCAACAGGGTTAGATAATATTAGAGTGAAGTTTCTTAAGGATTCAGCCAATATTATTACTCCTATGGTTACGCATATTATAAATCTTTCAATTTGTAAAAGTAATGTTCCGGATGAATTAAAACAAACAAGAATTATTCCCCTTTTTAAAAAAGGTAGTAGGTTTGAATGTAATAATTATAGGCCAGTGTCATTTTTGAGTACATTATCAAAGGTGATGGAAAATATTATTTTTGAGCAGATAGAAGACTATCTTTTTAAATATAACATACTGTATGAGTTTCAATCTGGTTTTAGGAGAAAACACTCCACCGAGACAACAATTTTATATTTAACGGATTATATAAGGAAAGAAATGGATAAAGGGAAGTTAAATGGGATGGTACTGTTAGATTTGAAAAAAGCATTTGATACAGTTGATCACAGTATTCTGCTGTTAAAGGTTAAAGCGATGGGTTTTATCTTGAAAATAGGTGTCAAATAGTAGATTTAAATGGGGTGCTTTCAGACTGTTTAATCAATTCATATGGGGTTCCGCAAGGGAGTGTATTAGGTCCTTTACTTTTTTTATTATATATTAATGATTTAAAAATGGCTTGTTCTAATAAGTTTTTATTATATGCAGATGATGCAGCAATAATTGTCTCTCATGAGAAGAAAGAATATATTGAAAATGAATTAAGTAGAGAGATTGAAGGGGTATCCGAGTGGTTTTGTCAAAATAAATTGTCTTTACATCTGGGGAAAACAGAAGTTATATTATTTGGTTCGGCTGCTAAATTGAAAAAATGCTTTAGTTTTGAGGTAAAGGTTGGGGATAAAATTATTACACCTAAACGAAAAGTAAAATATTTGGGTTGTGTCTTGGACAGTAATTTGACTGGAGAAAAAATGGCTGCTTTGGCTCACTCTAAAATTTGTAATCGTATAAAATTTATTGCAAGACACGTGGCTTTCTTAGATTCTGAAACTCTAAAAATGTTGGCTGGGGCATTGGTGCAGTCACACTTTGATTATTCTGCAGTCTTTTGGTATAGTGGTATCTCAAAAAAATAAACAGACTGCTCAAAATAAGTTGTGTAGGGTTATTTTTAAAGTACATCCATTGATGCATTTGGGAGATGAACATTTTAGGAAAATTGGCTTTTTAAAGGTTGAAAAAAGGGATTTTTTTTTAAACTAGTTATGGGGTTTAAGATTTTAAAGAAAATGGTTCCGGATTATTTGTCAAAATATTATGTATTTGTAAGAGAGATTCATTGTCATTCTACAAGGGCGAGTAGAAATGATATATATCCTTGTAGGTTTAAGAGTGAAATGGGGAAAAATAATTTTCTATATACTAGTTCTGTTGCTTGGAATAAATTACGTGGGTATATACAAGAGATACAAGAAGAAAGTATTTTTAGAAGGGAAGTTAAAAAATTGTTGTTTTATCATTGATGTTTTCTGAAGTGTGGGTGATGAGTTTCTGAATTTGATGTGTATTTGCACTCCATTTATGTTTTGTTCGACCATTTTTGAGATATTTGAGGACCACAATGGAAATAAGCCGTATGGCTTTTTTGTGTATTTTATCCTCGACATTATTTTGAAATGTGTATGAACTAGTCTTTTTTGGACTTTTTATATAATGTTCTAAATTTTGTCAAATAAACAAAAAACAAAACAAAACAAAAAAAACCTGTTGAGACTTGCTGTCCCATGCAAAAGCACAATATGGCACCCCAATCCAGAATTACAGGATTTGCATGTCTGGTAATTTAGCAGAGCCGGCCGGTGCTATAATCTCTGCCTCAGCGGGTACGTGACACAATTGTAACGTGGGCCAGAGAATTAGAATCTACCCGGAGAAAACAGAAGGTTGGGGGAAGAGAATGAAAACGTACCAGGTTACGTATGTAACCCAGGTTCCCTGAAGGGAACGAGAGCTGCGTCTCGTAGCCACACTTCCGAAATATGTACCGAAACAACACACAACAACAGAAGTTCTCTTAAAGGCACATTGACATTTGGGGCAGGAACAGTATTTAAGTGGCCGTTACACAATCACAGGGGCACAAGGCCTTTTAGGCACCTATATGCCAATAAGTGGAAAGTGTTTGTTAACTGGTTAGTTTAGCTCCAACCTATATCAAACTCACCTGACTGTAACTCTCTAGTAATCCCAAAGACATTGATTAGCTTATTCAGATGTGTTTGTTCAGGGCTTGAACTAAACTCTGCAGGAAAATGGATCTTGAGGGCCAGAGTTGAGATCCCTGGGTCTAAATATTCTGATGCAATACTGTTCAGCACTGCAGTATGGGAGCCACATCCCCCTTGCTCACTTGAACTTCATTGGTCCACCCTTTGGCTTGAGTTTATTCAATAGGGCTTCAGTATTCTTCAAAGAAAGGTGTTTCCCCATAGTGTCAGCTCTATCAGCTCATCTATTTTCTTTCTCTCAGGGAACCAGGGTTATGTTAAGTAACTGGATACATTTTATATGGATAATGTTTTCAAAACACATACTCAGGTGCTATAGCATAGGGACGTTGACACATTTTTTTTATTCAAGGACATTAGCCACAGTGGCAGTTTTCTGACATTCGCTAAAGGAGCCACCCCTTATAAACAGATTACTTCAGACAGAGGGTTGAAAATAATAATTTTCCACATGTAGGGTACAACAAGGATAAAGTCTCACCTTAAGAAGTGATTTTCACTACTCACATAGTATGTGATTTCAAAAATATATATGTTTTTATTGAAAATTGATGAAGAAACAGTCATTATTCAAGATTCTTATATACTCAGGAATATTATTAAAACAAATTTAACAATACAGAATAATTCTAAAACCATTGCAAAAATGGGAACAATGAAAATGATCTCCCTTTTTGGCAAAACACCATTCAGAGTAACAAACCATGGTCATGCAGCATAACAAATTTAATGCTATTATACTTAGTAAAATATATAAAAGAATATATAATTTTACTAAATTTTGTTCGATTTAAAAAAAAATGTCACTCCCTTACAAAAGTCTCTTGTAAAACCTAGTGGTTTGAAAGTAAAAAAATATAAAATTCTTTTGAAGAATTAAAAGTATTTTAATGTCATCAAAGATGAGATCTATGCCATGACCCCAGTGGTATATGATACATTTAATTCTTAAAGTAAGCAAAATAGTAATATTTTAGAATTACTTCAACATACTTTCTTCACCTTATATCTATAAGTTTATAGTTTTTAGTCTGTAAATTAAATAAAAATGCCAGCGAACACCATGCACAGAGGTTTAAAAAGGTTATGTTGTTCTGTTGTTATGATGTAACTGTGTCTGAGATAAAAAAATAAAAAAAAGCAATAAAGAATTGCTCTGCATGTCACAGGATGAAAGACTTGCATGCTCAGTTGCTGGAGAAAGACGCCATGATTAAAGTCCTTCAACACCGTTCCCGTCGAGATCCCGCACCTCTGCGTCCTGCCCGCTCTGTGCCCTCCATTTCCATAGCAACTGGACAACATGCACGTCAGTCATCACAGTCTGATCGCAGAGACCATCACAACTGGAAAGGTAGTACATATACAAATACACTCATTCTGATTAAAGTCCTATGCCTTATTTTTTCTATAATGTATCATACACCCACAGCAGGGGTTGGACAAAATCACAAACACCTGGGAAATGAGTGATATTTATTTTTAAGGTGTTTGACCACTTTGAAAACTTTGATACAGTTTTCAACATTCTTAGAATAGATTCATACAACTATCAGAACATAGTTGCTTAAGAAATGTTGAAGGAGGGAATCTGCTTCTCACTCTTCTCTCTAAAACGGCCCACAGTGGTTTGAAAATATTAAAGGCAGGTGATTGGTCTGGGCAGATCTTCTTGGTGCTCCAACTGTTCAGGATTTGTGATAACACATGACAGCTCTTAACTTAACAATTACAGCTCTTTCGTGGATGTTGGTTAAGTCTTGCCATGCTTTGTGTATGCAGTCTTAAATGTAAATATTTGTCTGTATAAATAGAATATAAAATATAAATCTTTTGTAACAATGTACTACCGTTCAAAAGCTTAGGGTCAGTATTTGTTTTCTTTCGTTTATTTAGATATGTTGATAAAAAGTGATAGTAAAGACACATTATTGTTAGACAATGTTCTTTGTAACTTTTTATTAATCAAAGAATCCTGAAAATGTATCACAGATTTCAAAAAATTAAATAAAATAAAAAATATAAGCAGCACAACTGTTTCCAACATTAATAATAAATCAGCATATTAATATGATTTCTGAAGAATCACATGACACTGAAGACTGGAGTAATGGCTGATGAAAATTCAGCTTTGCATCACAGAAATACATGGTTTTAAAGTATATTAAAATCGAAAAACCATTCTTTTAAATTGTAAATTTTTTTCACAATATTACTGTCAAATAAATGCAGCCTTGAAAGACATTTCTTTAAAAAAACATTAAAAATCTTACTGATCCCAGACTTTCAAACAGCAGTGTAAATGTCTTCTGGCACTCATTACTGAAATGTGACCTGTGCTACTAGAGGTTTTACTTAATGATTTGTGTTTTCGTTTGCAGATGTTCTCCTGGCAAAAGACCAAGCAGAGCACATCCTTCCCACTCTGCCCTCTCTTTCGGTTTCTGTTTCTTCATCTCTCCCTGCCTCCTCTCTTTCCTCTCTTCCTTCATCATTCTCCTCCTCTCTACCTTCCTCTTTTCTTCCCTTCTTGTCCTCTGCAGGTTCAAACACATCATTAATAACCTCATCTTCATGTGTTCCCTGCTCCAGTACTTCCTCTCTCCCTTCCTCCTCTTCTTCCACATTACCCTTGCCCTCATCTGGCTCTCTTCTGCCTCCTTTATCATTCTCACTCCCCTCCACTCCTCTCTTGTCTCTTCATTTTAAATCTGCCAGCAGAGACAGCAGCAGTCAAACAGGACAGAGTCCAAAGACATTTAGCACTGAAACCTCCTCAATACAAGAAAAGACAGGTGAGACAGGTAGAGAGAAGCAAGTGACAATGTAGCTTCTGTATCTATATCATGTTCTACTCATGGATTCAAATCACCATGAAATCAAAATTGACTCTTCTTATTTTTTGTTGGAACCTCCCGTGTTTATTGTGAATGATTTATTCATTCACATCATAATGTAAAAAATCTTTAATCAAAAACATTAGCGTTCCCCTTCCCTCTGCTATGACATCTCTGTGAATGGCCAGATGATTTTCAATCCCTCCCCTCCAGAAACCTATCGCTCATATAAAACAATTGTACATTTAGTTTTCCACTTTCTATGAACATGGACAAAATCAAGTTCTGCCTTACTTTTTTTTCTCAGTCAAAGAGCCAATTCAGTTGGTTATACATCACAATAGGGAAGAAAAGTTGGTTGCATTTTCCTTCATGCCAGTTTTAAATTGAAATTCAATCTCGCCTTGCAAATGAAATCATGTGATCTTTTACCATAATGACTGGTACTACCAAATTTCTGACAATTTCTTGGGATCCATCAAGTAGCAGGGTAATTTAGTTGAATCATTAAAACTGGCTGCTTTTTGTAGAATCTCTGCCCACAAAAACACAAAGTAAAATATAATGTAAGAGTAGAACATCTATTGTTAGAAGCTTAGTAAAATACAATAAAAGCATTTTTCTTCTACTGCATTAAATCCAGAGATTATCTGTGTCGCGGTCCTACTCCACCCGCTCCGAGCGGGATTCGAACTGCGGTCTCCGGCGTGGGAGGCGGGCAGTCTAACGAGGAGGCTAAAGGCCACGGCCTCTAGCGTCAGTCGCTAGAGCGCCACTTGAGATCGGGGAGTGAGGTTTAACCTGCACAGCACTTACCCGCTGGCCTCTGCTACACTCACCCCCCTAAACCTCACTCCCATCCGGGTCACGGCACCAAATGTCGCAGTCCTACTCCACCCGCTCCGAGCAGGATTCGAACCGTGGTTTCCGGCGTGGGAGACGGGCGCTCTAACGAGAAGGCTAAAGGCCACGGCCTCTAGCGTCAGTCGCTAGAGCGCCACTTGAGATCGGGGAGTGAGGTTTAACCTGCACAGCACTTACCCACTGGCCTCTGCTACATCTGCCAACAATTTGGAATACAGTTCCCTATCAGTCGGTCACTCCGAGTCACGTCGGTGACCGACGAATTGGGATCTCGCTTAGAGAGACCAATCCCCTACGAGAGTATCTAAACAAGCCAATGGATATTGGCATGCGATTATTGCATCCAGCTGCCGCTAATCACAGCGTGAGTATAAGTAGTGTGGCGGGCTGAAGAATCACACGACAGGTTTCTGTGCAAATAAGACCCCGGAGGGTGTGTTTATTAAACGAATAAAGTGAGGTGAAGGTGCCAACGTGTCCGTGATGATTCTTCCGTGGTGCGGGATCCTCTTCGCCGGCCGGCTGCGTGCAGTGGGTTCGGTGTCCAGTGCTCGTGTGGCGGGCTGATCGGTCAACTGCTCTCTGGAAAACACAGAAACACATTAGTTGGCTGCCTTCTGGAGTCGTTGCTCACCGAGCTCTGTTTTGTCCCGGCTTTTGTAGCCCTCTCCTGAGCAGCGTCAGCTGGGTCCGATCAGCCCGCGGTGATTGCGTGCAGGTGATTCTTCTCTGTTTCCAGGGCGACGCTGATAGGTGCCCGGGACACGTCTCACACTCCCCCCCCCTAAGCGTCGTCCTGGTCCCCCGAGCGAGGGGGGAGGTGGGGGCTGGAGGAGGGAAAGACCCTGACAGACCTGCGAAAGCTGCCCACAGGCGGGAGAGACCGTCCGCGTTGGCGGCTCCTGCCCGATGTCGCACGTCAAAGTGGAAGTCCTGGAGCGCCAGGAACCACCGGGTCACGCGAGCGTTGGTGTCCTTCGCTCGGGCCATCCACTGTAGCGGGGCATGATCGGTGATAAGCGTGAACTTACGGCCCAGGAGGTAGTATTTCAGCTCCAGGACTGCCCACTTGACGGCCAACGCCTCCTTCTCTACCGCGGCATACCGTTGTTCAGTGGTGGACAGCTTCCGGCTGATGTAGACCACCGGGTGTTCCTCACCGTCCTGCACCTGGGACAACACGGCTCCCAACCCGGTGTCGGATGCGTCCGTCTGCAACAAGAAGGGACAGTTAAAGTCAGGGGCACGCAGTACAGGCTCAGAGGTGAGCGCTGCCTTCACCCTGTTGAACGCTTCCTCCTCCTTGGGTCCCCACCTCACCTTCTCCGGCTGTCCCTTCTTGGTCAGGTCTGTCAGGGCAGTCGCTAAGGAGGAGAAATTAGGGATAAAACATCTATAATAACCAGCCAACCCCAAAAAGGCCCGTACCTGTTTCTTCGAGGTGGGCCTCGGTGCTGAGAGGATCGCTGCCACCTTCTTTTCCTGCGGACGGATCAAACCTCGGCCCACCTGGAATCCAAGATATTTTGCTTCAGGTAGGGCGAGGTGGCATTTCTTGGGGTTGGCGGTGAGCCCAGCCCGCCGCAGCTCAAGAAGCACCCTCCGGAGCCGCTCCAGGTGGTCCTCCCAGGTCTCCGAGTGGATGACGACATCATCGATGTAGGCGGCTGCGTATGCCTGATGGGGCCTCAGCAAGATGTCCATCATCCGCTGGAAAGTAGCTGGAGCCCCGTGCAGCCCGAAGGGGAGAACCCGGTACTGCGAAGTGGCCACTGGGGGTGGAGAAGGCGGTCTTCGGCTTTGCGGTCTCTGTTAATGGTACCTGCCAGTAGCCCTTGGTGAGGTGGAGCGTCGATATGAACCGGGCTCTCCCCAGCCGCTCCAGCAGCTCGTCGACTCGCGGCATCGGGTATCCATCAAACTCGGAGACCTGGTTTAGGCGGCGGAAGTCGTTACAGAACCGGAGGGTGCCGTCCGGTTTTGGGACCATGACTATCGGACTGGACCAGGGACTGCGGGAGGGCTCGATGACACCTAACTTCAGCATCTCCTGGACCTCCTCCTCCACGGCGTGTCGCCGGGCCTCTGGGATTCTGTAGGGCCGCTGGCGCACCATAGTCCCTGGTGGTGTGCGGACGTCATGTTGGAGGACCTGTGTCCGCCCGGGGAGTGGGGAGAACACATCAGAGAACTGACCGACCAGATGTTGGAGCTCCGTCTTCTGGGCGGCTGACAGGTGGGGACTGACGTCGACAACCACGGGAGACGCGGTGGCCAAGGCTGCCACCTGGGTCCTCGTCCCCTCCCAACGCTTCAACAGGTTGATGTGATACAGTTGAGTCTCCTTTCTCCGTCCAGGTTGGCGTACCCGATAGGTTACGGGTCCCACTTTTTCGGTGATGATGTAGGGGCCCTGCCATTTGGCTAAGAATTTGCAGGCGGCTGTGGGGACGAGAACCAAGACATAGTCACCTGGTTGAAACTCCCGTGGTTGGGCCGCCCGGTCGTAGTGACGACGTTGCGCCTCTTGGGCAGCGACCAGATGCTCCCGGACGAGTGGCATGACACGGTCTACCCTTTCCCTCATCATTCTCACGTGCTCGATCGTGGACCGATGGGCGGCTGGCTGCTGCTCCCAGGCCTCTTTGGCGACATCGAGCAGGCCCCGGGGCTGTCGCCCGAACAGAAGTTCAAATGGAGTAAACCCGGTGGAGGCCTGGGGGACTTCCCGGATGCCGAACAGGACGTACGGCAGCATTTGGTCCCAATCCCGACGGTCGTCCACAGCCACACGACGGAGCATATGCTTCAACGTCTTGTTGAATCGTTCGACCAGCCCATCGGTCTGAGGGTGGTAGACGGTGGTACGGAGCTGTTTTATCTGCAGGAGGCGGCAGAGGTCAGTCATCGTCCGGGACATGAAGGGGGTGCCCTGGTCGGTCAGTATCTCTCGGGGTATGCCGACCCGGCTACACAGCAGGAAAAGCTCCTGGGCGATGGCCTTGGATGTGGCTTTCCGCAGGGGGATGGCTTCAGGGTACCGGGTGGCATAATCCACGATGACTAATATGTGTTCATGTCCCCGGGCAGACTTTGGCAGCGGCCCCACCAGATCCATTCCTATCCGCTCAAAGGGCACCTCGATGATGGGAAGCGGAACCAGCGGAGATGGGGGAGGTGTTTGTGGCGACGTCCTCTGGCACTCCGGGCAGGCCTGGCAAAACCGCTTGACTTCCGCATCCAGCCCGGGCCAGTGAAATCTGTCTCGGATGCGTTGAGCTGTGTTGTGGGCCCCCAAGTGTCCTGCCATGGGATGAGAATGGGCAAGCTCCAGGATGGTCTCTGTTTTGGAGCGGGGCACCACCAACAGTTTTACTTCCTCCCCTCTCCGCTGAGCGACACAGTACAACAGGCCGTTTTGGACAACAAAGTGAGGGGTTGGATGTGGTGGCGGTTGGACGTCCTTTCCCTCAACCACTCTCACTTGCTTCCAGCAATTCTTCAGCCGATCGTCCCCAAGCTGCTCCTTTGCAAAGTCTCCCCCTCCCCTAACCTGCTGAAAGACATCATAAAAAAGGTTAGAATTATGGGAGGGGGACTCACCATCTCTGGCGCTGTCCGAGGCTAGGAGAGCGGTGCGCCGTCGGGGACCTCGGCGGGGTTTCTTTCGTTTTCGGCAGTTCCCGGCAGGGCTGGCAGGCTGTGTCACCTCGGCGAGAAGTTCCTCAAATCCCGGCCAATCTCTCCCCAAAAGCACCGGGACCGGCAGATCCTTTACTACCCCTACTTCCAGGGGCCAGGTGCTCGGGCTTGCGGAGATCGTGACCTGTCGAGTTGGCACATCGCGGGTGTCACCATGAATACACGTGAGGGGCAGGCGAGCCTTGACTCCTATCCGCGGGGGAAACAACGAGGCTTGGACCAGACTCACCGCACTGCCAGAATCGAGGAGGGCTGGATATGGCCGGCCATTGATGGTCACTTGGGCTTGAGGCCCCGCTCGTGGTGGCTCTTGGTGAAGCACACAGCCTGCCAGCCAGGCACGAGTGGGCGAGCGTGGTGGTTCCGTCGGCATCGGCTCATCTTGCGTGCCGGGAACTGCAGGCCTGTTGGCTGTGCGCTGGGTGCCCTCTGGCGCGCGTCGCTCCTGGAACACCCTCCGGGGAAACGGCGGAGCTCGCTCCCCAGCCTCTCGTCGTTGGGTCGCCTCGGCCAGCTCTATGGCTTCCACCAGACCTCCTATGGACTGCGGGTTCCGCATACCAACGGCCTGCCGAAGGGGTCGTGGAAGTGCGTGCAGGTACCGGTCCACGACGACACGCTCCGCTACTTGGGCCGCAGTAGGGTTCCCGGCGAGCAACCAATGATGTGCGAGACGGGTGAGCTCGGCTGCCTGGGCGCGGGCTGGTAATCGCCCATTATACTCCCATGCTCGGAAAAGTTGGGCCGCGGCGATGGGGGACAGACCGACACGGGCCAGGATTTCCTTACGGAGTTCATCATATGAGTCTGCTTGACCCGTGGACAGGGAAAAATATGCCTGCTGAGGTTCCCCGGTGAGTAGTGGTGCCAGTATCTGAGCCCAGTCTTCGCGTGGCCAATCCTCCCGTGTGGCGATGGACTCGAACATGCCCAGATAGTGCTCGATGTCGTCGTGGATGGTCATCTTCGGCAAGAGCTGGGTTGCACGAACGCGCGGGTCTGGTAGCGGAACCCGCTGAGCGGCCGCGAAGCGGAGTGCGGCGACCTCACGCTCCGTTTCTCCTTGCCGGGTGGCCACGTGCTCGACGATCTGTTGTTGCCTTATGCTTATCTCTGTGAGGTGTTTCAAGAGCTCCTCCATGGCTGGGGAGGAGACACCGCCTGTTGGGAAATCCATAGAACAGAAAACAAGGAAAAAAATATGAGGGAACAGTGATTGTGGGTTGTCGGTGATCCTTCAGCAATCTGCCCGCATTCTCCACCAGTGTGGCGGGCTGAAGAATCACACGACAGGTTTCCGTGCAAATAAGACCCCGGAGGGTGTGTTTATTAAACGAATAAAGTGAGGTGAAGGTGCCAACGTGTCCGTGATGATTCTTCCGTGGTGCGGGATCCTCTTCGCTGGCCGGCTGCGTGCAGTGGGTTCGGTGTCCAGTGCTCGTGTGGCGGGCTGATCGGTCAACTGCTCTCTGGAAAACACAGAAACACATTAGTTGGCTGCCTTCTGGAGTCGTTGCTCACCGAGCTCTGTTTTGTCCCGGCTTTTGTAGCCCTCTCCTGAGCAGCGTCAGCTGGGTCCGATCAGCCCGCGGTGATTGCGTGCAGGTGATTCTTCTCTGTTTCCAGGGCGACGCTGATAGGTGCCCGGGACACGTCTCACAGTAGGCAGCGGGTGCAGCGCATATTCAGCTTTTCGCGTCGGAGCCGAGCGTTCATCGTTCTGCTCCTGACCTGATTTCTCTAAAAGAGCATTCACGGGTGCGTCTTTTTAAAGATGACGTTGCATCTGGCAAACTCGACGTTACGTCTTTGTAAAGACGAGTTGGGTCTTGCTTCAGACAACGTGTCACCCGTGCGTTTCTGGATGCGGTCGTTACCTGGTGCCGGGTGATGGTCATGATCGCTGCCTCACATGCCTGGGCAGTAAGCATGCTGAGGTGGCGCTCGTGGATGAGGCATCTTCTCATGGTGGGAAGATGATCATCTTGGAGTTGCGGGCCAGGCTCTGATACCTCGACAAAGGGACGGAGCTCTGTTGCCTCTGCCTTGATTTGGCTCTCGTTCTGGCTGCAGACAGACGGGGACCATTTCAGGCGGTGGCATGGTGGCAAACCCTCCAGGGAACAAATCCTCGAGGGACCATCGCCCCTCTTGCGCTCCAAAACCAGTTGAGCTGTCAGTGGAACGTGCTGGGCCCTCTACAAGGGGAGCACCAGCAGTTACCCTGGCGCTCCTCCCGATGACCAGACGTCAACTGCTGCATCGGAGGGTGAGCTGGAGATTTCTGGGCAAGAAGATTCGGCTGCTGCTGCTGCTCCGGCAGTAGCAGTGCCTGAGTCGGATCTAGAAATCACGGCTATGCTTTCCCGGGCCACTGAGAGGGTAGGGCTCGAGTGGAGATCCCACCGTGTCCCGAGCCCTCGAGGTTGGACGACTGGTTTCTCGGGGTAGCTTGCGCTGGTTCTCAGCGCCCTGCCCCAGTGCCTCTCTTACCAGGTCGTGGACGGCACCTTTTACTGCCAGAAACCGCCCTGTTAACTCCTCCCCCTCACCACCCTCGGTGGTTGCGCAGCTAGGGGGTATACGGGGGTCCCCCCGGTGGAGCGGTCAGTTGCGATGCAGTTGTGTCCTAATACCGTCTCTACTCGGCGGGGCGAACCGTGCCTCCCCTTCCGGGCCTGTAGGTATTCGTCTGGTCTGTCCGGCGGTGCTTATATGGCCTGTGGGGAAGCTGCCTCCACCTTACGCTATGGCGTTACTGCAGGGTCCTCAGGCGAAAAGCACTGAGGACATGCACGGGGGTGGTTACGATCCGGAAGCTCTGAGAGCTTGTACCTCGCGCTACGAGCGACGAAGGTGACGCGGTCTCTGGGTCGTGCGATGTCCACACTTGTGGTCCAGGACGTTCACCCCTGGCTGTGTCTGGTCGACATGGGGACACCGACTAAGTATCGGTTCCTCAAGGGCCCTGTGTCCCAGACTGGCCTCTTCGGCGACGCAGTCAAGAACATGGCCCAGCAGTTCTCGGCTGCTCACGAGCAGGCTGAGGCGGTCCAACACCTCCTGCCCCGGCGGGCAGCTGCTGCCTCCACCCGTCCCCAACCTGCTTGTCGCCGAGGGCGGCCCCTGCGTCCGTCCCTGCTCCCGCACCGCATCCGCAGCAGCTTCCAGAAGCGGTGCCGTTGAGCTGGGCGTAGGCAGGCCGCCCCGCCCGTCCTGGCCCCCGTCAAACCTGGAGGTGAGCGGAAGAGCAAGAGGCACAGGACAGGCGACCCAGAGAGAGAGAGAGAGGACTGCTTTGGGAGGTGGCGGATGCGCCTCCCCCTCCCCCGGAGGAGGGCCAGGTGGAGATTCTTCTATTTCAAAAATCTCGACAAGAAGCGGTTGTCTCTGCCTCTGGGTCCCAAGAGGGTATGGAGAGTCACGGACGGACCAACTCTGGACCGCGCTCATCCTCCTCTTCGCCAGCTGGCAGCAGTGGGCGGTTCGAGAGCGTCATCAAAGGCCCTACTCACGCACCTTCTGCCAAACCTCGAAACCAGGTAAGCGCGCACCGCACACTCGGACCCCTTGGTCCGCCACGGGCCGTGTTCCTGTGTTCCACCTCGCTGCCCCACCGTGGGTACGTCGGTGGTCCCGCTGGTCCGCTTGTACGGTGTTTGGGTGCCTGCGTCTACCCAGCCCGTCTTGCTGGCTCCAGTGGACCATCTGACTCGGCTATGCGGCTCAGTTTCCTCCCAAGTTCAGGGGCATCCACCTCACAGCAGTGAAGGCAGCTGATGCTCATGTCTCGTGTGGAGAGATCGCTGTCCTACTGGCAAGGGCTTGCAACCCTTACTTCATTGTACCCAAGAAAGCGGTGGGTTACGACCAATCTTGGATCTGCGTGTCTGGAACTGGGCCCTTCACAGGCTTTCGTTCAAGACACTCACGCAGAAACGCATCTTTGGGTGCATCCGTCCCCGAGATTGGTTTGCAGCGGTCGACCTGAAGGACGTGTACTTCCATGTGTCGATTCCTTCCGCGTCACAGGCCATTCCTGCGGGTTGCGTCGAAGGACGGGCATATCAGTACAAGGTCCTGCCCTTCGGGCTGTTCCTGTTACCCCGTGTCTTCACGAAAGTTGCGGAGGCAGCCCTTGTTCCCATGAGAGAACAGGGCGTTCGCATTTTCAACTACCTCAACGACTGGCCCATACTGGCTCAGTCTCAGGACCAGTTGTGCGAACACAGGGATTTGGTGTCACACCTCAGCCAGTTGGGCCTTCAGGTCAACTGGGAAAAGAGCAAACTCTCCTCGACGCAGAGGTTCTCTTTTCTCGGCATGGAGTTGAATTTGGTCAGCCAGACAGCACGCCTCACGCAGGAACGGGCTCTGTCGGTGTTGAACTGCCTGAATAGGTTCAAGAGCAGGTCAGCGGTCCCACTGAAACAATTTCAGAGGCTCCTGGGGCATATGGCAGCTCCAGCGGCAGTCACGCCGCTGGGGCTGCTTCATATGAGACCGCTTCAACACTGGCACGTACTCGTCCGCATGGACAATACTGCGACCGTTGTGTACATCAATCGACACGGTGGTCTACGCTCCCGTCGCATGTCGCAACTCGCCCGCCACCTCCTCCTCTGGAGTCAGAAGCATCTGAGGTCGCTTCGTGCCATTCATATTCCGGGCTTGCTCAACCGGACAGCCGACGAGCTGTCACGAGCTGCGCTCCCCGGAGAATGGAGACTCCATCCCCAGACGGTCCAGCTCAGCTGGCCGCGGGGCCTTCGCAAGTATGCGTCTCCCCCAGTGAGCCTTCTCGCAAAAACAGACACTATGCAAGATCAGGGAGGACGAGTAGCAGGTCCTGCTCGTGGCGCCGTACTGGCCCACTCGGACTTGGTTCTCAGAACTGATGCTCCTCGTGACAGCCCCTCCTTGGCAGATTCCTCTGAGGAAGGATCTACTGACTCAGAGACAGGGCACCTTATGGCACCCGCGTCCAGACTTAAGAAGCTGGAAACTTCATGTCTGGTCCCTGGAGCGGGACGCGGAGGTTCTAGGTGACCTACCCCAAGGGGTAGTTGACACCATCGCTTCGGCTAGAGCGCCGTCCACGAGACAGGCTTACGCCTTGGAATGGAACCTGTTCGTCGAGTGGTGTTTTTCTCACCGAGAAGACCCCCGGGAAGTGCCGATCAGGGTCGTGCTTTCCTTTTTGCAGCAGGGGTTGGAGTGAAGGCTGTCTCCCTCCACCCTTAAAGTCTATGCGGCTGCGATTGCTGCCAACCACGACCCCGTGGAAGGGAAGTCGGTGGGTAAGCATGACTTGGTCATCAGGTTCCTTAGGGGGGCAAGAAGGTTAAATCCCCCACAGCCCCCCTCTATACCCTCTTGGGACCTGTCTCTAGTGCTCTAAGCACTACAGCAGGCCCCATTCGAGCCTTTGCAGTCAGTTGAGCTGCAGTTTCTTTCATTGAAGACTCTGCTCCTGCTTGCATTGGCCTCCATCAAGAGGGTAGGGGACCTGCACGCATTTTCGGTCGACGATTCGTGCCTAGAGTTTGGGCCGGCTGACTACCAGGTAATCCTGAGGCCCCGGCCTGGCTATGTGCCCAAGGTTCCCACTACTCCCTTCAGGGACCAGGTGGTGAGCCTGCAAGCGCTGCCCTCGGAGGAGGCAGACCCAGCCTTGCTTTGCTTTGTCCCGTCCGGGCCTTGAGATGCTACGTTGACAGGACACAAAGCTTCAGGACCTCAGACCAGCTCTTTGTTTGTCACGGAGGCCGGCAGAAGGGGAAGGCCGTCTCCAAGCAGAGGATGGCCCACTGGATAGTGGATGCCATCACCCTGGCTTATCAGGTACAGGGTGTGCCCTGCCCGTTCAGGTTGAGAGCTCACTCTACTAGAGCTGTTGCATCCTCCTGGGCGTTGGCTCGTGGCGCCTCGCTGGCAGATATTGTAGAGCTGCGGGCTGGGCGACCCCTAACACGTTCGCTAGGTTCTATAGCCTTCGTGTGGAACCGGTTTCCTCCTGTGTTCTCACCTCAAACGGGTAGAAGCACTGAGAGGCTCCGTTTTCGGGTCGGCTTGCTAAAATTGCTCCAGAGAGTCCGTACTGTAGACCCTGTCGAGTTCCTCCGTCCCCTCGGCAGTCAGATGTGGTGGAGCATCTGACGCTAGGCCCTCACTCGTTGAATCCGTGAGAACCGGTAGAGGGCTGGGTTCCATATGAAAGGCCTTTTGGACCCCATATGTGTATAGTCCACGGTATAGCCTGAGAGCCCGTGTTTCCCCGGCAGGTCTTCTGCCAATCTCCATGAGGTACAATTTCCTCTAATTCTCCATATGCAAGGTTGATCATATGCGTAATTGCTCCGAACCTCCTGCGGGAAGGGCGAGCTTTCGTAGCGTCCGGTTCCAACTGGAACGGGTACGTTTTCCCAGTGTTATCCAGTCTTACTGAGTGGGTAGTGCCATGGCAACAGTAGTTGGTCTTCTGTGGTAGCCCTGACCTGCGCCAAAAAATAGGGGCTCAGGAGGCTTCCACAGGACACTGGAAGGGGCAGTACCCGTGGCCCTTTGGTAGGGATCCCAATTCGTCGGTCACCAACGTGACTCGGAGTGACCGACTGATAGGGAACGTCTCGGTTACGTATGTAACCCTTGTTCCCTGAAGAAGGGAACGGAGATGTCACGTCCCGTCGCCACGGCTGCTGTACCACCGCTGAGCGGCCGGGTCACCGGCTCGGCTCCTCAGCGAAAACCTGAATATGCGCTGCACCCGCTGCCTACTTATACTCACGCTGTGATTAGCGGCAGCTGGATGCAATAATCGCATGCAAATATCCATTGGCTTGTTTAGATACTCTCGTAGGAGATTGGTCTCTCTAAGCGAGATCCCAATTCGTCGGTCACCGACGTGACGTCTCCGTTCCCTTCTTCAGGGAACGAGGGTTACATACGTAACCGAGACGTTTCATGTCTTGATGTTTTTGTGCATGGTGCTGTGAGTGACACAATTACCTTTATTACAATTATAAGTATGACTAAAATAATTTTTTTGAACACTGTGTTGATGTGCAGAATCTCCATTCAGCCAGTCTAAAGGCCTAGAAGGTCAAGGACAGAAGATGCCCCTGCCTGACCTAGATCTGGTGGAGATCCTTATCTGAAAGAACAACCCTGGAAGTAGCATTCTTATAGACAGGACAGCACTTAAGAAAGAGTGAGGAAGTGAAGAACAAAATATGAGTAAGACTGAAAAAGAAAGGACATCATGAAGAAAAATATGTCGTATAATGTAATGGATCACATACAACAGAGACAGAAAGGAAGTGCAAAGTAAAAGCTAGAATTCAGTTTTGTTCCTCTAAAATGCTGAATTTGATGATTGATTCTAATGCTATTTCTGTCCATTTTTGACCCTGAATCAATTAAGGACTATGATATTTGGCCAGGCCTATTTAGTTACTGTATACACAATGTCTTAAGTTGCATTCTGTTTTAGTTTATCAGCTGCCTTTTTAGTGCATTCCACAAAGCTGTATATAATTTGATAATAATATTTGTCAATCTACAGAAAAACATTGTTGTACTGATTTGTTATATGTACAACTAAATTATTGAACTTTGTTGGTCTTGTGGCAAATAAGCTTGTTATTAATGAATTTTAAAGCAAACTGCTGTTTTGCCTCGTGTGTTTTAACTGCCTGAAACAAACACCCCATGTTGTAAACTGTGCTCTTTGGCTGGGAATATTTTAGAGTCACGTTGAAGTGAGGTCAATAACTGTTTTGAGTCAGAATCCAATGATGCATGATTGATTGATATCTATTTTATTTTCAAACACCTATTTCAAAACTGTCTTGTTAAAATTCAGTTTTAATTCACTTTATTTTTTAATTTATTATTCTGATTATTATTTTATGACTATAATTATTATTTAATTATTCTTTTTGCCATTTCCATGCTCTAGAAAAATCCAGTAATATTTTTGTGAAAGGTCTTGGGTAAACAGGTCAATACAATTAAAACACTTTGGGCTGGATTACATAATCTTTTTTGTTTATTGTTTCAGATTAGATGTTTCACAAATGTATAGATAATTTTTAGCACATTATATACACATATCTCATTATCAAAGAGATAATTATTTTATTCTTTCTCCACAAAGAAATTAGGAAAAGCTTAAAGAATTTCACTGAAAACCTTTACACAGAGCTCTCAAAATCAAACTATTCAGTGAAACATTGTGCACATACATTTTACACAAATTAAGCACTATATCGCAAACAGTCTGACAGTCAGTTAACTACAGACACTACATTTGAAAAAAATAAAATAAATAAATATATCTATATATACAGTGGTGTGAAAAAGTGTTGGCCACCTTCCTGATTTTTTTTTTTTTTGCATGTTTGTCACACTTTAATGTTTCAGATCAAACAAATTTAAATATTAATCAAAGAAAACACAAGTAACCACAACATGCAGTATTTGAATTATTTTTTTTTATTATGAAGGGAAAACAAAATCCAAACCCACATGGCCCTGTGTGAAAAAGTGCTTGCCCCCTAAACCTAATAACTGGTTGGGCCACCATTAGCAGCAACAACTGCAATCAAGCATTTGCGATAACTTGCAATGAGTCTGTTGCAGCGCTGTGGAGGAATTTTGGCCCACTCATCTCGGCAGAATTGTTGCAATTCAGCCACATTGGAGGATTTTCGAGCATGAACCACCTTTTTAAGGTCATGCCACAGCATCTTAATAGGACTCAGGTCAGGACTTTGACTAGGCCACTTCAAAGTCTTCATTTTGTTTTTCTTCAGCCATTCAGAGGTGGATTTGCTGGTGTGTTTTGGATCATTGTTCTGCTGCAGAACGCAAGTTCGCTTCAGCTTGAGGTCACAAACAGATGGCCGGACATTGTCCTTCAGGATTTTTTGGTAGACAGCTGAATTCATGGTTCCATTTATCACAGCAAGTCTTCCAGGTCCTGAAACAGCAAAACAGCCCCAGACCATCACACTACCACCACCATATTTTACTGCTGGTATGATGTTTCTGAAACGCTGAGTTACTTTTACGCCAGATGTAATGGGACACACACCTTCCAAAAAGTTCAACTTTTGTCTCATCAGTCCACAGAGTATTTTCCCAAAAGTCTTGGGGATAATCAAGATGTTTTCTGGCAAAACTGAGACGAGCCTTTATGTTCTTTTTGCTCAGCAGCAGTTTTCGTCTTGGAACTCTGCCATGCAGGCCATTTTTGCCCAGTTTTTTTCTTATGGTGGAGTCATGAACACTGACCTTAACTGAGGCAAGTGAGGCCTGCAGTTCTTTAGATGTTGTTGTGGGGTCTTTTGTGACCTCTTGGATGAGTCGTCGCTTGGCTCTTGGGGTAATTTTGGTCGGCCGGCCACTCCTGGGAAGGTTCACCACTGTTCCATGTTTTCGCCATTTGTGGATAATGGCTCTCACTGTGGTTTGCTGGAGTCCCAACGCTTTAGAAATGGCTTTATAACCTTTTCCAGACTGATAGATCTCAATTAATTTCTTTCTCATTTGTTCCTGAATTTCTTTGGATCTCAACACGATGTGTAGCTTTTGAGGATATTTTGGTCTACTTCACTTTGTCAGGCAGGTCCTATTTAAGTGATTTCTTGATTGTGAACAGGTGTGGCAGTAATCAGGCCTGGGTGTGGCTAGAGAAACTGAACTCAGGTGTGATAAACCAGTTATGTTTTAACAGGAGGGGGATGGGGGCAAACACTTTTTCACACAGGGCCATGTGGGTTTGGATTTTGTTTTCCCTTCATAAAAAAAACCCTTCATTTAAAAACTGCATGTTGTGTTTACTTGTGTTATCTTTGATTAATATTTAAATTAGTTTGATGATCTGAAACATTAAAGTGTGACAAACATGCAATAAAATAAAAAATCAGGAAGGGGGCCAACACTTTTTCACACCACTGTATATACACACAGTGGGGGAAAAAAATAATTTGATCCCCTGCTGAATTTGTACGTTTGCCCACTGGCAAAAAATTATCAGTCTATCATTTTAATGGTAGGTTTATTTTAACAGTGAGAGACAGAATAACAACAAAAAATCCAAACAAACACATTTAAAAAAAGTTATAAATTGATTTGCATTTTAATGAGTCAAATAAGTATTTGACTCCTTCGCAAAAAATGACTTAGTGCTTGGTGGCAAAACCCTTGTTGGCAGTCACCGAGGTCAGACGTTTCTTGTAGTTGGCCACCAGGTTTGCACACATCTCAGGAGGGATTTTGTCCCACTCCTCTTTGCAGATCCTCTCCAAGTCATTAAGGTTTCGAGGCTGACGTTTGGCAACTCGAACCTTCAGCTCCCTCCACAGATTTTCTATGGGATTAAGGTCTGGAGACTGGTTAGGCCACTCCAGGACCTTAATGTGCTTCTTCTTGAGCTTATTGTTGCCTTGGCTGTGTGTTTTGGGTCATTGTCATGCTGGAATACCCATGGTCTTGGCCATGGTGGAGAGTTTGGAATTTGATTGATGGATTGCTTCTGTGGACAGTTTGTCTTTTATGCAGGTAACAAACTGAGATTAGGAGCACTCCCTTTAAGAGAGTGCTTTAATCTCAGCTCCTTACCTGTATAAAAGACACCTCGGAGGCAGAAATCTTGCTGATTGATAGGGGTCCAATACTTATTTGACTCATTAAAATACAAATCAATTTATAACTTTTTTTCTGGATTTTTTGGTTGTTATTCTGTCTCTCACTGTTCAAATAAACCTACCATTAAAATTATAGACTGATCATTCCTTTGTCAGTGGGCAAACGTACAAAATAAACAGGCGATCAAAATTTTTTTACCCCTCTGTATATATATATGATTTGCATTATGTGCAGATGTGTTACTCAAAAAGATTTAGCAATTGGTAATATAGTGGTAGTAACATCATCTTAAAGGACAGAAAGTGAATAATTCTTGTATGTGCACTACTGTAAATGCTAGAAGCTGAGATTGTCTCATATAACTGCATTGTGTATTCTGGGCTTTTAAACTGTTTTTCTGGGGTGAAAATGCTTATATAAGATGTTTAGGCAACCCCAAAGCAGTAATGTGTTGTATAGTTCAGTTGCTACACGGTGACGATTGACATCTTGCAGACCAAAGGCTACACAGTGGATATACTTACTGGATATATTCTTATGTATTCCTCTTGAGTTTCAACTTCCTTTCAACTGTTTTTTTTTTTAATATACTATTTAAGACAATGAACATTTTGGTTGATTGTGTTTGCATAGGTGAGACATGCTTTTCACATTAGCTTACTAACTGTAATAATTTTACCGGGAAAACCGGGGAAATCATCAGGGACTGTTATGTCAAGCTGTATAACTGCAGTGCAGCCTAGGTCATTATCACTGAAAGCAAACACATCAACGTAATAATTAAGTCAAGTCAAATCACCTTTATTTATATAGCGCTTTTAACAATGTAAATTGTGTCAAAGCAACTGCACAATATAAAAAAAGAAAAATAGTGTGTCAATAATGTAAAATGAAAAGATAAAAAAAAAAGATTTTCAGTTAAAGGCATTTCATTATTGAATTCAGTGATGTCATCATCCAGCTCAGTTCAGTTTAAATAGTGTCTTTGCAATCAGGTCGACGATATCGCTGGAATTAAATAACGCTTTAATTTGAGCTATTTGCTGACTCCCCAAAAAGGGAGATTCGAAATTAAAATTATGTTGAAAAGATCCTGCCTCCTGTCTAAAAATCACAGCCTCTTCTGGATATAGGCCTAATGAAATCTGAACCTCCCCCTTAACCAGACCTGAAGACACAATAAAGCCTCCAGGTAGAGCACCTTCATTCACTTCTAACCCCTCTACCAAAGCAATATATCCTAAATCACATGCGTTCTGAAAACCTGTAGAGGGACCAAACATAGTTTCTGCAGGTATCAGGGGCCATCATTTTTGCACCTTGATATACTTTAGCACTTTGTCATGGTGGCATGACCTTAAAATGTCCAGATAAGAATGTGAGGGCTGTAGATACTGCTTTGGATGCGACTTGCACAGGGAGTCCTGTATATTGTTCGGTTCCGTTAGAGCCCGTGCAGCAGGGCAAATGGGTGACTGTGAGGCGGCCTAGTCACGGGTCAAAACACCACTCTTCCGTTCCGATCAAAACATCAAACAGGTTCTCCCCACTCAGTGACGCACCCACTGAGAAACCTGATGAAAGTGCTTTAGTTATTGGCGATTCTATTGTATGGAACGTGAAAATAGAGACACCAGCCACCATAGTTCAATGTTTACCCGGAGCCAGAGCGCCTGACATCTTAGCAAATTTAAAAGTGCTGGCTAATGCTAAACGTAAATTCAGTACGATTGTTATTAATGTCGGAGCTAATGATGTTCGACTTCGCCAGTCGGAGATCACTAAAAATGATGTTAAAGAGGTGTGTGAACTTGCAATTACGATGTCAGACACTGTAATATGTTCTGGTCCCCTCCCTGGGTGATGAGATACATAGCAGAGTGTCGTCACTCAATGGCTGGATGTCTAAGTGGTGCCCGCAGAATAACATAGGTTTCATAGACAATTGGAAGAATTTTTGGGGTAGACCTGACCTGTTGAAAAGAGATGGTCTTCATTCCTCCTGGGGTGGTGCCGCTCTTCTCGCTAGAAATATGGTACATAGTCTTAGAGTTCGTACTTGACTAACTGGGGCCCAGGTCAGGAAGCAGACAGACTGGCTAAACCGACCGTCTGCTAGCCGCCTCACGTCACAGAAGTCAGTTAATTCTCAGCACATAGAGACTCTTTCACCTAGATATCACGCTATAGAGACTGTGTCAGTTCCCCGAACTAGAAAATACAGAAAACATCCAAACCAAAGTAAGAGTAACAATTTAATTGATGATCTACAAATAAAAAACAGATATAATACAGATAAACAAATGATAAAGCTTGGCTTATTGAATATTAGATCCCTTTCTACAAAAGCACTTTTTGTAAATGATATGATCACTGACCATAAACTAGATGTGCTTTGTTTGACAGAAACCTGGCTAAAACCAGATGACTACATTACTTTAAGCGAGCCTACCCCCCAAGATTACAGTTACAAACATGAACCGCGTCCAAAAGGTAAAGGGGGAGGCGTTGCTACAATTAATAGCAATATTTTCAGTATTTCTCAGAGGTCGGCTTTCAAGTATAATTCGTTCGAAGTAATGGTGCTTCATATAACGTTATCCAAAGAAACAAGTGTTAATGATAAATCCCCTGTGATGTTTGTACTGGCTACTGTATACAGGCCACCAGGGCACCATGCAGACCTTATTAAAGAATTGGCTGATTTTCTATCTGCGGTAGTGCTGGCTGCAGATAAAGTCCTAATTGCTGGTGATTTTAATATCCATGTTGATAATGAAAGAGATTCGTTGGGATCAGCATTTATAGACATTATAAACTCCACTGGTGTTAAACAACACGTTTCAGGACCTACTCATTGTTGAAATCATACTCTAGATTTAATACTGTCATATGGAATTGATGTCAGTGGCATTGAAATATGCAGCAGAGCGATGATATCTCAGATCATTATCTAGTTTCGTGTATATTCCATATAGCTAAAGCTGTAAAGTCAACTCCTTGTTACAAATATGGTATCACTTCTACCACAAAAGATTACTTTATAAATAATCTTCCTGACTTATCTCAATTCCTCAGCATATCCAATAGCTCAGAACAACTTGATGATGTGACAGAAACTATTGACTCTCACTTTTCTAGCACTTTAGATACAGTTGCTCCTTTACGCTTAAGGAAGATTAAGGAAAAGAGTCCAACACCGTGGTATAATGAGCACACTTGGGCCCTAAAGAGAGCAGCCCGGAAAATGGAGCGCAGCTAGAGAAAAACAAAATTAGAGGTATTCCATATTGCTTGGCGGGAAAGTACCCTATCCTACAGAAAAGCATTAAAAACTGCAAGATCTGCTTACTTTACATCTCTTTTAGCAGAAAACAAACACAACCCCAAGTATTTATTTAATACAGTGGTAAAATTAACAAAAAATATAACATCGGCGGGTGCAGACATTACCCAGCAGCACAGTAGTAATGACTTTATGAACTACTTTACTTTCAGGATCGAAACTATTAGAGATAAAATTGTAACCATGCAGCTGTCAGCCACAGTATCGCATCAGATCCCCTGAGGAACAATTCCACTCATTCTCTTCTATTTGAAATTAAGAATTGTATAAACTTGTTAAATCATCTAAACCAACAACCTGTATTTTAGACCCTGTTCCATCTAAGCTCCTAAAAGAGGTGCTTCCAGAAGTAATAGATCCTCTTCTGAATATTATTAACTCATCATTGTCATTAGGATATGTCCCAAAAACCTTCAAACTGGCTGTTATTAAGCCTCTCATTAAAAAACCACCACTTGACACCAAAGAATGAATTAATTAGAGACCGATCTCGAATCTCCCTTTTCTGTCAAAGATATTAGAAAAGGTAGTATCATCACAACTACAGTATGTTGCTTCTTAGAGAAAAATTATATATGTGAGGATTTCCAGTCAGGTTTTAGACCATATCATAGTACTGAGACTGCTCTCATTAGAGTTACAAACGACCTGCTTTTATCATCTGATCGTGGTTGTATCTCTATTAGTGCTACTGGATCTTAGCGCCACGTTTGACACTATCGACCACAACATTCTTTTAAATAGACTAGAAAATTATGTTGGCATTAGAGGAAGTGCACTGGCATGGTTCAAATCGTACTTATCTGACCGCCATCAATTTGTGGGAGTAAATGAAGAGGTATCATACCAATCACAAGTGCAGTATGGAGTACCTCAAGGCTCAGTACTTGGCCCCTTACTTTTCACGCTTTACATGTTACACTTCATTATCATTAGGAAACATGATATTAGCTTTCACTGTTATGCTGATGATATCCAGCTCTATATTTCTTCGCAACCTGATGAAACTTACCAATTTGCAAAACTAACGGAATGTATAGTTGATATCAAAAACTGGATGTCTAGCAATTTCTTACTGCTAAATTCTGAAAAAACCGAGGTGTTAATTATTGGAACAAAAACTTTTGCATGTAATAACCTAGATCACTGTCTAATACTTGACGGCTACTCTGTAAATTATTCGTCATCAGTTAGGAACCTAGGCGTACTTTTTGGTAGCAATCTTTCCTTTGAAAAACATGTTTCTAGCATTTGTAAAACTGCATTTTTCCATCTTAAAAATATATCTAAATTACGACCTATGCTCTCAATGTCAAATGCAGAAACATTAATTCATGCGTTCATGACCTCGAGGCTAGATTATTGTAATGCTTTATTGGGTGGTTGCTCTGCACGTTTAATAAACAAACTCTAGCTAGTTCAAAATGCAGCAGCTAGAGTTCTTCCTAGAACCAGGAAGTATGACCACATTAGCCCGGTTCTGTCTACACTGCACTGGCTCCCTATTAAACATCGTATACATTTTAAGATCGTGCTAATTACCTTGTGGCGAAGCGTATCGTGTAGCCACTAATTAACTGGTTGTCTTGACAGCAAATTGACATTGACTGTTTAAAAGGGGAATGGAGAAGTGACGAAGGGATGTGACGATAGCAGAGGTGGTGCGAGTGCGTTTCCAGCACACCTGATGTGAGAGCGTGGCTCGTTATGAGAGGTGGCGTAAGAGACTGTGGGTGGCTGTGTGCTCTATTGCTGTGATCGGCCGATGCACGAGTGAATTCATTCTGCTACGGAGATCGAAAAGTGGAAACAAGTAGCAGTGAACGGAACAGGTGGTTTGATTTCCTGAAGCGGACAACGAAGCCGGAGTATGAGTGGCTGATATGGTTACATGCCGTATCTCTGGTCCAGCTGCCGGCACGGGTTTGTGCTTCCGTGGGTTTGACGCCACAGTGATCGTTCTGGGATCTATTGCGCAAACAAAAGGTACTCTTCAGAAAATCCGGGAATTTCGAGCGAAGACGAAGTCCAGGAAAACGTGGTACAAATTCCATGCACTCACCCCAAACACAAACGTCATACATGACTTTTTGCACCGCACGTACAGTTACATATTTGTTCACTCTCATAAGCAGTTTTTTTTATTATTATGTTTTTTTTTGTGAACGGGATTGTTTTTTTTTTGTTCTCCCATTTTGAACTGTTTTGAAAAATATTGAAGTGCGCTTAAACTTGCCAGTGGCTCGTGTGGGACTGAGTTTTCGTCATCCTGAATGGTGCATTGTTTTGTTTTTGTTTGTGGTGTAGTGTAAATGACAAGGATTAATGTTATGTGTTTGGTGTCTGGTGGATAAAATTCATTGTCAAAGGAATTAAATGTACACTTTTGAACATGAACTATGGGTTCTTGGTCTGATGTGCTTCATTGTCTCCCAGACTGCATCTTTTGTAATCGGTGGTTTTTAATTCTGAGCTATCCGGAGGAAAAAATTGGCAAAGTTTTATCTTTGTCTGGCGCCCGAACTTAAAAACTTAAATAAAAATGAATCTGGTAGAAAGCCAGGGGGAGCACCACCGTTACAACCTCTAAGGCCCTGAATGGTTTGGCACCTCAGCATTTGAGTGAGCTCTTATCGCATTATAGTCCTTCACGTCCGCTATGATTTCAAAACTCTGGCCATTTGATAATACCTAGAATATCAAAATCAACTGCGGGCGGGAGATCGTTTTCCTATTTAGCGCCCAAACTCTGGAACAATCTACCTAACACTGTTCGGGAGGCAGACACACTCTGTCAGTTTAAATCTAGATTAAAGACCCATCTCTTTAACCTGGCTTACACATAATACACTATCGCATTTCTATAATTCAAATCCGTTAAAGGATTGTTAGGCTGCATTAATTAGGTCAACCGGAACCGGGAACACTTCCCAAAACACCTGATGTACTTGTTTCATCGTTTGAAGAATGGCATCTACGCTAATATTAGTCTGTTTCTTTCTTATTCCGAGGTCACTGTAGCCACCCAGATCCAGACTCTATCCAGATCAGATGGTGGATCAGCACCTAGAGATGACCTCTACAGCCAGGACACCTAGATGAGCCCCAGAGACTGATCCCCAGTGAAGACCCTGTCTCCAAGAGGGCCATCGGGACAAGACCATAGGAACTAGATGAGTCCTTTGCACAATCTGACTCTGCTTTAGCCTAGATTTAAACTACTGATTTTGTCTGGCGAGAGGAGAATGACACTATTTTGACAAACTAGTTCCCCGTCTAAATACTGTATAGCTGATATAAAGCCACCCAGCTTTATATCAAGCCGATGTAAAGCTGCTTTGACACAATCTGCATTGTTAAAAGCGCTATACAAATAATATTGACTTGACTATACAATGCGTATATGATGCTTGTAACAAATCGTATTTAGCGTTCTAAAATAGAAATGGCAAATGTTCTGCTGCTTTAACCTGCCTCTGTCAATACATTTACTGTACATTTACTGCAGAGAGAAAACAGAGTGCACCTGCCTACAGCACTGCACTGGGCACTTCCCAATTCACTTCCCCCTCCACCCCGCACCGGGTCATTCTCATTAGCCGTGGATCAATGAGCAGTTTTGTCCGGTGGAGTTTCCCACGTCTGTATGCTCTGCTGGCTGTCGCGTGGCTCTAGTCAAACAGATCAGAGATTAATTCACAGACATCTGCCCGTGGCCGAGAGCACTCTGACATCTGCTCACATTCACTGCTGGAGGGCAAAGTGATGCAATTTATGGCCTAGTTAGCCTACGGACAACTCATTTCTAAAAGCTTCTTAAGACTTCTTTAACCATATATTAATGCATGCATCAATGTTGTCTCATGTTTTATATTTTGTAATTTTATACAGTTCGAGTAGTAGTGTTTTTTTTTTTGGCAAATCAAAATTTCTCTATTGTTTGTTTCAGAGTTCTGGCTCTATACCTTTGGGATTGGATTTGGTTTCGCTTAGGTCTATTAAGGACAGGGTGTGAATACGCATTTGGTCTCAGGTGGTTGACTGTAATAGAACACTCTAATGAGATCCTGGGAATGCCGAGCCACCTTGGAAAACCATCCTGGGTTTTCACGTGACACACAAAACGTGTAGTTTCTGTGTGCAGAACGCCTCTAGGCTGGACATCTGTTGTTTGCTTTGAGTAGGCCTATGTGTGTGTGTGTTTGGGGGCTCATGCATTGAATAGAGGCGGTGACCTGTCATTTGTGAGTGATAGGAGCGAGCGTGTGGGAAAATATCTCAGGCAAAGAGCTTGTGCATTGAGATGCTAATGTCCCTCCTATAAATATAGGGCGTGCACAGCGCGGAGTGCCTTAGAAACACCCAGCACTCAGACAGGAGTGAGTGAAACTCAGTCTGTACTGCTCAGAAGCCACTGGAGATGACTGCTACCAACCTCCAGCAAAACGCAGGCCAAAGGCACATCAGCGCCAAAGAGGAAAGAAAGGTATTTTATAATATCACTATAAAATATTCTTAGGAATGTTATGAAAAGCATAGACTTTTGTTTTCTGACTTTTGGTCTTTTCAGCTGCGGAAACCCCTCATTGAGAGAAAGAGAAGGGAAAGAATAAATCACTGTCTAGATCAGCTGAGAGAGACGGTAGTTGGAGCTTTTAGGCTTGATGTAAGTTAAAATGTTGTTTGAAAAACTGTTATTAAATTCTTGCATGTAAAACACATCTTCGTCACACAGTCTTTAAACCAGTTAATCTTATACCAGTGGACTCATCATGATCTTCTTTTTCTTTTCTTTTTTTAAATCATAAAACAGCAGTCTAAGTTAGAGAAGGCTGATATTCTCGAGATGACGGTGAAACATTTGCAGAATATCCAGAGCAATAGAGTTCCTGGTAAGTAAATAGCCTTTTTCAAAGTGGGCTATATTCAAACTTTGCAATGGCCATTGTTATTTGCAGTGTTTTAGTATCCATGTTTTGTTTTATTACATTGTAATAAAGTGAAATTTCCCAATTCAAATCAGAACTTTAGCCTTTTCTGGAAAGGATGCCATATGTTAAGTCTCGACTGTTTAGCAATATCACCAAAACAGAGCAACAACAATTTCACTGATTTGCTCATTTCATTGTTGATGTTTAATTATTAACAATATAAAAAAAATATTCCTGTGATCTTTTTGTCTCTGGTCAGACCCCATTCTGGACGCAGAGGCCCAACAGAGGTACAGTACTGGGTATATCCAGTGCATGCAGGAAGTTCACAACCTTCTACTTTCCTATGACTGGATAGACAAAACCTTGGGGTCCCGTCTACTCAACCACTTACTCAAATCTCTACCTAGATCAGTTAAGGACTGCCCTCAGCTATCCAAGAACTCCCTGACAAGTATTTCTTCTAACCATGGCGACTACATTGGTTTGCATGCTGATGAGTTGGAGAGTCCAAAAACCTGCCCTCCTTCTCCTGTCTTGTACGAGAGGGCCGCCCAATCTCAGAATCAGTGTTCTACTCCCATGAGAATGCCACATGATGCAGAGAGCCCACACCTCTCAGTTCTAAAGATGTGGAGGCCCTGGTGAAATATCTGTGATTTGGCAGTCTACAACTATGTCTCCATATGTATGTTTATGTAGTACATATGACTTACCTGGACAACTGTATGTACCGCTTTGTATGAATTTCAAAAAAGTATGCCGCCAGTCTGCACAATGCAGAGCTTTATACACCCAGTTTGTGCTGATTGTGGTAGACCCTCCTCTACTATGTATCTTATAGATATGTTTCACTGCACATGTGTGTGAGGTGGATCTAGACCAGAATAGTCCCCATTTCAGACCCTCTCTACTTCCTCTCTGAAGTAAAAGTTACTGTAGCCTGCATTGTAGAAGGCCCCTAATAATAATTTTATTTATTTAATTAACACTAAATATTTAACAAAATTATTTTCAGTATTTTAAATTAAACACATTTAGCTACTAATACTGTCACATTTGATTCCTTATGACTTCTTTGTACAGTTTTTAACAGTTATAATAAAGAAATGGTTTGCAACATGTACATAGTAATTTATTGTTCTTTCTCTTGCCAATTCAGATGGAAATATATAAATGTGTACAAAAATGTAAACATATAAACATAAATAATTGTAGTCTATACGACCTTTTTTGGCAGATTGAATCAATATCATACCGATAAAAGATTGCTGCAGGATTGATTTTTATATAAGATGGAATTGGACAGTCTACGAACACAGCACTTCTCAAACAACATAAAAACATCATATAATCATATAACAACTACCTTCCCAACTATATGTGTCCTGGTTATATATATATATATATTTCTGGAGAATGGCGGATAATTTTCAAATGATGATGAGCAAAGCTTGTCGCATCAATGTGTATATATATATATATATATATATATATATATGACCCTGGACCACAATACCAGTCATAACTGTCAATTTTTTGAAATTGAGATTTATACATCATCTGAATGCTGAAAAATAAGCTTTCCATTTATGTATGATTTGTTATGATAGGACAATATTTGGCCGAGATACAAATATTTGAAAATCTGGAATCTGAGGGTGCAAAAAAAAATCGAAATACTGAGAAAATTGCCTTTAAAGCTGTCCAAATGAAGTTCTTAGCAATGCTTATTACTAAACAAAAATTAAGTTTTAATATATCTATGGTAGGAAATTAACAAAATATCTTCATGGAACATGATCTTTACTTAATATCCTAATGATTTTCGGCATAAAAGAAAACTGGATAATTTTGACCCATACCATGTGTTTTTGGCTATTGCTCCAAATTTACCCCAGCGCCTTAAGACTGGTTTTGTGGTCCAGGGTCACACACACACACACATATATATTATATATATATATATATATATATATATATATTATATATATATACATTGATACGACAAGCAAGCTTTGTTCATCATCATTTGGCAATTATCTGCCATTCTCCAGAAATATTTGAATGGGTTCAAGCTCAGGCTGTGGCTGGACCCCTCAAGGACATTCATAAAGTTGTCTATAAGCCACTCCTTCTGTGTACTTAGGGTCATTGTCCTGTTGGAAGGTGAACCTTCTGCCTAGTCTGAGGTTCTGAATGCTCTGGACTGGGTTTTCAGTAAGGCTATCTCAATATTTTGGTTCATTGAGCTTTTCTTCTATTCTGATGAGTCCCTCAGTCCCTGCCACTGAAAAACAGCCCCATAGCATGAGGCTGCTACCAGCACACTTTACTTTTGGGATGGTATTCTGCAGGTGATGAGCAGAGTTGGTTACCTTCAAACACGATGCTTAGAATTGCGGTTAATCAGACCAGAGAATCTTGTTTCTCAGAGTCTGAGGGTCCTTAGGTGCTTTTTTTTGTAAATTCCAAGTGTATTTTCTTTTGTCTTCACTGAGGAGATGATTGAGTTTGGCCACACCTCCATAAAGCCCAGATCGGTGGAGTGTTGCAGTGATGTTTTTCCTTCTGTAGATTTCTCCTATCTCCACATATGATCATGGAGCTCAACTAGAGTGACCATCAGGTTCTTCGTCACCACTCTAACCAAAGGCCTTCTCCATCAATTGCTCAGTTTGGCCAGAAGGCCAGCTCTAAGAAGAACCCTGGTTGTTTCAAACTTCTTCCATTAAGGGTAACAGAGATGACATGCTTCTGTGATCCTTCAATGAAGCAGAATTGTTTTCTGAACTCTTCCCCAGATGTGTGGCTTGATGCAAACCTGTTTCTGAGCTTTCTTTTGACCCCAGGGCTTGGTTTTTGCTCTGATATGCATTATCAGCTGTTGGACCTTTTATTTAGACGTGTGAGCCTTTCCAAATCATACCCATTCAATTGAGTTTGCCACAGGTTACCTTCACTCAAAGTCTAGTAACACCTACAAGCAATATGAACACTCCTGAGCTAAATTCCAACTGTCCCAGATAAGGGTATGAATACTTATGCAATTTAAGTTTCATTTATGTAATTTCATTTATAAGTTCATTTAAGTTTTTTATTTTTAATAAATTTGCAAAGATGTTAAAACACTTTTTTTTCTTTACCATTATAGTGTATGGAGTGTAGATTGATGTGGCAAAAAGTAATTTAAAGCAGTTTAACATAAGGCAGCAACATAAAACGTGAAAAAAAAATCAGGGGTATGAATACTTTCGCAAGGCACTGTATGTGTAGCCTATACTGTTTATTATTATTATTAATAATAATAATAACAAATGAAAATAAATACTTCATACGCACGCGTGTACGCGTGCACACGCTCACACATGATAATGAATAATGTAACAATCCCAAAAATATTCGGGTAACTAACAGGCTTAGTTTTTTTCATACAAAGTTATTTTGTTTATTATTATTATTATTAGCCTTTTATTATAGACTGAAACGTGACCAGGACATATTTTCGTAACAGTAATGAGTTGCCTATTCTGTAGTCAGTAGAGAGGCCCATCAGGCGCCAGTTGAACAGTTGGACACCTGTCGCTCTCCCACCCCCTCCTTCTCCTTGCTCTGTTCTATTCAACTCTGCAGCTGCCAGCTGACGGCATTACCTTACACCCGCACGACCCTCGACCTCTGTGAGCACAACTCAGTTTTGAACAGATTTCTCACGACCGTATACAAACATTTTTATAAGTATTACTATTAGTAGTATTATTGGTTGCTTAGTTGAACTGTAGTTGAAGGAACACGACAAGTGCCAAAAGACAGTAAACCATCTCTCTCTCTCTCTCTCTCTCACACTCACACACACACACACACACACACACACACACACACGAGAAAAGTGAAAGTGGAATGTAAATATACCTACATACCTAGATGTAAACAAAAATAATTCAATTTAGCAGCTTCGCGTGTGTGCGCTCTCTGAGACAAAAGCGCGCGCGGTGATTGGCTGGAGCGAGCGCAGACAACCGCACGCGAATGTTTCATTCATATGCAAATGAGCTACTATAAAGCCCTCACTCTAGCCTCTCATTGATGAGCTGCCAGTCCTGTTTTGGTTTGTTCACAATTGTATATTTACTGTATATTTACGACACGAACGGTTCTGGACGGCGGATCACTGACCAAGCCACCTAGTCCGGAATGTCCCCCGCGGCTAGACTCAGAAATGGTTTCGATGTGGAGGAGGAAGCATTTTATGCCGCTAAAGGTGACAGAAAGGTAAAACCATTTTGCGTTGTCTATGAATGCCAAAAAGGGAAAAGAAGTCTGTGGTATGCTTAAACACCATAGTTATATGTGATTTTCTGCTTCAATAGACTCGAAAACCTATAGTGGAGAAAAAGAGGCGAGCGCGCATTAATGAAAGCCTGCAGGATCTCAGGACACTACTTACAGATAACGATGTACGATTATCTCCTCTTTATTGCCTGTACCACGGACTCACAGTCAGTTAATTGATAGATAGCCTAAATAGATTGGCCTCACTTTGTAAATATAAACCAATATTAAAAAATGTTAAGACGCGTTTATCTACTTTTACTATCAGTTGAAGACAAAAATGGAGAATGCAGAGGTGCTTGAACTAACAGTAAAACGAGTTGAGAACATCCTACAGAACCGTTCTAAGGGTAAGATGACCCCAACCTCAGTTGCACTGCATATTAGGCAATTAGTTTCCATGAAAATTATTTGAAGCTCTTATGTGTCTTGACTTCCAGAGGGTGAAGCTGTGAATCGAGAGGCCAGTGAGAGATTTGCTGCAGGTTATATCCAGTGCATGCATGAGGTGCACACTTTTGTGTCCACATGCACGGGGATCGACGCCACAGTGGCTGCAGAGCTGCTCAACCACCTGCTAGAGTGCATGCCATTAAATGAGGATCACCTTCAGGAGATGATCATAGAGCTCATATCAGAGCCTTCCTCCTCCAGTCGATCATGGCCAGCTGGAGAGGTGCTAAGTCCAGGAGGCCACAGTGTGTCTGACCTATTCTCAGCACTGTCCCCATCCCCATCCAATCCTTCAAGTGAGGACCTCTGCTCTGACCTAGAGGAGACAGAGACCGAAGCAAGTCCTGCATCAGCTGAGGACAGCCTGAACTCCTCCATCATCACACACTCTAAGTTTATGTGGCGGCCATGGTAGAAGTCTCTTCAAAGACCATGCATCTTTATTCATAATTCACTTAATCCTGTATTGGAGCATGCTGAAATTTTCATCTGATTTTCTTGAGAAAATGGCTGGAGCTTTAGGATATTATAAACACAGGCTGATATATTGGGATAAGACATCATCTTACAGACAAGTATGGAATTCACAGTGACTTTAACATACACCTGGATATTTTTTTTTTTTCTGAAACATAATGCCTTGAAGCAAAAAATCTTTAGAAATGAATTTCAGATTGAACTGGCTTAAAAGTGAACTGTAATGGTGTATACTAGAGATTAGAAATTGATTTGCTTTAGTGGGGCGAAAGATTTGTTTTGTGTCTTTTGTAGAGTTAAAAATATAGAACGTCTCATTGAGATACTGTCACAGAGATAAAGTCCATGGCTCTGTGTAGTAGTCATTAAAAAGCATGTTTTTATTGTTTATATACTTTAGGGACTATACATATATCACATAAATATATGTATGTAGCAAGTGTAACATCATTTAGTGTCAGTTCATGGGTTGTAATTCTTAGTAGTGCAGCATTGCAGTGCCCAGCTCAATTTGTATAATGTTTTTTGTTTTTTTTAATCTGTAAAAATCTGTTTAAGTTGGACATTAAAAGTTGTCATGTCTATTTGTCAATAAGATAGGTGTGGATACAGTAATTAACATTGATTTGAAAACCTAAAATTTGTAATGAAAAGTTTGGGGTCCCCCCTTTAGAATTGGGGCAGAATGTTCCCAGTTCCCATAACGGATTGTCTGAAAAAACTGAATCATTTATGGTTATATTCTTACCTCTCATCAATTAGTGACATAAAAGATCAAAGCTGAGGATGCTGATGGAAAGAAAGCATATATATGCTATATATGCATTGTGGTTTGTGATTACATATTAAATCATTAAAGCTATATGAGTTCATAGTATATATGAATAGTGTGTGTATAATAACTTTTTGTTTTCCTTGATAGGTTTCATATGTATACCAGTGACTTAAAGTGCCATCAAATATTTGATGCGGTCAGGTAAGATAAATGTTATCCAGAGATTCTGGATGGATTCCTAAATCTAAGAAAATAATGGAAGGCCAGAACACTTTAATAATCCTTAAAGTGTAGAGAATACAGAATACTGAGGAGAGGTTTTAGTCTGCAGTGTTTAATATTTAGTTATTTACTGAATTTATTCAAATTTATTCAATTTATTTAAAACACAAATAAAGCTTATTCAACATTTGCATTCATCAGATGCATTAATGTCTTTGAATAGATAAAGAATAAATTGAGTAGTGTGAGGGGTCAGCTAACTGAGTGCTCGTTGTGAGAACAGATGGTGATGAAAACAGATCCCTTGTTACCAAGATGTTTTACGCCTTAACCAACTGGTTTATTTTTGAAAAAAAAACACAAAAAAAACAATTGCTGGACAAAAGTTCTCAACAGTTTATCTCAACAGCTTTATTAAATCTATTGTATTTGTGAAATTTGTTTATAGAAAAGTTATAAACAAAATCATGCAACAGTATTTTATTTAGAATTATAACTAAAGCTCCATTTTTAATAGTTTTCCTAGTTGGTTCATAATATGTGGAGATGGTTTGAGATACCAAAACATAAAATAATATTTATCATTTAAATAAACTCAATGTATTCAAACTAAAAAGTTTTTTGAATAAAGGGATACTTGTAAATTCAAATGATTTTAAAAGGCAATAATGCACTTGGACACCAAAATATGCACGTCTTGTCATTGACCCATATTCAAATCATATAATTAAATAATCTAATAATTGTGAGTTCATTAATTTAATTAACTATGTATGCCAATATTTCCCTTTAATCTTGCATGTTTAAAACAAGTTAGTGATTTTTATTTTAGGTCATAAAATTTTAGTTGATGCTACAACAATATAGCAAAAGATTAGTGGATGTTACTGGCTTGTATCATGATGTTTATCAGAAAATTAAAAATGCTGACAGACAAGTATAGTTATCATCTTTTTATTATTAAAAGCTATGAATAAAGTGACATGTTTATTTTACTACATTTATGAAAAAAGAAAGATGAAAAATACAGACACAAACCAAATAACATGCTTTTAAAGACTATCAAACAAATTTGAATAAACTAAATATATTTTTCAGCTTGTCATTCAGTCTTTTGCTTCAATAGTTCACAAATCAGAAAAAGATGTAGAGCCAGTTCCAATTTTCCTGCTTCGGCACTACTGGCCATGAAGTATACTCGTAGTACATTGAATTTCAGATAATAGAAAAAAAAAAAAAAAAAGAGTATTTCAGGTATAGGAACAAGCTTCAGTCCCTTTACAGAATGCTACACATAATAAAGCTAGTTTCTGCCACTCAGAGAACTAGTGCCCTGACATCTTTGTTGAATGACTGCATTGTGACTAGAACATTTGAATAGCCAAAAGAAGACATGATAGAAAGGGGAAGAGAAAGGAAGAAAGATAACAAAAATATTTCCATGATTGCACATCCCTGAAGACATGCAACAAACACTTGCTGTCCTCTGACAAAATGACACAAGCGCCCTGTAACAAGACTAGACTGGTCACGGGTTATTGGCAGCAGCTTATTTGGCTGGAATGGTCCCCAAATATACAGTATGGCGGTGTTTCATTTCCTGGTTTTGATTTTTAGCAAAATGCATTCGTATTGGCCCATATACTGTTGTGTTCATAATAGGACTTGTGTTCATAATGAAAAACTTACTTTTTAAATTTATTTACGATGCTCTACACCTCGTTCTACTGTTAGCTGGTACAAACATAATCTGGACATTTCTGCACAGAGCATCAATCCACTGAGGAAAACAGTGCTGTAGCTACATATTCAAACGGTACAAGTGAATTGGAAAAACTATAAAAGACACAGAACCAAACAGAATTTGCACATTTGAACAGCATCTTTGGGTTAATCAGTCAGCTACCTGGCATACTTTTGTGTACACACACACACGCGCATAAATAAACACATTCCTAATCTTTTAAAATGACAAAGGATATCAGAGTAGATACCCCCAGAAAATTTTACTTTGTGTTTACAGGTGGGAACCTGAAAGGTCCTGCTGCCCTCTGCTGGCTGAGATTAGTGGAAAGTTTTCAGATTATACACTAGGTCCTCTTCCATTGAATGAGACCCTCCTCCATCTTGTACCACTTCTCCTCCCAAAATGCCCAATTCCATATCGGATGAGTCTTCTTCTAGTGGGGCAGAGACATCATTCTCGCAGTACATACACTCCTACACAAACACATGCAAAGAGTCTTTCAGCTGTACTCTTACCATTCAGTAAACACAAGCTGTCTACTGTAAGCATTGAAATGAAAACTCAAAAGTGACTGATTCATGGCACTCTTATAGGCAGGAACTCTGTTAATGGTCACTCATTTGGACTGATAGCACTCTTCGTGTGAACTGCATGAGAAAATCTACAGCTTCAGATTCCACAGAAGTAATGACCTTAGCATGTTGGTAAGGGGAGCATATCTATGTTCCCAGGGTCCTATGATTCCCAGATTTATATAGCACATAAAGGAACACATGAAAAAGAGTCATATGTTCCCGGGTCCTACTGTGTGTTCCCTATATAGATAATATCGTGAATGATTAAAATGTATAGATTGTGAATAAAAAAAAAAAAGTCTACACAATCTGCCTTACCAGATAGCTCTTTAATATTGTTCAAGAGTGCACATTCTATTGCAGTTGTATGGCTGTTTTTTAATTAATATAGCACTTGAACTGTCTAGAACACACAAGTTTTGTCTTATTGCTTGTAATTTGCATCTTTGTTCTATTTTTTAATAGCAAAAATAAAATAAAGGGAAATAATATTTTGGTATAATGCCCACTAGGTGTGGGCAATCTGTTGATTTTGTATCGTGTTTGAAGACTTCTCAAGCAAATTGTTGTCTCACCCGAAAGTCTTACAGAGGTGTTTATTTAATCTGTATCTTTGTCCTACCGTATTTATCTATTTTATTGCTTGTCATTTGTTTATTTTTTCTGACAGTTTTTTACTTTACTAAGCTTGAAAACATATTATTTATTTTAGTAAGGCTGGGTGGTGATGGCGCAGTGGATAAGACACACGCCTTTTATGTGAGAGACCCGGGTTCGAATCCACTGTGAGACACCAATGTGTCCCTGAGCAAGACACTTAACCCCTAGTTGCTCCAGGGGCGTGCGACCTCTGACATGTATAGCAATTGTAAGTCGCTTTGGATAAAAGCGTCAGCTAAATGAATAAATGTAAATGTAAATGTGGTAGGGTTTACTGGTTTATACTGCTCAGTAACTTGTAACTTATCTTAAACACACACACACACACACACACATACACACAAAGAATTGTGATAAGACTGTGGATCATGAATCTGCCTGAAAAAATTGTGATCTGAATTTCTTTTCCCCATTTTTTCCCCTTCCACCTCTACTTTGGCCTGAATGTTCTGTCATTCTTTTTTCTTTTGTTTTGTATTTAAATAGGGAACTTAGTTTGGCTCAGTAATTTAAAAAAACAATACCAAAAACAATCAAATAAGATCCTGTCTGAATTTTTTTTTAATATATCGCCCACCCCTAGAGTCACATACCATGACATTGATGGCATTGGGTAACGCTCCTCTCCTCATCCAGGGATGCTGATCAATCAGTTCTCGGCGCTGTTCTGAAGAGAAACGGGGCTGGTTGTTCTGCATGCGCCTTAACCGCTCGCGATCTTCCCCCAGAATCTTTTCCATATCCCTGTCCCAAAACATCAACACTCTTACAACAGAGCTTATAGTTTTTTAAAAGTTTAAAGTCCAAATGAAATCAAAATTCACATTATTTACTTTGCAAGTTCACACTGCTAGTCTTGGGGTGAAATGAATACACTGAAAAAAAAAACCCTTGGTAATCTTGGTTTGTCTTGGTAATTTTTCTAAAAATCCAAAAATTTACTTTTGTTCTGGAATGGCATTTGTTCACTGATGACATCAGTTCGATGGCTTGGGAAGAGTATCCTTAACCATTCCCTTCAAACCATTAGTTTTCGGGGAGAAAGAGATGGCAGCGATGTGCACTAAAATAAAACCCTGCCCTCTATTCAATATTCCGTTTCAGGAAGTATGTCAATACCGAAGAAAAGTGAGAGTAACGTCTGGTTCAGTTTTTTTGGTTCAGCTGGACAGTTTTATTTTTGGGTGAACTATATCTTTAAACACCAAATTCCCCCTTCTCCCAGTACAGACAGAATTGACTCTCACCTTGATGGCACTTGATAGTTCATCATGACACAGTCATCATCATTGGCCATAAGTCTCGAAACAGGCTCTTGAAGAACATACTTAAAATTCTCCTCCTGTTCCTTTATTATGTGATTGTTCTCTGAGGAGTCCACACTGCCAAAATACTTGCTTGTGTTGCTTCCTGGTCAGGAAGAGAAAATGCAAAAGAAGTTTAGTTTTCTGAGCTGATACTATTATACATTACAATATATAATAATTCTGACTGGTATGAATAATCTATTATAAAGAACTAGATTGCTCATGACATAGACACTGTAAACACTGTGCCACCATATTGTTATTCCAACACTTACTACTGTATTAATAAAAAAAAAAAATCCAATTCCAAATGTAATGCCAGTCAGTTGCTGATACTCTCTGGTGGTCAGTCATCTAGATTGACATCTAGTCAGTCACATAGAGATGGTTAATTATTATAATTAACCAACTGCCCAATACGTGTTATGCGACTGTAATATGGTCAGCAATTTTGGAACTACCTATAATTGAAGGCAAACAAATGGTGAATTTGGCATTGGTATAAAGAAAATAGTTCTACAGACAAGCACTTTATGGATTAAAATGTCTTGAGAGGTAACAACAGAAGAATAGTGGTCCAGACTGACCACTTTCAATTCAGTAGTCTGGTGTTAATAATTGCTTACGTAAGGTATCATGGCAGACTGCATGTGTTTAGTATTTTTTTGTATTAATGTGTTAATGTTAATGTGAAGCATTAACTTGCAGTCACCTGTTCCACTATTAGAGGTGTTGCAGTCATTGGATGTGGAGCCAGTAGATGCTGACATGGCAGAGCCCATGCCGGAATGAGAGTCTTCCTGAAACAACATTTCCAACCCGCTGCTGGATGAGGAGTGGTCACCGTTCCCTGAACAACATGTCTGGAAGAGTAGCTGGAGAAAATCAGGCAAAAGATGGAATTCATGATACAAGTGTGCAAGGTGTGTGTGCTTAAATTTGTTCAAATATTTGTAGCCCTTTACCTGCTGGAAGTCATCCATTGCAGAAGAAGTGCTATTGATGGATGTGTTGTTTTTGTCCTGTACTAAAGTAAAAATACTCTGGGTGCTGGACTGGGGTGCTATGGTATGAGACTCCTGTTTTTCCTCCATCTGAAGCAGGTCCATCTGCAATGGAGAACTACAGCGAGACTCAAACAGTGGGGGGGAGTGAGGGGGTGGCAAAGGAGAAGGACACTCTGTAGACACAATGACGGAGTGTTTGGGGTCAGATGTCATTCCATACTGAAAATGTGTCTGGGGTGTTAATGCTGGTTGCTGGGAAGTGAAGGAGGAATGGGTCTGAAAGCACTGGTGGGTACTGCAGCTTTGAGGGTTTTGAAGGTGCTGCGTGGTGCTGTAGGCTTGTTGTGACTGAAATGCTTGTTGGCCAGTGTAGGCTTGTTGAGGCTGCAAGGGTTGCTGGATATTGTAGGCTTGCTGGGGCTGAAAGAGAGCACTGAAGGCTTGCTGAGTGTCAGCATGGAATGGAGAGCGAGGTGCTGTGACTATCTGTGGCAACATAAAACTGGGCAAAACCAATGCTACAACTGGTGTGACTAATGGGTTAGGATATGTAGCTGCAGAGGGAGTGGCCTGAGTGTTCTGGGACTCTGCTCCTCCTGTAGGGGCTTGGGGTGGGGCAACAGAGGGAACTACAGGGCAGAGAGGATATCCTGGAACCACAGTTGGAAATGGAACTGAAAGCCCAGACTGTGATGCCTCGGAGGGGGACCAAGATGTCTGGTTTAAACCCTGCAGGGGTGGGAGAGATCTGTGCTGAGACGCAGCATTATCTGATGAATCAGGATGTTTTGTGCGTGGTTTCTTTCTTGACTTTTTGGTGCGCCAGCTTTTTTTCCCCTTTGTAACAGGGAAACTCACTCCTGCTTTGGATCCATGAGCTCCTGAAGCCACCCAAAGGGGCAGAGAAAGAGTAAGGACAAAGAAAAAGTGGAAAATTAGTGTAATGTAAAGAGAATTATATGGACGTTTTCTCGAAAAAGGCTTATTTGTTGTGTATTTGTGGCCATCACTTGCACATGTCCACAAAGTTCTTGAGACTGTATAGGGTGCCCCCACTTGTAATTTCATGATACAGAAATGTGCTCCCTTATTATGCCATAACATCATTAATGTGCAGATGACTGGAAAGGTGGCAGGCATAATTTGGGACTAGGATTGGGAACAGATTTGTTTTACCACTGCCATCGATAACTTGCATCAAGTGTTTTTCATGTATACATACCCTCGGCAGCCTGTCGTCGGTTTCTTTGTGTGCTAGGTGGGCAATCCTTGTGAAGCGCTTGACCATTCCAAAGTTCTCTGCAGCAACTGAGAAATGCTTGCTCTTCCTTCTGTGTGTGCGCTGCCAGCACCTGTTTTGTCAGTCCCAGCTTCTTATAGGCTTCCTGCTCCACTGTGGGTGGGGAAATCACATTAACCGGCACAGAAGGGGCTGGGCTTTCTGCAGCATCCTCAATGATCTCTGCAACAGTTAAATGACATTGGCATTTTAATTTAATCTTCCTCTTAAATTAACACCTAGATGGTTGTAATGCACATCAGTACTGTGGAAAGAACAATAGAGGTTCCCCACACTGCAGCTATCTACTGAAACTAGGGCTGTTGATTTAACATGGTAAGTAAGTGTAATTAATTAAAAATAAAATGTTAAATTAATAATCCATAGAACGCACCTGGCCCAGAACTGCACATCATCTTATTCATGCAGTTGCTGACGAACAAGATGCAGGACAACAACTGACTGCATGATTTATCCAGCAATATGCCTCTAAAGTCTAAAATATGAGGGCAAAAAATTCCCCTGTATGGGTTTTTCTCTTATATTTATATGATATACAGTAGTTAAGCAATATCACATGAGCAAGAGTGCTATTTTCCCCCCAAATATGCCTGCATGATTTTTTATGTGATCTTGATTTTATGCAACAGTTCAATAAACATGAAGTTATTGTGTTACAATTTAGACACAGTATTTTCTGTTTTTGTGCAATTTCTTGAATGCACAAACAAAGCTAAGCAGAACTGTTGTGTCTCTGACTCTGAGCAACATAGTTGTTTCATAACAAAATGAATGAAAGTATTTAATAATGAGAAAGAACCAAACTGCCTATTACAGCAGCACAGCTATGCAGATGATACCCAGGTTTACCTAGCTTTATCGCCTAATGACTTTATGACTTTAATAATTGCTTTGACATGGCTACTGAAACTAAATCAGCATATTATCATTTCAAAAACATTGCAAAAATTAGATGTTTTGTTTCCAGTCAAGACTTCTGAGAAACTTATTCATGCCTTGATCACCAGCAGGGTGGAGTAATGGACTACTGACCGGCCTTCCCAGAAAGACCATTAGACAGCTGCAGCTCATCGAGAATGCTGCTGCCAGGATTCTGACTGGAACCAGAAAATCTGAGCACATCACACCAGCCCTCGGGTCTTTAAACTGACTTCCAGTTACATTTAGGAACGATTTGAATGTATTGTTACTTGTTTATAAATCATTAAATGGCCTAGGATCACTAGGATCTTTAGTACATCAGAAATACCAAGGGTTCACTCAAAACAAGGGGAGTCCGATTTTAGCTATTATGCCAGCCGCAGTTGGAACCAGCTTCAAGAAGAGATCAGATGTGGTAAATTAATAGCCATATTTTAATCAATACTCAAAATACATTTGTTCACTGAATTTTATGTACGGTCTCATCATCTTCAATTCTTAACTGTTTTAATTCATTTTAAATCATTTTTCAAATTTTACTTCCTTGCTTTTATTGTTATGATTATTTTAATTCCTTTAATGTAATGCACTTTGAATTACCATTGTGTATGAAATGTGCTATATAATTAAACTTGCCTTGCCTAATTGAACAAATCAGGTAATCCATAGATTCAGTGACCCCATTCATAAAGACAGCAGTGTGTTTTGATCACAATTTCTACCGAGGTGTTCGGTTCGGTACGGGAGTAATTAGCTACGTCGCAATGTTGGAAATATTTCTGTTTTAAACCATGAAGGCGAGCCAATGGATATCACACACAAGCAATGTGCAAACTTTGCGCAAGAGTTATGCAAGTGAACGTGTTAATCTCAGTAAATTCACTATGCAGAAAGTGAAAGTAAAAACAGCATGACGGAGCAATAATGGAGCTTTCGGCATCTGACGCCACATGTTCTCACAGAACGACGAGAGACGAATCTACTTATGCTGATAACGCTATATAGCTAACTGTTTTCATTCATTCCCGTAATATTTCTAATATTACATAGTGGAAAAAAATGAGAAGAAACATATTTAGTTTTAAACAGGTTGTTTTTGAAAGTCGGTGCTTGAAATAAAAGCTTTTTATTTCATTGATTTATATTGATGACTGAAGTGTTAATATTTTAATCATAGACCTATAATTCAGAATCAGAATGAGCTTTATTGCCAGGTATGTTTACACATATGAGGAATTTGTTTTAGTGACAGAAGCTCCACAGTGCAACAGAATGACAGTGACAATACAAAACAAGACAGATGATAAAAAGAATAAAAAGAATAATATACAAATATACAAAATAGACAATGTACAAAATAGCAAAAAACACAATATATATTATAGACAATTATGTATGTACAGTTCCCTATCTGTCGGTCACTACGAGTTATGTCGTGACGACATAGGGGATTTACTTGGAAGCCCCAATCATCTCTGACTTAAGAGAAAACGCCAATGAAATTGGCTAGTGGATTTTGCATACCTGAGCCACTCCCCGTGCATACGGGTATAAAAGGGCGACAGGTGCATCCACTCATCCGATTTTTGCTTCGGAGCCGAGTGGATGAACGTGTTGATCTCCACAAAGCCATTCATCATCTGTCTGGAAGCTGTTCTGGTTGGCGTCACGGTGCGAACAGCGGTGTCCTGTCTGCAGCGATTTCCCTGGGCACTTCAACTGAAAGAGCAGATTTCCTAAAAGAGCAAATCATGGTCGGTTCACGTCTTTTTAAAGATGCTGTTCCGGCCGTGTCCTCTTGGTTGCGGTCGTTTCCTGTCCTCTGCCAACAGCCACGATCGGGCTGGAGGCGTGCACACCTCCCAGTCCCGAGCCCTCGCGGTGAGATGATTGGCTCCTCGACATGGGCTGTGGCTCGCGACCACGCCCTGCCCTGGTTCCTTTCTTCCCGAAAGTGCACGAGGAGCTAATGAAGTCGTGGACGGCCCCTTTTTACGGCCAGAAGCGGCGCGTCTGCCTCCTCCATCCTTGCTACCCTCGATGGCGGGGCGGCTAAGGGGGACGCTGACATTTCTCAGGTGGAGAGAGCGGTCGTGGTGCAATTGTGCCTGCGAAAGGCCGCCACTTGGAGGAATCGTCCGCGTCTCCCGTCCAAAGCCTATGGGCTGACGGCTGCTCTTGCGGCCAAAGCTTACAGAGCTGCGGGCCAGGCCACCCCTGCCCTGCATGCCACGGCTATCCTGCGAGTACACAAGCCAAGGCATTAAATGCATGAGGGTAGTACCAACCTGAGGTTGACGCAGGAACCTCAGGTTGCCCTACGGGCAATGGAAGTCACAGCGCAGTCCCTCGGGAAGGCGATGTCCACACACTTGTGGTCCAAGAGTGCCGTCTATGGCTCAGCCTGCTGAGAAGGGCGAAGTCGACAAAGTACACTTTCTCGACGCTCTCGTCTCCCAGGCTGGACTGTTCGGCGACACTGTCGAGGACTGTGCCCAGCAGTTCTCGGCAGTACTGCAGCAGACCGAGGCCGTCCAGCACATCTTGCCCCGGCGTGATGCACCGCTCCGCCGCAGGGCAAGCCCCAGTCTGCTGGTCGCTGTGGGCGCCCTTCTGTGTTTCCCTGAGCTGCTCCGCCTTGTGCTGGCGCGTCGAGCCTCTTGAAGGAGCGTGGCGCCCCCCGTGTTCCAGCTGGCCCAGATATCGTCCAAGGAGGCGATAAAACGGCCCTGACACAGGCAACCCGGAGATGTGGGAAGCTGCTCTATCTCAGGAGATGCGAGGTCAGCGCTGCTCCTTCCCCCGAAGGAGGGCTGGGGGAGAATCATTTCATTCTGTTCCGCCGCTGGCTCAAGGGCGCTACCCACATTGTCAAAAGAAAGAGCAATTTCCTTTTCCTCTGGGTTATCAGGTTCGCGGGTTGACAGTGTGCGACGCGCTGCCTCCTCACTCTCGACCGCGACCCATCTTGCCAGCGGCCAAGAGAGTGCGGTTCGGGGACGCAGTGCCTCCCCACGCACCTCTAGCCAGTCCCCTTTGGGACACAGGGAGTTCGGTAAGGATGCTTCAGAACGCGCTGCCTTCTGTACCATCCAGCCCTACTCCCCTGCGCTGCACCACCGCAGGTACGCCGATTGTGCCGTTGGAGGCCCTTGCACGGCATCTGGAAGCGTGGCTTGCGCTACCCAGCCCGTCTCGGTGGCTCGCGCGCACAATTCGACTCGGCTACGCGATTCAGTTCGCCAGGCGACCTCCCAAGTACAGCGGCGTTCTCGAGACCTCAGTGGTAGCTCGGAACGCCCCTGTCTTGTGCGAGGAGATTGCTGTCCTCCTGGCAAAGGATGCAATCTAGCCGGTCCCTCCAGCCGAGATGAGGCAGGGGCTTTACAGCCCTTACTTCATCGTACCCAAGAAAGGCGGTGGTCTTCGACCAATCCTGGATTGCGAGTCTTGAACCGGGGCCTGCACAGGCTCCCGTTCAAGATGTTGACGCACAGGCGCATGATCAGGTGCATCCAGCCCCAGGATTGGTTTGCAGCGATCGACCTGAAGGATGCTTACTTTCATGTTTTGATCCTTCCGCGACACAGACCGTTCCTACGGTTTGCGTTCGAGGGTCGGGCATGGCAGTACAAGGTCCTCCCCTTCGGGCTATCCCTGTCTTCACGAAGGTCGTAAAAGGCGCCCTTGCCCCGCTACGGGAAGTGGGCGTCAGGATCCTCAACTATCTCGACGACTGGCTCATTCTGGCCCAGTCCCGAGAGCAGTTGTGCAATCACAGGGAGCTGGTGTTACGGCACCTCAGCCAGTTGGGACTTCGGGTCAACTGGGAAAAGAGCAAGCTCTCCCCTGTGCAGAGAATCTCTTTTCTCGGTGTGGAGTTAGACTCGGTGAGTATGACGGCGCGCCTCACAGACGAGCGCGCCCAATCAGTGCTGAACTGCCTGAGTTCCTTCAGAGGCAGGACGGTGGTGCCACTGAAACAGTTTCAGAGGCTCCTGGGGCATATGGCATCCGCAGCTGCAGTCACGCCGCTCGGATTGCTTCATATGAGACCACTTCAGCACTGGTTGCACTCCCGAGTCCCGAGGTGGGCATGGCGCCGCGGTTCACTTCGGGTGAGTATCACACACGAGTGTCGCCACTCCTTCAGCCCCTGGACAGACCTTGCGTTTCTACGGGCCGGGGTGCCCTTAGAACAAGTGTCCCGGCATGTTGTTGTCACAACAGATGCCTCCAGCACGGGCTGGGGCGCTACATGCAACGGGCAGGCAGCCTCGGGGCTCTGGACGGGGCCTCGACTGATTTGGCACATCAATTGCCTGGAGCTGTTGGTAGTGCACCATGCCTTGCGGCAGTTTCGGCCACTGCTGCTAGGCAAGCATGTGTTGGTCCGTACGGACAACACTGCGGCTGTGTCGTACATCAACTCACATCGCTGTGCGCTGTCCACATTCCAGGGGAGCTCAATCGTGCGGCCGATGCTCTCTCACGACAGCTCCATCCCGAGACGATCCGGCTGATCTGGAGTCGATTCGGGGAAGCTCAGGTAGACCTGTTTGCTTCCCGCGAGTCCTCCCACTGCCATCTATATTCTCCCTGACCGAGGGGCCCCTCGGAACGGACGCACTGGCACACAGCCGGCCTCGGGGTTTACGCAAGTATGCATTTCCCCCAGTGAGCCTGTAATATAATATAATAATAATAATAATAATAATAGGCCTAATAAAATAAGAATGTAACAGGCCTACATTATAAATATCTTACTATTGCCAACAATTGATATTTTTGACAATATCTCTGGCTATCGTCAATACAAGATCATCGTCTTTCGACGTAACCCAGCAAGGGGAGGTTATCGTGGGGCCTTACGCAGTGCGTGCCCGTCCGCTAACGTTACGCCACTGGAAAACAGCACATTGTCTGTTACGTCGTTTGGGCTGCCTTGTTGAGCGCAGTGGAACTGAGAACATTATATTTCACACACTTTAAGCTGTCTTATTTTCCAGATGTAATATGATTAGTTCAACGAATTGAATCGCTCGGTTTGTATTGCGTACTAAACCGAAAACCTCGTACCGAACGGTTCAATACGAGTACGTGTATCGTTACACCCCTACTTTCTTTGCATATTTGCTTTGTAAACACTGGGTACTTCCGCCTACATTACACATGACCTTTCCAAACTTTCCATGTGTGAGGTTGAGCTAGTGCAAGACAAGCATTTGTGGTTAAAAAGTATATACTATTTTTCTTTTCTTTTTTTTTTTAGAAAATGACTGATCGTTTTGCTAGAGAAGACCCTTAGTCTTCGGCTGGGATCGTGCGTTAAAGCTGCACTGAAACTGCAATTTAGACCTTTAACCTGTTGGCCACCACTGAAGTCCACTATATGGAGAAAAATTCTGGAATGTTTCCCTCTAAAACCTTATTTGGGTGAGTAAATTATCAGGAAATTGTTATTCTGGAAATTAACTAATTCATTAATGAATGAGTCATTCAGTCATTCATTCAAATGAGAAATTAAGTAAGTGACTGTGTTTATAAATGGGTTATTAATCATTGGCTCACTTGATTCTTAACGAATTAATGTGTTAAATCAACAGCCTTATTATTTTGTGATAATGTGTATTATGCGTCGGTACCTGATTCTGGCTGTGTTTTTTTGTCTCCCACATGTACAACTGTGCTGCTGCAGGAACACTGAGAAACTACACTGTCTGCTTTGCTGGGCAGATCCAAAGGAGGTAAAGGCCCTTCGACAACACAACTTGGGGCAAGACCTGATGGAAGCTTTTCATTGGTCTTTATAGACATAGAAGATGGTGCTGCCATACCTAGAGATTCTAAAAATACATGCAAAAAATTGCAAACAGGGACTGAAAGAAGTATCTTTGTTTGATATCTATCAAAATATTGCCTTCCACAATTGTTAAATAAAACTAAAATAAAACTTACCATCAGTTTGCTGTAGACTGGCATCAGAGGAGATTTTGTCCTCATCCGAATTTGAGGAGGTTGTGTTTGAGGAGAACTGATGCTTTCGTTTTACTGTGTTTGGGATGTTACAGCTCTCCAAATATCTGTGACATACACAATTCACTAATCCATACATATTCAAACAATACCATACTTATGTCTGACATAGAGCTGGATTACGAGAGATTAACCAATTCAGAATTTAAATAAAATATTTATTTTTCATGCTGCATGTCATAGATTGACAACTGTAATTAAATATGGAATTGAATCTGAAAATGCAGTGATTGACAGTGATAACCATGGCAATGGAGGGATAAAAAAATCTGATACTTTAGCCTCATTCAGGCTGTCAGCCCAAATCTGATTTTTGTGCATATCCGATTGGAATCTGATCTAAAGCCTTGTTCAGATGGTCAGCTCAAATACCATTTTTGTGCATATCCGATTTGAATGTAGTGTTTACATGAAAGCTAAATAAAGTGATCGGGCTGATTGTGTCTCGCAACTTCTCAAATCCGATTTGTGTGTCCAGTAGCGCTCTTTCGTTTTTCTAAATATCTGCATTGGTTTCTATGGCAATGCCGTTGCATTGTTATGCCTACGCTAAAACAATAACAGCAATAGAGTTTGCAATACAGATGTTGTCTTATATGACATGTTAACATGCAGCCATCGTGCTGGATTATTACATTTTTGGGTGCGACTTCATTCTGTGCTGCCATCTCCGCTGGTTTCAAAACTCAAAAAAGTGTATATACTGAAACAGACTGAAACGGACTTCTAGGAATGTGATTTGAATAGGATTTCAAATCACAAATGAATGTAGCTCGAAACAGATTTGCAAAATTCGGATTTCATGTAGTTCATTGCTGTTTAGAATATCTAAATATGATCGAATTTGCACAAACATCGGATTTGGGCTGACCGTCTGAACAAGGCTTATGTCAGTAGTTCTTAATCCTGGTTCTGGGAACCCCCTGCTCTGCACATTTTGCATATCTCCCTTTCATCACCTGATTTAGATCATCAGCTCGTTAGGAGAGAGCTCCATTAACTGAACTGTGTCAAATAAGGCAGGTATACAAAATGTGCAGAGAGGTGTGTCCCTAGCACCAGGATTAAGAACCACTGTTCTGTGTCAGAAAAAATCTGTGCATTAAGTCTTGGCGTGTAAATGCAAACCGATACCCCTGGCACTTGTTCTATGTAATGTGTTTCTTTGTTTTTCTTTGTTGTTGCAACAACTACAAATTGAACCTTTTGTATAATTTTCATATTTTTTAATCTTTCATGTTTTTACATTTTTAGCTTTAAGTAAATATTATTTTATTTTTTCCCTTTGTGTTAATTTTGTAAAAAGCAGTAAGGTGTTTCTATGTTTTAACAAGTGTTGATTTTACACAATCGGTATGTACTTTGTAACAACAGCTGCTCTATCCAGATCACGTCTTACAGGGAGCAGAAAAAAAAACTGCAAATGGAAAAAGATCTTTTTCACACACACACCTGATGACACTGTCTTGACAGCTGATTTGCTGGTATGAGTACATTGCATGGTCTTTGAGTTCCTCCATTGTGGCAGGTCCATCTCTGACCAGCAGTGCAGAGTCTTTCTGCTTTACAACAGGGGACCTGAACCCTGCTAAAGACACTTAGTAAATACGCAAACATACAATCACATTAACAATATAATATGTAACACAGACGTACCCTGCTGTACTATACACACAGACACTAACATACACACATATACTTACTGTCCAAATACTTTTTCTGTTCTGCTTTGGAAGAGGAGCCTTGCTGCTCCTGAGCTTTCAACATGTGAACCCCTTTACAAATCTCCTGAAATGACCTCTGAAAAACAAGTTTGTAGATGATGTAGTGTGGTTTGAGTACTGTTGTACTGAACAAAAAATATATGTTAAACAGTGCACAGGAGAACAGCATTTGGAGAGGAAAAAAAATCTATAAAATAATAATAATAATATTATCAACAATAAAAATATATATCAATAATTTTGTCTGATGAAAGGGTTTTAGCGCTCCATTTAATAACACCCCACTGTAATAAATGTGTTAAATGAAAAGTTAGCATAAAGCATCTGGTTCTTACAGAAAAAAATGATATTTTGGAAATACTGTTATTAAATGAGTGCAGTTTCTGATATAAGTATGTGCACGCTGAGAAGGAGAATTACCGGTTTGCTTTTGCCTTCCTCCTTACTGGTATTTCTGTTGATCCTGTTCCCAACGTTTGCTGTGTTTCCATTTCCATTACTGTCACTAGAGGATGCTATGCTCAGCAGGTGCTCATGAGAACCATTGCTGCCATGACTGCCATAACCACTTGACCCCATACTGTGGACCGGCTACAAGACAGAAATTTACACTGTCTATTTCATTGATGACTTTAAACTGAAATTAGCAACTAGTTCTGCCAACAGTCGTGTCACATTCTCCACATTCTCCACAAACACTCTTTGGCATAATGTGGAATTTGTAGTTGATGTGTTGAGGATTGAACCTTTTGTATAACACATCAACTACAAATTCCACATTATGCCAAAGAGTGTTTGTGGAGAATGTGACACGATCTGTGGAACTTTAAACCTGATCAAATATACCCTGCTAAAAATGCACTACTTTTACATCATTCATACAAATGCTCATGGACAGCATCATTTCTTGCAGTATGCTGCTAGTGAGTGAAAAGTGTGCATGCGTTTTTGTGTCTTCAAAATAGGGAGATTTCACCTGTAGAAGCAGTCTGTGAATCTGTTCAGTAATTTCCTGTATATCTGAATCTATGATCTTTTCCTCTGTGAAAGCTGGAGTTGAAAACACATCTTCATTCATCGGACCCCTGCACGTAGATACAGAAACCATATGTCAAAAAGAATATAAAAAAAGAAAAGTGTATTATATCTACCTTTGTCTACATCAGATAGTAACAAAAGACTGTTACAAATATATACATAAGCACTGGCGAAAACTCACATGCGAACTTTGTGTTGTCCAATAACAAAGGACACCTTGCGGCTCCATGGGTTCACAAAGCTACACCAGCTTGTGTCTAGAGTAACATATTCTCCATTTCTCACACAGAATCGGATTGAGGACTGATCAGATGGCTGCCCAACATACTGCAGAACTGTAGCGGAGAGACAATTAGGAAAGCAAGGACAATACTGGATGTGATTGCCTGAAGGCAGCATAATTCCAGTAATAGGTTTCAAGTTTATTTTGTCTTTATTAGTAGTACATAATGTATCAACAATATATTGACAGTATATAACTTTATATTGAATTTGTATAGCACAACATGACAAAATTGTGTGTTAAAAGGAGGATTTGCCTGCCTGAGTGTCAGGGTCCCCCTGGTGAATCACCAAGATTAGAACATTTTAACAAAATAAACACTTCAGATTGTGTTTGTGTATGAATTTGTATCCTTACTTTTCCGGTGCACAGCCAGCATTATAGGTCTGTCACTGGGATGCAGGTGTAACAAAAAAGATGTCCCAATCAAGTCCTGAGGCAGAAATCCTAACAGAGGCACTGCCCTGCAAAGTATGCAAGTATAAAGTATGCTTTTAAATTTTATCATTTAGTTGGTCTTTATTTCCCAAAGTAAATTTTGTTGCAGTATTTAGACAAAGCTGAGGGGATAACACATTGTCTAAATAGATTTGTTCTAATAACAGATATTCCAAAATAAATGCCACACTGTTAAACATTTTGGAGTGAAATTACAGTATATTCCAGGTTAATAATTGCATTACTTTCACAGTAATTTCACAGTGGGACTTCTCTTGTATCTAACTGCACTCTTAGAAATGTCTTGTAGACAAACGGCATCATACTGTGTTTCTACAGTGTTCTACAGTGTTTCTCAGCAGTTGCTTCACTATTGTGAAAGATCCACCTACAAACATGAATATGAAATAAATTGTTGATTAATCTTCAAGCTAAATAATGCTAAAATGAAATACATGTAAATGCTAAGAAGAGTTCGACTAATTTAAAGTCAGACAATTAGCTTACTTCATATTCTAGCTTGTCATCATTAAAACAAATGTTCTCATTTGTCACACTTCTGACATGACTAGATCGGAAGCTTGAATATGAATATACAAGGTCCAAGATCCCAAGCAAATTCTAATCACTAATCACCATTATGCTCACGGACACAAACCTTTCATCAACATCTTGAAACACACAGTTTGGTGTGTGTGTTGTGGTGAAGATTCTCTTATCAGGTGGAATTCTTGGTGCTGCAAATTAGAAAATAAATATATCAAAAGACACAACGGCAACACTTTATTTTACGGTTACATCTATTAGTTGCTTATTAGCATGCATATTACTAGAATATTAGCCATGTATTAGTGCTAATTAAGCACATATTAATGCCTTATTCTACATTACATTATAGACTGCATTTCGTTGCCCTGTACCTTACATATCTGTACCTTGTGCAATGACAATAAAATCTAATCTAATCTAATCTAATTACCTTATTCTACATCCATAATCCTACCCAATACCTAAATCTAACAACTACCTTACTAACTATTAATAAGCAGAAAATTAAGAATTTATTGAGGGAAAAGTCGTAGTTAATAGTTGCCTATTCTAAAGTGTGACTGACACGACCTATTTAGTTATCATAATAGCTTGAAGGACATAAGGGCAAGAGCAACTGTGTGTAATTACCTTCATATCCAGAGTGAACTCTCTCAGCCAGTATGAGGCAGCAGAAATGTTCCTCAGAGAGCTCTGAGTCTTGAACCTTCATCAAATATGGAGTCATCCTGAATGGATAGTACTGTAGATCTCCTTCCTTCTCTTTACCACCACTACACAAACAAACAAACAAACAAACACAAAAGCATATTAAAAGAATTTCAAACCTAGTCTTGCGTCACCAGACTTTTAACTAACAGCATAATGACTTGAACTGTTAATGAATTTAGCAGCCCAATTAAATATGAATCATTTGATTGACATGTAAACAACAACAGTTTTTTTCACCAGATATTTAGGGGCTTTAGAAATCCTCTTTTTAATCTCTTATTGTAGCAGTAACTTGAATGTCAAATTCTGTTTCCTGGTGGATTAATAAAAAAATTGTGCATTCGAACTCTTAAAGGCAGGGTGGGAGATTTGGTTAAAAAAAAATTGTTTTGTTATGCTGGTTGAAAGTCTCTTCACACCCCGATAGCAATCACTAAGTTAAGTGGACTAAATTTATTTCTGTCATGACAAGTCTCGGAGGGATTGGCATGGTAATGTACATAACACTGTTAATGTATTTGGTCTTGGCGGAATAGATCTGCTACAATTCTGCTGCTGCAGCAGAGAAAGTACAGAGACTTGCTATTGCCAATACACCCACGACATGCTGCTCTGAGCATGTAAGAAATACTGCTGCTGCAAATATAAAATATATGAATATAACATTGATATTGCTATTTATTGTTCCTGATGTTCGTTAACCTTGAGTGGTTTGAAAGGCGCCTTAAATATGAATGTATATTAATGTATTATTATTATTATGAATAACCCCCTTAGCATACATGATCACCCCGTAGCAGATCTATACAGGTGGAGCTGGGGAAGGTGAAGGGTTTCTGAAGCACACTGCAACTGCTACCACAAGTAATAGAAAAGTATTTGAATGTTGAGCAGCAAGCTCATTGGCTGCTGATACAAGAGAAAACCTGTGCCATGCATACAGCTGATCCATAGGTCCAAAATGTTACAGTTTGACCACATTAGTCCATAAAACATTCCTCCAGAACTCCACAGGTATATCCATTTTAATGTTAGCATGTTCAAATTGGCTTTGTATGTTTTTCTGTTCAGCAAGATGTGCCGACATGAATGCAACAGTTGTTTAGTGTTCTTCTTATACTCTGCATTGAAATGTTTCTCCTCCTTTCATCTGGGCATCTTGCAAGTCTTTGGCAGTAAACTGAGGATTTTTTCAGTTACTCTGATCAAACATTTTATTCCCCTTGATGATGTTGTGTTTTTTCTTGTGATGATGTCATTATGTCAGATTGAGTTAAACCTATCGGACTGCACCACCTAGAGTTTCTTGCCAGAATTTGGGATTTATACTGTATGTATTATATGTATCATCTGTGAAAGGCATAAGACCATAAAATGTTTGTCCAATCAAAACGTTCGGCATGATACGTCATCAGTGTGTTCCAGTGAGAATGAAAGGCTCTATTATTGTAATATTATGCGCTTTGTACTGTAATATTTTCTCACCGGTGAATGAGACATGAGGTAATCTGACAGTGTTGCATTCAACCCTCCACCAACGCCATCTCTCAAAGTGTTGCTGATTAGCCTCTGTTCTGCCTGTGCACATTCATGTGTTTTGGAGGAGACGTGGCTTTGCAGAGTGATTATGCAGGGAGGATGTGATCTTATAGCTTGCTATTGCTAGCCTTTTCAAAATCGCCTACCCTACCTTTAAGTAATATACTAGCCAGTCAATCATACTGAAATATTATTGTCCAAAACTTGTCAGCCAGAGTGTGCAATATGCATTAGACAGTCAATAGCCTGTCACTATTTCAAATTTACCGGACTACATCTATGCTTGTAAGATAGCTACTAAATAAATGGTAGTGTGAAATGATACTTTTGCACTTACAGTTATGAACACGTAACGTAAATGTGTGTTTGTATAATAGTGCTTTCTGACCTGATTCGACAGAAGAAGGATTTCTCCTGCATGAACTCAGTCGATGATGAGTCTGAAAAACAGCGAAAGAGATGAACGTGAACAAAAATAATGCAAGATGTAGAGAGATAGAGAGAGAGTAAATAAATGAGGAAACCTCCTTCAACCTGTTTCTTCAAAGACAAAACCATACACTGTATAGAGCAGGGTTCCTCAAATCTTACCCTGGAGGTCCAATCTGCTGCAGAGTTTAGCTCCAACCCTGATCAAACTCACCTACCTGTGATTTTCTAATGATCTTGAAGACTCTGATTAGCAGCTCAGGTGTGTTTGATTAGGGTTAGAGCTAAACTCTGCAGGAATGGTCCAGATTTGAGGACCCCTGGTATAGAGTCACAATTTGTTCAAAACAGTTTTGTTATATCGAGTTATCCTTTTAATCAGACACTTTTTGGCCTCAGACCAAATGTTGTAATGTTGTGAATATTTTAAATCAGAGCTGGGGTGCATTTCCGAAAAGCACTGCTAGCCAACAATTTCAAGTTCCATCGTTACCAACACAGGTAAATGATTCAGTGTTTCCCGAAACCACAGTTTAAACAAATATTCGCAAACAGCTGTAAGCTGTTCCAACTTACATGGTTGGAACTACACTACAGCTCTCGACCTGTGGTTAGAAGCATAGTTGTTGTTAGTATGACTTGGACTTAAATAGATAATGCATTTGAGCAAAATAAGCAAGCTAAAATGCAGTGCATTCTATATTGTATATACATATATTTCAATCTATAAGTTATACTTATTATCGGATTGGTGTAGCCAGTGACTATTAAAATATAAGTGATCACTGTTGTCTATTGGGCAGGCAAGGAGGAATCTTTGAACTTATAGAAACCTTTTTGAAGAACAAAACAAGCTATAATTTTTAACGTACTTATGTGCTTGTTTTTTTTGTCTTTACTTAAAGTAATGTGTCGTTAGCAGGTTAATAAGGTATATATATATATATATATATATATATATATATATATATATATATATATATATATATATATATATATATATATATATTCAAATCTGACCAGTACTAGTACAGGCTCAGTATTGGCCAATATACAGAGTTTCAGGTATCAGAATTAGATCTGTAAAGGAAAAATAAATTTTCATACAGCCCTAGTAAACAGGCATATTTTTGAATGGGAGTACATGTATAGTTGGAAATATGTTTCAATAAATCAGTTCAGTGCACTGTGCATGTAGACTGACCTGTTCCGGTGCACATGCTCCAAGATGGAAGTCTGTATGGAGCTGTAAAACTGTAGAACACACTGACGTCACGAGGTGTCAGAAACTCCACAAACTTTCTGTCTTTGAACTCATCTTTTCTGCAGTTCAGAATTCTTGCAGCCTGTTCAGAAATGTACATGATTTTTCCCGTGACCAGGGACACCGCAACTGCAAAAATATCCTTTGGACACAAAAACACCAGTTTTTAGACATTGCTTTTACAGTATGTTCGTCTCTCACAAAATGAGCTTAGGAACTGAGCTGTGTCCAGGTGCAAGTCCAGTCCAGCAAGTCTAGCATATATAACCTATATATATAGTCAGGTCTGGAAGTATTCGGACACTGACTGAGTTTTTGTGCTTTTGCCTTTATATATTAAAATGAACATTTAATAATTAAAAATGATTTTAACATTTAATATTAAAAACTTAATTTTAAAAATGAACATTTTATTTATGATTATATTTATTTGTCCATTTGACCATATGCACGGAGCGCTATTTAGAACTTCCGGATAAAGATAAGCCATCTCGTAATCTTTCGGTGAAGCTCAGTTTATATGTGCTATATATAAGTAGAGACTCTCACAGAAAGCTCCCCTGCCTCATTCTTATCAGAAACTGAGAAACAAAATAATCGCAACACCGTAAATAATGATAGCGGAATTAACATAAAGTTTTATGTTATTAAAGAACATATCATTTTAATCCCAGGAAAGTACCCAGTCACGTAACTGTATATTTAAATGCTGACAAATAAACACTATCATAACTGTTTAGGCAGTTAGGCTAATCTCTTAAACGATATCGTAATGGTTTTCTCAATAATCAATATTTTACCTTAGGGGGAAGTTGTGGCCTAATGGTTAGAGAGTCGGACTTGTAACCCGAAGGTCGCGGGTTCGAATCTCAGGTCCGGCTTGGATTGTAGGTGGGGGGAGTGAATAACCAACACTCTCTCCACCCTCAATACCACGACTGAGGTGAGACCCTTGAGCAAGGCTCCGAACCCCCAACTGCTCCCCGGGCGCCGCAGCATTGGCTGCCCACTGCTCCGGGTGTATGTTCACTACTGTGTGTACACTTGGATGGGTTCAATGGAGAGCACAAATTTTGAGTATTGGTCACCATACTTGGCCACACACCACTTTTCCTTTTCCCCCCTACCTTCATAGCTATGAACCCATTTTTTAAATCTTATAAAATTGTAAAGCCTTTAGCCTATTATTTCTCAACTCTGTGCAGTAAAATTCACATTATTAAATGTTCACTTTTCATTCATGGAGACGACATGAAGAAATGTGCCAAAAACGTCTCAGCGAAAAATAAAAATGAAATAAAAATGATCGCCTGGAGCACCGAAAGCAGCATAGCAAATTTTCAAAAGGGCGCTATCTTTATAAATAAACGGCAGATTTGAGTTTTAAACAATTACATTCTCGTCTGAAAAACTCTTAAAACTACATTTCATGACACAATAACAGTAATATTTTGAAAATTATGCGGGTTTTGGGGCAATGACGTGTCACAAGTCCACAAGAAAAGAAAAGAATGCATCTTGAGAAACAGCTATTGTCTGCACGCGCTGATGTAAATAAGCTGAACACTTATGGACAACAGAGTGGAACGAGTGAAGGAGAAGCTTTGTCCCCTTGTATCACGCAAAAGTGACGATTCTAGTCAACCAATCAACGTCCTGCAGTGAGTTTAGCTCCACCCTTTTGGTACCCTTTGCTGTGCTAGGTACCCCAACAGAAGGGTACCAAAAAAGTGGTACGGTTCTTTTCTCTATTTTGGTACCATTCACAACTTCTGACAATGGAAATGGACATAATTGTGTACCGTACTGTGCTGTAATGAACCGTTACATCAGATGATTCATTCCGTTGCCACTGTCAATCAAAGCAGACTCGTGGCATGATTTAACTTATACCCTCGCGTAAATTTAACATTCGCGTTTGTCATTCCAGAAACAGTATACGTGGACGTTTGGTTCTCTTAGGCAAACAAAACCTTTCTCCAAATTGTGAATGAATTTCGTAGAGAAACCGAGAAAAAGGCACTCCCCTTATGGCACAGTACAGTTGACCAGAAATTACTGAGCTGGCTTATCTAAAATTAGGCAGTCATTCAAGCAAAGAGCTTGACTGACAGGCGATCTGACCAATCAGAACGCGGATATTATTTGCCACCGCTGCTATCAGCCATCTTGCCCGACAGCTACAGCCGGTCTCCATAGAAATCCATGTTAAAACGGGGTAAAAAAGATCGACTGAATTGAAACTTTTTCAATATAGCTAAATATAAATATGTGAGGAGGGTTAAGCTGTGCTGTTGTTGGCTGGAATTCCTTTAAAGTACTTGTTTTGCATACCAGAAAACCGGTCATGTCTGGCGCTGTATGCTTGCAGCGCTTAATTTAAAATACTGAGTGTGAAATAATAAAATGTTAAAACGTGTGCTCTTTTCATTCTGTGGACAAAATCCTGTGAATTTCCCCCCGATCGGGAGCTGTATATGCACATGCACTCATCTGTTTTCAATGCAGCTAACCTCGTGTCGCTTCATGTCATCTTCCCACTCATTAAACTATGACAGGTCATTAACTGTAAAAAGACGGTCATTGCGACACTGTAAAGTGATGAAACTATGGCCTGTGTGCTTTTTTAAACCATTTTCATAGGTTTCACGTTATATTGTTGGCTAGGAAAATATGTAAATGCACATGCCCAGTAAATTTTCCCTGAATATTCAAACGATTGCAACTGTGATATTTTACATTTTAAACGTAGCCTACATTTTAAACACAATATATTCAATTATTGTTTACAATATTTTATAACAAAATAATAATAGCTCCAACGAAATCCGCAACAGAACTGGTGTGTGTCTCCATGTAACAACGGTGTTTCATTAGTGAACGAATCTGCAGCTTTGAATGATTCGGAGAGTCTGTAATTAATAACCCATTCATAACTACAGTCATTTGCTTCGTTACTGAATGAATGAATGAATAACGTGATGCTTCGCTCATTAAGGCGGTGACTTGCCGCCACCTACTCGCGATTTTAGTTTTAAATCTACAAGTTTCACTTCGTTTTGCCATCATTTATTGCTTTATTTGTTATATTAATAATGCACTTAATGGCATGTTAAGAATATGACATAAAACATGATATGCAATTAATAAGGCTAGAAAAACGTTGCCTCCCTAAAGGTAAAAAAATGCACCTGTAATTCAATTTAAAGGGGAAAATATCGTCCCTTAATGGAAAAGATGTGACTGCGGTCTAAGTGGGGGTATGTAAGAATGTTAAATGCCCCAGGGGGTACGCTACTGTAAAAAGTTTGAGAACCACTGCTCTAGTACATGTATGGGTAAATCTTGTATACTGCATATGTAACAGCTTAATTTGGTTTTGTTATGGAGTTTCCAAAGGCTTAATTGTGTTTTAACTAGGGCTGTGTTTTTTATTTTATTTTATTATCAAACACACACACACACACAGTGGGCAGCTATTTTTGCTGCGGTGCCCGGGGAGCAGTTGGGGGTTCGGCGCCTTGCTCAAGGGTCTCACCTCAGTGGTGGGTATTGAAGGTGGAAGAGAGCGCTGGTTATTCACTCCCCTAACCTACAATCCCTGCTGGTATCGAGATTTAAACCCGCAACCTTTGGCTTACAAGTATACTCTCTAACCATTAGGCCACAATTGCCCCATATATTGCCATTATCAATTCTAATATGCCACTAAATAGTTATAGATGCAAACCTTGGTAACACTTTATTTTAAGGTGTCCTTGTTACATGTTATACGTACTTACTATTATAATAACAATAAATTATGCATAATTACATGCAAGTAACCCTAAGGCAAACCCTAATCCTAACCATATAGTAAGTACATGTAGTTAATTAACCTTACTCGATACTTAAATGTATAATTACACTGTAACAAAGACACCTTAAAATAAAGTGTAACCCAGACCTTTTTTTTAAACTTTGGATGTTCAGAAAAGCTTGTTTGTACAACCCGATTTTCCAGAAATGTTGGGACGTTTTTTAAATTTGAATAAAATGAAAACTAAAAGAATTTCAAATCACATGAGCCAATATTTTATTCACAATAGAACATAGATAACAAAACAAACGTTTAAACTGAGAAATTTTACAATTTTATGGAAAAAATTAGCTCATTTCAAATTTGATGCCTGCTACAGGTCTCAAAATAGTTGGGACAGGGGCATGTTTACCATGGTGTAGCATCTCCTCTTCTTTTCAAAACAGTTTGAAGACGTCTGAGCATCCAGGTTATGAGTTTCTGGAGTTTTGGTGTTGGAATTTGGTCCCATTCTTGCCTGATGTAGGTTTCTAGCCACTGAAGAGTTTGTGGTCGTCTTTGACGTATTTTTCATTTAATGATGTGCCAAATGTTCTCTATGGGTGAAAGATCTGGACTGCAGGCCAATTCAGCACCCGGACTCTTCTACTATGAAGCCATGCTGTTGTAATAGCTGCAGTATGTGGTTTTGCATTGTCCTGCTGAAATACACAAGACCTTCCCTGAAATAGACGTCGTCTAGAGGGGACCATATGTTGCTCTAAAACCTTTATATACCTTTCAGCATTCATAGTGCCTTCCAAAACATGCACTGGCTTTTGATGCTGGCTTTTGAACGCTGATAACACGCTGGAAGGTCTCCCTCCTCTTTAGCCCGGAGGACACGGCGTCCGTGATTTCCAACAAGAATGTCAAATTTGGACTCGTCTGGCCATAGAACACTTTTCCACTTTGAAACAGTCCATTTTAAATGAGCCTTGGCCCACAGGACATGACGGCGCTTCTGGACCATGTTGACATATGACTTCCTTTTTGCATGATAGAGCTTTAGTTGGCATCTGCAGATGGCACGGCGGATTGTGTTTACGGATGACGGAATCACACCGATGAGTGATGCAGTGTTGTCTGAGGGCCCCGAAGACCACGGGCATCCAACAAAGGTCTTCGGCCTTGTCCCTTACACACAGCGATTTCTCCAGTTTCTCTGAATCTTTTGATGATGTTATGCACTGTAAATGATGAGATTTGCAAATCCTTTGCAATTTGACGTTTAGGAACGTTGTTTTTAAAGTATTCCACAATCTTTTTACACACTCTTTCACAGATTGGAGAGCCTCTGCCCATCTTTACTTCTGAGAGACTCTGCCTCTCTAAGACATCCCTTTTATAGCTAATCATGTTACAGACCCGATGTCAATTAACTTAATTAGTTGCTAGATGTTCTCCCAGTTGAATCTTTTCAATTTTTTTTGCATTTTGCCCCCATGACAACTTTTTTGAGACCTTTAGCAGGCATCAAATTTGAAATTAGCTCATTTAGTGGATAAAAGTGTAAAATGTCTCCGTTTAAACATTTGTTATGTTCTCTATGTTTTATTGTGAATAAAATATTGGCTCATGTGATTTGAAACTTTTAGTTTTCCTTTTATTCAAATTTTAAAAACGTCCCCACATTTACGGAATTCGGGTTGTAAATCATTATAGACTTTAGGCCATTGGTCTCAAACTCAATTCCTGGAGGGCCGCAGCTCTGCACACTTTAGCTCCAACCAGCTCCAAATCACACCTGCTTGGAAGTTTCTAGTGATCCTGAAGAGCTTGATTAGCTGGATCAGGCGTGTTTGATTAGGGTTGGAGCTAAACTGTGCAGAGCTGTGGCCCTCCAGGAATTGAGTTTGAGACCAATGCTTTAGGGGATTGAATAATTTTGATTGCAACTGTGTGTGTGTGTGTGTGTGTGTGAGTTTGTGTATATATATATATATATATATATATATATATGTATTTATTTTTCTTGTTCTGATGTACGTTTATCCGGGATATGAGTTCGGAATATGCAGTGCATCCAATGTGTCTAGGTCTACATAAAATATATTTGTGTTTTAACTGATTTTGACAACTTGACTTTACTCAAATATATGTAAGAACGGTTTCAGAACTGTAAGTAAGAACTGTTTAAAGGCTGTGTTTGTGTGTGCTACTTACAGCATTTTTTAGGGTATATTCTGAGGTAATACTGTTGATTTCTTCAATAGTATATGAGGACACATTGAGACCTGAGGGCTGACTGTCATTAATCATAAGCATCTGATAGTACTCTTCATTGGCTGTTAAAAAGAAAAACATGCCAAGCTTACACAAAAATAATATACAAAAATACATAAAATAGGGGTAAATTATTGTATTTGTGGTTATCTGACCTTTGACCTCTTTGATGCAGCGCAGGGCATATCTAAGAGTGTGAAGTGTGGTTGCCCGGCCCTTGCTACATTTGTCAGGAGGGAGGTGATATTTCAGCTCTTTTAAGGCCTTAAAAAGCTCCTTTTGACTCTTGGCCTTTGCTGACTGTTCACTACTGCAGAGACAATACACATTCAAAATGACACAAGTATTGTATTTCTTAAAAAGGGTTCAGTGCATGTTTTACAATGTAAAACATTCTCTAACTCCCTGAATCAACACTCCCTCACTAGTTCAAAAAGAGGAGCTGACTGACTTCTTCATTAAGTGATTCAACTGGTATATAATGCCTGTACATACCTATAATATATATATATATATATATATATATATATTATGTATATAATGCCTGTGGTTGTGTTACCTGCAGCCACTGGTTGATGGGTTGTCCTGCTCTGAACTGACCAAGCTGAATGCATTGTTGCTACTGGGAGGGGAAAGACTCTGAGAGTTTGAGCTACAGAAGAAAAATAAGAGATGAAGAGAACAACAAATATAAGTGAGACAGACATAAAAAGACTGGAGAATTTCTGAAAAGTCAGGGCATTATTATCAAGACCTTACAAAATGCTTTATTTAATATTAGACTTTTTATGTCAGGGTCTCAAACTAAAGGGGAGGGGGTGATAAGACAGAAAGCAGAGAAACAACAACGTTTACCTAAGGACATAAAAAATACTTCCTTTACTTCTTTGAATTTATATCTTTTTCGTTATCTTCTTTAAAACACATCGGTCTTGGGTGGCTTGGTCACAACTGGACATACAGTAGGAAATACAGTAATATTAATACCACGTGTAAATGTCACTGGTTACATGCAGTGAGTTACTTCTAAGTTTTTACACTGTTGCTGTTGGTTTTAGATGAAACACATGCTGAAGAAATTATTCTCAAAGCATTATTCATTATTCATTCAAACAGAGAGAGAAACATCACCTTCACAAAAATGTGTCAAATATATAGGCACAATTTCAAATGTGACATTTAATATAACATTAAACAACTGCATAGTTAGTGCCTTTTCAAAGATTTTAATTTTAATTTCAGGAGGACTAAAACAATTTGTTTTGTTAAAATTCATACACACAGTCAGCCTTTTTAACCAAAGGGTCTAAAATAGGTTTTGATCACAAATATTATATTATTTGACATTATTATTATTATTATTATCCTGCTCCACCCAGGTGCGCTCTGGTCCCGTCCTGCCCTGCCACGGCTCCTGAGACCATGAAGGCTCTCTCTGTGTTGTCTGTCTCTGCTCTCTCTGTGTTTTCTGTCCTTGTTCACCCCAGATCCCAGTCTCTGTCATGGGTTCCTGCCCTGTCTGCCTCCCTGTGGTGGTCCTCTGCTCGGGTCTGGTCTCGCCTGCTCCGCCCTGGTGGGCTCTGGTCTCGCCTGCTCCGCCCTGGTGGGCTCCGGTCTCACATGCTCCGCCCTGGTGGGCTCCGGTCCCGTCTGCTCCGCCCTGGCCTCTGGCTCCGCCCTGGTTTCCTGCTCTGCCGGTTCTGCCTCAGTCCCCGGTCTTCCCACTTCCTCGCGAGCATGGACCAGATTCGTGACAATTATATATTGTTTTGATAACAAAAATTAAGAGTGAATTTTGCTTACAGAGGCCAGCAAAGTAAGTATCTTAATAGAAAAAATATATATTTCTTAGTTCTGCATATTCTAATGAGTAATACAGGTACATCTAAAAAAATTTAATATCATGAAAAAGGTCAATATTTTTTGTCACTCATTTCAGAAACTGAAACCCATATATTATATAGATTCATTACACATATAGTGAAATATTTCAAGCCTTTATTTCTTGAAATTTTGATGATTATGGCTTGAAAACCCAATATTCAGTGTCTCAGAAAATTTGAATATTGCATAAGATCAATAAAAAAATGATATTTTAAACAGAAATGTCAGGCTTCTGAAAAGTATGTTCATTTCTATGCACTCAATACTTGGTTGGGCCTCCTTTTGCATGAATTACTGCAATGTAGCGTGGCATGGAGGCAATCAGCCTGTGACACTGCTCAGGTGGTATGGAAGCCCAGGTTGCTTTGATAGCGGCCTTCAGGTCATCTGCATTGTTGGGTCTGGTGTCTCTCATCTTCCTCTTGACAATACCCCATAGATTCTCTCTGGGGTTCAGGTCAGGCGAGTTTGCTGGCCAATAAAGCACAGTAACACCATGGTCATTGAACCAGCTTTTGGTACTTTTGGCAGTGTGGGCAGGTGCCAAGTCCTGCTGGAAAATGAAATCAGCATCTCCATAAAGCTTGTCAGCAGAAGGAAGCATGAAGTGCTCTAAAATTTCCTGGTAGATGGCTGCGTTGACTGTGGACTTCAAAAAACACAGTGGACCAACACCAGCAGATGACATGGCAGCCCAAATCATCACTGACTGTGGAAACTTCACACTGGACTTCAAGCAACATGGATTCTGTGCCTCTCCACTCTTCCTCCAGACTCTGTGACCTTAATTTTTATGGCGTTATTTTACTTTCCTTTGCTCTCACACAAAACCGGACACGCGCTCTCGGATATACGCTGTGTCTCTCCTCTTGCTCAAGTGTGCATGCTCAAACTTTGTCCTGTGCACTCGCACATCTCTCCGTGCTCTTGCGCTAGATATTAATTATTTTCACACCAGGATTAAACGTCAAAAGTTATAAACCAATCAGATTTTCTACGACTGACCCGATGAAAATACTAGGCCTACGTAAAGAGGGAACTGATCCTGCAATTTCTCTACAATTTAATAATATTTAATCATATCAAATGTATATTACAAATGGCTATGAATCGGGTGCTTGGATGATTTATAAAAAACAAAAAAAAAAAAAAACCCTAGTTTGTCTAATTGTTTGGTCAAACCCCTCTGAGCGATTTATCTAAACAAACAAACAAAAAATATGATTCTTAAAGTTCATGTGGCCATACATGTATTGTGTACTTGGGATGAAATATATATATATTTGAAGATTAATTATTTTTGCACCTGAATTAAACGTTGTCAAAAGTTATCATTATGCACTTTTAAAAAATATCTTGAAACAGATTTCTTCATTAGGGTCTTTCCTTGATTTTTTCTTTATTGTTGCATTTTTGTTTTAACACACTGGTTATTGTAGGCTACTTTGTTTTACATTATATATTTTATGTTTGTATTTTGTTCTTTTCTGTGAAATACTTTGACAATCAAAGAAGGATCTTTCATTTCTTTCCAGTTTAATAATATTTAGCAATGTTAATCAAATGTATATTTGAAATGGCTAGAAATTAGATGCTTGGATGATTTGTACATATAAATAACCTCTGTCCAACTATGGTTGGTCAAACCCCTCGATTAATCTAAAAACCGTGATGAGAAATTAAAACAAGTTAACTTAGACATAAGGATTCTATGATTAACAGTGTCAAAGGCTTTCTTTAAATCAAGGAACACTGCTCCAACTACACCACCTTTATCTAAGAGAGTTTTAATATTTTCTATAAAAAAAAAATTTCCGGTTTCCGTTGAGTATTTTGCTCAAAAACCAAACTGCATTGGATGCATTAAAAATGAACTACTACTCAAGTAACTGCTAATCTGTTCTGCAACTAGTTTCTCCATAATTTTAGAAACGGTGGGTAAAATACTAATTGGCCTATAATTATCAATAGAAAGGGAGTCTCCACTTTTGAATATTGGAACAACAATCGCCGACTTCCAAACACTTGGGAATTTTCCCTGGGAAATTGAAAGATTAATAACTTTACTAATAGGTTTAATTAGGGTCAAATTAAACTCTTTGAGCATAACAACATCCATGCCATATTTATCTTTTGCTCTAGATGACTTAAGAGATCTAATTGTTCTCATAACATCAGAATCACTAACAGGCCTTATTCTAAAAACAGGTTCCACTGTTGTAACTGGACAGACATTAGTATACGCAGGCGGAAAACAACTAGTGATAGTTTCTACGGAATCAACAAAATGATGATTAAAAATCTCTACCATCTCAGCTGGATTGTTTATTGATTTCCCTTTTACTTTAAGTTCTAGAATTTTCTTATCTTCATTTTGTTGGCCTGTTATTTTTTTAACTGATTCCAAATGATTCTAGGATTGCCTCTTGCTTTTTCTATCATAGTGAGGAAAAAAATCTGCTTTAGCTTTTTGTAATTTCTTTACCACAGAGTTCCTTAACATAGTAAATCGATATCTATCACTACTCAATTTATTTTTAAGTGAGGTTTTCAAAGCATGATCCCTGTCTTTCATCAAATTCAGAATATGTACATTTATCCATGGGACCATATTCTTTTTCTTTCTATGATTAAATTTACAGGTATAATCAGTAATAATATTTTTGAATCTTTTAGTAAAAATGTCACTATCTTCCTCATAATCAATACCGAATAATAGATTATCCCATTCTATCTGCTGAATAGCACCTTTAAAATTCTCTTGTTTATTCTTTGGTATCCCAAAGAATTCACATTTCTTAACAAATGAGCTAAACCTCTTCTTAGTTAGTTTCCTAGTTACCAGAATCATATTATGGTCAGACAGACCAGTTAACATATTACAAGATTTCAAAATTCGCTCAGGTCTATTAGTAAATATCAGATCAATTTGACTTTTAGTAGAATTGGTTATTCGAGTAGGTCCACTAATTAATTGTTTAAGATCAAAACAATCAGTTATCTGCTTAAGATTTTTCCTAGTAGATTTATCTTCCCAATTAATGTTGAAATCACCCATGAAAATTACCTCCTTGTTAAAATTACATTCTTTCAGTAAAGTATCAAGATTTTCATAGAAACTGCAATTAGAAGAAGACTTATGCGCATCCCGTGCACAGAATGATGCGCTTGAAGGAGTCACAGTTCAAAGTACAAAGGGAAAAGATATTGATGCGTAGTGTATTAAATCTGTACGTTAGTTTATTAAGCCGTTTCTTTTAAAAGTTTTAAAACTCAGTTAATGTGCGCTCGAGGAGAGTTTGACTGTAGTAACCAAACGCAAGATGCAGTTTGAATGCTGAATGGAGGATAACAGACAGTCGTGACGGAAAGAAAAGTTTACCTGAACTTGAATTTAACGACTTAAATATTCATCTGTACCTCAGATTAAACTTTGGAACAGCTTCAGGACACTTGAAATATAGTGCACAAAAATGTTATGGTGCTTTATCATGTTTTTGTACCTTTCGTGGGGCTCAACAATAACACAGAATAGTATTTTAATAGTATTTAATGATTATGAACATAAAAGCATTACAAAACTAATTAATATACCATCGATGAGACCAGAAATCTGATGCGGAAGCATGTATAATTACAATATAAAGCCATTTTAAGTGTTATTGCTATTAAAATAAGGTACATGTAACATAAAAGTACATATGTGATGATGTTTTTGCAACAGCTCCAAGTCTCACGCGCAGTGTCGTTCACTCCTTTCTGATATAGTGCACTCAACTGCCGTACAATATATAGGGATTAGTGAATGAGTGGGTGATTTCGGACACAGCTAATCTCTGCTGCAGCTATCAGAAATGAACAATGAAATTCATCTTCTACCTATTAGATTGTGTTTTATTAATGTCTACACCTACCCCAACCCTACAGATCCAAGATATAGATCCAACTCCTCCCACCTTACATATCAAAAACCATGAGACAGTCCCTTTAGATTTGGTGCAGCAGCATACCGAGTCGAACACCACCCAATTTCCCCATGATGGCTGTTGGCCATTTTGAATTTTGACGTAAAGTGCTATATATCACGAACGCATTAGTGTATCATTACACATCGGTATGTCACTATGCCCTGAAGGTACTGAAAAAGTTTTGGGCAAAAATTATAATTAAATTTCAAAAAAGGCTTATAGCTTCTCATTAGTTTTGTCTATTTTTACCTACTGGTCTTGATAGATTCCATAAACCATATCTAGAACAATGATACCAAATATGCCATAATCAGATGAACTTCCTGTGCATTATTTGGAATTTCTTTCACATCCATTTTGTCACAGCACCACCTATTGGTTAAAGCAATTAATAGGCAATTGATAAGCAATTAAACCAACAAGTGATTGCATTATAATTTTTTTTAACATTTTGCTTAAAATCAACATATTTTATTACTATTTGTTTTAATTAGTAATAAATTGCATTCTAATTGCATGAAGTTGCTGATGAACATGACGCTGGACAATGACTGAGTAGACTGCAGTCATATGCTCCTAAAATTCAAGATATGAGAGCAAAAAGGGTAAGATATAAGGTCCCTTCCTTGTATTGGTTTTTGTCTTATATTTCTATCATATGATATATTTTAGCAACATCACTCAAACAAGAATGCTGTTTTTCCTCAAATATCTGCACGACTGAAAATGTGATATTGACTGTTGTTCACAGCGATGCTGCATATCAGACTGCTCATCCAGGTAACTTAAACTGGCGTTATCACACCACAGACTCACACTCTCAAGTTATAAAAATGCAACTGGTACAATCATGCATGTCAACAATCAATTGTATTATGTTACAAATTGATAAAAGTCTTGTATCTCCTCACCTCTTGTTACTCCCTGATGACGTCATGATTGCAGAATCTTTATCGTTTCCACTGGAACTCCCCACAGACTCATTTCCATGTGATTCATTACTGTGAGACTCTGTGCCACTTCCACTAGAGCCACTTCCGCCCATCTCCATGTCCTCATGCATCTGTGTTTGAGGCCTCGGAGAAGTGGGTGGGTCATGACTGCTGTCACTCCCCTCAGAGGCCCTGCCCATGTGGTGCAGGTGAGACATGGAGCCACAAGGGGATTCAGATTCCCCTTCCTCAGACACGCCCCTGTACAGGTAAGGCTTTGACTCTGGCTCACCTGACATGGACAAGGTCAAGCATTACATTTCAGGTCAAAGGTCCCCTGAACCAATTACATGTTGTAGCTGTGAAAACAAATGTTAAGATAAGGTAAATGCATTAATGTTTTTTATTTTTTATTATTTTTATTATTTATTGATTATGCAAGTTGTAAAATGTAAATTAATGTAATAATGCTATTTTTGCCTCATAAACTGAAATACACTTCCATTTCCATGATAGACAATGACAGAATGCTAATTTTTCTCTCTGGAACTATTAATTTATTGCAAAAATACATTAAAAAAAGCAATTCATGCATACAGTGACAAATACACCTATTTTATGATAAGCATGTTTTAAATTTCTCAGTAAAAAATAATGTCAGGGTCATACAGACCCTCATAACTGTAATAATATAGTGTTGCTAGAAAGTCCTTTAGTCACAATGTCTTTATTTTTCAGGATTAAGAGAGAGTAATTTGTTCAGATTCTGTATTTTTATACAAGTGATAAAGATATGATGAAATTTATAAGATCTTTTAAAAACTTTTAACCCAGGTTTCATAGTTACATAATGAGACCATTTATTAATAAATTTTCATATTCTGAAATATTAAAATGCAATTTTTTTATATTTGTAAATGTAATTTGTAGGAGTTCATCAAAATGTATTTATCATTTAATGAAGAAAATACTTGGAATAAAATATGTTTAAAATTCAAAAGCATCAATTCTCCCCTAGTTACCTAATACAAGAGTTTTTTATTTATTTATTTCATTGTTCATTGATATTTAGAAAGTATAAATATAGATTGCTGGTCCATGATATTTTACAACAATTGAAAGTCATATGGGAAATGCAGTTTTAAGCACACACCTGACTCACACAAACTGTTTCTGATAGTTACATGAAATAGCCCAGCTTCACCAACTAAATTACAAATTAGCATTTTTCAGGGAACTCACTGCATATTTATTTCAACGAATGTATCTATTTAACCCTAAACAAACATGTAACTTGATTTCATAGGTTTGACGCTGAAGAAATAAAACATCATAAACAAACCTCCATAGTTCCAGTCAATAAAAACCTTAAAAGGTAAAAAAAAGTCCGAGAAAAAAGAAAGAAAAAAACAAGCCTGCAGTTACATATTTTGAGATGCATATTTTAAATTTTGTGCCGTATGAAAAAGTTTCTTGCATGCGTTGGTCTGAGCTTGCAATTAAAACTATTAATATCAATACAAATATAATCGCGATGAAGACATTAGCACTCTTGTAAACATGGTTTTATATATTTAAATACATTTGTGTTATTTTCAGCCCATACTCCCTCCCGGTCCGCCTTTCTATTCACACGTTGACCTGCACTGCACGGTACACTGACACAGTTATGCAAAAATACTGCTTTTAAATTCGTTTTATGATCTACTTAATTGGCATACGTGTTCTAATACGGGGAAAAACGCATATAATGCTGTATTTATAATGCATTATAATCATTACAACTCCAAAATGTAGGAATACTGTACAAAACAGAAGGATTAGAACATTCCGCGCATGCGCAGTATGCGACAGGTTATGCAACTTTTTTTTTGTTGATGTTCTTTAAAGCCTCCATTGAAAAAATGAAGAAGTCTAATGTCACAAACCAGCAAGAGCACGCTTGATTCACGGTCCAGGTATTTTGGTAATATCAGTGTTGTCCCGGCTTACTTTTGTCACCGCGAGGCACATAAGAATCCTGGCATACTGTATAATATTTCACCGGTCCTCATCACCGCTGAAAGCAGTAGATCACGCTTTGACCTAAATTTTGGCTCCTCCCCTTCTACTTCCTATTGGCTGCAGCACTAGGGTTCCCATGGAAAACACTACGCAGTGACGTCATTCCGCGCTGGTTGGTGTAGGACTCCGCCAATGTCTTTATATAAATCGAGAAGGCGCCGCACGTGGAAGCCCATGCTGATATTATGATCGCGGAAAGTAAAGTAACAGTATGATTCGAATTGACGGCAACGTTACTACGTTATATAAAGACAAAATATAATTGCTTCTAAGTACAAATGCACTCAGTTTCATTTAGTACAGTGATTTTTTCCCCTCATTTTTTTTTTTAATTCAGTGATCATACTGAATACATTGTAGTTGTCCTGTCTAACTTAACTACATAACTACGGTCGTTTTAGGCTGCTTTCTTTATTATTAGACAACTTTTTCTGTTCTGGATTTTTCTGGTACTGTGTACTGATGCACATTTCGTTTGAGCTGGCTTACAATGTTGTAACGGCACAGAGGTCACACCCACTGATCCACATACACAAGCCTCGCTGGCTGTGTCCCATCTTTGACAGAATGAAATGCAAACATCCGATTATGCATTGGATGATTGCCTAACTACTATTTCAATTAACTGTGATTTATCATTGTCATGGAAACTAGAATGCATACACTTTAATTAAACAATTTAATTATCAATTAATTGTGTGGTTTTCATGTTTTTGTTACTCAGCCAGTGTTCATGGGTCTGGTGGACCCACTGCAGTTTTGGGTTTTTAATTCAACAAAATTGAATATGTAAAAATACTCAACAGATGTTTACTTCATCTCAATTACAAGCAATATAAACAGCATGTATGGTCAACATTTGCCCTTTACCTTTGTTAGATCACATTTATGAACTAAAGTGCTACAACCTTGTGTGGGAATGGCAGGGGCAGAAACAAAGCTCATACTCACTCTCTCTCTCACACACACACACACACACACACACACACGGGTTAGAGGGGGATTTGTTCTGATATATGTTCTTCACAGAAAATTGAGCCAAGCAAGGCCAATGAGTTTGAAAAAATAATTAATAGTATAATTTTTCTTTTGATAAAAAGTGAAAACAGATCCCATGGACCCCAACACCATACAAAGGTTAAAAATAAATGTATACCTGTATGATACTACGCCATACCCAGGTCCAGTGGTTTGGAAAATGGATGAGTCAGCTGCAGGCTCCATCTTCTGGCGAGACTTGTGCATTATGGGTATTCTCTCGCCGTACAGTGTACTGTACACTCGTTATTGCAGTGCATTATGGGACTGAATGAGTGCACTCAATGTCCACTGTGGTTTTAGACACCATGACAAATGTCTGTAGCCTACTCTCAAAATGTGCCATATTTAAGGCTATAGGGGGCAATTTCAAACACATCCTCTGTCTCTTTTATCTGACACAGTTCAGTCCATGGAGCTGAGAACCACTGCTGTATACAGTACAGTGTATATAAAAAGCATTCAAACCTTTTTCATGTTTTGTTGTTTTACAGCAATAACCAGGGTTTAATTTAGGTAAAGCTTCAGAGGATGTAAGGGTATTTTTCTTGAGGATCATGAACTGTGGACATGACTGATAAAAAAAGTGAGTGAAAGTGACGTGAGGCCAAGTATGGTGACCCATACTCAGAATTTGTGCTCTGCATTTAACCCATCCAAAGTGAACACACACACACACCGTGAACACACACCCGGAGCAGTTGGGGGTTCGGTGCCTTGCTCAAGGGCACCTCAGTCGTGGTATTGAGGGTGGAGAGAGTGCTGGACATATACCCCCCCACTTACAATCCCTGCTGGACCTGAGACTCGAACTCGCAACCTTACGAGTCCGACTCTCTAACCATTAGGCTACGACTTACCCAAAAAGTAAAGATTGTAAAATTGTTCTTTATATATTGATATAAATATTTTAAATTAAACTCACAAAAATGACATTTCCAATCTCACGTCGAACAAAATATATTTTCACACTTTTGTGCAGGTCTGTGTGTGTATATACAGGTCCTTCTCAAAAAATTAGCATATTGTGATAAAGTTCATTATTTTCTGTAATGTACTGATAAACATTAGACTTTCATATATTTTAGATTCATTACAACACAACTGAAGTAGTTCAAGCCTTTTATTGTTTTAATATTGATGTATATAATCTCAAAAAATTAGCATATCATGAAAAGGTTCTCTAAACGAGCTATTAACCTAATCATCTGAATCAACTAATTAACTCTAAACACCTGCAAAAGATTCCTGAGGCTTTTAAAAACTCCCAGCCTGGTTCATCACTCAAAACCGCAATCATGGGTAAGACTGCCGACCTGACTGCTGTCCAGAAGGCCATCATTGACACCCTCAAGCAAGAGGGTAAGACACAGAAAGAAATTTCTGAACGAATAGGCTGTTCCCAGAGTGCTGTATCAAGGCACCTCAGTGGGAAGTCTGTGGGAAGGAAAAAGTGTGGCAGAAAACGCAGCACAACGAGAAGAGGTGACCGGACCCTGAGGAAGATTGTGGAGAAGGACCGATTCCAGACCTTGGGGGACCTGCGGAAGCAGTGGACTGAGTCTGGAGTAGAAACATCCAGAGCCACCGTGTACAGGCGTGTGCAGGAAATGGGCTACAGGTGCCGCATTCCCCAGGTCAAGCCACTTTTGAACCAGAAACAGCGGCAGAAGCGCCTGACCTGGGCTACAGAGAAGCAGCACTGGACTGTTGCTCAGTGGTCCAAAGTACTTTTTTCGGATGAAAGCAAATTTTGCATGTCATTCGGAAATCAAGGTGCCAGAGTCTGGAGGAAGACTGGGGAGAGGGAAATGCCAAAATGCCTGAAGTCCAGTGTCAAGTACCCACAGTCAGTGATGGTCTGGGGTGCCATGTCAGCTGCTGGTGTTGGTCCACTGTGTTTTATCAAGGGCAGGGTCAATGCAGCTAGCTATCAGGAGATTTTGGAGCACTTCATGCTTCCATCTGCTGAAAAGCTTTATGGAGATGAAGATTTCATTTTTCAGCACGACCTGGCACCTGCTCACAGTGCCAAAACCACTGGTAAATGGTTTACTGACCATGGTATTACTGTGCTCAATTGGCCTGCCAACTCTCCTGACCTGAACCCCATAGAGAATCTGTGGGATATTATGAAGAGAAAGTTGAGAGACGCAAGACCCAACACTCTGGATGAGCTTAAGGCCGCTATCGAAGCATCCTGGGCCTCCATAACACCTCAGCAGTGCCACAGGCTGATTGCCTCCATGCCACGCCGCATTGAAGCAGTCATTTCTGCAAAAGGATTCCCGACCAAGTATTGAGTGCATAACTGAACATAATTATTTGAAGCTTGACTTTTTTTGTATTAAAAACACTTTCCTTTTATTGGTCGGATGAAATATGCTAATTTTTTGAGATTGGGTTTTCATGAGCTGTATGCCAAAATCATCAATATTAAAACAATAAAAGGCTTGAACTACTTCAGTTGTGTGTAATGAATCTAAAATATATGAAAGTCTAAAGTTTATCAGTACATTACAGAAAATAATGAACTTTATCACAATATGCTAATTTTTTGAGAAGGACCTGTATGTATTAACGGGTAGTTGCACATATAGTAGAGACATTGGTTGGTCTGTACCTAGAACAGTTCAGTTCACTCAAAAATCATATACTTACCCTCATGCTGTCTATAAGTTTCAAAAAGGACTAGTTGCATAAAAATAATCCTTAACTGCAGTGGTTTAATTTTATTTTGGACCAAACTCTAAAACAGTTTTGTACTTTAAATAATTTATTTTTTTCTAAATCAAATTGAAATTATTAAGGAGAGTTCAATGAAAACAACTTTAATAGTATTTCTATAAAATGGGCAAGACAGAGCAAAGCCTGTATTAAAAGTTTCAGTGAAATCAAAGGCCACCAGTGTAACACACAGCAGCATGAGCGCACACACTCTCAAAATAGGTTTGCACTTTTACATTTACATATTGCACTAAGGCATCATCTTCTAATATAGCTTAAGGAATAGGCCAATGGACATTAGAGTATAACCTGTGCTAGTGTAAAATGAAATTTATTTGATAGACACAAATCTTACTCTCTCATATACCATAACAGCACAGGAAATGAACGCGTAGTTCTCTGGAATGTTGGTCCTAGAATCTTTGCATTGCTCTTAATAATCTCATTATATCACAGTACAGACTTTCTTCCTATTCACACATATAGATATTCAGTGTAAAAATAACATGCTCAGTGCATCAATACATCCCTAGTCACACAGCCAAAAAGAGAAGCAGCACTAGAGACAGCATGTTATGTGTAGTAAAAAAAAACATTGATTACTCTGTGCTTTACAATATAGTCATTAATCAGTAATTACTACTGCCTGAGCTGTCAGTAGACAGTAGCTGTCATGACAGTTAAACCTCCCCTTTTTGGTCCTCTGGGTCTTTTGTGCAGATATTCTGAGTAAACAGGCGGTTGAAATTGTGAGTTTTGATATGCAGGCATAACGTAAGCCCATATAAATTTGTGAATTACTCTTAAAATAACAGGCACCAAAAATGAGCAATGTTCTTGGTCTAAACCACAATGCTGTGCTTACATATAGATGCGGGATGTTTTTTTATGGCTAGCACCAAAGAACAAAACTACATGAGCTTTTCTCAACACATAGAGGAGAGGAAGGTCCATCTACACAGCGTTTGTTCAAAGTGATCCTCATTGAATATCTGTGTGTGAAGCCATCCCATTTTTGAATTACAGCCATTTCTGCTATATATAAAGTAGTACTGTGGTATATAGGAACAGTGCTTTACTATTACAACATTTAAAACTCATCGAATACTTATAACATGATTCCAGTGTTTTTAAGACTATTCCTCATAATAAAGTAGTCTGGCACATACAGTAAAAAAATGTTTCTTGTGCAGTGAGGCACATGTTTACCTTTTGGTATGATAAGATGCACTTTCTCTAAGCTTGTGCTTTGATTTGTCCGTTTTCAAAAGTCTATGAGTCCCAACATGTTAACATTGTTGTACAATAAACATCATCTTTCTGGATGGCCAAAACTTGCGCTGATGTGCCGTGTTTTAAGGACTCCCGTTTCTCTCTAGAAGGATTTGCTGGAGTTACGTATTGTTTGACTTTTCAGCGGAGGAAGAAAAAGCTGAAATTTTCTCTTGTGTTACCTTGTATAAGGCAATTATATTCGATGTCAAGCAAGGGTTTTCTATGGTTCTCTTGTGGTCAGAGGCAGCTGATATTCAACAGAATAAAGAAAGCGCAGAAGCTTGCACGGTTTTCGATTATTCCTGCAGAGTCCACACCTTTGAAGATCACTTAGATCCATGAGATTTGGCCATCGATTTCATAAGATCATAAATAAGTTGTATATCACTGTTTTGCTGCACTTAATAGTGTTTTATGGTGAATGCGGACTTCAGTTTGGAGCCTGATGTTTTGTTTCCCTCGGTTTATGAAGGGTGAGCCACAATGTGGGCCATCCAGTTGACTTTGGTGGTCCAACTCTCTCGCAGAGCTTCATCAAACTTCTGCCGGAATTGTTTGAGGGCCTCCTCATCAGTTTTACCTAATGCCAGAGAGTCCTGGAAGATGTAAACATACAGCTGGTGTTATTATGTATATGCAATTATTTTATTTTCTAAACCACCACTTTTAACACAGCTATGCATTAACGTAAATTGATGTTATAATGGTTTCAATATGTTCTCTGTCCCTTTTTTGCAGGACACTGACAAACAAATAGAGATATATGACAGGTATATAAACAAAGGTTCTATATAACTGACAGGGCAATTTGAAGGATTTTTTTTTTTTTTTACAAAGAAAATAGCTTCTTTGCCTCCACCTCTCTTCTCCACCCCCTTTTCTTTCCACTCTCTTCTCCCTCCCAACCTCCCTGCTGGCAAAGGCAGAGACAGTAAGAGAGATGATGATGATAATAACAAATGTCTTTAAAGGTGGAAGTGAGAGAAAACGAGAAGAGGAGAAAAATGAATATTTCAATGAATACATAAAAGACAAGATGGTATGGTAGTAATATGAGCAATAATGTATTTGTGATTAACAGTTTACATACTGAGGTACTGCAAGGTTTTTTCACATACACATGCATACAGTATATGAGGCATGAATAAGCTTGCAGTGAATTTGCAATAAGCTTGCAATGCAGTTGTCTCGAGTCCCATTTTAAATATCTTGTGTTGTGTAATATGTGTTCTATGTAAGATTTTATACTGGATCAGTTCTATGTTTGTATTAGTAGTTATGTTGAATGCATTTCTGTAGTTTTCAGAATTTCTGATCTGTGGTGATGAAATTAAAGTGTATACGTTTACTAAATTACTAATGTTTTTGATGGGTTCTAAAAGTGATGGTTGTTCTATGGTCCAATCTTTAATTGTTTTTTTGCTTTGATTCAACTGAATTTTGATTTGTAAGTAATAGTAATCATAAACTAGTAATGTTCTTTACCCAATGATGATGCAAATGTGTAATAACTGAGATTAACAAGTTGTGATTTGTTGATAATTAAGTCAGGGTCTTTTGAGGTGTCATTCATATTTTTTCCCATTAAAATCTGCACTAATAGCACTGTCTAATGAGGTAAAACATGTCTTAGTTGGCTGCACTGGAGTCATGTAAATAAATAATTAATAATTAGTGCTGTAAATCGATTAAAACAATTAACTAATTAATCGCACATTTTTCTGAAATCCCACCTATCATTAAAGTTTTTAAATATACTTTTATATTGCAATAATTTCACATTCAATCTTCAAATTAATGTACAAACAACAAAGACAGTATATTTTTTAATATTTGTTTAATGACATCTTTAGTTTTATGACTGAAGGCCAGTATCACTGACACCAATTAATACTGATTTCGCTATAAAAATGTTTCCCCCTAATATTTAACCATTGACTATAGTCATTAAGAATGAGAATGATTTATTTACACATACAAGGACTTTACATTATAATTAAGAGCTATCAATTTTTACATTTATTAGACTTTAAAAATAACTTAAAACAATCTTCACATAAACCCAATAAATTATTAACCTGTCATATTAACCTGTGCCCCTCAGCAGAAATATACAGAAATTGAATAAAGTTATCAAACACTAAATTCTAAACTAAATACAGATGAATCTTTAAAACTATAAAAGTTATTGATTTCCTCTTTTTTCTTTTGTTGTTGATGAACAGACATCAAAGAAGCTGGTTATTAGGTTGTTTTGGCTTCTATAAATAAAATAAATAAAATCTAATAAATAAAAGAGCTGCCACTACTGAACATGACACGCATTGTATTTTTTCTCAACTCTACATTTTCTGACCCATTTCAGGTCGGACCCATTTCAGTCTCTTCTAATGAGCTGACGAGTTGAATCGAGTGTGTTAGATGAGGGAGACAGTGAATGCTCCAGGACAGTTTTGAAAACCATTTCAGAGACATGTTCTTAATGTAACTCATATATAACATATTACATGCATGCACAGTTTTATGGCTGCTTTAATTGCCTTTTTGTTAATTTCATGACTTAACTGATCACGACATTGCTTGCTCGTAGTTTCTTTCGCTATTTGATATGAAATGATACAGGCTATGACCGCGCGCCGGCACCTTTGTGCATGTATTGAAGAGCACGCGCTGCGAGCACAGTACTGTTTCCATGCTCGTTTGACTCGCGCCTGATGCTGAAGTGAAGTTGAAGCGTGCGTATGAAACGTCTTCTGTTTGATGTGCTCGTAAAGATGTTATGCGACTGAATAAATGCACTTCTTGTCAAGAAAAAAGAGACAGAATTACCAGTTATGAGTGGGCTGGCCAACCCTAGGCCCTGCGTTAACGGCGTTAAATAATTTGTTAAACTGAAAAAATTAAATCGCCTGCTTTAACGAGCTAATTGTGACAGCACTATTAATAATATAAACAATTTGTTGCATTTGTGCATTCAACAAATTAAATAATCTTGTATCATATTTCTTATAGCAGAACGAAGCTTACGAGTTTAAATAGGTAGAAAAGGTTAGATCTAATCAACGTGTAAATACAAGTATCATTTTCCCATATAGTACAGAATATACTAAAAAATAAAGACTGAAAATATAAGCTTTATTTATATGCAGCATTTAATACAAGTGTAATTGCTTTCAACATGCAATGAATGCAACCTAAAATCCCTAAACATTTTTAAATGCTTGAGATATTTACTTTACTATATTTGTAGACAACATGATCAAGTTTGGAGATGACCAGAAAGTGCCATCATTTCTGTAAAGTTGCAATCAATATACAGTTTGTGTACAGTATAGGCTACTCTCTTTTTTTGCATATTACAAATTTTATGTCAATTTACTCTGTTGTAGCTGTTGTGGTTTTTGCAAAGAAAAGATTTTCAGTGAACTGGTTCAATTTCTGTTCCTCATACAAATCTATATGACGTGGACATATATGATTAGATTATTCTTACAGTGCGTTTTCAGTCATTTTGGAGCTTTGTCAGCCCCATTACTTTTTTTTTATTTAACCATTTCATGGAACAGAATAGGCTTTGCATTATGAAAGAAGAAACGTCATATGTGACAATGGACCACAAAACCAGTAATACTGGTAAATTTTTCAAAATTGAGATTTATGCATCTGAAATTTGGATAAATAAGCTTTCCATTGATGCATGGTTTGTTATGATAGGACAATATTTGGCCGAGATGCAACTATTTGAAAATCTGGAATCTGAGGGTGCAAAAAAAACCCCTCAAAATATTGAGAAAATCGCCTTAGAATTGTCCAAATGAAGTTCTTAGCAATGCATATTACTAATAAAAAATTAAGTTTCGATATATTTACAGTAGAAAATTTACAAAATATCTTCATGGAACATGATCTTTACTTAATATCCTAATGATTTTTAGCATAAAAGAAAAATCAATAATTTTGACCCATACAATGTATTTTTGGCTATTTCTACAAAATATACCCCAGCGGTCCAGGATCACATATGGGTTCACTTAATCTGAGAATGAACAAAATTACATTTCTCATTTTCATATTGCACTGGACATGTCTTTACCTTTAAATACTGGATATCTTTGACAGAAGTAAGCTCTGGCAGGCCTGCTGTGAGCATCAGAGCAAAGAGTGTGATGAACAGATTTCCATTCTTTCTCAGTATCAGATACGCGTCCTCACAGTATTGCCTAAAACTACACACATATAAAAGCACTGTTAAATTAGCATCCTATATCATTAGAAATGATGAAAAAGTGAAATGATGAACAAATTGTGCATTAAGAGTGAGCAAGATAATATGAAACAAAAAGTCAGTTTTCACTAACTTTCCAAATTTCTCAGTGTTGCCTGTTTTTCCCTCTTGAATCACGTGGATGAAGTCATGTGTGAGGATGAAAGGAACACGTTCACGCTTGATCCCAAACTTGGACTTAAAGTTTCCTAAGATATGGCCAAAGTCTATGTGGAAGAGCTGAATTATACACACACACACACACACACACACACACACACACACACACACACACACACACACACACACACACACAACATATTAAATAAATAATAAATATCAATACAATAAATATCCTGTTAAATCTAAAAAATAATAAAAATTAATTTAAACTATTTTAATCAACAGAAGACCATGAAAGATTAAGAGTGCCATTTTGAAGCAGCATATATCTTCTGGAATCATTACATTCACGTGGCTTAGAGTATACAGCGGTTTTCCAACTTACCTGCCCTGTACTGCGAACCATGATGTTGTCACTATGCCGATCACCAATGCCCAAGACGTAGGTGGCAACACAATAACCAGCACACGATAGAGTGAACTCCTCAATGGCTTTGTCCAAAGCATCTCTATTTCAACATCACAAATTAGTTTAGACTCAGTAACTATATTTAATAAGAATATGACTCTTGTCACTTCTAATATAAAATTTTATAGTGCCAAGAACTGCTAGGATGCTAAAGCTAGATAAGATTATTTTGCAACATCAAGCTTTACCATTCGAAATAAATGATCTTTAGTAATATTGAAATTCACAATAAGCGATGGCAGCCTTCATGTGGTTGCCAATCAAAACATTCAGAGGTCAATATTGTGCAAAATTATTGCTATCCATTACAATTTGCATGCATTTTATTATGATGGCAAATTAAACAAAATTGTAAAAAAAAGTTTTACACAATATTTACTCATTTCACACAAATATTGAAAAACAGATAACCACTGTATTCAAATAATCAAAAACTGTTCATGTGAGACATCAGAGTCTACTACATGTCCAACTCACCCAGAGTTCTTGTCTTTAAGCCAGTTCAGTAGAGCATCTTTATTGAAGGCAGCGGCGGCGGCCATGTTGCTGCTTGTTTTTTGGATGTTTGCAATGGTATCAGCTGATGACACCACCTCAATCAGGCCAGAGTGATCTCCTGTCGCCAAGCAACCATAAGGCACAATTCTACAAGGCATTTATGAAAAAAGAAGAAAAAAATAAATAAAATATATATATATATAATTTAAAAAACATTGCGTAATGAGATCTGATGCAGTGTGCACATATCTAAATGTAATTCCACAAATGGACCAATAGATTAATAGAATATACACAGATTCTTACATAGACACACACACACACTTTACCTGAGGTCCAGGTTAGCCTCCTTCCACAGCAGATCCATCAACCTTAAGATCTGTAAAGTCAACATGTCCTGCCGCAGGTCTGAGAAAGGCAGATATTAAAAAGTTTAAATCTAATCTTGTGATAGTGTTTTGTCTTTGCCCATTATCTGAGCCATCTGTCTCTCACCATCTCCATTTTTGAAGATGATGCCCACTGTGTCTCCTCCCAACAGCTTGTTGTTGTAAACAATCCACAGAGGTTTCATTTTAGAGTCCATGTACTTGCACCTCTCCACACTGGCAGAGAAATAGAAAAGTTAGAGATAAAGTTCTTATGTTGTCAGAAATTACTGAAACAACTATTTAATGACATTAATTATCAACATAAATATGTTCGTCTATAAAATTGTCCATCAAAATATAACAACTCGCTCAGTCTTTGAAACCCCATTCATTTTCAGTAAAAGTGATTCATCCTACAAAGTTCCATAAAGAGAAAAGTAATAAAAAGTTTAATCTCTTCCGTGTCAAATCAAGTGTGCTCCTGGAGGGCCATCTTGCAAAGTTTAGCCCCAAACTTAACACAATAGAACAAGCTAAACGGTCTTATATCTGAATATGCCTACTATACTATGTGAAGAGCAGTATGTGAAATCAGTAGTGTGTCCAAATTTACAGTATTCATAACAGTATTCCGGATTAGCATTAATATTCAACATACAAATGTTTGTCTATATAATCTTCCATCAAATTATAACAACTGACTGGGTCTTTAAAACCACTTTCATTTTCATGTCACTAACTCTAATTATTTCTTAACTCTTCCCCCAACCACCTGCCATACAGAGACAACTTTTTCTAACCTGATTATTATGGAAGTAAAAAGGCCTTTGCATATTTACATTTTTATTAGTTATTTTATTAATATTTGCTTTTTATTATGAAAATAAACAATTCCTCCACCAATTAATATAGTTCTTTAATCTTATGAAATTCAACTAATGTGCAGTGTACTAGTTTGAAAACACTGTATGCATAAAACAACACACACACACACACACACACACACACAGATCTTACTGTACTCCAGCGAGCAATGTGTTGGGGTTGAGAGGTGAATGCAGGTTGGAAAGAGTCTCGATGAATCCCGTCTGTCTAAGGCAGGTCATCATGGCCTCTTTAAGATGAGCTTGTTTTGTCTTAGTTTTTATGGTGCCCAATTTAATCAGCTCATTTACAGCTTTCAGCTTACTGAGAGCTTCAACCTTCAAAATAATTACAAAAACACCATAAATGTTAAGTTCCACATAAAAATGAAAAAAAATACCAAGATGAAAATAAAATCTAATACACTTTGTGTGGATTTCTTTTTTATTTAGAACAAATAAATGTGCAAAAAACAATGATGCAAACACATTTAATGAATAAATCATTTATATCAAAACAAAGTTTTGACGCCTAAAAAAACAAATCACATTGGATGGAAACACTGATTCTACTTTTTTTAGTTTGCATTAATGAAAAACACTTGCATGGAATCCCAGCTAGTGTGTCAGTGTTCAAGAAGAAAAGCCTGTAGTTCTTTGAAGGAATATACACTTTACAATCTATAACTTAATGCCATAAATGTTTAGAGATTTTTAAATGCTAGAAGAGTAAGGAGGCCTATAGATGTTTTTATCCAAAGCAAATTACAGATGAAAATTACAACGAAAAAGTGACTGATCCTACAAAGTCCCATAAAGTGGTAAGCGATAAAAAGTTTAGTCTCTTCCATGTAAAATCAGGTTTGTCCAATCCTGCTCCTGGAGGGCCAACTTGCAGATTTTAGAACAATCCTTAATTAAACTCACCAGAAGGTCTCGTGTCTGAATATGCTTACTATACTATGTGAAAAGCAGTATGTGTATTGAGTAGCATTTCCAAATTTACAGTAAATACTTCAAGCGATTCTAAAGTACAACTCCAATACTTCACTATTCCATGAGGCCACAGGAGAGCAGGCTTGAGTGACAAGCAAGCTGCAAAATTCTTCATCAAATCAAACTCTTAACAGCACACAATAAAGGAATTTACTGCCGGTATGAGGCGTCCCACACACACACACAAAAACTTACAATATTACAAAGTTACATGGTAGAATTTAGAGTTTTTATGGCTACTGGAAAAAAGCTATTCTGAAATCTGGTAGTTCTTGTTTTAACCAGACTATAACGCCTTCCAGAGGGTAAAAGTCTGAAAAGATTGAATGCAGGATGTGAAGGATCACAAACAGTCCTCAGAGCCTGTTTCTTAACCCTTGACAAGTGCAGATCTTGAAGGGAAGGTAGATCAGTCCCAATAATGCGTTCTGCCATTCTCACTATTCTCTGAAGCCTAAACTTATCCCTCTGAGTAGCAGAGCTGTACCAAACAGTAAATGAAGAACACAGGACCGATTAAAGGTCTGATTCCGAATCAGTCTGCACAAGAAGAGGCGACTCATTCTGTGATCATTTGAGCTGTACTTTTGACTTTATTGTGAAATGTCCAGCTGTAATTATTGGCAAGCTTTATTTCTTAAGTACTGTTCCTCTTTGCTAATAGGGTTGTCCATGTTTGGCATTTGCTCTTGTTATTTTTGACACTGTTCCCTTTAACATATAAAAATTTGGTGTCCAGTAGTTGGCCTCTTTGAACCTCTGTTGGTTGCGTTGCTTTAACTCGCTTATCAGAATGCAAACCAATGTCCATTATAGCTGACTCAACTTTGTAGCTGAATTTGTGATTGGGATGTAAAGACTTTGCTTTCATGTTGCTTTGACCTCCATCTACTGGCTACATCTATAATCGTGTGTGTATTCTGATTTTATATAAAATACAATAAATGCTATCTCTAAATGAAATTTAAAAAAGAAAATGAAATGAGAAAAAATGAAAATAATGCACCTGTTTTTTGAGAATTTCTATGTGTGGGATGCAGCCTCGGCAGTATGCTTCCAAAATCAGAGCAAAATGAACCGAGACGGCTGGCATGTGCATTTCAGACCTGTAATGTACAACACACGCAATTATAAATTCTAGTTTCTGCATAAGCATACTGAAATACCAGGTGAACTAAAGTATTTACATATTCCAGCTTCTTAACATGTATACACTTGCCTGAGATGCCAGAAGAGGAAGTGGCCAATTTTGCGGCTGGACTGAGCGCGCTCCATGAGGAAACGGCTGAGGGCGCAGTCATAGTATGGCTCATAGCGCAACACCTGTACAAGCTGCAGTAAATACTGCAACAGCTCATCATCACTAACACACACAGAAACAAACATTTGGGATTTCAGCATTTCTTATGAGGTTCCTTGACAGTGTGCTCTCTGACAGCGTAGACTTCTCACCTCATATATCTAAGGCAGTTGACCGCAAATTCTCTGACATATTGGTCAGGGTAGTTGAAATCCAGAAGTTCTAGGGCATCTCGAGGGCTTAGTTTGGGCCAAATCTGCAGCAAAGCCTGTAGCTGCAGCACAAAAGAGAGCATTTTAAAAGATTCTTGAGTTTCAACACATCTGTTGGTTAATGTACAGTATGTGTCGGTTTGTGGGTATACCTGAGCCATGTCTTCATGTTTGCTCCATTTAACAGACAGCAGTAGTTTGGGGAGAGACTGAGGAAAGGTTTCTCTGCAGTCGTAGCGAAGTGTCCATATCAGATCTTTCTCATTCTCACAAAGCTGAGAGAGAGGATCCCTCTCCATGATCTCCTTTAGCTCTATGTAAAACTTCTTACCCCCACGACCCTACAGAGATTAATTTCAATATATTAATCCAGACATCTCATAGATACAACAGTATTTATATGTAGGTAATGGTATTAAAAGGGTCTTATTTTAATATTTTCAACTTCCTTTAGTGTATAATGTTGCTGTTTGTTCATGAAAAAAGATATGCGAAGTTACTACGCACAAAGTCCACTGCAAAGGGAGTTATTCTCTAAATCAGTCAACTGTTTTTAACCTCCCCCAAACCCTCGATTGCAGTCCTGAATTTTGTTCCTGGAACGTACGTCACAATATCCCACATTCAAATGAATCCCGCTCACGGGGGTGGGGGGTGGGGGGGATTGTTAGCGAGGCCTATTTGAGTTGCGTTAGTTGTGGTTTCACAGATCTAATACCCTGACACACATGCAGTTGTTTACCTTCACAGACATAATCGTGCTTGTGTGATTTTCACAAGATAGTGTGTATTTGACAGTTCACATGAAAGAGCATGCGCTTCAATAACCATATTTCAGAAGTTCAAATGCATGCAAAGAATAAACTCTTCATGATGCGCGATAGACATGATAATCAAAAACAAACAGATGTTTGTTGTTGACATAGTAACCGAGGCACCAGCTGTAAGGGACAGCCTTATTCTGGAAAGAGGGGTAGGGAGCAGCATCTCACTTGCATTACACATGAAAACCGCATGTTTTTGCTTTAAGCCAAAAAAGGGATTTTCAGCATTATACAATATTGCACATGATCTGTGGGTTATTTTGAGCTGAAACTTCACAGACACATTCTGGGGACACCTGTGGCCTATTACTTATAGGGCCAAAAAGGGCGCCATAATAGGGCTGCTTTAAAGGGGTAATGAACTGAGAAACCAAAACTCCCTTGATCTCATAACATATAAGAGGTCATTGTACTATGAAAACATCCTGCAATTTTCAGAACTCAAAACTTTCTCGTTAGTCTAAAAACAGTTATACTGAAGGCAATCTGCCAAAATGACAGCTTTTGGAATATTCTATTCTATGATGTAATGGTGTGGATAAGCACCGCCTCCACAGAAGATGATCAACACCTGCTTCGACGTCGCTGCCTGTTTAGCCCCGTCCACCGATTCACACGTTTATGAGAGAATGTGCAGGTCTACACAGAAACCAAACAATAAAGATGGCCCCGAAGACAAAAAGATGCTGTGCAGTGCCAAGTTGTGGAAAAAAGTTTTGGTCTCTGTGGCCTTCATTCTGATCCCAACATTAGGAAAGAGTGGACAAACTTTATTTTAAATGAAAATACAGACCGTGTCTGTAAAAACTTGGACCTTTGTTCATTTTATTTTACTGTGGATTTGTTTTTACAAACAATGAAAAAAAAATTCCGATTAGTAGATTTCCGCCTGCTTTATTCTTAATGGACAGACGGCAGTTTTATGAAAAAAATGTTTTTTGCATTTAATGCATTTTTTTATGAAAAAAACTAATTTAGTTTAGTAGAACATTGACACAATAAACGTCAATGTTAAAAACTGCGTATTTATACCGATTCCAGACCATGTATCATGTCATCCTTTATTTTAATGTGTAACATTAGCCTATCTGAGAAATGCGACTGTCAGCGCTGCCAGTCAGATTAATGAAGAGCACACAGCTCAAATTACTGCCAGAGGAAGACTGATTTAATTTTATTTTTAATATTATTGTTTATTTTTGAATTCTATTCATTGTGATTAACCTCCCGCTCTTGCTCACAGTATAATGATATTCAATTGCTGCACGCAATCATGGAGAATAACTCGATTAAGATGATCAAACATTTTTAATTATCGTCTATGGAAATATTTCTTTATTTGAACAACTTAAATTTGATGCAATTATAGAGGATTGCATCAAAGTCAGCGCGTGAAAAAATATGAGCATTATGTTTTATACAACAAGTTTGCCCTAAACCTTTAATTTAATCATACAGCCTTTAGTCATAATTAATGTTTTATGCTTTGGCTAATTCTAATACTTATTAATGTGATCTGTTGTTTGTATAGTTTTCTCACTGTTCTGTGATGAAATAAGGTGATCAGACTGTGAAGAATTGCCTATACACATACAGTATGGCTCGCGCGCTCCTGTTTAAGTCACGAAATACGTATCGGAATATCGTGACAACATACTATATATACACGTGACGCTCAATTAATTGTTGTAAACGGAGATTGGTGTCTTTAGAAGACATATATGTGCTGAATTCTACATAAATAATCCACAACAATGCAGTACTATGACCACAGCCATTGATGGAGGCTGCAGCGGAAGTTATTTTACGCTACTATTTGAATTTTCCGCTTTTCGAACGTGGAAGTGTGATAAAGGTCTATTGGATCCGACAGTAATGTCGATAACACAACTGTTTTCATTATGTGGTCACTATTGCTTTGTTTCTTTCTTACAGATGGTTTGATATGAATTGAGTTGTTTACGCATTACGAATGACCTAAATCACAGCAGCGTCCATCTATGAGGAATGTACATTGTAAAATATACACAACTATTAGCCAATCATAGCAGTGGGCATTTACTTCCGAGTCTACAATCTGCCATGCCTATTCAAACAGAGCGTTCTGATCTGAGGGGGTTAAAAACAGGGCAGAAAATAGCTTATTACTTCTAAATGATGATGTTTTTTGATGTAAAAATCTTGATAAAATTATAAGTGGCCATCAGAGAACAGTACAAAATAAAAAATTCTTTTTTTTTTTACCATTGTCATGGAATCATTGGCTCCAGCTATTTCTGCAGCTTTTTCCAGGATCTATGGGAAAAAACAAACAAGCAAAAAAATGACAATTATCCATATCAGAACATTCAGTAACATGACAAGTGTTGCCTCATGTTTGATTATGAATGTTTGTAGTGTCAGACCCAGATGGCACACCAATGGATAGTTCACTGACCATCTAATGCACACAAAAAGCTAAGCACTTGCTAAAATCAGTTGCTTGCCAGACTGCCAAGTAACTTCCAGGTGTAAACGTGCACATTTTTATTTTATTTTGTTCAAGCGCATTTTGTTTGAAACTCATGGTAGAAAGTCAGTCTCACATAACAGGACTTTTGACAAAGATACACCAAAATTTTGTTCACCGATAAAATGGAACAGAATAAACAGAATAAAATTCCAATACAAACAAAGGTTTTCTTTGATACTGCCATATTATTATTTTGTGTTTTTTACACTTTTATATATACACTGTAATTATGTAATTAATAAAGATTATTCTACCTAACAATAACATTTGTAATCATAAATATATTTTCACACTGACTTTCCAAATTAATGTAGAAACAAAGTTTTTGTTTAATGGCATACTTTTACTGAGTGCTATGAATGAAGGAAAAGAGAGTAAATACCTTTTATTTAAAAATAAATTCACAAAAATTGAACCTCTTATTGGAGAATAAGAATTTAAAATGGGAGGAAATATCATTATGAAATAAATGTTTTTCTCTAATACACATTGGCCACAATTAACGGGACCATTTTATTCAATACTTTTTGAAACCTCCATTTACCAGTTTAACAGCTCTAAACAGCTTCTCCTATAATGCCTGATGAGGTTAGAGAACACCTGACAAGAGATCAGAGACCATTCCTTCATCCAGAATCTCTCCAGACCCTTTAGATTCACAGGTCCATGACGGTGCTCCTTCTCTTCAGTTCACCTCACTCATTTTCTACAGGGTTCAGGTCAGAGGACTGGAATGGCCATAGCAGAAGCTTGGTTTTGTGCTCAGTGACCCATCTGTGTTGTTTTTGAGGTTTGTGTTTGGATTATTGTACGGTTGGAAGATCCAAACATGGCCCATTATAAGATTTCTAACAGAGTCAGTCACTTATTGATTTTGTATCTGTTGGTATTTGATAGAATCCATGATGGCATGTGTCTAAACAAGATGTCCAGGACCTCCAGCAGAAATATAGGCCCACAACATTAAAAATACAGCAGTATATTTCATAGTACACATGGGGTACTTTTTTATCCCTGTGTTCACCAAACCCATCTTGAGTGTTTGCTGCTAAAAAGCTAATTTTTTAGTTTCATCTGACCAGTCGTGTCTGACAACTGAATATGCTGGAGTTTGTTTTTGGATGAGCTAGGATCATTTTTCTTGAAACTCTCCCGAACAACATGTGGTGATGTAGGTGCTGTTTGACAAAAAAAAAATTTCTGACCCCGAAATTCAACCTCTCTCTACAATTCTCCAGCTGTGGTCCTTGAAGAGTCTTAGGCGACTCAAATTCTCCTCACTGTGCATTAGGACGATATGGACTCATGTCCTCTTCCAGGCAGATTCAAAACATTTTATGTTGATTGGAAATTCTTAATTATTGCCCTGATGGTTGAAATGGGAATTTTCACTGCTCTAGCTCTTTTCTTAAAGCCACTTCACTAATTTGTGAAGCTCAATTATCTTTTGCGGCATATCAGAAATATATTCTTTGGTTTTTCTCATTGTGATGGATGATTACTTGATGACTTTGTTTTCCTAATTTTATTTCTGTGAAACAGGAAGCCATGGCTGGATAATTTCATGTTCATAATCCCCCTGGAGTGCTCAAAATTGTAAATATGAATGGGAATATACTTCGGAGATATTTTACTCATAAGAATTTCTAGGCGTACCAATAATTGTGTTCAACGTGTATTTGAGAAAAAAAAACATTTCATAATGAGATTTTCCCCCATTTTCAATTGTTTTAGTTCAATGAAAGATTAGATTTTTGTGATTTTTTAAAATAAAAGATCAAAAGGATTAATAATGCAGGTTTATTTTCAGAGCATTCTTTGATCATATTTACCAAGGGTGCCAATAATTCTGACCATGACTCTATATACACACACACACACGCTGTAATTGATAACTGCTAGACAGCTTTTCCTGTCTCTGTGGCTGATTCTTTACCAATATACGCTGCATTATGGACTAGACCATAAGACATTAACTTAAAGTTGCCAGTCCTTTTCTGACTCTGCAAGACGAAGTACATCTTAAGTTCAAAGCAAATTAGTTTGCAGATGCCAATTTTCTGATAACTCTACTATTTTCTCCATACAATTCCATTAAACAGTCAGTAAATATAATGTGGCTAGTCTGAGGTTAAGTCAAGTCACCTTTATTAATAGAGCTTGTAACAATACATAGTGTCAAAGCAGCTTTACAGTATTAAATAGTGTGTCATACTATTTTCTGAGGGCCTATATACTAGCCTATATACTAATACTGAGGGCCCATATACTAGTAATATCTAGTAAACTGGTTAGTAGATATCCACACTAAAAATGTGTACATTTGTGAGTCATGCTCATATTGTGAGTAAATGCATACCTTGTCAAAAGCAGGAAATACAACTGGTTGTGTTGAGTATTCTGGAAAGCTTATATGAAGTTCTGTGGCATTCTCTGTGTATGGATTGGTCTGAATTGTCCCAATAGGGTTCAACATCTCTTCCAGCTCATCTGCAACACACAGAAAAAAAAAGGCATTTCCTGAGCACACTTCCTTCCTTTACAATACATCAGTGCACAACCTTACACAAAATAAAGTATTACTCACAGATGAATTGATAACTCACACAGTCTTTTTTTTAACTTCACAGACACACACCCAATGACACAACTGCCCAGCAGTTTACACAACCATATAAGTCACAATCAAACCCTACTAAGCTGAGAATGTGTGTGTGTTCTCACCAGGAAAAGAGGACCAGCAGTGGAGGATAATGTCACCAGTCTTCAGCTGCCCTCTGTAGTCAAACACCATTGTGTTGACCCATGCTATTGGGTAGTGCTAGAGAAAATATAACATGCAAAACATATGATTAGTTAATGTGTAAGCATCACTGGCTGAATTGGTGAGGGTGGATGGGGATTGTTAAACCTTAAACCTGTTAAACCTTAAATCAAGTCTTATTGTTAAAGGATAAAAAACAAGACTTGGGGGCATGGGATCCCCAAATATTGTTTTAGTAAATCGCCCATAACCAGTGTTGGGGGGTAACGCATTACTAGTAACGTGAGTTACGTAATCAGATTACTTTTTCCCAAGTAACTAGTAAAAAGTAACGCATTACTTTTTAATTGACAGTAATTTTCAAAAACAGTAACGCCAGTTACTTTGTTTTCCCATTTGACTGTCAAGTCTCCTGTCTTTGTGTGTGAACATGATGTTACTGTAGTTCTACACTAAATGTGAATGTGCATTAATTCAGCCCACTTGCAAAAAAGTTTTAGTATTCATCAAAATGAATTAACAAACCTGTATTTAAATGTTAAACAACACAAATGTATCTAATCCCATTTTATTAACCAATGTCTTTGCTGCTGACCTTTGATGATCCAGTTCAACCATACTAATAAGCAAAAATTACTTAAGATAAACTAACAATGTGCTTCATTGTTTTGTTTTTTTTATTGCTGAAGAGTATTGAACCTTTTTCTCCTGCTTCTCTACTGGACAGACGTGAATTTACTTTTACTTCAGCCTGAGGTTTATTCATTACACCTTTTGGTGTGAAAGGGCATTTATAAACTTTTTAACTTGCTATAAATAACTTTTTATATTAAAAACAAATCAAGCCCTGCTCATATTTAAAAAGTAATGCGAAAGTAACGTAACGCATTATTTTCCATAAAAAGTAACTAAGTAACATAATTGGTTACTTTTTTAGGAAGTAACGCAAAATTGTAATGCATTACTTTTAAAAGTAACTTTCCCCAACACTTCCCATAACACACATAAGACAGTCGGTTTGAGCACTGGTACACAAGCGCTTAAGAATACGTGCAATGAATAAAGCTATGTTGATCTCACCACTTTCCCCGCCTTGCGAATAGTCTGGTATTTGTTCAGGTGTGTGTTCTTGGTTGACCTCTGTTTCTTCACTTTGTCCATAACAGCGTAAATGGCAAAGCAGAGGCGAGCCATTCGGGGCAGGTCACAAACAGCGATGTCAAATTCCAGTGTTTTCTTCCACACATGCTCAGATCGACTGCTGCTCTCACTGCTGACTGCTGTCTTACACAACAGCTCTGTACCATGAAAGAGCCCTGCTCGAACTTGGATCTAGACATACCCAAGTTACAAAAAAAAAAAAAAAAAGAAAAAAAGAAAAATTAGTATGACAATCCTTTATGGACTACATTATTCTAAGTTATGTGCAAATGCTACTTTCTATCCAGGTATAATAAAAATAGACATTTTACTGATGTTATTGTTATTATTATACCAGACAAGGTATTTGGATTTGGTAAAAAAAAAAAAAAAAAAAAAAAAAAGGGTACGGTTAGATTAACATATGAAGTGAAGCCTGTAGCATTATGTGCATAACAGGATGTTACTTTGCTCAAACACGGTGAACAATTCAATCACAATATGCTAACATGCATAATGCGTAAAGTGTTAAAGATTGTTATACACTAAAACGTAAAAGTTGTTTGGAAATCTTTTTACTATGTACATGTGCCGAGTTGGCATATACTGTACACAGAAGTGAGGGATACTCTAAAAATACTGTCTGGAGTAACCAATGCATCAAATGCATTAGCCTAAATAGAACTAAAGGCTAAAGAAATGCAACACATTGAAAAGCACATTGAACTTATGCATTATTATTATATTTCTGTTTTTGTTTAACTTATTTCATGTCCTCTATAGACTTATATAGCTTGATAACTTATATAACTTGAACTATATAGACATTAACAACCCAATCTCATGAGAAAATATTTTGATTTTATATGATTTTTGAAAATGTATGAATGAGATCATACAAATTCAAACAAATTAGCCACCAATTTGCCGACATGTTAAACAGTTAGGAATTACCATTAAATCTGTCTTCATTACTTTGGAATGGACCATAAATGCACAATACGTTTTCATTTTAATGTAATACTGATTCTGAGCCACTAGGAGGCAGATAAAGGTTTGTATAAGGTTAGTGATTATTTTGAATCCAGAGGTGGTGATGTTTACCTTAGCAGCATCTTCAGCGTTCACCTTATTACCTTTCACAAGATTAATTCTAAACAGAGAATGAACCTTCCAAACACACGTATGTAACTGCTGAGGAAAGAGAAAGATAAAAGAAAAGAGTCAATTCTGACAATAAAATTATTACATTACACTGGTACAAATACATACTCTCTATTGTCTTTGAAGTGCCATTAATTGCAAATAAAAGATTTTCGGGGAACTTAATGAACGTGAGGACCTGGCATCCTGTAAAATCACACTGACACCTTGAAAAGTCATTGAAAAAAAAGTGTCTCCGAAAAGTCCATTTTTAAACATTTAAAAATTCTGTGAAAAGGTATAGCACAATTTCATTGCATAGAGATATTTTGGATTTATTTTATCTAATGCAATGATATTCAGACATTAAGTGTGGCTGAAGTGCCAAATCACCATACAAGTTGCTATACCTCTGAAACGGCAACCTCTGAAATGTTACACACTAATTCAAACACATAGACATTCACATAAATGCACATACTGTACGCAGCCCCTTAGGGGTTTGGTTTAACACCAGCAGTTTTGCAGAGGTCAGCAATCTGACATCGGCAAAATAACTCACATGATCAGTGCTAAGACACACTTGCCTGACTCACTTCCTGGAACACATTTTTGAAACTCATTGGCCCAAGACCATGTTTGAGGAAACAAACTCTACTGTGCAATGGATGCTACACATGACCACGACTTACATGATATATCTATCAAGTATTTTATTTGTAGTTAGGCTTACCCCCTTTTTACCAACTTTTTTTTATTTATTTTTATTGTGTATTGATTACTATTTGTATAAACACAATTTTACTACAAATATCATGGTTAAACTATGGTTAATGTTGCAAACCCATGGTTAATTTGTGGTTACCATGGTTTTTTTGGTTGTATTTGTAGTAAAACCATGGTTAATTTTCGTAAGGGTCTAAAGAGTGAAATCGCTGACCCTATGGCACTTTAAAAACAATGCTCTGTTTATTTGAGCTGTTGAGATGTCAACTTCTGCCTCAACCAATGGCTTTTGAGTTTGAGATGGGACTGCCTGTTTATCTGAACAACAAATGACAAGACGCAAGATGAAAGGAGTGTTTGGGAAACCCGTTTAGAAAAAAATATTACTTTTGCATTGCTGTTTGGTGCTGCCTTTGATTATCTGAAGAGCAGGAAACAAAAAATGTCTTTACCGTTGGCGGCCTCTTCTTTGGGGGCAGCGGTAGAGGAGGGTTTGAAGTTTTCCGCGTAAGCACTGATCCAATTGTGCTGATTTCCTTCTCAAACATTGCCTTCACAACGTCACAGTGAACCAGTGTCAGATGAGGGCTCTCATTGGCCAACAAACAATCCCTAATGTACTACACACATAAACACACAGAGATATTAATATTAGAGTTATCAAACAGAAAATGAATCATAATTTTGCCACTACAAACGGCAACTAAGTACCTCAAAGTACCACGATGGTACCATGGTCCATGCAATAAATTTTTAGTAAGTTGTAAAATGTAAATGAATGATTTCTGACATCTGTGTGTTTGCAACTGTGCGTGTTTATGTGTCTGCATGGTCTGAGTTTATATATGTATTTCCTGAAACAACATCGCACTAATGATCCAAACATGCCACAAATGTCCTTGATGAACTGCTGCCGACGATCACTCACCTGACTGGCTTTAGGCTCATGATGAAACTAAACTATTGTGTACACAACATTTAGTAAAGCATGACTTACCAGTTCGACACATTTCACTAGCGGAATTCTTTTCATTGTTTTTCAAAAAATAACGATGGTGTTACTGTATATCTCATTCTCAAGAGGATTTTGCATGATAACAATGTTGATGAACTACACTAAAGCTGACTGTGGTAATATGATGCATGATGAAAATTACATGTGAACACGCAAATAGCAATTAAACGACATATTCAGGCCCAAATGGAGAGCCCAACTGAAGAACTTACGAAATATGTTAAAAATCATTATAATGTTCAGTTGTCACAGTTCACACAATTTTGGTTACAAAATTTTCAGTGATTAAGAAACTATTACATTATTTTAATATACAGCTCTTTTAACTACTTACAAAAAAAATAGCCATACAAATGTAAAGTCATAGCATGATGATGAGTAAATGACGACAAACTTATTATCTGAATGAAGAAATGCTTTTATAGATGCAGCAAAGCTTGACACTTTAAGCTTCCCATTGCTCTAAAAACAGTATGTAATGTGTTGTTTGCCATATCAACATTAGTGAACCTAGGAAAATATAGTTTGACATTTCAAGGCTATTTTATGGAGTGAATTGTGACAATATTCATCAAACAAATCCAGCGTTTTGCAAAATAATCAATCTGCTTTGCAAAGAAAAACTCGACTTTCAAACAAACGCAAAGTGTATTTGCAAATACAAATCTCTATTTGAGAGAAAATGCAGAGGTATGGACAAATATATATATTGTGTGAGAGACTCATTTGCCTTTTGGAGGAAACTTGGCATGATTTTCTCACAAATGCGTGCTGGCTGATTTTCTCACAAATGTGTTTATTTGCAAAACACTGGATTTGTTTCATGAATATTGTCAAAACATTCGCTCCATACTATTTCTGGCAACGTATCTTACTTTGCACTGATTAAGAGGGTGATCTTCAAACAGGAACTCAAGTCTGCCACTGACACGCAGCACATAATCGCTACGGGTACCAATGTCTTCCTCTGGGCCATGAGTGGTCTGCCATTTCTTGAGAGCCTGTTCCATTAGTTCAGTTACTGTACAATGCAATGACACTTTCAGGCTGGCTGTGTCCTACAGAAAGAAAAAGAAATAAGAGGATAAAACTGATAATTAATTCCATTGTAAGGACATCTGCAACATACTACATACTTAAATAACACTACACACCTGTGACTGTTCGTAGTGCATGGTAATTTTGATTACGCCCTCATGCTTGTCAATCAAATTCTCCAATGACCCTGTCTCCAGCTGCATGGAGTAACAACTCCGAAGCCACTCCCCCCACGACATCAGCTGCATGCGCTGCATCTTCTCTTCGCTGATTCGCTTCATTTTGGAACGAAAGTCTTTTACTTGTTGGTCTTGCAGGGCATCCAACTCATGAAGACCTGTGTCATGTGACAAAGTTCTGTGACTTTACTCTCACAATATCAACAACATCCACTGCAAAGAACATATCTGAATTTAAAATTATATGAACTCAGCAGAGTGTGAACCACTGTCACAGATAAAATGGTTTTAACACTTGCATTTGTAATGTTTTCCAAAATCATTATTTTTTTGAGTTTTATAAAGGAGTAAAAGCAATGTGTTATTGTATTAAGGGAAGGGAATAGTTCACAGAATTGCACTGTGTTACACTGAAGTGTGGCTGTGTGTGAGGAACAAGGAGAAATTCACGCAATCAGTTTTTTGCAGAAATTTAAGTCAACTTAGGCTTAAATGTATGCAACAAACTAGTTGCGTGAATTAAGCAATATAGCACGGAAAGTTTGTGGATTTGAAATTTCATGGAAGAAAAAACATTTTTCCTTTTGCGTTTCACAGAAAATAGAATATACAATGGATCTGCAAAGCTAAAAGTGAGTAACTGATGACAATTTTAAATTTTGACTATTCTTTTAATGAGCATCTGTTTCTGGTGAATGACATCAGTGTGTTTTGTTTACAAAACAGAGCTCTGGGGAAGGTTCCAAATGGCTTCCTGATAACACACATAATGACATTTAAAGAGCATTAAAAATTCATTTGATCCTCTCCACTAAGAGAGGCTGCCAATATGATGTGTGTTTGCGTGTGTTTTAAAGTCAGCCAGTGGAGTGTGAGTGCATTAGCCTTGCGGGCTGAGCATGACAATTCATCATAGCCCCATGATGATTCATCCTTACATACATACAAACAAACAATCATAAATCACTCTCAAATCAGCCTCTGCTGAGTCACACACACTTACTGTTATAATTGCTGGTACCAAAAGTGTGTCAAAGATTACATAAACAGACACACATTAGAAGGTTCATAGATGTGTAAAACACTAAAATAGTCAGAAAAGAAAAGTTAATACCAAGTAATGTGCATTTTATTTCTTGTTGCCTTGTCAACTTTTGCTCTGCAAATGAAGAATGACTAAATGATATTCTTATAATACACAAAAAGACAGTCACTCATTGTCACTCACTGGGGTAACAACTTTAACCTGCAGAAAGGGTCACTGAAAAATCCCAGATAGTATCATCCAGTCAGATATTAGCTAAAAGTACAGCTCTCATTATACATGTGATTATGTACATATGTGTCACCTTTCCCAATGAGCACTCCGATCTTAGAGTCTAGTATGCGCTCTGCACGTCCACAGTTACGTGTGATAAGTTTGAGGACAGGCAGGAACGGTCGCACATCGCATAGCCGCCTGGTTTCATCCTCCAGCTCTTCGTGCACTGCTGCCTGGTTCACACACTCGAACATGTGACCCTCCATCTCCCCCAGCAATGAGAAGAGAGGGTATGTCTGTGCCTCCTTCCATAACAGCTTGATAAACACAAAAGCAAGAGGATGAGAGTGAATAATCTGATCAAAATTGCTTTTCAAATGCTCTTGCAGTTTTGTTAGTAATGGTTAAAAACTAAAACTCTGTGAGAAAATGCGAGTGGTGCTTGCCTTTGGAAAATTCCACCAGAATGCTAAAAGTGGTTGTCTGGGCATTGTTTTGTGGTTGTTAAAATGTTTTAAGCAGTTACTAGGGTGTTGCTATGTGGCTGCTAGGTCACTTCAAGCAAAGCAAGACTTTCTTGCAATTAACTGCATTAATAATAAAAACAATGTATTGTAGAATATCAGACAAATTTAAGATGCATCAGAACATTGAAACCTGAGGAGCTGGAATTCAGAGAGGCCCCAAGGAAACAGGACAATGTCATAAATTAGATTCTGGCACCACTAGTCTGAAGCAAGCAAACTAACCAACTTTTTCACAGAACAGCTTACAACTTTGAGACAAAAGAACACTTATTGATAATTCCAATTCAGGAAGGAGACAGTCAAATTTGGTCACTGACACATCAGTCACTGACTTCTCCCACACATAGAAGACAGACCAAACCAAAATTCCTTTGTCTAAAGAACATGCCTTCGTTCTGCATAGAACTATACAAAGACTTTATTTTTCATATGCACATAAATCATCCAAAAAGGACATTTCTATGCAGAACCCCGTATTATGTTTGTAACCCACATATTAGACTATCATGCTTTAATCAAATATTATGTATGTCTTTTTAATCATTATTGAATAGCTGAAGGATCTTATGCATGTTTGGTATGTATGAGTTTGAAAAATCATGCTTTAAATGTTTCTTCCAATCAATTCTTTGTCAAATGTATCATAGTCTTGTTATAGAAACCATGTTCAAAAGTATACTTTGCAAGAGCCTGTAAAGATCGGACCTCTGATTGAACAGATAACGTTGATTTATTGATGGGGTAGAGAAACAAAGCAATACCCAGAGCAAGGACAGTATCTAATTGGTCAAGATGTCCAGATGGGACGGTCTGAAAGCAGAGTTTAAAAACTCAGGACACCATCAAACTCTCTCTTCTTCTTAAAAAATGCTCTTTTACAACCTCTTGGTCCTCTCTCTTCTCCTCTTCTTCTCTTTTGCCACCGCGTCTTGACGCTGCTCTTTGAGCGTGCTCTGGCCCACGTGTCAGCTGCTACCATAATGAGAAGAAAACCAACCTAGTCTTTACATCCTTTTACTTTATTTTCTTTTCCGTTGTGAGTTTCGTGTACGCGGTTAAGTTTTGCCGCCACCCCTCATCTCTGAGTTCAACTGGAGTCTGTGACCGCCTCAAAACTTCTAGCAGCCACAACTCCATTGGCTTCCCAAGACGTCACTTCACGACTACTGAACTCTCAACCAATCAGACACTTCGGGGAACCCCCTTTCTGCAACAACGACGACACAAAGGAAACCCCTTAACACAGGCATAGCAAGCAAGTAACACCTCCAGGTTCTAATTTAATTGGTGTATTTAATATCAATTTTAGCCTCATTGAGAAACTCAAAGTGAGGGTTAAATAAGTGATTGAAGGTTGTTCAGGTCTATGCAATTGAACATATTGCTGTAAACTTGGAAGTTCACATTTCCATTCTCTTAAATTCATCCTTTCCTCACTTTCTCTCTGCTTGTGTTCATGTGTTAGATTAGTTTACATGTCTTAATAAAATCTTATTTATATTTAAAAGAGAAGTATCTTGTGTTTTGTGCTCACAAGTTAATGTCTTAATTTTGTTACTGTGCTATTTTCACTATATTTTGGATTTTAATATCCAGTTTGTTATACGGCTCGTTCAGTGAATCGCCGTAACAGTGATTCTGTTCAAATCCCTATAAAATCATAAATGATTATATATTTTATTACGTTACAGTATGAAATTACAGTTTAACAAATATTTTAGATATGGCTATTAAAGCCCATGTTTCTATTTCATTATCCATTGTGTGAAAAATTTATATCTAATTGCTTACAAAAAAAAATAAAAAATGATCAACATGCCACAAGATTTCATTCATGTTCACGTACACTGCAGGAATTTACACTGAAGATTGTATACACAATATTAACTGTGATGCTTGCATTTTAAACAGGCTTTACTTCACACTGCAGATTGATAAGTTCTCTAGAGCAAACAAATTTAACCCATAAAGATACAAACAAACATTTAGAAAATAATTCAGGAAATCAACTGAATGCGTAAAGGGGGACCATCAAAATAAAGTGTAACCAGCATTTATTTTATTTGAAGCACAAATGAACAGAGAGCAGAGAATCTGCTTGCACACAAACACACGTACCAGTTTGATGTGTTGGATGGTGCTCTCTCGAGGAACCTCCATCTGGATGTATATTCCTGTGGGCAACAGGAAGTCGACCATCACCTGGTCGTTTCCATCCAGCCCTGACTCCACCCACAAGTCCAGCTGATCTGTCTTAGCGGGAGGCATGGCAGACAGCACGCTGGAGGCCAAACCATGAGAACCTGAACACAAATATATATTTAATATGTATACATATATAGGTTTAATATCCATCTTTCGGATGAGACGTTAAACCGAGGTCCTGACTCTCTGTGGTCATTAAAAATCCCATGGCACTTCTCGTAAAGAGTAGGGGTGTAACCCCGGTGTCCTGGCCAAATTCCCTCTACTGGCCTTTGTCTATCATGGCCTCCTAATAATCCCCATACACTTGATTGGCTCTATGACTCTCTCTCCTCTCCACCTGTAGCTGGTGTGTGGTGAGCGCACTGGCGCCGTTGTACTGTGGCTGCCATCGCATCATCCAAGTGGATGCTGCACACCTGGTGGTGGTTGAGGAGAGACCCCCCCCACATGATTGTAAAGCGCTTTGGGTGTACAGCAATACACAAAGCGCTATATAAAATGCATCATTCATTTAATATGCAAAAAAAAAAAAAGTAAAGGGAACCCTTAATCATCACAGTATAACATCAAGTCAATTAAACTTCAGGGATATCAATCTGTCCTGTTAGGAATCATAAGTGCTTTGTTACAGTGATTTGCTTTGGTACAAATGATAGTGACAACAGGTGCACAAGAAAAGCAACAGAAAGGCAACCAACAAAAAAGGAAATGGTTTTGCAGTTCTCATCAAGCACTCGTGTTTGAGCTTCCATATTTGATGTGTATTATGTATGTGCATTATATGTGAATAAAAGCCTAAATTAATTCTGTTAATCATAAAAAGAAACTTTGTCCTTTTGGAAGACAAAGAAAAAAATGCTTAAATCATAAGGATTACCTTTAATGAGAGATGAGAATAAATAAATCCTCATTTATGTTCCGAAGATGAAAGTAATTATGGGTTATAACAGCTTAAGGGTGAATATTTTCTTTTTCGTTTTTGCATGAGCTAAACCTAAAAAAAAAACCCAAAATAAAAAAACAATAATAAAAAAAAAACAAAAAAAAAAACACTACACTATGCTATAGCCTCAATTAAATAAAAACAACACTTGTGTGTACATTAGGTAGTGCACAGCACACATCGCTTTTCTAAACAACTTGGGCTTAACTTGCTATTTTCAGAGTCAGTATTTTCCCTGAAGTGCACAACAATGAGTCAATGAAACACATGATGCTTATTATCTCGCTGCTCTCACCTTACTAACAAACTCAATACATCATAATTATGACATCATCAAACAGAGACCAGAAATGTGCAGAGACTCGCTGTCACACAATGTCAACCTTTGAGGACAGAGGTGGGGGATGTGGTTTGACAGCACACTTCCACACACAGGCGAGAAATGACAAGTTAGACAAAGACATACCCACATTAGGGGACAGAGGATGTGGGTTTTCATTTTGTGAACACAGATTGTCACACACACACAAACACAAGCAAACTATTGATTATTTAGATATACACAAACAGGATAGAGTTCAATTGCTGTGTCAATGTAGCTGTAAGTGCACTTTGTCTGCTTTTAGACAGGCCACAGTGCACCACATCCATTATAGCTCATATCAAGAGGTTCAAATAACTATGCCGTGAAGTGCTTCAGGAAGCCCAAGCTCCACGTCCACCACAGCTCAAAAGCACTGATGTTCTCAGACCTCTGACCTCTCCCTGCTAACGGCACCATTTGTTAAGAGCTACTGTGTGCTGAGGTTTTACCCTCTATGTTGGTCCTTAAGTCCTCCACGTCCGCTGCGTTCTCAAAACTCTGGCCATTTGATAATACCTAGAATATCAAAATCGACTGCGGGCGGCAGATCCTTTTCCTATTTAGGGCCCAAACTCTGGAACAATCTACCTAACGCTGTTCGGGAGGCAGACACACTCTGTCAGTTTAAATCTAGATTAAAGACACTTTTCTTTAACCTGGCTTACACATAACACACTAATACGCTTCTATTATTCAAATCCATTAAAGGATTGTTAGGCTGCATTAATTAGATCAACCGGAACCGGGAACACTCCCCATAACACACGATGTACTCGTTACATCATAAGAAGAATGGCATCTATGCTAATATTTGTCTGTTTCTTTCTTATTCTGTTTCTCAGTCCGTGTCCGGATCAGATGGTGGATCGGCGCCGGGAGATGATGTCTCCCTGATCGTCGGCGGAGGCCGGCCACCTGGATGAGCCCCAGGGACATATCCCCAGTGAAGACCTCGACTTAAATACAATAAAACTAAAAATATAATAAAATAACTAACTACATAATACTATTATTGTTAGAAATGGCAACAATATAAAATAGAGAAAAATGTATACATTTAAAATTAATTAAAACAATAAATAAACAATAATCTCCTGGCCAGAGGAGAACTGGCTCCCCGATTGAGCCTGGTTTCTCCCAAGATTTTTTTCTCCATTCTGTCACAGAGGGAGTTTTGGTTCCTTGCCGCTGTCGCCTCTGGTTTGCTCAGTTGGGGACATTTAATTTCTAGTGATTATCGTCAATTTGATTTCGCAGATACTATTTAAACTAAACTGATCTAGACAATGACATCACTGAATTCAATAATGTAATGACTTAACTGAAAATTGAGTGTTTGATCTTATTTTTATACATTACTGACACTCTATCCTCCAATTTGATACTGTTAAGTGCTTTGACACAATCTGTATTGTTAAAAGCATTATATAAATAAAGGTGACTTGACTTAAGAGAGCACTTTGTGAACAAGTGCTCTGATCGACTGTGATCAAGTTATCAGAAAGCTTTCCATCGTTCTTAAAAAGACAGTGATCAAGCAGGAGAATGTCAACTACAGAAGGACTAAACATTTAATGTGTTTTGCAGCTTTGCGTGAAAATGCCTTTTTCTAGAGTGTGTGTTTTTTCCTTTCTCCATACTTCTCATATTTTGGTGGGTCTTGATGTACGCTATATCTGTTTAAGTGGGCCCTGGAATGGAAGTTTGGAAACCCCTGATATACGGTATCAATGAGGTATGTACTAAAGTTCATTAGTTAAGATTATAGGGTTTGTTCAGATAAGTATGATCAGTATTAATAGGAAATTTACATTTCTGAAAAAAAAAAAAAAAAAGTTATTTTATTAGAATCTTTGGTTCCACGAAGAACCTTTTACATGCATGGAAACTTTCCACTGCAATAAAGGTTCTTCATAGTGAAAAACAAAAAACTGTTATCTGAAGGTTATTTGAGAGAGAGAATAAAGTATATGGTGCAAGGTATGTGACCTAAAGAAATGTTTATGTACATACAAAAAATATGCACTAGAAACTGGGCAGGTAAGAACAGAATACTTTTCATAAAAGTAAGACATGGCTGCAGTCTCAGCCCAAACTTACTTAATATTTATATTATTGAATTAGCAGAGCTGCTGGACCAATCTGAAAATCCAGGACTGTAACTGTATGACACAGTATAATATTTACTCTATTCAGAGTTGATCTGCTGCTTTCAATGGTCCTAAAACAACAAAACAACATCCTAAATCAATACTGTCTTGAATGGGCTCTATAAATCAAATCAGATCAGGATAAAATACATAAACTTACTTTAGCACAACTTAAAAAATAAAAACTTGCTACATGTACTGCGTTAGGCTAACCAAGACTCGTCATGGCACTTGCATATTGTTGCTTCTATTGTCCTCATTTGTTAAGTCGCTTTGGATAAAAGCATCTGCTAAATGACTAAATGTACTTGTATGCCATTTAAATGAAATTATGAAAATCTGAATTTTACCTATAGCACTAATTGGTGTGGGGTCCATTTAGCAATTATTACAGCCATAATAAAATCACAACTGAACTGAATCCACAGAAATATCTCTGTAGTACCACAGCCCACAAACATCACTCCCAATATTAAAGGGATAGTTCACCCAAAAAAAATCTAATTTGATGTTTATCTGCTTACCCCCAGGGCATCCAAGATGTGTAGGTGACTTTTTTCTTCAGTAGAAAAGAAACAAAGATTTTTAACTCAAACCGTTGCAGTCTGTCAGTCATATAATGGCAGTCAATGGGACCCATGGCTTTGAGAGTCAAAATGTCTAGTAATCCTGAAGAGCTTGATTAGTTGGATCAGGTGGGTTTAATTAGAATTGGAGCAAAACTGTGCGGAGCTGTGGCCCTCCAGGAATTGAGTTTGAGACCAATGTTCTACAGGGTTCAGGTCAGAGGACTGGAATGGCCAGCAGAAGCTTGGTTCTGTGCTCAGTGACCCATTTTTGTGTTGTTTTTGAGGTTTGTGTTTGGATTATTGTCCGGTTGGAAGATCCAAACATGGCCCATTATAAGATTTCTAACAGAGTCAGTCACTTGTTGATTTTTTATCTGTTGGTATTTGATAGAATCCATGATTGCATGCGTCTAAACAAGATGTCCAGGACCTCCAGCAGAAATATAGGCCCACAACATAAAAAAATACAGCAGTATATTTCATTGTACACATGGGGTACTTTTTATCCCTGTGTTCACCAAACCCATCTTGAGTGTTTGCTGCTAAAAAGCTAATTTTTTAGTTTCATCTGACCATAGAAGCCAGTCCCATTTGAAGTTCCAGTCGTGTCTGATAACTGAATATGCTGGAGTTTGTTTCTGGATGAGCTAGGAGAATTTTTCCTGAAACCCTCCCAAACAACAGGTTTTCTGACCCTGAGACTCAACTATTTTCTGCAATTCTCCAGCTGTGGTCCTTGGAGAGTCTTTGGCCACTCAAACTCTCCTTCTCACCGTGCATTAGGACGATATAGACACACGTCCTCTTCCAGGCAGTTTCGTAACATTTTCTGGTGATTGGAAATTCTTAATTATTGTCCCGATGGTAGAAATGGGAATTTTCACTGCTCTAGCTCTTTTATTAAAGCCACTTTTATTAGAGCTAATTTGTGAAGCTCAATTATCTTTTGCTGCACATCAGAAATATATTTTTTGTTTTTTCTCATTGTGATGGATGATTAAGGGAATTTGGGCTTTGTTTTCCCTCCTATTTATATTTCTATGAAACAGGAATCCATGGCTGGATAATTTCATGTTCATAATTCCCTGGAGTGCTCAAAATTGTGAATATGAATGGGAATATACTTCAGAGATATTTTACTCATAAGAATTTCTAGGGGTGCCAATAATTGTGTCCAACGTGTATTTGAGAAAAAAACATTTCATAATGATACCCCCCCCCCCCCCATTTAAAATTCTTATTATCCAATGAAAGGTTAGATTTTTTGTGAATTTTTTAAATAAAAAGGTCAAAAGGATTAACAATGCAGATTAATGTTCACAGCCTTCTTTGATCATATTTACCAAGGGTGCTGATATTTTTGGCCGTGACTGTATACTAATAAAGAAATCTGAATTTAAGAGAAATAAGGGGCATTAAACAGTAAATAGAAAGGACCATAAGTTTTTGCCACTGATTAATCTTTTGATACAAGACAGGAAGTTCTCTCCCTATTATACTCAGACACAACAGTATGCTTGTGCCCTCTCTCTTTCTCTTTCAAAAGTACCATGACTAATGGAAGACCTTATGACCCAGCCACACGCAAATGCTAAAAAAATACTGCAGCAGTGACTGAGTTCACCAGTCCCCACACATATTCAAACAGCCCACAAATCTTAAAAACACTGATGAATGTGCATATAAAGCTACAGTATAAACACAACAAAGACTGAGGGACCAAATGTGCAGCAAACACATTCAAAATGCCTTGACTCATCAGAGACAAGTGCAGCACTAAATCCAGGCAGTTTCCGGAAAGTGATGCCATAACTATGGTCACTGTTCCGCTGATTAAACTTATTTGGATGGAATGAAAAGTCCATAATCCTGTATCCTCTGATTTCTTTACAAAGGAAATGTCACATGAATTGTTTATTTGTAGAGTCAACATTTGTAGGTGTGAAGTACTTTTGGAAAAACATAGTGAGTGGCTTTTGTGAATCTTTTCATTGATCCTATCTGTTCTAATCTCATGCTTTTAAGCAATCAAAGCAACATGAAAAACATAAAACTTTATTACAATACTTTTTAATCTTGAAAGTATTTTTCCAAGTCTTGTAGTCTTCTTATTTAAAAGTAGAGATACAGTTACTGTATCAATTGATTTAGTACCACTTTGTAACTTTTGTGTTAATTTTAGTGAAAATGAAGTATGGTGAAGGCACCGCACACACAATGCTGCAATCTTGTGTCAGATAAAATAAGGTAGAAAAGGATAGTTAAAGTGGGAGAAAGCCTGAAAAAGAAAGACCGAGGTGGATGGGGGGTGGGGAGGTCATTAAACTGTAAAAGTTCTCAGCAAGAGTTTGGCTTTAGAGACCCCCACCCTGGCACTAATCTGATAGTTGTTTGACTCCTGTAGGGTTAAATATCACACCTAAAACCTAGGATTAGCCTAGTTAACAATTTTTATTTATTTATTTTAATGATATGCTGGGGGAAAAACAAAAGGGAATGTTGAAACTCTAGAGCATGATCCAAGGAATTCAGGGTAAATAAAAATATGATACCAAATAGCAACATTCTGTGCTTGGGCCACTAATAAAAGGGGGGAAAAAATCTCACAGAAACAAAACATTTTCCAGCACTTTGTGCATGAATCCATTATTATCCTGAGAAAAATAGGGGTTTCAGCCTGTCTAAAACGCATGCTTTCAGACACCACCACCCAAGCCATTAATAAATTAGTAACACAATTCAGCTAGAACTCTTGTAAATGACTGTTATTTCACCATGTCAAGAGAAGGAAATCAAGCAAAAATATCAGTTATGTGACACTTCCTCTATTTCAGATGCAGTGTGATGGTAAAGCAATATAAAACCTCCCCATGTTGTCATGTTGTGAAAATGAATTGCTTCTTTGAGAGAGAGAATACACTTGTATAAGTTTCTTTACCAGAGAGGAACAAAAGACCTCTGTACTAAAAAAGCTTGGTGGGTGCGCACACACACACCACCTCGCACACAGTGGTGGGTTCAACAGAGGTCAAAGAAAGACTTCTTGTTACACATTCACAAAAAAAAAAAATACATGAACCATAGGCTCTTTCTCGCACTCTCATAGGCAAATAAGAAAACCACATGCAAATTTCCCTATCTGATTCTACGAAGCTACGAAATACTACTTTGACAATACATTCACTCTTTATTACTTTATTCTTTGCATCTCTTCTGTCATTCTACATATCCCCCCTTCTATCATTCAAAAAGAAAAAATAACCAGTCCAAAAAAAAAAAATGTAAACATGAATATAAATATCTACACGCACTGTTGCCAAGGAGTCAAGACTCAAGGAGAAGGGGACTGTCATCACTAACTACGGTATAGCATAATCATATGAGCTATATACTATAAAACTAATCCCTGCAACAACAACAAAAAAAATTAACAATAGTTAAAGTTTTTAATGTTTTATACAGCATACCACAAGCTAGACAGATGTTACACTGGTTACAATATATTGGCAGGGTGTTTAGTTTGCTGTTAGGTATTGCTGGCATATTTTGATTGGTTTCAATTTGTTAATCCTAGAAACCACATCCTATGTAAGTGCTAATACCTACATAAGACTAATTATAGTGTTTTACCTCAAGCAAAAGTGAGCTACAACAGATTCAACACATACAATTTAAAAGTAAAAAATTAAATAAAATACAAATTCTGTCATTAATTACTCACCCTCATGTTGTTCCAAACCTGTGAGACCTCCGCTCATCTTTGGAACACAAATTAAGATATTTTTGATTAGGGTTGGGTACCGAAACCTGGCACCAATATGGCACCTATGTAACCAGTATGTACTAGAACCGAATCAGAACGCAGATTTCGGTGCCTCATTTTGGTGCCATGCCTGAGCAATCGAATGAAATATTTGTCCTTTGTTTCTCCGAAACGGACGCAAGAAGTATCATCACTGGCACCGCACGTGAAAAATTATTTCCCGACTGAGAAAATGCACGTGAACTCAATTCGGAAAGCTCTAATAATACAAGTCCAACAAATCTTTGTAGTAATGCGAGTGTGCTGTTTTCACATTCTGACTTAGAAGCACAACTCGGGAAATGAGAGCATCCGAGGAGCGTGTGAATGCAGAAATTACACTTGCTCTGACGGCAGCAGGTAGCCTTCCATTAACTAGCTAAGCTACTACTACTCCATAGGCTACAAATACATCCATTAGCAACGGATTATAAATATACTTCATTGTTATAAAAATACCAGAGGTGGCTTCACTGGCTTGAATAACAGATAAACTATACATTGTCGAAGTCGAGTGTTTATTGTATTTATTTTATCATTCAAATCGTTTATATCTTCTGTTTAGTCAGTTACAGCGATAGCAATGTCTTTTTTTTTTTTTTTTTATAAGTATCGGTTCAGGCACTGTTTAGGCACCGGTACTGTTTTAAAAGTATCGATTTGGCACCAGTATCGAAAAAACAAACAAACGGTACCCAACCCTATTTTTTGATGGAATCTGAGAGCTCTCAGACCCTCCATAGACAGCAAGGGTCCTTATACGATCAAGGTCCATAAACGTAGCAAGGAGATCGGTAAAATAATCCACGAAGCTACAAGAATACTTTTTGTGCGAAAAAAAAAAAGAAGAAAAACACACAAACACTTTATTCAAATTTGTCTCCTCCGTGTCACCGTAGTGCCATTTTGGAGAATATCCGCTGGACGGAAACTGCGTACGCTCTTCTGTATCAGCCACACCCAGTGTTGGGTAAGTTACTCTAAAAAAGTAATTAATTACTAGTTACTAATTACATATTCAACAGTGTAATTAGATTACTGTACAAATTACTCTCTCCCCAAAAGTATTTAATTACTTATTACTAATTACTTTCTAAATCCCATATCAACCTCGACAAGTAAATGATACATAGACATGAAATGGTTATTTTAATACTTTCAAATCACGGAGCTAATGGGGAAAATAGCCCCGTTAGCCCCGTTAGCTCAGCTAGTGAGGCTGGGCAAACTCACATCCAGGACTCTCACCATCAGCACTGGCGCCCCTCAGGGTTGCGTTCTCTCCCCACTGCTCTTCTCCCTCTACACGAATGACTGCACATCAAAGGACCCCTCTGTCAAGCTCCTGAAGTTTGCGGACGACACTACAGTCATAGGCCTCATCAAGGACGGTGACGAGTCTGCTTACAGACAGGAAGTTGAGCAGCTGGCTGTCTGGTGCAGTCTTAACAACCTGGAGCTGAACACGCTCAAAACTGTGGAGATGATAGTGGACTTCAGGAGAAACCCCCCTGCTCTCCCCCCACTCACCATCATGAACAGCACTGTGACTTCAGTAGAGTCATTCAGATTCCTGGGAACCACCATCTCTCAGGACCTGAAGTGGGACAATCACATTGACTATTGCGAAAAAGGCCCAGCAGAGGCTGTATTTCCTCCGCTAGCTAAGGAAGTTCAACCTGCCTCAGGAGCTGCTGAAACAGTTCTACTCTGCAATCATCGAGTCTGTCCTATGTTCTTCTATAACTGTTTGGTTTGGTTCAGCTACCAAAACAGACATCAGAAGACTACAACGGACAGTTAGGACTGCTGAGAGAATTATCGGTGCCCCTCTGTCCAGCCTCCAAGAACTTTACACCTCCAGAGTGAGGAAAAGGGCTAAGAAAGTCACTCTGGACCCCTCACACCCAGCTCACTCTCTCTTTGTACTGTTGCCCTCTGGCCGGCGCTACAGATCCCTGAGCACCAGAACAGCCAGACACAAGAACAGTTTTTTCCCCCAGGCCGTATCCCACCTGAACAACACATAACACACCCCGGTACTGTACATCTGTAAATAACTCATCAAACCTTCATCTGTACATAGGACACATGCACATTCACAGTTCTGTCTATGGTCATGTCTCTTTTCTGTATATTTTTATTCTTTATTACTATTGTTATGCTTAATTATTGTCTATTCTCTTCATTATTAGTGTTCTTTATCACCTTAATTATATGTTGTCTGCACTATGTTTGTACTTTCTGTACTGGAAGCTCATAACACCAAGACAAATTCCTTGTGTGTGCAAACACACTTGGCAATAAAGCTCTTTCTGATTCTGATTCTCTTTCTGAAATAAACAATTGATAACTACATAAATTATTCTGGTCACCCTTAAGATTAGAGTCCAATTCTCACTATTAAATAACCATTAACTATGCCTTTTGCCTCAATATACGCCTAATTACTGCTTATTAATACTTAAAGTAGTTGTTAAGTTTAAGATTTGGGTAGGAATTGGGTAGGATTAAGGATTTAGAATAAAGATTTTTTAAGTAAAAATAAACAGTCAATATCCCAGTAATATTCATGCAAATAACCAACTAGTTCATAGTGAGAATTGGACACTAAAGTGTTACCAATATTCTTATTAACTCAAAGTATTTAAGTATTACGGATGGAAATTAGCACTGTGCTAAATCCGGCATATTTGCGTCATTGTACGTTCATTAATATGCATTGTCCCATCCAAATAAAATAAGAAGTAAAGTAAAAGTAAAGTGAGAGGGGTACATAAAAAGCATGCATTTTAAGGTTAGACTTTAAATGTTTATGTTAAATCCACAATTGAATTGTATTACATTGTATATAAATGTTCTACAGTCCACAGTATTAAGTTCAATTACATAAGAAGTAACTGTAATTAAATTACAGAAAAAATAAGAGTAATCACTTACTTTACCGTTTCAAGGGAAAAGTAATTAAATTACAGTAACTAATTACTTAGTAACTAATTACACCCAACACTGGCCACACCGCACGGATACGTCTTTTATATTTATGCTATTTATTTCGTATATTTATGCTTTGATTTGAACGAAAACCGCGCATCCGGTATATGGCTAACACAGAAGAGCATACGCAGTTTCCTACCAGCGGATATTGGCGCTACGGTGACGCGGAGGAGACACATTTTTCTCTTGCGCACAAAAAGTATTCTCGTAGCTTCGTAAAATTACAGTTGAACCCCAGTCTCCTTAGAATTTTCATTTTTAGGTGAAATAACCCTTTAACTTTGAACTGCTGTAAATAACACCGCACAAACAATTATTTTGCTTAACCAAATTAGTCCTGGTAAAAGGTTACAGTTAATCTACTTCCGGAAACAAAGATAGAAACCTGTTTGGGTCAGACAATAAATACATCAGTGCTTATAATAAATCTACACAACCTTGTTAAAATTGCAGCTTTTTGAGATGTAAAATATGAATTCAAGTAAAATCATGTCAGATCTTTTTCCACCTTCATTGTAATACTAAACCAACAAAATTCATGTAACAAACAAATCAATTTTTAGAGCTGCCCCCTAATAGGTGACTAACCGTTAATCGACCAGAAGAGACCAAGTCCATCACAATGTCATTAGTCACTTAAAAAAAAGCCACAGGAAGTGGCGAAGTCACGTAGTCCGTGATGGACAGCTCATTAACAGCTGGTCTATGTGGCAATTACAGTACATCGGTCAGGACAACGTTCGTTTTGATCATTGACCTCAAATGTGGCTTATAGCAGCAACATTACATGGCTGCTCGCTTTAACGTTGACCTGGAAAAATGTGTGCTATTGCCAGTGCGATCGTTTGCATTTCACTTAAAATATTCCATCATTTTTGGTCATACAGATAAGTGTAATACATCTTTCAAATCTGTGAAATGTCTCATTTAATTTGTGTGCGCTCACAATAACAACAAAAATGTTGTGAAAAATGAAATCAAAGAGGATGCGCTTTCTACCGTCTAGGTCTCTTGACCTTTAACAATACTGAAACTCCGTGTTAGCCTCACAGACATGAAAAATATATCTATAGAAAATGTCTACTTTTAAATGAACCAATTCAAATGGAAAACATATGTTAAGGCAGTCTTCTTGTTTTTTTCCTGATGCATTCATAATCATTACTTTTGCTGGTGCACTGTGGCAAGCTTTATGTGTCCGCTTGAGTGTTGATAGGCAATTAAAGGCTCATTATTATGAATTATGTGTATAATTAATGTATACACATGTGATTAATCGACTAATTGCTTAAAATGAACAACTACTAGTTGACCAGAAAATCTTTAGTCGAGGGCAGCCATAGAAATATTGATGGATGAATTATCTGTTTCCATCATGTCCTTTTATAATTACCAATTAACATCTCCAGTCATCATTTAAGGGATGCCAATTAAAACTAAAATTTGATGCTTCTATAGGATTTTCTAAGCAACTTCTTGGTTGCATATTATTACTGAAGCTACGGCCTGCAAAGGCCGTACAAAGGATGTGCAGGATTATGGAGAGGAACCAATCAGGAGATGGGTACCAAAGTGTTTCCAAAACATTTGACGTGCTATGGAATACTATTAAGGCCATCAACAACAAGTAGAACGGGATAACAGGACATCGCAATAAGCTTCCAAAGAACAGGGCACCAGTCAAAAACATCTAAGCCCACCTACATTTTGACAAAACCATGTGGAAAAAGACTATTTTGGCTCAAAACCTGCAGACATTAAAAATCTGAGGATGAATCTCCTCCAAGGGAATAGCTAATGTGGAACTGGGAGAACTTGCACCTCATAATCTGTCCTACTCACACTAAGAACCACACAAGTCAGTAATGCCCAGTGTGCACAAGTACCAAAGTGCCCTTAACTTTTTTTCCCACCTGGTTCAAATGCTTACAGTGGAATCTTTGTGTTCTAGTCTGTCCGTGCACACACACACACTCACCTGCTGTCTCTGCAGTCTCTTATTTCTCAGCCAGCTCCATGATGGGATGGAGAGGACGCAGCATCTAACAGAAAGACACAGAGGATTCAGATGAGAATATCTGAGATAAAGGGAATCAGAAGCGAAGGACAGTGAGTGTCCCCATATCAGCGAAGATGGCAACTAGTTCATAGTACAGTATCACCCCTGGTTGTTCTGGATAATTTGACTGTATTAATGTTTGCCATCAAAAAAAAAAAAACAAAAAAAAAAAAAAACAGTTTACCAACACACCACTTTATTAGGTACATTTGTTCAACCGCTTATTAACGCAAATATCTAATCAGTCATTTATAATACATTAAGGCATGTAGACATGGTCAAAACAATCTGTTGACCTGCAAACCAAGCATGGGAAGAGAAGTTATTTAAGTGACTGTAAATGTGGCATGGTTGTTGGTGTCAGATGGGCTGGTTTGAGCATTTCATAGACTGCTGATACTGGGATAGAAAGGCAACAGTAACTTGTAACCACTCCTTAGAATCAAGGTATGCAGAAGAGCATCTCTGAACACACAACACATTGAACCTTGAAGCAGATGAGCTACAGAAGCAGAAAAAAAAATTATTTTCTTAGTAATTTTGTCTTGTTTTTTTGTTTAAATCTCTATACATTCTTAAATCAGGATGCATTTACTTAAGAACCAAAATGCAGATGAAAATGTTTCAAAATTGTGTTTGTTTTTGCTTAAAACAAGAAAAAGATATCTGCCTGTGGGTTAAGAAAAATAATCTTAATTCAAAGGATTATTGTTATTGCCCCACTGGCAATAACTTTTTTTTTTTTTTGGAAAATCACTTTTTTTCTCATGAATTATAACCCTTCATTATGAAAACACACCTTTTAATAGGAACATTCACTAAGGTTACTGGAAACCAGTACAGGGTGATGTGACAACTCGGCTATGCTGGGTAACTGTAAAACTCACTTTAAGTGAAGTTACGTATGGTGACCCATATTCGGAATTTGTTCTCTGCATTTAACCGATCCAAGTTAGCTCTCTTTATGGTACAAATTTGTTCCCAAAAAGTAGGCACACACAACTAAGTGAACAATGCTAGGAGAACCAAACGCACAAAGTAGTGACGTATACACACGCGCACTGCAAGATGCTTCGAGCACCACTGCTTACGTACACTCTCAGACAAACAGACACACTCAGACAGGAGAGCATAACCATTCTTCATTCTGACACACATGAACACACACCAACCACTGTGTCCTTATCACAGAGCAAACAGAGAGAGGAACAGTTGGAGGTACAAGCCTTACGGCCCTCCAACACAGAGACATTCCTCTCTTTTCCTCATTTGTCCTGATCTACCTCCCGCTCTCACACTGGAATGTTAGGAATCCAGATTCCTCAGAACTAAATCCCCCTTCCCACAACACTTCTGACACACACAAACACACAAGAGAGACAAAACCATAAACCTTGTCAATCAGAAAAATAAATCTCTGGTAAGAACAAGTTACATGAAAAACTTTAGGAAGCATTATTGATCGGAGCATAATTGAAAAGGAAGTAATGTATAAATATTAATGCTTCAGCACTGATCACTCACACTGTGTCTGCACTGGATGCAAGCCGTGTGACGCAATGCAACTAAAGACAAGAATCCTTTTTTATTATGAAAGGAGACATACCTAACACTGAGAAGTAGGTTATAGGTTGGATTTGTACCAAAGGTGGCGTCATTCATCTCAATTGACTTTGTTCATAATTACGATCAACTTGTTTTCCATTTACATCATTATAATTTAGAGAAACTAATGATGATCTCAGAGATGGCTGCTTCTGTAATACTAATTGTAAAGTCTCTCAAAACACTGAGAAAAAAAACACAAACAGTTGTAAAGTTTTCATGCAGTAAATTTGCGATTATGACGTCATGTGTTTTGACAAAACAGTTAACACTGGCAAAGCTACACACACATACATACATAGTCGGTCACATGTTGATTTTTTTTATCTGTTGGTTTTTGATACAATCCATGATGCCATCTGTCTAAACAAGATGTCCAGGACCTCCAGCAGAAATATAGGCCCACAACATAAAAAATACAGCAGTATATTTAATTGTACACATGGGGTACTTTTTATCCCTGTGTTCACCAAACCCATCTTAAAGTGAAGTGAAGTGAAGTGACATACGGCCAAGTATGGTGACCCATACTCGGAATTCGTGCTCTGCATTTAACCCATCCAACGTGCACACACACAGCAGTGAACACACACACCCGGAGCAGTGTGTGTTTGCTGCTAAAAAAGCAATTTTTTTAGTTTCATCTGACCATAGAAGCCAGTCCCATTTTAAGTTCCAGTCATGTCTGACAACTGAATATGCTGGAGATTGTTTTTGGATGAGCTAGGAGACTTTTTCTTGAAACCTTTGGTTTTTCTCATTGTGATGGATGATTAAGGGAATTTGGGCTTTGTTTTCCCTCCAATTTATATTTCTGTGAAACAGGAAGCCATGGCTGGATAATTTCTGGTTCATAATCACTCTGGAGTGCTCAAAATTGTGAATATGAATGGGAATATAAGAATTTCTAGGGGGTACCAATCACTGTGTCCAACGTGAATTTGAGAAAAACATTTATTTCATAATGAGATTTTCCCCCATTTTCAATTGTTTTAGTTCAATGAAAGGTTAGATTTTTGTGATTTTTTAAAATAAAACATCAAAAGGATTAATAATGCAGGTTTACTGTCAGAGCCTTCTTTGATCATATTTACCAAGGGTGCCAATAATTCTGACCACGACTGTACATACATACATATACATTTATATTTCTCTTTATTTTGGGTTAACTATTCCTTTAACCTCTAAATTTAGAGTCCATTGTGCAGCTGCCCTTTCAGTGCTGTGCCACGGTGGCAAAATTTCAATATACACACACGCACACTAAAAAAGACGTTAATCAGTTACCTACCGAGGCCTGACTGAACAAAGGTCCCATTTTAGCCGTGGGTGGAGCACACAAGTGTCTCTCACTCTCTTCCTCTACAACTAACTGTACGTGCATGTCTGAATAAAGCTGTGATATGCGTCTACATGAGAAAGTTATGCAAGAGCTGACAGACGGAAAGCAGAGACATTACAAATTTTCAATTCACCACTCTCTCACACACACACACACAAAAACAGAAAGATGAACGCAAAAGCAGCTGTCACACTGCTTCAGATGACTGAAGTGCGGTTTCTCTGTGCGATTATATGTCATGTTTTCTTCATCTGAGGTTTTTCATGATGACTTAGATTTTACACTGGAACAAGTAGTGATCGACACAAAACCAAATGTATTCAGCTCTTAATACATGCACAGTAATATGACAAGCAGGAACGAACAGACAAACAGAGAAATTGCAGGGCAAAGCAGTTTGAGAAGAGGACTTTAAATAGCCAGGCAAGTATGTATGTGAGCTTATGTGAAATATTGGCAATATTTGTCACCACATATTGGTGAAATATATATATATATATATTTTACTTGATCAAGTTACAAAGATTAGCCTCTCAAAGGCACATTCAAAACAGGCACAAATAAAAACACTATAACATACATGCTCGTTATCGCTTCCCAAAGGATTTCAGACTAAATATGAACATCTGTTCACATAGGCCTATATTTAAAAAGATTCTCATTTATGAATCAATCATTTATTTGCTTTAACACACTTTCCCTTCATTATTTTCTCTACCTCTTTTCCATCTATTCCTCTTGGCATGTTTCACTCCCTCCTTTCCCATTTCTCGATACTGAATTCTTTAGCATGTCTCGACTTGTATGGGTGAACTGTAGAATTCCTAGTGCGCTTAGAGTTCTGTTCACCATAGAACCTCTCAAGTCCGCAGGTGTGCGAGTACGTATATGCATGTCAATCAGACCTGCAGATAAGAATGCAAATCAGCTATTATGTAAGTGCATAAAACAGAAGAGACAACCGTGCAAATGTGAGGCCACATATGCAAGAAAGCGGGACTCAATTAAAACTGTCAATCATGCGTCCCAGCTGGGGTTCCACAGGAAATGAGTGCAGATGGCTTGTAATCACTGACTGTCCTGATACTAATTGATCAAATTATGGACACAAACATGTAAAACGAAAGCGGAACTATGATTCTTTTCTATTAACCACTTGTATCATTTGAGTAAAAACCTATTTAGATACGTCCCACAAGCTTAAAACACTTATGCCTATTTGTTAAAATAAAGATACACGTAAGGCTTATATTTCATTCAACAAATGGGTTCATAATAATGGGTACAAAAAACATTTAAAAAAGTCAAACAATCACATCACTACGATCCAAGTTAAGCTACCTGGTAGCTGCAAACATGTGTTGAATAAATCTACACAGGCTTAACCACATAAAGAGACATATGAAGGCACTAGATGAGACCTGAATGAGTTTCCAATTGTGCAGAACTCCCTCCTGAAACACCAGTGGCACACACTTTTAACAAGGCTTTATGACTGTTGAAAACACTCTGATGCAACCCAACAGAAATGCTTCGTTTTCAAATCTATTGCATGTTGTCAAAGACATAACCTTTAAGGGAAGTGAGCATATAAGCCCACTTCTTGTCATTTGAAAACATAATTAGACAGTATACAAAAGAGAACTAATTCTTCACAACAAAATGTGTGTTACATTTTTTCTTTAGCATTAATGTGCTAAGCAATGTGCTATGAAATAAAATAAAATACAATTAGAACAAAGTAATGAATTTCTGTGATCCTAGGTTTTAGATTAGCCGGTTACACTTTTATGACCTTAGCTTCATCTTTTTATATCTGATAGTTCTGATTGAGGGTGGAACCTAAATATTTAAAGAGTCATGTACACGATTTGCCATCTGCCTTTTCACAAGCATCAATGATTGCCAGCTGATTTCTCTTGATTGGAGAATAAAAAATATCCTAAGCTCCTGTGACAATATGGCATATTTAGTCATATTTAATAGGCCTACTAATTTTATTGCAAAAGTCAACACATATGTTTAGGGAAACATGAAAACAAGAGGCATAGTTAGGTCACTTCTAATTAAACATTAAAATTAATTATACATATCAAAATTATATGAAGAGTTAATTTGCAAAAACTGATAACTTTTTGTACATATTAAAAGTTTGTTTTATAGAAAAAGCAGATAACTCCACATTTCATGTTTTAGAGTTTAAAAAACCACTGGTTTAATATTTGTAATCTCCTCAAATGACAATGTAGATGCCTGACAAACGTTGTTGTTGTTGTGATCATAGACTGTATGGATGTGCGTTGCTTTTGCAAGGTTTAGTGAAAACGTTTCAGCTTTTATTTTCCTTTACGCCCTGAAGAAGATATCACAGGTTCATCAAGTTAGTCAAAATTATCCATCCTCGATCACTTTTAGTCAGCTTTGACGAAACTCCTCTCAGCTAGCGCGTCTTTTCAAAGCGTCTTTTCAAAGCAGCCTTGTCACCTGACCTGAATACAGCGCGCTGATTCGCTAAAATGGACTTATCGGCTTCTGTTCAAAAACAACAAGGGCGCTTTTTGGCTTCTGCAGTAAAGCCACACTGCATGATTTTTGACTGTCCCAGACGAAAGTTTGGCATCGTGAAACAATCCTATCAAATCAGAAATCGCCACGATTGTTTCACGATGCCAGTCTTTCATCTGGGACGACCGAAAATCGTGCAGTGTGTCTCTGGCTTAAAACGTGAACTTGTGATGCCTTGAAAGTGGACAATACTGGATTTTTTGACAAAACGTGTTTAGGGTTCAGATCGTGCAATATGTGGAGAATAATGCACGGAAATCAGCTCTTTTTTTTATTTTTTTATGGGGCATTTACCGTTTTTGCAAATTAATTCTTCATAATACTAACTACTGGCAAGATTTTTTACAAAGGCTGCAATAACCTACAATAACTAACAGTATAACAAAAACCTATTAAAGAAAAGGCTGCACAGCCTAACTTGATTCAATGACAGAGCTTTAAAAAGTTACTATATTTAATGAATTATTACAAAGAAAAAATTTCTTTCTTAAAAATAGCATGTGGAATATGACCTCAAACTTGCATTAAGACCGTACTAAGGCCAATTTTGTTGACATTATTTATTGTATAAACATTTATTATTTCTAAAAGACTGTGCAGTTAAAGATGTAATTCTTAATGCTAACTGGCTCTCCCATACATAATCTGCTCTTTAAAACATACAGTCAGCCCTGGGGGTGTACATGTGTGCGTTTGTCCCTATTTCTAAGGAAAAATGTTTTCCTGCACCGCTAAAACAAACACACACACTGTGCTCTCACATGACTGAGAGAATCAGCCCATTCATGGCCCCTGTCACCACAGTGACCTCTCTTCTGACTGTGAGCGAGTGTGTGTGGGCATCCCAAACTGTTTGTGTCCCCTGACTGATGACATCACAGTCTGCCACCGAAGTCTCTCTGAAACTCTTGTCACATGTAGTTGGGTGAGGGCCAGGGAATTAAACTCACAAAACACACATCTACACGCACACTAATTTACTATCTGACTGAAGATGACATTTCATGTTTCATGACTCATGGCTCATGAGGTTCAACACACACACACACACACACAAATAAGTCTCAGTCCAGGATTGTTTATGCTAATTTTAACTCAATTATGGTCCGAACTCTCTCTGAAAGCATCAAACACATAATATTCAGTTGCAGGTTTACAATCATCATATTGTAATTTCATTTGTTTGAAAATTACATGCTTATTCCACACGTCTTATTTAAAATTGCAGTCCTATATTTCACTTATTCTAAAACCAAAAAGTAAAAAACCTTGGCAAAATTCACTGTTGTAATCATAATGTCTGCCAAAATAGTTAATCCAGTTATTGCTATAATAAAAAATTAATTTAAAAAAAAATTATAAAATGAATCTCTCATTCAAACATAGCATACAGCCTTCAGAATCAGAATTCCACATAGTTACATTTGAGAAGTGCCTAATTCCAAGTTTTACTGAAGTAACAATAACTGTTATTTTGGCACAAATTACAGTTACCAGGGCCACTGTATATTCATAAAGGGATGGTAATGGAATAGTTCGCTAAAAATAACACTGAGATTTTATTTTAGAGGTTCACTTCACATAGTTTGTGTCAGACACTGAATACTTCTTTTAGGTTTTCACTTTCTTATCAACTAACATTAGTAATATACTAAATAGCAAGGTGTGATCTGTTTTTTGTTGTTGTTTTTTTGCATGTATGCTAGTGTCTGCATATAGTGGTACACTCTAATTTTTCCAAAAATAAAAATAAAAGCAAAGCCTTGCCTTTACCTCTAAAGCTTCTCAACACACACAATTCTGGACTGTATGAGTACTCTGCTGATGATGAAATACATGTTATGCACAATGGAGGCATTTGATAGTGTGTCAATATAAAAACAAAATATGCTTAGTAATACTTATTCTTTAAATTAGATTCTATTAAAAAAATATATATATATTGGTTAAAAAACACACTAGAAGTGAGAATAAGTTTCCCCACTCCCAACCTCATGTTTCATTCCAGATAATAGGCTACTGAAATCTGAATTTTCTCCTATCTAATTAAGAATAACTAATGGAACTAATGATTTAGCCACAACCACCTTGGGATTGATGTCAAACTGAACTTGTCTTGACTAATCTGCTTTGATTTGACAAGATGCTGGGTAACTGAGCATCATCTTCAAGAAGGAGGTTTGCGAATTCCAAATTCGGAATGATCTGGAATGGATTATTAGATCCAGAAAATGTTTTTCACTTTTATGTGCAATATGCATCAGCAGGTTGGTGGTGGCCTGTGGGCGTGCCCTGATGATGTGCTCAGCCTTTATTACTTACGCCTGTACGCGTTTGAGTCATAGTTTAGTCCAGTATTATGGCATTGCATCCGTCTACGACACACAGCTGATGTCAAGTCAAGATTATTTATATAGCGCTTTTAACAATGCAAATGGTGTCAAAGCAGCTTTACATCGGCTTGATATAAAGCAGGGTGGCTTTATATCAGCTTTACAGTATTTAGACGGGGAAATAGTTTGTCGAAATGCCGTGCCTCCCTGTTCTATAAACCCACGTTTTATGGACAGTCCTGTAAACTTGTGATCCAGTGTCATCCAACCTGCCCTACTTTTTAACAAATCGCCGTAATGCATTACGATCTGTTGTTTGATAATAAAATTGTGATTCTTAACTTTATTTCTTAAAATAATAAACTAAGTAATCAATATCAATCAAATGGATGCCAACATCGGAAACAACTCCATAAAACTCTTTCATATCTACAACTGGCACTGGAAGTCAAGCACCTCGGTTTGATTCTTATAATGTTAAGAATGAATTTGGAGCATTTCACAACTCAAGTCAACAACGTTTAGATCAGACGTAAATAAAAAGAATTCAACAATAATTAATCGAATCGAAGCACGAATGTGTTTTTTTTTCCTGTCTGAAGCGTACCATCCCATTTATTCAACTTCAAATGATTAATAAACAAATAAAAAGATCAAAGGAGCCGTCGACCAAGATCGTAACAAAATGTAGCAAAAATCTACGCAACTCAAATCGATGCACACATTGGCGAACATATGATTAAACGATGCAAAACGCTCACCTTTAGAACAGAATATTCCAAATGGAATGGAATGTCTGAGGCCAGTTCTGGAGAATTCACGGAAACTAAATGTTAAAGTTATCTGTCCGCGTCTCGGGTTGAACTCCAAACACCGGTCAGGTTTCAATCACAGTAAGAAGGCAACAGCTGAGCCTTTATCCCCCTTCAAATGTCCATCGCAGTCTTTCATTCGACACGGTGCAGGTGAACAGCTCTAGTCCGCTTCCTGATTCTTTCAGCAGGCTGAGAGAAACAAGCGATCGCTCGATTTTTTTCCCTGTTTGCTATGTGCACCCTCCCTTTCCACACGTAACCGCTATGTTGTCAACAGTCCACAAACAGCCGAACTTCTGAGCCGTGATTTCACCCGGAAATAGACAGAATGTGAGTTTACGCAGTCGAGAATGTGTTAAATGTCGTGTAAATATCTCCACGCAGACTAGGCCCTGTGAACTGCGTGACTCTCACTCCTCTAACGCACCTGTCAACTTCTTCCCTTAACAACACTCTTTCATTAAATTCATTTGTTGCGATTTCAGCTGTTTTGGATGTTTGTTTTCAAGTAGTATTTACTTATTATTTAATTTAACTCATATAGTGTACGTTGTTACTAATTATAATGAGCATGATGACGATGAGGGATTTATGGGGAAATAATAAAATTAAACCGAAGTTTCACTCGAACTATTTAACGAGCGAGTTTTCTTAATCAATGCTATATTCTTCCATAAGTAGTTCCTGAAAAAAGGACCTGTTACGCCTGACATCTAGTGCGTTGTTTTTTGAGATTTGCTGACCTCTAATGGTGATATTGCAAATTTGGGCTGGGAAAAAAATATTTTAATATTCACCCTAATCATGCATGACTTTATTTCTTCTGTGGAATATAAAAGAAGATGATAGGCAAATTGGCAGCCTCAATGACCATTCATTCAGTTCTTAGCGTATCTAATTTAATAAAATTGACAGAATAAGAATGAAAAGAAATAAAAAGAAAATCTGCAGAAAAACGGAAAAGGAAACTTTTCATGAGGACATTATATCCGTTAAGTTTATAGACATTTGATTTAACCCTAAAACACAATACAATGCAGTACTTAATTAAAAACACAGGGGAAACATCTGCGAAAAATGAATGCTGAAATTTCCTTTATATAAACACATACATTGGACCCTATATTTTTGACCCCATACTTACCCTTACTGCATGGCCTTCCCAGTACAGAATTGGTCGCCATTACCAGAGAAAAAAACTTTTCCTCATTAGAGCAGAATGTCACTGAAAGGATTAGGAAGTGCTGTAATTCTGAAAGTTTATTGTTAAAAAATAAATGTATGGATTCATATAAAATTTTCATAATGAAATGATGTTTTTAAGTAGTTGCCTGTATTCAAAAACAACTTTTCCAAATTTACAGGATCAACATTTTACCGTGTTTTCTTTCATGTTCTCCCATTAGAAGACTTAGATTAGAGACAAAAGTTCTCATTGTGCTTTCCAGGTGTTTGGGCCAGCTGAGGTCTTTATAGTTTGCAGTAATAGATCCTTATTTGTTATAATGGTGGTTCTGGTGCTGCAGTCATTTTAATTCAGAAGACTGTCTTCCTGATGCACTTACTTTTGCTCATGTTTCAGTTAGAAATGATCAGATCTAAATTTCCTGATAAGCATTTCCAAACCTTCCTAAACCTTCTCCAGTCATTCCTGTGGTGAGCGGAGGCAGAAATAGGACTGGTGGAGCAGATCAAGTTTCAAAGCACAAGCTCTCTTTCAGTCATCCCACAGATGACTCCATACATGTAGAACTGTGTGTGTGTGTGTGTGTGTGTGTGGTTGTATATACATGAAGGAATGTGTTTGGTATTTACTTAGAGAATGATGAAATGTATTATTATTTGCAACTGAGTTGTTAATGTCTGAAAGGTGCATTTTATATGAATGTTTTAGGTTAAAATGCGCCACATATTAGTTGATATTAAATGGGTGGACCCACAAGCAGCATGCTTCCATTATTCACCCATTCCATTCTTATTTCATTAAACATTCCGTAAACGGGATCCAAACCAGTCCTAACTCCTAATCTTATCAGCTGTAACTAGACACACATGAGACTTGAAAGCAGCCCCCATGCCTAGGCGTGTAATTATGGGTATCGTAATATAATCTTTTTTTTTTTTTTTTTTTTAATTTTGAACCTTGGCCAAGAGGTATGTAATTGTTTGAAAGGGCATTTTTTGCTTCTAAATTAGATTACAAACCTTTAAGATCTCAATTGCAGAAAGGGCTTGTGCTGAGGTGGTAAACTAGGTATAGGTAGATGGAGGCTATTAAAAGACTGCCATGGCTTTATTTAAAGGGATGGCTGTCCAAAATTCATCATTTACTCACCCTCAATTTGTTAAAAACCTGCTGGAATTTCTTTCTTCTGCTGAACACAAAACACATTTTTAAGAGTGTTAGTAGCCAAACAGTTTCTGGTTATTATTATTATTATTATTTATTTTCTTTTATGGAGGTCAATGGGGACCAGCAGCTGTTTGGTTACCTACATTCCTCAAAATATGTTAGTTTATGTTCAAGAGAAGAAAATAACTAATTTAGGTTTGGAACAACTTCAGGGTGAGTAAATGACAGACTTTTCAGTATACTTTATTTTACGGTGTCCTTTTTACACGTTACATGTAGGCTACTTACTATTAAATAACAAAACATTATGCATAATTACCTGCAAAGAAACCCCAAGCCAAATCCTAACCATATAGGTAGTACACATAGTTAATCATTACTCGGTTAATTAATGTTAATGAATTATTAATTAATATTAATTATTATTACTCAGTTCTTAAACGCTACAGGGTTGAACCACTCTATAATGACAGCTGTACAAGTCAATGTCGGAAAAGGATGTTAGTAGAATATTAATGTCAGCACATAGTTTGCTGATTCAAATTCAGGAAATGTGTGTAATGTAAAGTCCACTGAGGTAATCTGAATGCGAATCCTGTTTTATTGATAAATTATTATTTATTTATCCTTCAGTTTTCCAGGAAAGTCCCATTGAGATTAAAGGAAATCTCTTCTTCTGAGGAGTCCTGGCTGAGATGACCGTACAACAGTTTCACATAAAATAAAAACATAAAATAAAATAAACATACACACACACACACAACAAAATTATATATGACCAAAGTAAAACAGTAATCATGAATCAACTAATTAATTAAAACAGCAACAAGGTTCATTCATTACATACTGCAATAAGAAGGACTTGCTTCTAATGGAGTAATAATTTGAAAATCGTCCACAACCAAGGAGCATAGTAAGAGAAAGCTGATTTTCCATATTCTGAATGCACCCTGGGTACTTCCAACGAAATCCCAATTGATTATCTGGTGGAATAGTTCTTTCTAAGGAAGCATAAAAGACTAGTAATATAATTTGGAGGCATTGTGGCAATGCCTTTACAGTAGACAACAACATATGTGATTTCCTTCTTTGATTATAAGCATGATACAAAAATAAACAGAACTAAAGAATAACATGAGCACCTGAATGTGAGGACTACACTTGAACAGAACCTGACTATACACCATAAAAAGACTTGACAAACTCACCAGCAGCAGCTTACAAAAAAATAGACAAGACATTAAAGAGACTGAAACATGAAGGCTATACACACAAGGAATAATGACATAAGATGCACCTGGAAGTCAGCACCTCGAGCGGAGCTGCAGAGCTTCAAGAACACTTGAATGTAAGAACTAGACTTGAAGAGAACTTGACTAAAACGATAAACAGACTTGACACCAACAGCGGGTTACACAAACAAAGATAGACAAGAGTCTAAAGGAAACATGAGGACTAATGACATAAGACACACCTTAAAGTAATCAAGACAAAAGCATTGTAAGCTTAAGTACATCGCAGACACATTGAAACCAATGGAGCTATGATCATCTTAAGCTTATACGATGCTTTTGGGAAACACAGCCCAGAACAAGACACATTAAGCAAAGGTAGCATGTGACGTGATCACATGAGAGACAGGGAATTACATGACGAAAGGCAACATGATTATGACATAATGACAAAATAAAAGATATACATATACAAAGCCTAAAACAGATGTGACAATGGGCAAGAAATATTAAAGGTTAAAGGGATCATAATCCTTCTTCCTATAAGACTAATTCTGAATTTGTGTCAAGTCAATTAACATATTTTAAAAATTTAACTAAATGTAACTGAAAGACAAAAGAAACTAACTCTGTGATTAGCCTGAAGGTAACCTTTGATTATCTGCATCTTTTCTCAACTTCTAATAGAGATATATTTGAATGTCATTGTTCTTATAAACCAAAATTGATAGATTGATTGATTGATTGACTGAAAATCTTGTGTTGACATTCATACTGTTCAATAATATACAACCGCATGATAACATTTTAGTGACCTTGGCTACCTGAGGTCATTCCGAGGTTCCTGCGTGATTTAGCAAGAATCTCTTTTATTATCTTCTAAATGAAAATGACATACTTATTTATAGCTGACCATTTTTGAACCTCATTATGGACACATGCATGTTCTTCCAAGGGTGAAGAGGTCACCCATACAAACTTTTGTGTACATTTCCCATTTGTAAACAACTGTGTCATATCATAATAGCTACACCCCAATAATAATTCTGGCATAGAAATGCTTATTTAGTGTCATCTATTGTTCATCAAAGCCAATAACAGAAAACATCACGTAGGGTGAATCTTCACTCCATGCCCAAATGTAAAAGGAGGAAAATGATAAAAATTAAACCACTCATCTAACTGACCAAATTATTTTGGATTCGGACAAAAGTCATGTGCTTCATAACAATCGCCGGATTTTGTGCAAATCAAATATCTGGCTATTTTCCTGTGTATAACAAATACAGCTGACCCCTGTCTCCTTTTCAATAGGCGCGGGGCGATGGCGCTCGTGAAAACCACTGCTGTTCAGTTTAAAGATGAAGTATTGGGTTTCCCAAGAATCCTGGGAATTCAATTGTGTACCCAAGCACTGGGAAACCGACAACCTGTGCTGTGACACCAGATCAGTCAGGTCAACCAGCGGAAACCCCAGGACCATCATAAACCTAATCTATTCGTCAAACTGTGGGCGCAAAATCTCCTGGATTAACACTCGCTCAGACTCTTCTGATGCGCCTTGTCAAATGCTGTGTGCTCAAATGAATAATTTGGCCCCATTCATCTTGTTAGTTTTTAATCTGTCAGCGCCAAACCCACGACCTGGTAAAAATTTTAAGCCCAGACAATTTATTACACTTTTGTGGATTTCATTTTAGATATGAATACAGTTTAGTAATATGTAGCTACACTGTAAAAAAAAAAGAAAAAAAAAGTTGAGCCAACTTAAAATTTTAAGGCAACCAGCTTCAGCAGAATTTTGAGTTCTCTCAACTTATTTTTGTAGGAGCCGGGAGTCGGAAATGGGCACAACACCGGTTAACCTACACTCACTCAGCGATATGTGAACAGCAGCCTCATTCAAAACCTCCAAACAGGGTGACATACTTTTATTAATGTCTGATTTACTTCATTTAATATTATTTGAATATTCGAATGGATAAATTAATTTTAAACATAAAGCGCAATGATGGATAGAGTGGATAATTGCTATACTCAAAATAGGCCAAGTATCATGTAGCCTACCCAACTGAAATTCCTAGGAAATTAAAATGCTATGGGTAGAACAAACATGCTGTTGGCTGTCGGTTCTCAGAGGGTAATGACGCCTGTCTTATAGGCTTTTAATTAATTTGTGCTTAACGATCTATTAGCCTACACAATTAGACCTAGGCCTACCCTACTGCTTTTAGGGGGTTCATGTTTCTCCCGTTTTTATCGCACTACAGAGTGCAGAATATTGCCCTCTTAAATATTTCCACTCCCACTGAATTTCACGCATAAAGTTGTTTTGTAAATTTGTTTGTAGGCTACCAGTCTACGTCCACACAAATGACTAGGCTAATTCATTTTTTATTTAATTTAATTTGAATAAATCAATTAATTATTAGTTTAAACAAACGTAGAAGCAATATTAATGAATGTTTTCTATTTTTTGTCATTTGGCAGACATAGCTGTATTAAATTTACATGCAATTTTGCAGTTGTCCAGCAGGTGGCTGCACGTGTCCGTGTCCTTACGATGCGCTTTCCCTCGCGGATGTAGACGCTACTGATGTAAAGATGCTTTTTGAGAAACGGCCCTAACTCTAAGATTCGTAAGATTGTTTCTATGGCTTACGATGCTTTTAGGAAACGTAGATATGAACCAAGCAGCCTAATTGTGTAAAAGTGGGCTATAATCTGAACAAAATCACAAGAATATATTTAGACTATGTTAAACAGTTTGTTGAATATATGAAATATTAAAATAACATTTTTTAAATAATATTGATAACATTAAGCAAATAGCCCTAATAAAGTTGACCTATAATCGATTGACAATTCAGCACTTCGTTAACAGACGCTCAAATTGTTGTTGTTATATAATTAGCCCTATAAAAGACATACTGATATAAATGGATAACAATTGGTTTATAAATTATTGCAAATATTGGAAAGGCTACAGTGGATTAGCTGCTATTATTCTCAACTAATTTAGGATAATTGAAAGGGATTTTTGTTGAATGTATTGCTATATATGATCTTTGTCCTGTACGTGAACTGTTTTGTGGATACACCTGTGATCAACCCCGTCAAAACAATTTTTAAGAAGGCGCAAAGTAATTTTTTGACAACATTCCCCGATGCGTTTTTTGGGGACATACAAAATAGCTTAGGCTATATATAGCCTATACTTTTAAAGGGGGCCCACCTTTACTCCCACTGGCCCTGAGCATCCTGCATGCGGGTGTATTATGTGATAGGCTACACACCTGGCACCTGAAAATGACTGTAGTGGCAGACGGATGGGGGTGAGGAGACATGAAAACTAAACAATTATTATAGGATACATTCAATCAACGAACAACATACCTTCTCAATAAAGCAGTTAATGTTCTTGGTCTTCTGCCGTTGTTGTCCTTCTTCTTCTTGTTATTAAAAGTTACATCTTTTACAATTGCGTATCTGGGAGTTTAGTAATGTATATGTCCACATATCCGTACAGTCCTAAAAATTCTTTGGCCATTATCGTTAACTCAACGAATAGCCAACACTAGAAAAATATAGGTCTAATGCCTTTTTTTTTTTTAACTTTTAAAACACGGTATCTTTAGCCTACATGACAAAATATGTTTTCCAGAAACACCGAATGAGTCAGACACACTCCTTATCCTAAGTTCCAGCCTCATGCTTCGCGAACAGAGGAAGTCGGTAAACACTTTGTAATTAACTTAATCAAATAATCATTAAGAAACATAATTGTAAAATCTGTTTATCAAAGTTTCATTACATGTCTAATTATTTCAGTGCAGATTAAGTATAATTTAATACACATTCGATATTATGTGAATAAGTTTTTAATGTTTATTTGATTAATCAAAAGGGGTTATTTTGTTTACGTAGACTTTTCTTTATGTTATGTAAAATTAAGAGTGCAAAAACATGCTCTTTTTTTAACTGGTAGCCTAGTATTATGGGGCTTTGATAATAATTGTTATCAGTTTCGATTAACCTCGTTTTTGACAAGTTTTTTTTTTTCAGATAAGCATATTCACTGTCTAATTAATAAATGCAACGACAAACGTGCATTGCATTACAACAACCGTGTACTTCTAATATACAGGCACGAAATAAAAAGCGACAACATGCGAAACTATTCCTATATGAAATAGGGCCTAGTTGTTAAAAAATATGTTAAAATTGTTAATTGTTGACACCACATGCAGGCAATAGTTTTGAATAGCATAAGCACAACAATATTTTGTCATTTTTGTAGTGTATGACATTGATTCGACAGGGCTAAATATTTACAACTTCAGCAAAATAATTTGTCCCAACAGATTACGCAATTTGTCCTCATCTACAGGCTCCATTTAGCTTTACGTACTCGGATAAAAACGACTGTTTATAGGCTTCTGAATCACGAATAGCTTGCATTACACGAGCAACTTTATGGTGCAAAGAAATTGTTTTAGTTCTATTTAGAAATGATTTGCTTATAGTAATTTATCTCTCGTAACTATTAATCTCTAAATTACACGCCTGTATAAAAGTAAAATAGGTTGCTACAAAGATTAAATAATTAGTTGAAGGCCAGATCTGCAGTTGGCTGAAATCCTAAACAAATCACCTTGTTATAAAATTATAATAATGATAATGATAATAATAATAATAATCGCTGAATTATACTGTATAAATTATAAAATCCAAAACAATTGTTAAGTTCACAAAGTGTTTATTAAAGAATAAAAACTAGACCTATTAAAAAAGATTAAAAAAAAGATTGAAAAGTGCTAGTTAAACATGGCCCCAATGTGTCATATACATTAAAAATCTTTCTTTTTTTCTTTTTACAAAGTACAAAAGTCCAAACTGGCAGTCACGTGCTCTGACCCCTATATGAGACCATTAAACACTGAAACAAGAGGCCAAAACACAGGTGTGTACACTTCGGTTTGTATACCTGTCCAGAGCTCCACTGTATCCTTACACATTCAAAAGCGAATAGAAGAAAGAAAGAAAAAAGGGTTCAGAACCCAATACTTCACTCCAGAGGCACTGACAGAATGGATTCAGGTAAACATGAATTGTAATTCCATGTTGATTATACATTCAATCTGCTGGTCATCCTCTCATCTGTTTGAACTCTTTATACACATTCAGAACATAAATGTCCACGAGTCTCCTGTGAAGGAAAATGTGATCTTTATTCCCTGCATCAGGCAGGCTATTCTCGCCCAGAAAGCCCGTGCTTCCACAGTTTGCGGCTCCAGTAAAAGTTTTTCCTTCTTATCAGTCTTAAATCAGCAGAAATTTATGAAATGCCTTTGTGTTTTTTTTTAAATCGATGGACCTTGTTTTTATTGTCTTTTAGCAAGAATGTTAATGTCTTTGGTCTCATGCTCGCAGCCGAGCTATATATCAATCCGCGCGTGTAGCGCGGAGTGTTTGCTCTCGTGGTCCCAGTACGAGCAGTGCATCATGGAGAGTTCTGCGGGTTGACGCGAGCAAGCAAACTGCAGCCCTGTTCCGTTACCGGTGGACACCGGAGGGGCTGCAGCCGTGGCGGGACTCAGCTGCTGCGCGTGCGGGAGCGCATGAGGGTGCGTGTGATGGTGGAGATGATGGTGGCTCATTCCATTGTAGGTGTTCATCATGCCCGGGAGACCTGTGCTCTGCGCCCGCGAGTACGGATTGTACGAGGACGGCGCGGACAAGCCTTTCACGTTAACGGGACTTAAGTTCCCGCTGCTCATCTGACAGGAGGTATAGGGCATAGGTGCAGGAGACCACGAGTTATTGATAAACCCTGACTGCAGGTATTTGGGCGGAGAGAGGTAACCGTACCCGTCACCGCCGAAGAGAGATTTCCCAGGCTGGAAATGGGTCGGTGGAGGCCTGAACGGTCTCTTCATGCGTCGCCGTCGCCGGTAGTTGCCCTTTTCGAACATATCCTCGCATGCCGGGTCCAGGGTCCAGTAGTTGCCCTTTCGCTCGCCGCCGCCCTCCCGAGGCACCTTGATGAAGCACTCGTTGAGTGACAGGTTGTGTCGGATGCTGTTCTGCCATCCTTTTTTGTTCTTCTCGTAGAATGGAAACTTACTGATGATGTACTGATAGATGCCGGACAGCGTGAGACGCTTCTCTGAGCTCTCGCGGATTGCCATCGCGATTAACGCCACGTAGGAGTACGGTGGTTTCTGGGTCGGGTCGGATTTGTCCGGTCCCTTCTCGGGAGGGGTTTCCTCTTTTGTTCGGTCTTTCTCTGCTGAGCTCGAGGTAGTGTCCATGAGTATCATGCCGTTATCCTCGGGGCCTGGGTAGGTGGCCATCATTGCGCACGCAAACCTACACCAAAACAAAACCGTGGACTAATAAAAAACAGCTCAGCAATGCAAAATGGTCTTGATTACAGTTTAAATCGTCAGACTACAATCATGTAAAGACTTTCTTCCTTCTTTTTTTGTAGCCTACGTGGGCAGCTTAATGTCAGCGTTAAAGGTTTTTCAAAGTTCTTGCGCTTCAGAGTTTCTCTTCAACTAGATACCCACGGAGAAGGAGGGCAAATTGTGGTTTGGTTTCTCCTTAAGCCCGCCTTTTCTTTCCTTCACACACTCCCTCACATTCACATATATTTGATGCGGTAGGACATAAGCTTCCTGATTCGTATGCTTCGAAAGCGATTTATCTGTTTTGCTTCATACCCTCTAAATTCTGAACTGTGTCTCTCACCACAACAATTGAACCAACAACTGGAAACCGACACAGTTTTAGAAGACATAATTAGTTCATATAACAGGTGCAGGAGCTGAACTGTTATACAAGGTTCTGCGCAGTCAAAGCACTTTTAAAATTAACCAGCCTTCGTCCTCAAATAGAAAACGTGATTTAATGAAAAGGAATTATAAACTAATATTTAAAAACAATATTACAAACTGATATTTTTACTACTATTTTTAGTAGCTAGTTATATTTGTAGGCTATAGTAGTAGTTAAATCTGAGATCACTACCATACTTCTTCCAACTATGTCTTTCAGGCTTACCTCCTATTGGATTAACTTGAACCTTATTTGACATAGGCTATATTCCTAGTTTTTATTTATCTTGTTTTATGTGTCATTATTTATAGCGTAGCGCTGTATATTTGGCTCCTAATTGTTTTACATTCTTGTGTATTTCGTTAGCTATTCCCAAGATATTTTTGGACTAATCTAAGCGTTTGAATTGCTGCCGGTTCTGCTCATATCCAATTATAAGCATGTCGCTTTAAGTAAGAAAGTGTTAGTCAAGAACATGCCCAAATGTAAAGGATAATGTGACAAATCACTCATATGGGATCTGTTTTAGTGGATCACATTGCGCCACATTATTTATCTCCATTACGCAGATTAGTCCAAATGTGTGTCATGTAGGGGTCTGGATCTGAATAAAATTTGATTGTAGACAATATCATTTTATACAGCGAGACATGAAAGAACCTCCCTCTTTCAGCACCAACCATCTGTGCATGACTGATTTCTGGAGACATAGCCTGATGTTAAGTCGCAAATTATTCCCCAGAACAAGTCGCATGCCCTTAAATAAATTATGTATTTACATAAATCATTACATGCAGCTGACATGCATCTTTCTCCTTTGTTCTTATTAACTGAATATGGCAAAACAAATAGCCCCATGAAAAACCGTTCTGGTGAAAAAAACGCCTTTAATAGCCTAATTCGCAGTCTGTGTAGGCCTACGCAAATGTAGCCCACTTAGAAGGAGCAGGTTACAGGTTAACTGCATATTTAGGAATTGTAATAAATAGGCTACATATATATATATATATATATATATATATATATATATATATATATATATATATATATATATATATATATATATATATATATATAATTAAATTAATTTCTCTAGAAAAAAAAATTCTTAAGTTATTTTCCCCCTGTTTTATTAAAACCGTTTTTACACTTAGCCTATCAACCAACCAAACACAACATAATTCTTCAGTTCTACAGCGGATGCGACCATAGATAAATGTATCGGCGTAATTCTCCTCGTGCGTCTGTGTTTTAAAAAAATGGGTTAAGGCCTATTGTTTTTTTTTACAGGTCAGTTGCTGCCAGGTTTTTTAACGAGTCTTGGCCACTTGCCTACAATTGGTTATTCAACACAAGACAAGTTATGACCATTCTTCATCACCGTTGGACCTGACAGCTTCTTTACGGATGAAGTAGCTATTACTTAGCGAGCAATCCACGTGCTGGTTGATAAAGGCTACAACAAGTTAAGAGCTTGAGATCACAGTGATGGGATAAAATACATCATGATTCAATTTCATGAGGTGTGAAAAAATCAGGGAAAATTGTTAGACTACAAGCAGAAAATACGCACAATTGCCCAACATTATGAATTAGCCTAAGCCAATCTATTAAAATCAAATGTTAAAAGTATTATTATCGAATATTATAACATCCACGTTTTAAGATTCGTCAGTATTGGACAAATAGCCGTCGATACAAATGCACGATAGCCTCTACCCAAAATACAACTCAGTTCACCTTTAATCAGTGACGTAATTCTGCTCAAATGTGCAAATAACATAACAAGATTATTAAAGCAAATATTCGTTAATTAGGGTTAAGTAGCATATTTTCCGTATGGGGAAATTAATGAGAAAATCTTGAAAGAGGTTATTTAGAGTTGTTGAAATTAGTCAGTTGAACGCCTGTATTTATTCATTATAAATCGCTGTCAGCTTCACAGGTAGCCTACTATTTAAAATTTATTGTTTTAAATTATCAAAATAATGTAAATGTCTCTAGCATCCTGTCATAACATTTCAAGAACGTTTTGCTGTAATTAGTTACAGTAGGAATAAGCTAAACAGAGACATTTTTCACAAAATATTCTCGAAACAATTAACAAATCAAATATTTTCCACCAAGAAAAAGAAAAAATGTTTTTCTTTTAAAATAAATATAGGCCGACACACTGTTAATCAGATGGTAGTTGTAAAAACTCACCGTGGTTGTTAGCTCTCACCACGAGCCAAAGATTTGGAAAGATAGCAATAAAAATGCTCTTTCAGGTGTGAACAAGAGCCATCGTTTGTTACAGGCTCAGTGAGGAAAGGGATAGCGAGTAGGCTATGTGTGGAGAGGGAAGGAAGGAAGAGGGAGGAGAGGGAGAATAAGGAGAGAAATGTAGAATGCATTAGTTTGTGGTGCGTGCTTAAGTATATATACTGAAAGACAGAAATTCCCGTTCCCCGCACTTTCTGAAATCGGGTTAAGACTTGAGGTCAACGTTTGGGCGTGCGGGAGGTACACACTCGACTGTTTCACTATATTATGTGGACATTTCATAGACTTCCATTGTTTTTATAGTTTATTAGGTTAATGATCTTTTCTTTTGCTTAACCCATATAATGCATTTTAGGAAATATGGACAATAATCGCAATGCAAGTGGAAAGTGAATGTAAGGAAGGACTCATATGACTCATGATGTAATAAAAAAGTCTCATATGTTCTGATTAATAGGCTATGAGCTTACACTACACTTTTAAATAATATTTTTTTGCTCACGCAAACACAACCATACATAGGCTACGTTTAATATTAATTTCCATCAATGTACCATTGTCTTATCAAAAACCTGTTAATTGAGATCAGCTGAAATTTAAAAAAATAAATGTAACATTTGACTAACATCAATCTAACATCAAACTTTTTCTTGAAATAAGAGGAATTATCACAAAAACTGTTGATGTCCTTCCACAGATAATTTTCCTATTTAAAGGGAAAGGACAGACAGGGAGCAAAATGTGCATGCAGAGATGTGGAAATGAAGGAACGGAAAGAGGGATTAAGAGGGAGGGATGTTCTCCTGCTCCTATTGAGACAGGTGGACATCATCAAAGGATCACACACACACACACACACACACACACACACACACAGATACACAAGTCTGTGTTTGTGTGTGTGTGATCAATCTACAAAAAAATCAAAAATCAAAATAATGTTACACATTAAAATAAAATAAACAATTGGAAACAAAATAAACATACTTTATAATGTTAACATATTATTTTGTAACACAAAATGCATTTACACGCATGAAGAGAAAATGACAGTTTCACAGTTGACATGTTTAAATCCTCAAAGTTAATGGACCAAAGGTTTAACTCAGGTGAACAAGGTGTTTGTACGATGTTTGCCTGACACCCCCATGCCCTGCAGTTGCCAAGCTACCAGAGAATGTTCTTGGCAGTACAAAAGCCTACATGTGGGTGGCTATGAATTGTGGGAGATCTTATCGCATCATGACTCCATGACAACAAGAGACTAATGCATTCATGACACTGCAACCGTGTCACACAGCTGTTTGACTTTTTCTGTTCTCTTCATCTCCTCATCTCTCTTACACTCATCATGCATTAATTTTTCATCTTAATAATTAATGTAGCTTTCTCTCTGCTAAAAGTGTCTCATTTTGGATCTTGGCACACAAAAGGGTGCCTATAATGGTTGTGGTGTGGTATAGGTGTGAAAATACTGACATTGCCATAATACAGAATTAACGATCAGATCATTGAGGCACTGGAGATGTAGTATAACTGTGACATAAAACAATGATTCATTCGAGCATGTGGAAGTGAGTAAAATGTATTTGTGAAGTGTGTAATAGTTGTGCATCTGGTTATAAGTGTTCATATTTATTTGCACATGTGATTAAAATGGTGTGTGTTTGTGTGTGTGGTCTTTGCACACAGTGTGGAGTAGCTTCCTGCAGGAAAGGAAAAGTAAAACAGGACGTCTTCAAATCCGCAGGGAAAAGGATTCAGAACCTGTCTCAGACCTCCACAAACACTGTCTCGCTCCTTTCATTCACTGCATCCCACAATCATTCTGTCTAGATCTTTCCAAAAACTCAATATGTTATTCTTACATGTGTCTATTCTATTATGTCCCTTTTTATGTCCTGCTTTCATTTAAGATAAAACTGTCAAAATGTGTTCAAAAGAGTGATGTTCATGTTTACCAGTTTAAATAGAGACTTAAAGTTTGGAGGTTTTAAGTATAAAGGTTAAAGTGTGGCTGTGAAGGTGTTCCTATGGGATTTTGAATAATAATATATTATACAGTAACAGTTTTTATTAAACACATAGCATGTATTTTTATTGTATAAAGTGTATAAAGCCTAATTTTTGTTGGTGGCTCTCCATTGTTAGCCTACATCACAACTCGATATTGGTGTCGGTAACAATTTATTTTAAGGACCAATATTAACTAGCATGAATATTATTAACATGTTGGCTGTTTGTTAGTAATTATAAAGCACATATTACTTTACTTTACTTTACTTTTGTCATTTAGCAGACGCTTTTGTCCAAAGCGACTTACAAATAAGAAAAAGTAACTAAAACTAAAAAGTTACAACTCTATAAATACTATCTACCCACATATTTAAGAAAATAAAGAAATTAAATAAAATTAACACATGCATATAACAACAACATTTCAATAATAAACATATCAATGAAAAAATTAAATAAAAAGCTACTACTATCCCTTGCCGGTGTCCCTGCCCGGTGGAGTCGCACGGTAGAGTCGATGGTCTTTACACTCTTTGGTCTTCACACTAAGAGGGCTTCACACGACGACTGCCGCGACCGCTGCCGCGGTATAATAACCTTTATTATACCAATCTAACAAATGATCATTTCAATTCAGCTGGACCCACTTTCCTGTTTTTCAACTACAAATGGCCAAGCAAGTGCACACACTGACAAGATACACGATACAGTACAAGATATTAATGACTTATTCTTCATGACCATATTTTAGATCTCTTAAACAAAGTTAAAAACAAATAACTTTGTTATTTTAAGACCTGAAACTTGTTTTTATATAAAAGGATTATAATAATTTTGTGGTGATAATTATTCATTAAACAACAAAACCTTGATGCAAATATCAGTAATATATAGCTAGTTAAAGAAAAAAAAATCCCTTTTTCCTAAGAGCACAAAAGAATTAGCAGAAATATGGGAAGAGTCCATGTCCCAAATATGCATTGCATCTGAGATATCTTTCTAACCCGCTGTATTAACATTTAAAACTATTACTCTTAGGGAAGCATTTTAGGCAACCATGGCCCTCAAAGACAGAGCCATTTCTACATGTGTTTACTAGCTGTAATATTTCACAGTGGCACCATTAACACATATTATATGGGCATCTCTCACTGTCCTCAAAATGTAAAAGAAAGTGATAAAAATACAGCATAAAAGAGTATGTGAAAGAAACTGTAGGGTGTTTACTTTGTAGAGTAATACTTTAAGAATGTTTAGTATAGGTGTTTATATGCATAATCAGCCCCAGATGAGGATTGTTTACCGTGGACTCCAGGCAGATGAGAGCATTAACACGTAATTGTCTAATCCCTGTCAGTCTCTTTGAAATGGGGCTAATGTTTCATTTGGAGTAGATAATCCTGCCTGGCTCTATAGAGCAGGGATACTCAAATCTGGCTCACGAGATCCACTTTCCTGCAGAGTTTAGCTCTAACCCTAATCAAACACACTTGAGCATGCTAATCAATGTCTTCAGGATCATTAGAAAATCACAGGTAGGTGAGTTTGATCAGGGTTGGAGCTAAACTCTGCAGGAAAGTGGATCTCACGAGCCAGATTTGAGTATCACTGCTCTAGAGCACAGAGTTTGGAGAATCAGGCTTTGTGTCTGCAGCAGAAGATGATATTTCACATACCAGGAGCATCTCTAGATGTAGATGACACCCAGGGCTTAGTCTATTAATGCCACATCTTACACTGTAAAATTCAATGTTAATGTTACTTGGAAAAAATCTCATTGCCTTAACAAGATTTTTCTAAGTTTGCTGAATATATTCAAGTTAACTCAGAAGCCAATCTATGAAAACTAAAAGCTTGTTTCCACCACTGTAACCTTAACTAGATTTTTCAGAGGTAATAATTTTGCAAGATTTCTTCAAGTAAAGTTAATTGAAATTTAAAGTGTTATGCAAAGCTGTCCACAAGTAAATAGTTTGAACAGAGAGTTCCATGTGATTTTTTTTTTTTTTTTTAATTTAGCTATTATTGCACAGGATAATAATCAATGCACAGGATATATATATACATATCAGGACCCACAGCTGCAGACTCCTCATACTGCATGAAGTAGAGTATGCTAATGTCACTTAGGCCAGTTTAAAAGAGGAACAATTAAAGAGTAACTTCTTCAAAATTTTCATCCAGTTTTTAGATTTTATTGAAGCCATCAGGTTGCATTATTTCATTTTTTCCCCCCAAATAATCAGAGAATCAGTATAAGCAAATTGCACCAAAAGAAAACTTTAGTGCCCACCCACTCACATGATGAAGCACTGCAAATCACCCAATTCCCTTAGGCTTCAGACTACTTAAATATTTTTGTACAATATATATTTTTAAAATAAATGTAAAATATATTGTTTCTATATATAATTAACATCTTTAAATCAACCAGTTTAGATATTTCCATCATTTTTAATTTATATAATTAACAATGCTTTGTGGAATGTAGTTCTTTCCCACATTAAGGCTGTTAAATAAACAATCTTGGGTCCCACTTTATATTAGGTGGCCTTAACTACTATGTACTTACATTTAAATTAATAATTTGATACAATGCACTTATTGTGTACATACACGTTTTTACATTGTACTTATATTTTAAAAATACCTATATGTAATTACATATGTAATTAGTTTCTGTAGTTAAATTTATAATTACACTGTTGACCCATCCCTTACACCTTAACCCACCCTTAAACCTACCCATACTACCAAACCTGTCCCTAACCTTACCCGTATCCCACCTTAATAGCAGCAAAAGTGTTTTGCAATACAATATGACCACAATAAGTACATTGTACTTATTTTTTGATGTAAGTGCATAGTAGTTAAGGCCACCTAATATAAAGTGTGACCCAATCTTGTAGCTTTATCTTTTACTCTGGATTCACATTTTTGCTTAAAATCAAAGTTTGCAATGATTCACCCCATAGTTAGCTGGCTTGGCGTTCTGTTAATGGCTTATAACTCCTAAACAAAGACTTTAAAAAAACCCCATAAGGGAATAACAATAAGAAACTGCAGTAAACATAAAGCTACTTATGCTACAAACCAGCGTGTTCATGATAATGAATTAAAATAATATGATAACAAATACTTGTTTGCAATATCAAGTAGCATAACAGACTGTCATTGTCCAGGTGAAATAATTGGAAGCCAATGATACTGGAACTATTGCACATTCAAATTACCAATGGTAAACAATCAGGGTAACACTTTATTTTAAGGTGTCTTTTTTACAGTGTTATCATACATTTAAGTAATAATAATTAACCACATGTATTTACAATATGGTTAGGGTTAGGATTAGGTTTTGGTTTAGGGTTACTTGCATGTATTTATGCATAATTAACTGTTATTATAATAGTAATTACATGTAACGTGTAACAAGTACACCTTAAAATAAAGTGTTACCCAAATCAGTAACTATGGGAACAAATGAAACCAGGACTAAACACAAAGACCTGACATTACCCCCTCAAAAGTCCCTCGAAGATCATCCCCAGGAAGACAAGCTTTCATCTGCCCATTGAGTCCAGCATAATAGAAAGAACACAGGGACTCATCGGCATGTAGTGTACCATGTGAGCTAGATCTAAAAAACTCATGTGTATAGTCATCAATGTTGTGACCCTCCTGGGTAAGGAGGATGATTCTGACTGCTGCTTGATCCATTTCATGGTTTGGTCTTCTGACACTGTTACTTGTAAGGCAAAGAGCGTTGAGCCGAGGATCTAATTGCAAAGCAGACTTTACTAGATGAAAACAAAAAACACATCAGGGCTGTAACATAAAAGGGATGTAGAGTCTCTCAGATGTAAAGATGGGCAGAGGCTCTCCAATCTGTGAAAGAGTGTGTAAAAAGATTGTGGAATACTTTAAAAACAACGTTCCTCAACGACAAATTGCAAGGGCTTTGCAAATCCCATCATCTACAGCGCATAATATCATCAAAAGTTTCAGAGAAACTGGAGAAATCTCTGTGCGTAAGGAACAAGGCCGAAGACCTTTGTTGGTTGCCTGTGGTCTTCGGGCCCTCAGACTACTCTGCATCACTCATCGGTGTGATTCTGTCACTGACATTACTAAATGGGCCCAGGAATACTTCCAGAAACCACTGTCGGTAAACACAATCCACCGTGCCATCTGCAGATGCCAACTAAAGCTATATAATGCAAAAAGGAAGCCATATGTGAACATGGTCCAGAAGCGCCGTCATGTCCTGTGGGCTAAGGCTCATTTAAAATGGACTGTTTCAAAGTGGAAAAGTGTTCTATGGTCAGATAAGTCCAAATTTGACATTCTTGTTGGAAATCACGGGAGGGAGGAGGGAGACCTTCCAGTGTGTCATCAGTGTTCAGTTCAAAAGCCAGCATCTCTGATGGTATGGGGGGTGCATAAGCGCATACGATATGGGCAGCTTGCATGTTTTGTAAGGCACAATGAATGCTGAAAGGTGTATAAAGGTTTTAGAGCAACATATGCTCCCTTCCTGACGACGTCTATGTCAGGGAAGGCCTTGTGTGTTTCAGCAGGACAATTCAAAACCACATACTGCAGCTATTACAACAGCATGGCTTCGTAGTAGAAGAGTCCGGGTGCTGAATTGGCCTGCAGTCCAGATCTTTCACCTATAGAGAACATTTGGCGCATCATTAAACAAAAAATACATCAAAGACGACCACAAACTCTTCAGCGGCTGGAAACCTACATCAGGCAAGAATGGGACCAAATTCCAACACCAAAACTCCAGAAACTCATAACCTCGATGCACAGACGACTTCAAACTGTTTTGAAAAGAAGAGAAGATGCTACACATGCCCCCGTCCCAACTATTTTGAGACCTGTAACAGGCATCAAATTTGAAATTAGCTCATTTTGTACATAAAATTGTACAATTTCTCAGTTTAAACATGTGTTATGTTATCTATGTTCTATTGTGAATAACATATTGGCTCATGTGATTTGAAAGTCTTTTAGTTTTCATTTTATTCAAATTTAAAAAATGTCCCAACATTGCCGGAATTCAGGTTGTATATCGACACATAGGCTGAATGAGGGAGAAAACAATGAACAGGTGGGACTAACTTACAAATCAGTAACTATAGGAAAAAATGAAACCAGGATACTGGACTACTAGTACTAGAAACACATAAACAAGACGTGACACTTTCAGGTCCAGGAAGGGATAGATGCTGACTGTACACTCTGCAGAACACCTCTCTTTCCGCCCTCCCAGAAACAGCACATGTGACATGGACATTGGGTTTGGGAGAGAGCAGATCCACTGAATAAAGGGTGTGGTTGCCAGATCCCAACTCCCATACCTTGACCAAACCCTCTCATAGCTACCATGCCAACAGCGAGAACACCAAATCCCTTTTTTAATATATATATATAGTTTATATACAAAAAAAGGAATTTGGTTTTCTCGCTGTTGGCATGGTAGCTATGAAAGGGTTTGGTCAAGGTATGGGAGTACTGTATATATATATATATATATACAGTACATATAATTTTGTATTTTGAATAAATAAACAATTGTGTCTGACACATCCATTGTGTCTACCTTTGCTCACCCCACCGCATCTGTTATAGTTGTAAGTCCTCTTCATTCACTTCCCAAGATGATTGTATTTAAAAAAATAAAAAGATAAACAAAAATAAAAAATCCTAAATTGAAATAATTTTGAACAGTTTGTGTTCACATTAATTTTTTTTCCACGAGAAACAATAAAATGCAGATTTTTGGGCCAGTGAGCAACCACTCAGAAAACTTTAGTAGCCACAAAGCTATTCCCCGACAACTACACAATATCAGGGCAGCAAGTTATGCACTCACTTGTCACGGTTATGCTCTGTTTTGTGGGCACTTTCAGCTTGCTTTTGGTTCCTGTGTTTTCTCTCAGTTTTTCTCCTGAAGGAAGCAGGGTACCTCTGCACAAGGGCAATCCATCAGTTCATCACCCTAGTGTAGCAGCAAGAAAATACTCGCTAACAGTGGAAGGACGCAAATATTGTCACAATTTACAAAAACAAGGGCAACAGGGTCCATCTGTGACAATAGTAGGGGGATCTCACTCCTTTCATCTGCATGCAAAGTTCTGGCAAAGGTCATGCTCCATCGACTTGCCAGTAGTGTTTCTGAAAATCTATTGCCAGAATCTTAAAGTGGTTTAAGAACAGGCTGAATGAAGTACAGTGAATATGATACTTATAATGTTTACCTCACGCCAGCTGGAGGAGAAATGTTGCAAAATTCTCCTTCACCTCTTTGGACCACACGTGATATCACTATAGTTATATATTCTATATACTGTATAATATGTATTGAAAGGATTAGTTCACCCAAACATGATAATTCATCTTTCACTCACCTTTAAATTGGATTTATTATTGAACAAAAACTCTGTGTGGTTACAAAATACACAAAACAACATACCAGCCCATGAATGCAAATACATTACAAAATGTATTTATAGTTCCAGTTTTGCAGAGTAATTCTTTTTGACAAATCAATACAACAGTCATGCAGCATATTTCAAGGATATACTCAATAATGAAATGTCACCTAGGATACATATTTCTTTAATCATTAACTTAGTTTACCTGTAATTGGCTTCTAGAGAGCTTGAGTACATGTACTGTACATAAATACCCATCTGGGTTATTCGAGTGATACTTTTAGATGTTGTTGAGTTAAATGGGGTTGGTAGATTACTTTGGATTATTTTATATTGAATCGTTATAATTTGTGAACTATTTTTTCTGTATGTTATTAAACATGGATACTATGAACAATTATTTTCAAGTCCTTTTCTCAGAAAAAACTTTTGTCACCACCTGTAAGCAATTTATAAAACATACTGTTAACACTTTGCAATAAGGTCTCTTTTGTTATCATTAATCAATTCATTATCTAACAATAACAATAAGCATACTTTTTTAAAGCATTTGTTAATATTGGTAAATGCTAATAGAAATACAATTGAAGTGTTTATGGTAACACTTTACAATAAGGTGTCATTTGTTAACATTAGTAAATGTATCAACTAACATGAACAAACAATGAACAATACATTTATTACATTATTCATCTTTGCTAATGTTAGTAAATAAAAATAGAGTTGTTCATTGTTTGTTCATGTTAGTTCACAGTGCATTAACTGTTGTTAACAAGCACAACTTGTGATTTTAATAATGCATTAGTGAATGCTGAAATTAGCATTAACTAAGATTAATAAATGCTGTAGAAGTATTGTTCACTCTTAGGTCATGTTAACTAATGTAGTTAACTAATGTTAACTAATGAACCTTATTGTAAAGTGTTACCGAGTTCATTTGCAAAAACAGATAACTCATAACAGATAAATGTTCAAAAATAATTTTTTTTTTTTTGTTTTTTTGTCCTGCATTCCAATTAATATCAATCAAACTGCAGTTGAGTTGTTTTGATTAAATAATAATAACTAAAAATACAGATAACTAACACAATAAAACATGAATAACGCAATTAAAAAAACATGATTTAAGAAAATTAATAAAAATTGAGTTATCTGTTTGTTTTTTTTAAATAAACTTCTCAATTAGCCTACTTATTGCTTGGTAGTGTTGTTAGCATTTGTAGTCACAGGCAGTACTGGGTAAATTACTTAAATCAAATTGTAGTGAAATCATAAAAAATGAAAATCATAAAAAATAACATTTAAATAAATAATAAAAATTAAAAATAAAACTTAATAAAATAGATTAACAGTTTTATGCAAGTTACTTCCAAACTGTAATACATTACAGATTACTTTTTACTGTTATTTAAAAGTAATTCCTTACCTTACAATATTACTGTATCAGAATTGTAATGCGTTACATGACTCCTGTATTACTTTTGAGTTACTTTCACCAAAATATCTACAGAAGTAGAACTTAACATACTAAAATTACAAAATGTACTAGAGCCCTGTCCTAATGGCAAAGTGTTTATATTTCATTCCGGCTTTTTATTAAGTTCATTTAGAAAAAATTGTTTGGAGAGCATTTTTTGTTCATTAAATAAGTTTTTTCTTTCTTAAAGTAACGACCAAGTGGCCAGCGGCAGACCGGCAGGCTGATCATAGCTTATGTTTGATCAATTCAACCTTCTCAAATCATCATGATTAGTATTGCCTTACACTACTGCGTTACAGCAAAAAGTAATATGTTACTGTAATGCATTACTTTTGTAACGCGTTACTCCCAACACTGTAGATCAAATATTTAATTTGTGTGTCATATGACCGTTAACTAACATCAGAGAACCATGAATATGTAAATGTGTTACTTAATTATTAACATAATACCTTAAAATCTCAGGGAGTACTTTAAGCAAATATAAGGTTGGTTGACAAAAAAAAAAAAAAAAAAAAAAAAAAAAACTTTGGTAATATCTGCATTACAATCAAATATGTAAAAACCGTGAATTTGTGCATTTGAATGTTTTTAAACCTTTCAAAGACAGTAATACATCGTTAACTCAATTAGTGATAATAACATTAGAGATCAATGAAGCATTCATGCAATGCTGAAATACTGAGAAAACACCAAATCCAGTGTTCAAATGCTATGTGGCATCTCAGTTTTCTGTAGTAATTACAACAACCCGGGGTGCGTTTTCCAAATCAACCATGGTCGCAAGTTCCGTCGTTACCAATAGAGTTCAATGGAACTTACGATCATAGTTAGCTAACAATGCTTTTGGGAAACGCACCCCTGACTGGTCTTTGTGTGAATATTCACAAAACTGGAAGACTTTCTGAATGTATATGAGCGGTAGACTCTATAAGAAAGGAACATTTTAAAGATGAAAAAGAAGAATTAGGTTAAATCAATAAATAATGAGTAATTTATTTATATTTTGTGAATAATATGAAATCATGTTATCAATACAAATGTAACTGCAGTCTGATTATGAGTATTTAAAAATAATATAAAAAATATCTTAATACAATCACTTAATTTGAACTAATTTCATACATGTGTCACAGGTCGAGTGGGCCAAGCTAGACTGCACCCACCCCTGAACCAGGACCACCTCGAGGAGCGTGTCAGAGGGAAGAGTCAGAGACAGAGAATAAATTTAACAAGTTTTATTTTGAAGTAAAAGCAAATTGGAAATCCTAATCTAAAATCTTCTTCCTTGTTGCCCTCAAAGATCGAGGGTGAACGGTGCTGCGACTGGAGACTCCCCCGCCCTCTTCCTCAGTGCAGACCCTGCAGCAGATGGCCGGCGAACAAGTGGATGGTCAAGTAGGTCTTTCACAGGTGGGGATGCAGTTGGCAAGTGAGCGGTCCGATAAGTCTGCCCTGGTAAGGAGGTAATTCCAACCTTCCTTCCTTCTTTCACAGATACGGAATTTGGGGCAGGTGGATATCAGTCAGGTACGTATACGGCAGGTACACGGTCTTATGGTAGGGTGGCTAGGGGAGTCTTTCTTGAGTAAGTAGATAATTCCAACCTTCCTTCCTTCTTTCACAGATACGGAATTTGGGGCAGGTGGATATCAGTCAGGTACGTATACGGCAGGTACACAATCTTATGGTGGGATGACTAGGGGAGTCTTCCTCGGGTAAGGTGTGATCGGGCTCTTCTACTTTCTTTGCAGCACCAGAGCAGGGCCTTCAGCAGGTACACGGCAAGCCGGTGAGTAACTAGGAAGGGGGCACACTGAATGGCGGCTCCAACACGGCACACTGTTCCCACGCTTGCTCGCAGCGGGAGCGGGCACTTCTCCAGTGCAAGGGGGTTACAAGTGGTAACGGACTCCACGTCGACTGCTGAACGGGGATTCTTCTGACACCGACAGAGTGGATATTCCAGACAGAGTGTGCCAGCCTCACGTTCGTGACAGAGGGACAGCCCCTTCTCCCAACACAGGTGACTATAAGGATGCAGCAGACTCGAAGTCGACAGGCTGCACGGGGCTCCTACTGAGACAGACAGAATGGATGCTGCAGACAAGTATACAGTTCACATGCGCTGACAGGAACGAACACTTCTCACAATGCAGGTGAGTTGCAGGAATACAGCAGACTCGAAGTCGACGGGCCGAACAGGGCTTCTTCTGACACAGACAGAGTGGATATTTCAGACAGAGCGTGCCAGCCTTACGTTCGTGACAAGGGGACAGTCACTTCTCCCAGCACAGGTGGGCCACAAGGATACAGCAGACTCGAAGTCGACAGGCTGCACAAGGCTTCTACTGAGACAGACAGAATGAATGCTTCAGACAAAGTATACAGTTCCACATGCGTTGAAAGGAGCGAACACTTCCCACAGTATAGTTAAGTTGCAGGGATACAACAGACTCGAAGTCGACAGGCCGAACAGGGCTTCTTCTAACACAGGCAAAATGAATATTTCAGACAGAGCGTGCCAGCCTTACGTTCGTGACAAGGGGACAGTCGCTTCTCCCAGCACAGGTGGGCTACAAGGATGCAGCAGACTCGAAGTTGACAGGCTGCACGAGGCTTTTACTGAGACAGACAGTGAACATTGCAACAGGGCATCTCCTCTCCTATTAGGGCAACAGAGGGGTTAATTCAAATCCCAGATGATAATTCTTCAACATCCAAACAGTTAAAACAGATCAATGTCACAGAACTCTCACTATTGACGGTAGACCAGCATAACACCGGGAGAGTGCACGGCAAAAGGGAATGTATCTTCCACACACACGGCAATTCCACTTCAAGCATATAATGTGGGGGAAACGTCAATCATCGGCACTGCAAACTCACTTCACAAGTGCAATTTAAAGCCAGCACTCACCCTTGGGTCTCTGTGCGAGGGGCCGTGATCATCAATACTGCTGAGGATGGTTTAGGATGTCTTTCTTCACATACACAGGCAGAGTTCACCTCACCATTTTTAATGGAGGGAGAGATAAGAGATCGGTAATGAATCAATACAATCCACTCAGTGATATTTATAAACGTGATCCAAACACTCCCAGCCACATCCAATTCAGTGTCAAACACATGTAATTACGAGACTCCGTTCTCAGTTACTTAGCTCTTCTCCAATGCAAACGGGGTATTTCACTCTCCCTCTGTTGTCCTCAGGTCTCTCATCAAGCCAACACTCTCCTCTTCATTCACCCGTACTCAAATAACTGCAACCACCCAATAAAACAACTTCTCACGGGGGAGAAAAGACCAACCCCCACCGCCTCTCTCTCCTGCCTTTTATCCTCTCAAATACTGACGGGGCTTCTTCCAAACTCTCCGAGTAAATTCCCCACACCTGTCGCCAATCTGTTGGGGTTGTCATGACAACAGACACACACTCAGGCCGGGGGACGGAGTTTCACTCACAAGTGTCCCACCGGAAACACTGCTTCAGCGGGAATAAGTTCCATATGCTTTTTGTCACATCGTGACACATGTAATCAGTTACTTCTCAGCACAGGTCACAGGGCATTATTCAATTTTATCAGATACAACGTTTGATTTAAAAACATTTAAACAAAACCTTAATGTAAAGTGTAATCAACCTATTTAACAGAGATGTTCTAAACATGTATCACAGGTGATGGAGTTGTTTTAACACAAACTGCTCTTAGAGTTTGTGTTGGTTGAATAATAACATTGTAAAATGTCCCTCAAGTTATATATCCTTTTCAATAAATCAAGTATCAAAAGTATCAGGATGGTAAATGTGAGTTATTCTTTCATTGTCCACAAATGAACCAAGAAATTAAATAGGTAAATATTTATTTGGCACAAGAGTGTAACTTTTTAATGTTTTTGTTTTATGTATTCTCCACCTTGCTTGCAATGTAATAGAGATCAAATAGTGTTTTTAAGGACTAAATCAGCCACAAAGAGTCCTTTGCAGAATATTCGTTTAATGTCTATTAATTGAGGTTTCAAATGAAACCATTTATTAATTAGGAACAGTTTAACTGCTAAGAAATAATTTTAAAAACCGGGTGCATTACCTTCTACAATATGAATTGAGAAGTCTTTTCAAACATTTATGTTTTCTTTTCCTCTGGCATATTTATTAGGTGTTTATTGTGAATCTGAATGTCAAGACAGTCATACTGGCATGAGGGTTAGCAAGCGACAGATGACAGAAAATATGCTTTTTATTTCCTCATACTGGAGGCACACACAGAGGTCAGCCATGTAAATGTGCGACAGGGTGTGTCTGTCTCTCCCAAGTCCCTTCTTTCTCTTTCTTTTTCTCACATTTAAAACACACACGCATGCATACCTCCAGCACACAGCCTTTGTTTTGTTTCTGCTTTATTATTGTTCAGCCCCCCTAGAAAGTGCCTATAAAGATGTGTGTGTTTGGGTGTTCACTTCAAAGCTACACACACACACACACACACACACACACACTCACACAAGCTATGAGCCTTTTCCTGAGGGAAGTGTTGTTCTGTGTTTGTTTTTGGGACAATCCTCAGAGGCTTTTTTTTAACCTTTTAGATTTCGGAACCAAAGCTGATTAAAGCAGGCGGGGGTCTGTCAAGCGACGGCCGTCAGTCAGCACTTCTGCCCAGCAGGAAACGCCTATCAGAAAGTCGGGGAGGATCTGAAACTATGGCACGAAAGGCGATCTCACTACAAATAGCATCACAATTACAGTAAAACAACATTGTACAACCCAGTTTTTCTGTCATCTGATTCCATCATCATCATCGTCATCATCATCAAACAACATCCAATCACACATAAAATCATCATAAACTGCTCATTCTGTTTTACTGTTTCTGAAGTATTCCAGTTTGTACACCATAAGCATATTTCATGTTTTCAAAGAACAACCTTCTGTATTCAAAGTATACACTTCCAAAAATGATCAGTATACAGTAGAGCACATAATGCAGAATATATTATGCCTTGATTTAATGTGACTTATCTTGAAATTGCCAAAGTTAATAATTTTTTTTTACATAAATCTTCATTAAAATGCCAGAATCATTGTATTTATTTTCACAATGATAACTAGATTGCTGTCACTACCATTTTAAATCTTTTTATTGCATACTATTTGTTACACTTTATTTTAAGGTGCCCTTGTTGCAGTTTAATTATACATTTAAGTACTGAGTAATATAAATTAACTACATGTACCTACTATATAGTTAGGGTTAGGATTAGGGTTTGGCTTAGGGTTACTTGCATGTAATTATACATAATTTATTATTATTATAATAATAAGTACATGTAACGTGTAACAAGGCACTGTAAAATAAATTGTTACCCTTTCGGTTAACAGTTGAGAGTATGTAGTACACTATATGCCGTACGGAACAGTCTGTTCTATTTAGTTAAAAGAGACAGGAAATATTTTGGGAGAGGGAGGTGGGTAAAGGTGACATAATACAGGTTGTACTTGAAACAAAATTCTCACAGGTTCAGAAACATATGCACTACCACTGCGTAAAGTCTCCAGTGTCAGACCTTTTTAAGGTAGCTATATATATAGTCAGTTTTACCCAAATATAGTAGGGGTATACTGAAATAGGATCTCATTATGATGGTTGTCAATGTTTTTCTAAGTCAATTTTTCACATAGCAAACTGATCCACAAACAGCTATCTCATCCTCAAATGTTTTGGTAACTGCAGGTTAACATTGCATGATCAGCTGCCCGTCATGTTTTCCCACACACACTGCTGAAACAAAAATGCAGTTGCGCTTCATTAAAGAATAGACATGGATCTGGAAAGATGGAGTCAGAAACTGACAGCCTCAAATCAAATACAGGTGCTTACACTTCCTGTTCTGCCAAGTTCTTTCCTGTTCACCTTCCTATGCCTCTGTGCAGGAAGACCCCTTTCTTCTAAAATAACCTATGCCCGTGGCATTCATCTCTTAAGTCCTTCCAACACTGAACAAAAGGTCAGAGTTTTCTGTGTTCTTTTCTTCTTTATAGCAACATGTGTGTGGTTAGCTTCTCCAAACGTTTTTATCTAGAGATGTTTTGTAAAGTTTAGGGTTAGGTTAGGGTTCCATTAATCAACTGTATCTTTGAACTCAACTACACTGTAAGAAAAGTTTGCAAAAATCCAGCCCAATGTATTGTATCAATATGAAGGAATTTTCAGTTTTACCTATATTTTGATTTATGCATTGTATTTGGTTGTGCTCTACAAAAAAGCAAATCATATTTTTTTATCTGTGCAAAATCATGGTCAGTACTTTTAGAGCAAATGTGTGTCAGCTATAGTAGTAAGTAGTCAGGTTTTAGATCATCTCATAAACCCAATCTTTTGACTATCAGAATAAAGTTGACTATGCCACACCACCCACAGGTTTAGTCATGCTGGCTAAGAAATGACAAAGAATTTCAAGTCTGTATGAAAGCAGGCTCTCCCTTCCACTCTATCAGATTGTTGATATGTTCAGACACACACTGTCTGTAAATATTTGTGTCTTTGAGACACAGAGCATCCAGCTATCATTTGCTTATCCTTCACTATATTCTCAGGTCAGACTGCTACTCAAAGTCTACATAAAAGTATTTTGTATTGATTACAAAAGTTTTTTTTTTTTTTTAGTTAAAAGATGGTATGCATCAACAGAAAAAAAAAAAAAATACACAGACTTATGCATGCCTTCCAAATATGTACTACATCCACCCTGTTGGTCCTGTCACATGACCTACCAACGTCCGTTACGTTGCTTCACTGCCATTCATAAATCCTCTGCTGTGGCCTCAAGGGATTGTAAAGTGTCCATCGAATGCACAGTCCAGATTCTCAGCAAAAAAATTAGGTCATTAGTGTATTTTTCGCCTATTATTTTATATTCAATTTATGCCTTTTGCCTATTATATAGTATAGAAGTATTTGATTTTGGATGCAGCAATAGTTTAGTCTGACTGCTGATTCAAACCAATATCACAGGAAATCGTACCTATTTGACAAGATGGCCATTTCATATAAAAAAACTTAACATATTTGTCAAATACACATACATTTCAGACATTTTCATGTAGCAACGGAAACACTTTTCATTATACTTCATGTACTGCTTGATACAGCGACTATATGTACAAGAATATGCACAAAACACACGTGTTGCTAACCAGTAAGCACTGCTTTAAGTCAGACACCAATCAGTCTGTGCAGCATCATGAAGTCGAACACACCTATTAACTTCCATTCATACTCAAATGTGGGAGACAGGAAATGCAAGCTAATGCATTCCAAAGTTCAAGTTTGGTGAACTTTGCCCTGACAATTCATATCACTTGAATTCATATCACATGACCAATTAAAGACTGATAGGTCATGTGACCTGTTATCTAAGTTAAAATAACATACATTTTAAATCTGCAGGAATTTGTTAAAACTTACAAATTAAAAATAAGATTGTGTTGACCGATTAAAGTCCGGCTCACACTGTGAGATTTTTCCCACGATTTGGTCGTCTGAGACAAATTTTGAAAATCCTAAAAGATTCCTATAATCCTAGGATAAAATCTGTAGTCTTTGATCGCAGGTTTGACATGTTCACCGACAGCCGATTAATGGCTGTCAGAAGATTTTTCGCACAGTCCTGCAGTGTGACTACACCTTTGAATGTCAAACTGTCTCCGTATTTCAAGACAAGCTATGATCAGAATTAATGCTAGAGAATTATTCTATCAGCCATAAACTCCGGCGCTCTCGTCCTCCTCGCACGGAATTAATCTGATATGTTGCCTTTTCTATATAAACAATCCTAAAGGACTTTAAAAAAATCGCACAGTGTGAGCCCGGCTTAGGACTATGTTTGTTTACATAGGCTATCCCTGTTCATAACCAATGTTTGCATTTAAATATTAATGATTAAAAACCCTAAAATTAATTTTTTTTCCCCCTCAAAACCCATATGTAGCTTACATAGGCTACTTTCCACTTTGGAAAAATATTTATTGCTGGAATCCAGTGTGTTGGAATCAAGTTCAGCAAGGATTTTGGATACCGATAACCGTTCCTGTTTGTCAAGTCAAGTCAAGTAAATATTATTTGTATAGTGCTTTTAACAATGCAAATTGTGTCAAAGCAGCTTTACATCGGCTTGATATAAAGCTGGGCAGCTTTACATCAGCTTTACAGTATTTAGACGGGCAAATAGTTTGTCGAAATAGTGTCATTCTCCTCTGGCCAGACAAAATCAGCAGTTTAAATCTAGGCTAAAGCAGAATCAGATGCAAAAGACTCATCTGGTTCCTGTGGTCTTGTCTTGGAGACAGGATCTTCACTGGGGATCAGTCTCTGGGGCTCATCTAGGTGTCCTGGCTGTAGAGGTCATCTCTAGGTGCTGATCCACCATCTGATCTGGATACAGTCTGGATCTGGGTGGCTATGGTGACCTCGGAATAAGAAAGAAACAGACTAATATTAGTGTAGATGCCATTCTTCTTACGATGTAACAAGTACATCAGGTGTTATGGGGAGTGTTCCCGGTTCCGGTTGACCTAATTAATGCAGCCTAACAATCCTTTAATGGATTTGAATTATAGAAATGCAATGTTTGTCGAATGTGCCATGCAGTGCAGCAGCATAGTCACCATGTATACAAAGTGATAACTGTCTGTGTTGATGATTTCATTATCACACAGTACATGCTTTACAAATAGTTGATGATTAACAATTTTGCATTGAGCACTAAGTAGCAGCTGCCATATTTACGCTGACAGGTGCACAAAATGGCTGTTGACATGTTTTGGCCCTTTCACTCTCTCTCGTAGCGGCTGAGGTGAAAAGAGATAGTTTGATGTGTGAGTGTGTGTCTGGAGGTGGGCGGTAATGAAAGACAAAGTGAATGAAGGGCCATGTCTGGTTCACAGGTTTTTTATTTCTTACTTATTTGGAGGGGAGGGACTGGAGCGAGTAGGTGTTAATTGACAGACAGCACACTGACCCGATTGATGTTTGAACAGGGCGATCATGTGGCGGAAGAGAAATCGGGGTATCACATGTGACTAAACACCATTCATTCTGACCCCTGAATTCACCCCTGACAACGAAGCAACAGACAGGCTTCAGTGAGACTTTATCTGACCGGGCCCTGGTCCTAAACACACACGCACACAATACATGCCCCAGAGGACTCCCCATTACATGTGTCCGCAGAGCTCTTTGATTATTTTTATCTGCAACAGGAAGCACCCCTCTAATAATAAACCCTCAGATCAGAGTGATGACAGATCCCAATTAGAGCAGAATGAACAACAAAGGAGAAGGAGAGGGATGTGCTTTAGTCTAATGAGTCTTTGGTTAGCCTGAAAAAAGAAATAGAGGATGATTAGAGCTTTATGAGGCAGGAAACACAACAGAAGAGTTAGGAAATGAATTAGGCACAGAAAGAGTCGGATGAGCATCAGAAGAGAGATAAAGAGGAAAAAAAGAACGCTTGTTTTCAAAGACAGAGACCTTATGAAGTATGTTGTTGCCAGTGCACTGATTAGGTGTGTCATCTATATTTGTATGATGGGAAAGGAAGTGAGTGAGTGACGCAGCTCTCTGATTGGATATCCCGCTTGCAGGCACGCATGTGACACGCCTCTTCCTCCAAACATCCTCATTCCCTTTTATTTGGTGTGTTGCATCAAATACTGTAGAGCTAAAGACTAAAAGATGAAGGTTTAGGTTTATTATGCATGTACAGTATTTCTATCGTTGAGAACAAAATATTTTGGAATGTGTTTGTCTATCTGATCAATATTACCAAAATCTTATTCTGCAAGTTTTTATCAGAGTAATAATAGAAATTGTAACGGATCAAAAAATAACAATTCAGTCTGTAAAGCTGCTTTGAAACTAATGTGAAAAGCGCTATAGAAATAAGAACTTAACTAAAAGCAATCGCAGACGCTGGTTTTACAGACTGGTTAAAGGAAAAGTTCTGTGAAAAGTTCTAAATTCAAATTATTGTTATAATTTACACCTCCTCTGGTCATCCAAACCCTTTATGACTTTTTCCCCCCCCTTGTGGAACACAAAGGAGATGTCTAGCAGAATGAACTGGCTGTACTTTTTCCTACACATTTACACAATTAATGGGAAAAGAAGCTTATAGGCTCCAAAAGAGTCCTAAAAGTTGTCTGACTTGTGCATGATATTCCAAAGCTGAAGCTGAAGCTAAATTTAAGTCTAAAAAATCTTTCCGTCAAATGTCTCAATCTCATTAATAGTGATTTGTGATCAACTCAAAACATTCAACGAAATCAAGTTAAATGTAATCACCCGTAATGTCACCACATCAAATGTTTATTATTATTATTATTGAATAATTTTCCATAGGTGTGATTTTTCTTTTAATCAAAAACTGCCATAATTTTGAAATAAAAGTCATTTTCTACCCTGATTTTATCCCTCTGATTTAAACACTCTGATCAAAAGGGATTTTTATCTGGATTTGTCCTCTTTAAGACGTGTAAGACAGTGTAAACACACAGTGCTATGATTGGGTAACATCTTTGCATATGAAAAAAGTATCACATGTGGAATCCATTGCACTGAATTGAAGTGAATAAAAGCTCCTCATTCTTTGTGCACTTTCTGTATGTTTAATCACATTCGGAACAACGTGGTTTTTTATGCAATAAAGGAACAATGCGAAATTGACCCAATTTCACTCACTCGCTTGTGTTACTAATGCATAAATAGCAATAAAGCATTTTGCGGAAAATATTGCCTGGCATATTAAAAATCACTAATCACAGATTAGACATTAGAATTAACCTGGTTACTTACTAGTTGTGGCATTTCTGTCAGGTTCATAGCTTTCTAAAAAAAATAAAAGTTACACAAGTTTCTAGAACAATGAAAAGAATCAGAACAATCAAATCTACCACACAAGCAAATAATGCTCTACTGAGACACTGCATGAAAATAAACAGCCACTTTCCTAACATTGGGATCCTTTGGAAGGCTATGCTATTTTCAGTCCATTGATCCTGGTTTAATATCTCTCCCTCTTTGGAAGGTAAGGTGTGAATACCTAAAAAAGAAAAAAAAAAAAAGAAAAGCCTTTTCAGAGTTGGACTTCTCATTCTTCAAATGTGAGTAGCACTGTGAATGAGAACAGGCTACCCATTTCACTCAGTGTGGCTTATCACAAACTGTTTGGCAATTTAAATTTGTTTATGTTTACTGCATCTTAATAAAATAAACAATTGTATTATAAAATGTGTGTATCTGATACAGGTGTCTTTTTGACATTGGTATGGGAGGAATTTTTCTACCCTGCCCAGTTCAGCCATGTATACACACTCAGACACACTGTCCACACCCCATTCACACCAACACTGACAGACAACCCCCAAATAGCAAACACCTGGACTTGACACACACACACACACATTAAAATCTCATGAGGGAAGCTTGGGGCTCAGTAGAAACATCAAACATCAGAAACTAGAGAAAAGAACCCAGCTGGAATACACAACTCAACAGTGCAGAGAGTCAGAGAGAGAGACAGAGAGAGAGAGAGTTTTGGACAGGATTAATCATTTACCTACAGCTGTCCATCACACATACAGTATATGATGCTTTTGTGAGTCTTCTGGCACTAACGTTATTAGACTTCTGACACTTAAGTTTGAGAGCATTGGAAGACTGACTCAATTATGTCATTTGCGGTGCTTTATGGCAGGTGTTTTCAAACTTTTTTGTCAGCCGAACCCCTTTGACATAAATTATTTACTTAAAGTACCCCCTGATATTTTAAGTAAATATTTCAAAAATGTAATGGCACATTTGCATGTTTAACTTAAAAACATTTATTTTTTATCAGTTTTAAATTTCAGTAATATTTATATAGCTATTGTTATTATTACACTCAGAAAATTATAAAAAAAATCATATTACTTTAATTTCCTTTTTTTCCACAATAATTCTTTAAATACAGGGTTTTCCAAAAGTAGAATAATTTTTGTAAATTTAAGATTTTACATTTACATGACAATTGTATAAACCTGTAACATTTATTTGCAAAAACTTTTTTTTATTTTTTATTGCAGTAACACAGTTTTGCATCTGGCTGTACATCTCCAATAGTCATAACAGATAAAAGCTCTAGACATTGAACACTGGTCACAGAAACCATATGAATGGGCAGGCAAAACAATAAATACATAAAACAACATTGTCATGAATATTAATTTCAAAAACAATACCTACACTTATCACTATCAGTATCCACACTACACTTACACAGATCATACAGCCACACAAATTACTTCACTCGAAAGCTGATCTGTAGCCTTTTGTTGATACACTCACTCAAACACTCAATCACTCAAACACACACACACACACACACACCAACAGACACTCATGTAGTGACCACAACAGATTATCGATCCACTACAGTGGTAGTGATCAAGGTTGTTCTCAAAGTGCTGGCTTCTCCAACACTAGTTTACATAGATATACTATATATTTCCAGCTCTGACACTGTAAACTAAATCTACATAAAACTGAAACAAATGAAACAAATCGAATTGTTATATTTTGAACCTATGTACGATAACAAATAACTGTGATCTATATGTTGTTTTCTTGTGTGACCACAATCACAAAGGAAGGGTTCAGCGTATGCACACTATATACGAACAGCACAGCTCATCTTCACTATGGGATATACACACACCAACAGCTTTCTTATATCCTACTTATCACGTTGCGCAAAAAAGTTTTAATTTAATTTATTTTAATTTAATTTAATTTTTTTATTAATTCGCTAATGGTTTACACTCGTAGGCATACCCTGTGCCAACTCACGAACTCCCTGCAATTCCCTCACGAACCACCAGGTGTTCACGAACCCCACTTTGGGAAACCCCGCTTTATGGTATATACATATATATATATATATATATATATATATATATATATATATTTATTTATTTATTTATTTATTTTATTTATTTATTTATTTATTTTTTGGCGTTATTTGCTTGCCACAACTCTATGATTGATTGAACTCTTTGCAGAATCATGGGTAATATAGTTTTTTACCAAGAATTCCACTGTTCTTTGAAAATAGGTTGAAATAATGTGAACTGATTGTTTCAACAGAAGCATGTACAGTACCATTGATTAACAACCTCAGAGCTTGTATATCTGACTTTAAATGTTTATAAATTATCTTTAAAAATCAATTTTCCAACAGAATTTTTACTTCCAGAACCCAGCTGTTGCTATAGATACTGAGAGTTTATTTAACATGGTGCGATTGCTAGGGTGTTATGGGTAGAAAATTACTGGGCCATATTAAGAAAGCCCACTTCCACTCTCTTTGATATTCTGGTCTCCAGATATGGCTTGAGTGCTTCCGTCAGTGTTAGTATATGTTTTTTTTTTAAATTGTTTAATTGTCTGCCAGGTGAAAACTGTCAGTCTGATTGCGTAGAAAATTAATAGCATAGCTCTATTCAACATGCCGCCCAGTATAAAGTATCATTTATACCCACAGCACCAAAGTTTAATAGTTAGGGTTAAAGATTTGCTTGCCCTACAAGCTTCACTAATAATAACAATACAGAGCAGAGAGACAGATGACACCCCCTATGCTCTTTATCTGCAGTGCTTATTCAGATGTGTGTGTGACTGCATGCTCTCGTTTGGCCATGTGTGTATATAGAACAGTATGGCAGTGGGATATCACAGCTGGCAGAGATCTGAAAAAAGCTTTCAGAGTTACTTACTCTAATCCAGAAGTACAGAGAGGCAGAAAGCATGTGTTTGAAAGATATAAAACTTACACTGTTATCACTTAGCAGGATTAATCAAAAAAACATTATTAACCCAACACAAACTCTTGGGGCACACCACTATTTAGACTGCTTATGTAGTTGTAACTAATGAGTATTTCTTAGTTGTCTGTTACAGCTATATAGCGGAAAAATAGAGGAAGAAAAAAAGACAGAGCAATTTGAGGAGAAAATGTCCTGGTTCAGTTAGAGGACAGAAACTTTTATGCTGGTATTCGTGAGAGAATCATATTCCAGTGAAAAGGGGGCAAGGGAAGAACAGGTTTATTCCTGAATCATCAATCATACAAGGAGCAATTACTTTAATAATGCAACTGCTAAAAATATTGAGCACCGTGTGAAAAAAGGTGTGTATGTGTATGCATGTGTAGGAGATAGAACAATGTCTTAATATGCCTGTCGCAGCAGGTGTGAGCCCTGATGAAGCTCAATGTCCGCCGGACTTGGTGAAGAGTGAGAATTGCCATTTGGTATGTGTGTGCGGTAATAGTTGTGAATATGATCCCACTGAGCTGTGTAGTTCTAAGAGGCTGTGTTGAGGTGTCATAGTACAAATAGCTTCCATAGCAACAACCGTAGCCGCTGATTGTAATCCCTCTTTCATGCTGACAATCTGATACAAGTTCTGATGTGAGCTGGTAACTAATTAGTGTAAAAGATGATCTTTTAATGATCACAGTGTAATTAGAGGATTACAGCAACAGTTATTATAGGCCTGCCTGTTTATGTTAACGGAAGGCAAGTAAACCTACCTATCTGATAACAAACTTAAAACACCAGAACACCCTCATTCGGCTTGAAAGAATGGAGAAAAACTTTTATGGACCATAAACTGTAATGTTTAAAGTTCCAAAAGGCTGAACGTAAATACAAAATAGACAAAAGGACTTAGTGGATTGCCGATGCAGACCTAAATAAAACTCCTAAAAAGGACATAAAAGAAAAATATTAAGGCATTCAAGTGACCCATACTTGGAAATAAATGCACAAATGCAAATTATTAGGTGGATGAAAACAAGAGAGGAAAACTTGCAAAGCAAATGAAACGATTATATAGATAGATATAAAAAGTGTAACTAATAGTAATGAACAATATATTATTAATGTCATTATTTTGGAGTTCTGTGTAATTAACAATTGATATGGTGATTCACTTTATTAGCATATGTATAATACCATCACTTTACAGTAAAGTGTCAATATTTGACCACAGTTTACATGATTTAAAGTTCTAATCTGAAATAAAGCAATATACCAACAAGCTGTGGTTTACAGGAATTTTAGAACAACTAAGGGGCATTGTTAGGCTGGTCGCAGGTTTATTGCTTTTATAAAGCTATGAATTGAATTATAATCCTTCTGTCAAGCAATATAGCTCTTTAGCAATATTTAGCAGAATAGTTGCAAAGCAATACACAGACACAGTGTTGCAGTAATATTGAAGTCCTAAGCCTCAAATCCAGATAAGCCAGTCATAATCAAGGACCAGAATTTTTCTTTATATAACAAATATTTTACCCTGAATATTTTTACATGGATAATATCTCTGTGCTCAATTAGTGATTGATTTGATGAGTTTTTGTGTGTTTGTTTTGTTTTGTTTTCTGTTATACACTGAAGCTGTCTATTTACTTTCACGCTGCATTACTATGATGCCTAGACACACTGTTATGATAGAGTGTGTGTATATGCATTTATTAATGCGTGTGTCCTGCAGTTAGGAATGTTCAGTATTTTTTAGCTCATGTGGGTGTGGGTTTGAGAATGTTTGTGTGTATTTGTGTGCATGTGTGTTTGCAGGACAGTACGCTGTTTCAGCTGTAGGTTATTGTCGCACTGTGATTCTCCCTTACTGAGAAAATATTGTGGTACATCTGTTCACACTTAGCCTTACCACACACACATATACACACATGGAGAGATTAGAGATCAGATGAGAATCTGAAATACTTTAGGGTGTTTTTAGTGAACTGAGATGAGAAATTATGATCCTAGCATTCAAACATCATTAAAAATCAAATGGCCATATAAAACGCAGATTCACCACACTGTAAAAAGTGAAAGTGTGAAGTTGTTGCCTTAATAAGCAACCCAATCTGACCCTAAAATGTGTTTTTGTTGGTGTAACCTAATGAAGCCAGATTGATTCTCATAAATAATATGTAAATAATATTGTCATAAAAAAATGACAGTGCAACACACACACACAGACAGACACAGACACACACAGACAGACACAGACACACACACACAGACAGACAGACACAGACAGACACAGACACACACAGACAGACACACACACACACACACAGACAGACACACACACACACACACACACACACACACACACACCAGAAGGTATAGTGAGGACCTCACATGACAATGGCTTTCAAATATTGAGAACCATGCACTTTAAATGTCCTCACAATTTTTCCCCAACATTTGCACTTTATTTATGAAGACATTTTGAAAATTTGTGTACAGAATAATAGTATAGAACAATATGTTAATTAATATGTTAAGTACTTTGTAATTAGACATTACTTTTGTATACATTTATATATATACATATATACATGCATATTTTTGTAAGATACACTTTTAGCAGTGTAGGTTACAAAAATGTGGCCCTCACAAGCATGGCCAAACCTGCACACCCACACACACACACACACACACACACACACACACACACACACACACACACACACACACACACACACACACACACACACACACACATGCTCACAAATGTGAACTTTTCCCATTTGCATTCATCAAAACCATTCCCGCCTTTGGGGTCTCAAACTATAATGCCTATTCAACAGAAATCTAAACCTGTTTCTTCATTTATTTGTTCTTATGTTCATCAATGTGATAAATTTATTCTAATCATTCTTATTTACAGTTTTGCACAGTTTTAACCATGTTCTCATTCAGAAAACACAAACACACAATATAATTAACTCAAGCATCAAAAAATGAACTCAAACAGCACACATTTATCTCTGTGTGAACATTAAGTAGCAAAACTGATGACACACAGGTCAGAATCTCAGGATGATATGCACAGGAGCACAAGTGATTATGTGTTTTGATTATGAATCCTGGTTGTGGGAGACTAGGAGGAATAGGAGGAGAAAATAAAAATAAAGGGGAAGAGGTCAAAGGTCATTTGCTCCTGATGAAATACAAAACACTATAGTTGACCATGTTCTTCTGCATGGACTGACCATGAGGGAAGCTGACCTGCAGGCTCATCTACAAGGTTTCAATACTACTTACACATACAATATTATTACAGTACATAGCAGCAGTACTTCAGATGAGAGAATGCTCATTATTCTATGTACAGTAAAAATTGTAGCACATGATGTACATCCTCAAACTCATTACTGTTGAATTGATTTGTAGCCAAGTAGTCCTTACATGTACTCTATTTTTGCAGAACTGAGAGACGACTGTCCAGGGGAGGCAGAGAAGTCTTTTTCAGAAGACTAAGAAACTGCAATAACAAATAAGGGTACTACAGTACCAATACTGTAATGTAATTTAGCTGAGGATGCTGAATAAATAAATGAATTGATTTACTTATTTACAGTAAATGACAGTATATTCCAGTGTGTGTTTACTGTATATTCAGTTGTTTGGTCTTTGAACTTTTCTCTTCTAGTGCTTTTCATCTACTGTAAGATATCTTTACAGTCGTGTAATGAAAGTAAACTTTTCTTAAAGTTTATTGCTGAATTTTACTGTATCTACACCCCTTTATTTATGCCGTATACTATAATCTATACTATATTCCTATTTCCCAAAAGGAGGTTTTTGTGACAGTGTTTTGAATTGATCTCACTAGTGTTCTCTAGACAGGAAAGTAGTCTGAGTATTTGACAGGTTTGTGTATCATCTGAGGCCAAAGTTTGAGTCTGACAAAAGAGAATATGTTTTTGACTAAACTATTTGATTTTGACCTGGAAGTTTGAAGTTTGCACAAGCTAATTTTGTGTGTAATTTTGAGATTGTGTTTATAGTTGTGAGAAAATGGTGAATTGTTTCATGAATTGTGTGTTAGCAATCAAGAAAAACTGTAATAAAAGAGCACAGCCAGTCTCTTGTGTCACCTAGGACCAAGGCTGCATCTGTGTGCTCAAAAATACAGTACAAAAAGAAATGTGAAATAGTATTAATACTATTTAAATAGCTGTTTTCTATTGCTATACATTTTAAAATGTAATTTATTCCTGTGATGCACATCTTAATTTTCAACATCATTACTCCAGCTTTAGTGGCATGACTCTTATTTTGATATTACGCTCCATTTTCCTTTAGTTTCTGTTTCTTTTTCTATGGTTTCTGATTACTTCTTGTTTGTTTATTTTGTTACCGATTATGTTCTCTTTCACTCCTCAGTATTCCCCACATATTTAAGTCCTGTGTTTGGCTCTGTTCTTTGTCCAGCATTGTCTTGTTTAGGTAATGCAAGCTGTTACGTTGTCCTGTTATTTCTATCATTCCTGGATTATTGTGTTTTGCTTGATTAGAAGACTGCTGCAAGTCTCTTCCTCTGTTCAACTTTGCCTTGAATGTGACAGAATACTGGACCAAAAATTTACTTTTTAGATCTGCCGTGCCTCACCCACTGCTTAGTCTGAATATTTTTCCACAACAGTCTCACTTAGCGATCCAAGGCACACCTGTGCGTGAATGGTCCTCTTTTGTGGAGTGGATTCAGGCTAACAACAACTCCCCTCTCATCCCCCGGCCTCACTGAGGAGCCAGCCCCATTCCAGACCCAGAGTCCAGCCAGCTGTCCTACAAGCCAATCACGGGCATCCTGCCAGAGCCCACTGCAGACACAGTGCCGGGTCCATCAGTCCCTGGACTACACTGGGCTCCCTCGTTCCAAAGTCATCAACCTGCCTTCACCGTAGACTTCCAGTTCTCTAGCTGTGCTTCTTCCCTCCTTCCCTCTGGTTCCACTGGGTTTCTCCGTCCCTCCGGCTCAGCCTTTGTCCTCAGTCCCATCTGCTCCACCTTGGCCTGCTGAGCCCCTGTTTCCACCTTGGTCCTACAAGTTTGTGCCTCCAACTCGGCCCTCCAGGTCTCCGTTGTTACCCCAGGGTTCCATCTTTTTGGCTCTGCCTGGGTTTCCACCACTCCTGGCTCCATTTAGTTGGGCAGGGTCTTGGCTCCACTCTGGCTCTTTCTTCCATCGGGTCCACCGTAGGCCTTTGCACTGGCTGTGCGCTTGGGTTTCTATGGTTTCTGATACTATGTTTGTTCCTATAGTTACTGATTTTGTTCTCCTGCCTTGAACTTGACAGCAAAATGCCCAATTCTAATTGAAGGATGAATATTCTAAGGTGTGCAATCACCTTCCAGGAAATGCACAGCTATGAATTACTTCTAGGTCTGTTTGGAACGCATTACAATTCCAAATCCCTTTTCCAAATTATTTAAGTTAAGATTAAAAAGTTTAGGTCCTTACAACCTAAAACAGCAAAAGAACCAAAATCAAAGACACTGACCAAGCAAATAAATTTGGCCAACATATGGTCACGTCAAGTCAATATTATTTGTATAGCGCTTTTAACAAATTGTGTCAAAGCAGCTTTACATCGGCTTAATATAAAGCTGGGTGGCTTTATATCAGCTTTACAGTATTTAGACGGGGAAATAGTTTGTCAAAATAGTGTCATTCTCCTCTGGCCAGACAAAATCAGCAGTTTAAATCTAGGCTAAAGCAGAGTCAGATTGTGCAAAGGACTCAACTGGTTTCTGTGGTCTTGTCCCGATGGCCGTCTAGGAGTCAGGGTCTTCACTGAGGATCAGTCTCTGGGGCTCATCTAGTTGTCCTGGTCTCCGCTGACGTTCAGGGCTGTAGAGGTCATCTCTAGGTGCTGATCAACCATCTGATCTGGATTCGGACTGGATCCGGGTGGCTATGGTGACCTCGGAATAAGAAAGAAACAGACTAATATTAGTGTAGACGCCTTCTTCTAACAATGTAACATCGGGTATTTTGGAAAGTGTTCCCAGTTCCGGTTGACCTAATTAATGTAGCCTAACAATCCTTTAATGGATTTGAATAATAGAAATGCGATAGTGTATTATGTGTAAGCTAGGTTAAAGAGATGGGTCTTTAATCTAGATTTAAACTGACAGAGTGTATCTGCTTCCCAAACGGTGTTAGGTAGATTGTTCCAGAGTTTGGGCGCTAAATAGGAAAACGATCTCCCGCCGCAGTTGATTTTGCTATTCTAGGTATTATCAAATGGCCAGAGTTTTGAGATCACAGCGGACGTGAAGGACTATAATGCAGTAAGAGCTCACTCAAATACTGAGGTGCCAAACCATTCAGGGCTTTATATTGTAATTAGCAAGATCTTAAAATGTATGCGATGTTTAATAGGGAGTCAGTGCAGTGTTGACAGAACCGGGCTAATATGGTACTTCCTGGTTCTAGTAAGAACTCTAGCTGCTGCATTTTGAACCAGCTGGAGTTTGTTTATTAAACGTGCAGAGCAAACAACCAATAAAGCATTACAATAATCTAGCCTCGAGGTCATGAACGCATGAATTAATGTTTCTGCATTTGACATTGAGAGCATAAGTCGTAATTTAGATATATTTTTAAGATGGAAAAATGCAGTTTTACAAATGCTAGAAACATGTTTTTCGAAGGAAACATTGCTATCAAAAAGTACGCCTAGGTTTCTAGCTGATGACGAAGAATTTACAGAGCAGCCATCAAGTATTAGACATGGTCAGTGCTGTCCTGCAATTGACTTTTAGGGTAATATAGTTTGCAAATGAAAAGCTAAATAACATTGCTCAAAGAAGATAAATTTACAGTTTCTCTATTAATAAGGGCGTTGCTGCTGAACACTGCTGAGAGATGCAAAGACTCTTCGGGTGTGCATTATTTTTCAATAACAGCCTGTCATCAGTAATTCCTTACACACACACACACACACACACACACACACACACACACACACACACACAGTCACACACACAGTCACACACAAAACACACATTGACCCCCATGCATTGTGTGTGAAGGGTGTCACAGCAGAATGACCTTCCTTATTTCAGATGTGGTAACTGTATCTGCGCTGACCCCTTCAACCTTTCCAAAGCTCACCCCCTGCCATCTCTGACTCTCTCGCACACATACGGCTGGGGCAGCCCAGTCCCTTATTTGTTCAGTATGCAGGACTAATTTTATGCATGTAGCGAGTGCACAAGTTGTGCGGCTGACCGATCTCAACCCTCGGCTTACCTTATGGAGTTAGTTACTGTCACACACAGTTCAACCCTGACACTACCAATCCAATCATGCGCTCTGACAAAGAAAGGGAGAGAGAGATCGCTTTAAGGGTTCCAATGTCTTTCCAGCCAGTGTCTCACCCCCCTGTTTAAAGCTCTGATCCTTATCGTAATTAATTCAATAAACCCGCAATGTGCCGCCAACCTCTTAGCCCCTCTGTCAGACATGGACATGGATAGACTTTCACTATTCATGTCTGTATGCTTGTGTGTGTGTGTGTGTGCATACAAAGCAAACTGCTCTCTGTGAGGAGTTTTCAGTTCGGTGTATGAACTAGCATCTTAGCAATTGTATCTGAGTGTGTTACTGGAATCTGTGTCTATGTGCACGTTAATATCAGGGATAATCAAGAACAGACTAGGCACAAACCTTTTTCTTGCAGTAGGGCAGAGTATAAAGGTTTTACAGTTGTTTAAGACTTTAAAAAAACTCACAGAGGTTTCTCATTTAAAACTTAAAAAAAGGGAAATCCTAAGCCAAGTTCATTGTCACTGCAACAGTTTTCAGTGTGTGTTTATGTGGGTCATGTTTGGACCTCCTCTTTATTTGAAATAATTTTATCTGCATAACATAACTGTAGTTTTGTAGATAAACTAATTAGCTAGATTCTAAGTGACATGAATGAGTTTTATAATGCTTTAAAATTTTTACATGAGTGTTTTCCTATGAATGTGAGTAGACACTTTCACACAAATATGAGAGTGCGCCTCAGAACCCAGTGAGCTGACTTGCTGTCTTGCTACGTTTACTTCAAGTTAAAGTTACTGTAATTACCGTACAAGATGGTAATCCATAGATTATGCTCTAGACCAGCTGTTTGCGTCCTCAGAAATTATTTGTTCCTACCACAGTTCTCATAATGACAGTGGGTTTATGTATCTTAGTATCTACAAATTCCCATAATGCATCATTGCAATGATCAATATACTATAGTTTTTACAGTAGTTAATTCAAATGGTTTTAAAACCCTGTCTTTTTACATAGGATTCACATTCACAGGCTTCACAAAAAGCTATTAAGATAGCTATCAAGCACCCTAGGTTTTGAGACACAATCAAAATTTTGGTTTAATCACACACACAGCACTTACCGTTTCAATCTTCTTCCAGGATTTTAGTGCACTACCCATGAAGTGCTGATTGATGCTCTGGTAACCAGACTCACCAGCACCTGGCTTAATCTGCACGCTTCGCACAGGTAACTAAACACTTCAATGGCATTAACTATTTCAAGGAAATCAGGCAGCACAGATGCATGCAGATCCCTTCATGGCTACACCAAAAGCCATTAGCTACAATAATATCCAAAGTATCAGTATAAACAGACTAAATGTCATCATAGAGATTTAAAATAATTGGAAAGGTAATATGGATGGACACAGTACAGAAGCAAGAGGTAGGTTATGTTTTGCTAAGACTTTTTTAATGCTGCAGGTTGTGTGGGTAAAGATTGGAGAGTGCTACCCGTAGAGGAGAGTTGGATTTGTTCAGGGCTCAAAAGAGCTTACAAATAGTTTAAGTTTAGGGTTAGCAGGGCCACCTAAGGCATAGTAAAAAAAAAAAAAAAAGCAAAGCATTTATGTATTTTGAGAAATACTTATTTATTTATTTATTTATCTAAGCAGCTGAAGTCATTTATATTTAGAGGTCTTACTAAAAAATGTGAGCATTACTGCATTATCATTTATTTGCACATTAGCAGCATTTTATACACTCTGTTTGCATATAATCTACAAAGTAAAAACTATGGATTTACCAAATGAAAGGTGTAGCAAATTCATTATTAGAAGACAAGTGAGAATGATGGGAATCAAATCTTGTCACAAAACAGGGCATCAATCAAATACAAGTTCAGTGTGATGTAACTATCCTGCGGTCACCATTTATTACATTTCAGAGCATATCACGCTATTTACCACTGACCTTCGGCCCCGCTGGTGAGTCAGAGTGACCTCCATTGAATAGGGTAGGAAAAAGGGTTTTCGGGGGGGGGGCAATGCACTCAGGATATTTGACCAGAATTTGCCCTCTGCCGCACCCCCGCCCGCCCTGTCCTCTCCGTTCCCCCTCAGATCAGTCAAATTGGATCAAGATGACACCAATAATTGATTCAAGCTGCAGTCGCGCTCAGACCCAACGATCCATATCTGAGTGCGTTTGTAACTGGTGTCTGTGTTCACAACGTTCCATCGTGGCTCCATGCAGCCCAGTTTACCTTGGCTCAGCCCGGCTATCCTTTCAGCCTGATCTCCCTCAGAGAGTCATTGCGCCATTACATCATGAGAGGAACGGTGAGGTTACAATTTTCACAGATATTTGGGAAATTATAGCTCCATCTTTTCATCAGCTTTTCACTTTGCACAAAAAAAGCATGTTTTCTAGAAAATTGACAGTTCTGGTCACCGGATGTATTGGGTTGCTGAAGATAAGCAAAGAACTGAGAGGGAATTTTGGAACTTTGAGCGCACAGAGATACAGTGACGTTAACAGATATAAATACTAAATTGTACTTTAATATATTGTATACCATGGCACTGAATTATGACCATTATCAGTTACCTTTAGCTTTACATGATACTCCAAGGTACATCAAAGAAAACCATGGTACATGTCCTAAAACATTCAGCATGGTAGGTTTTAGTACTATTTTGAATATCAGTTCTGTGTATGTAATCTAAGGCTATGCTCACACTGAAAGCATTAGTGCTCAATTCTGATTAATTGTTCAGAACTGATTGTTTTCATTTGGCTGTTCACATTATTTATTTAATTTTTTAACATTTGGTCAATGTGAGATTTCAGTGTGAACTGACCTTTGCATATGCAAAAGAAGAATAACGAGAGGGCATGCAGCATGCTGTCAGACTGAAGTAAACACAGAGGCCAATAGTGATGTGCCACGGAAGCCAGGAAATTTGTGAGCATGTGATAAGGAGGATGAAGATGAGGAGAAAAACTTGTAAATATTTATTTTATGACCCCTTTAGTTCAGGTTGTATTGAGCTGCCACTGTAATACTTCAATACCTCACTCACTGTCTTTCCACTGACTACCTCTACAACTGTCCAGTATGTAACATTTTTAGAGTAACTCCCATCAGCACAGAATTATGACAAATGTTGATCCAGAGTGACGTAAAAGAATTTGCATGAATTCCGATATGACTGTTCAAACTGAGGTCGCATTGCAAAACGTTTGACCTGTACTGGATTTAGAACCACATATGGAACTGGTCCAAAACCGGAATCAAAAAGATCAAATTCCATGTGGTTTGTGCTGTTCACACTGTCATGAAAAAAAGAAAAAACGATCTGAGTCACATATGAACAAAAAAATTGGATTTGGGCCTCGTTTTCCAGCAGTCTGAACACAGCCAGTCACCATAAGAACTGGTACAACATGAAACTTAAGTGCTCTGACAAGAATTGTAACTCTAGTTGCTCCAGTGATAGAATAAATAACCGAGACAGAGTTCACATGGTCTGTATAGATTAGCTTGACAGTATTTGTTCTGAGTTTTAAATATTTTCCCACCTCTAATTAGCAATTTTCAGCCTGCTTGGGTCCAAGTAAAATGTTTAAAGTTGTAATGAATTTAATACAAACAATAACAGAGTGAAGAGAGATATGAGCATGCTCACACACACCGTCAGACAGACACACACATACAGTAACACAATAAGAGAGAGTGAATGTGCAGTCTTAACTGGCAATGACATATTTATTTTCATTCCACATGTAGACTACTGAAACCTTCATCACCCTGCGCTGCTTCCATAACCTCGTGCTAACACATACAGATACACACAGAGAACTGAATCTGATACACAAACACAAAGCACTAATTAACTGTGAATAGATACATGTAAAGACCAGGGCTAGTTGTTATACTATTTACTTTCCATGGCTTTTTTTTAAAAGTCAAATCTTGAGAAAAAAAAGAAAGAAAGAAAGGAAGAAAGAAAGAAAGAAAGATATTGAACATTTTCCCAATTTTGCACAAGAAAATATATTGATGATATTAATATATTGAATTCAACAAATGTTCACCTTTTGTTCACAACTGCCTTAATAGAGGAGCATTTTAAAAGTATGAAGCACAAAACAATCCATGAAACATCAAAAAGCAACATACAAAAATATCAAACTGCAGTTCTGGACAATGAAAAATAATGATCAATTGTATGAAATTAAACACTTAAAATAAAAAAATTGCATGCCATTGTGTTTTTTTTTCTTCCTTTTTTTTTTTTTTTTTTGGTATTGTGCTCATTTTATGACAATGACCAAAATACGAAATTAGAATTTTCAGAATTAATCAGAATTCACAAAATTATTTAAATTTAAGACAGAGTTGAACTTCTGTTGAAATCATATATACCACTTCTGAGAAAGCAAGCTTTTATGCAATTGGATGTTTGACTCAACATTTTAACTAGCCCTGCTCTGCAATATATTTCTATGTATGTGTTCAGAGTGACGATCTTTTGCTGCTGCAGTACACATGGTCTATGTGTTCTGTTATCAGATGATGTGATCAGGGAGTAACACAGCACTAAGTGATGCATTTAATTATAGTTCACATTATCTAACCCTGAAGCTCAGAGAGAGCTACAGTACATACACACACAAAGCCACAATAGCTGGTTTCATTCTCTAAGTTACCATGGAAAATAATCAAATTTCCATCCTCTTCCTAATATGTAGGATTTTTTGATTAAATGGTTGGCGATAGCTAAAGTGACTAACATGTTAGATAATATGTTGTAAGCATGCACTGAGGTTAAAGTGTATTCTTTCACTCGCTTTTATAACCTTAGGCAGACACATTCTACAAATAAACTGAAGACAATAGACTGAATCCACAACCAAAATAAAACCACAAAAAAATGTGGATTTTAAAAGCTTTTAACACTAGTTGACATACTGTATTTACATTAAAAATGTATACCAAATTTGAGCTGATAAACTCATGGGCCGCACTCCGACACGCAGCGTGGTTACGCTTTGGAGGACCTGAGTTCAAATCCCAGCTCGCGGTTCTTTATGATCCTGTCCCCCGACTTTGTTTTCTGTCCATTCTCTTCAAAATTCTGTCTGAATAAAGACAAAAATGGCAGATATAAACTTTTAATCAAAGCGATATGTAGTGCATTCAAAGTATAGCTACATTTTACCAGTATGTGTGTTACCTGGGAACTGAACCAATGACCCTAGTGTTGCTAGCACACACAGTTTATTTACATGAGTGTGACCTCTCACCTCAGTATCAACCAGAAAAAGCATAATAATTTTAGTTTTTTTTTTTGTTTCTAAACTGTTGTGTTTATGCCCTGCCTTAAGTCTTTATTGTTTTTTTACGTCATGGTGCAGTGCATTCAAATGCTGATACCACAACACAAAGACCATATCCTTCTATTGTGCCCCCCTCTCTCATTCACACACACACACAAACACACACACACACACACACACACAAACACACACACACACACACACACACACACTATCTCTCAGCTCTAATCTACTAAATGCAACTATACTGTAAAGCATGAACATATTAAGATATTATAAACATTAACATCATGATTTTCTGTAAAGCTGCTTTGAAACAATGTGTATTGTGAATAGCGCTATACAAATAAATTTGATTTGATTTTGACTAGTAGCACCAAATGAAAATGATCAGATATCCTAAGCATTTACACTGCCCCTTCCGTTCTGGCCTCATCTTCTATTTTTCGAAACACAGGTATTCCTCCAACTCACGCCCTTTGGTGAGTTACTTTATTCCAATGCATAATTTATTCAACACACTGATGCTCTGTTTCACTTTGATAAATCTCTATTACACAACTCTTTTGGAATACTTGATTCAGTCAGACCAATTCAGCAGTAAAATATTTTTGAATAATGATTGTTGTAAATACTCTATATGGTTGTAAATTGACTGGTCATCTAGGGAAGGTCGTTTCTGAATACTTGTGTTGTGCCTTCCGGCACACAAGAAGAGAAGAAAGACCTGCAAGTATACACAATAATATATTTACTTGGTATTTCGCATATAGCATTATAAAGTGACACAACAAGTCTATGTTTGGAATGGAATACCATCTTAATATTTTTTAAATATTCCACAGTGTTGTGTGTGAAATTAAGGTTACATTCTTTACATACAGGTGCATCTCAATAAATTAGAATGTCGTGAAAAAGTTAATTTTTTCTTGTAAGTTATTTCAAACTTTCATACATTTTAGATTCATTGCATGTAAAGTAAAACATTTCAAAAGTTTTTTTGTTTTAATTTTGATGATTAGAGCTTACAGCTCATGAAAGTCAAAAATCATTATCTCAAAATATTACAATATTTACATTTGAGTTTCAATTAATGACCATCCCTACAGTATAAATTCTGAGTATCTCTTGTTCTTTGAAACCACAATAATGGAGAAGACTGCTGACTTGGCAATGATCCAGAAGACGAACATTAACTCCCTCCACAAAGAGGGTAAGTCACAGAGGGTCATTACTGAAAGGTGTGGCTGTTTACAGAGTGCTGTATCAAAGCATATTAAATGCAAAGTTGACTGGAAGGAAGAATTTGGGTAGGAAAAGGTATACAAGCAACAGGGATGACTGCAAGCTTGAGAATACTGTCAAGCAAAGCTGATTCAAACACTTGTGAGAGCTTCTTGTGAGAGCTTCACAAGGAGTGGACTGGAGTCAGTGCATCAAGAGTCAACACGCTCAGATGTCTTCAGGAAAAGGGCTACCAAGCCACTTCTGAACCAGAGACAATGTCAGAAGCGTCTTACCTGGGCTGTGGAGAAAAAGAACTGGACTGTTGCTCAGTAGTCCAAAGTCCTCTTTTCAGAGGAAAGTAAATTTTGCATTTAATTTGGAAATCAAGCTCCCAGAGTCTGGAGGAAGAGTGGAGAGGCACAGAATCCATGTTGCTTGAAGTCCAGTGCCATGTCATCTGCTGGTGTTGGTCCACTGTGCTTTTTGAAGTCCTCAGTCAACGCAGCCATCTAACAGGATATTTTAGAGCACTTCATGCTTCCTTCTGCTGACAAGCTTTATGGAGATGCTGATTTCATTTTCCAGCAGGACTTGGCACCTGCCCACACTGCCAAAGGTACCAAAAGCTGGTTCAATGACCATGGTGTTACTGTGTTTGATTGGCCAGCAAACTCGCTTGACCTGAACCCCATAGAGAATCTATGTGGTATTGTCAAGAGGAAGATGAGAGATACCAGACCCAACAATGCAGATGACCTGAAGGCCGCTATCAAAGCAACCTGTGCTTCCATACCACCTCAGCAGTGCCACAAACTGATCACCTCCATGCCACGCCGAATTGAGGGAGTAATTAAAGCAAAAGGAGCCCCTACCAAGTAATAATAATAATTCATTACATTTATATAGCGCTTTTCTGCTTTTCTAAGCACTCAAAGCGCTCTACATTGTGAGGGGTGGTGTCTCACAATGTATTAAGTGAATGAACATACTTTCCAGAAGGCCAACATTTCACTAAAAATGTTTTTTTTTATTTGTCTTATGAAGACAAATTATTCTAATTTGTTGAGTGAATTGGTGGGTTTTTGTTAAATGTGAGCCTAAATCATCACAATTAAAACAACCAAAGACTTAAACTACTTCAGTCTGTGTGCATTGAATTTATTTCATACGAGTTTCACAATTTGAGTTGAATTACTGAAACAAATTAACTTTTCCACGACATTCTAATTTATTGAAATGCACCTGTACATTCTCTGACAACAAGCCAAAATATCTTATGCTCTCTTTCTTAATTCTAGATTAAATTTATCGTGGTTTAAGTTTTTTTTTTTTTTTTTTGGGAAAACAAGAAAAATATTATGTATAAGAAAAACATTTACAACCCGATATGGATTTTATTAATATAATTAATATATTATTTACACAAATGTAATTGTCTCTCCAACAGGACTGTAATGTAAATAATATTTAATTTAGCAAAACATTAAAATACAAGTGATCACATAAATTACATAAAGGATACAGGCTGTTTTCATAATTGTGTATATATTGGATTCTTGCGTCAAAACATTTCATTACTGTATTTGCTTTAAAACTGTGTCTGAAATCGACCACTATTCCCTTAATCACTATCTCCAGTGTAGCGAATGACATATAGTTCACTACATGAGAAAGAAGTGAGCAAACATTTGCTATTCCTTGCTGTGCATTATGGGTATTCCCTCTAAAGTGTGCATAGGCACTACACTTCATGTCGCAGTGCATTATGGGACTATGCTTTTGGACACCTGGAATAATGCACTATATAACGGGATAGAGGACACAACTTTGATTAGTGCGCAACTTTATATAATGGAATTCCAGACTCAAGACACAAGTTATTGGCTAACACAGATTGTTTATTGCAAGAATGCAGCAATGAGCACAGAACTGGTAAGTAACAGAGTCCCTCTGTATTACCAGGCTGGTTGGAGATCATGAGCGGGAGTCTGTGATGGTTCATGGAGCACACTCCTCTTGACTGATTGTGGTCTGTACACAACGGTGACAGATGAAGGAGCAGGGAGACTTCAGGGAGGATCACACGGAGAACGCAGGAGAATATCACTTGAAGGTAAGTAGAGCAGATAGGTAGTCCAAAGTTGTAAGTGAGACCAGACAATGAGTGAGTAAGAGTTGCTTGAGTGGAGGTGATTCAGTAATCAGTTGAGAGTGAGCATTGTAAGGAAATGACGATGGAGTCTGGTGAATCCGAGACCAAGTTTCTGCCTTTCTCACACAGAAAAACCTACTGGACAGCAACCGGTCTGGCTTCAGAAGACATTCAACCGAGACTGCCTTGCTCTCAGTTGTTGAAGCCCTAAGACTGGCAAGATCGGCTTCCAAATCTTCGTTACTTATCTTGGTGGATCTGTCCGCTGCTTTTGATACAGTTAACCACCAGATCCTCCTGTTAACCCTATTAGAAAAAAGAGCATCTCAGAAACCACCCTCCAGTGGTTTGAGTCTTACCTCCCAGATAGGTCCTTCAAGGTATCTTGGAGGAGTGAGGTGTCCAAGTCACAAGATCTAGCTACTAGGGTGACTCAGGGCTCAGTTCTTGGATCACTTCTCTTCTCTGTCTACATGGCTTCACTAGGTTCTCTCATTCAGAAACATGGCTTTTCATATCACTGCTATGCTGATGACACTCAACTCTACCTCTCATTCCATCCTGATTATCCAACGATAGCTGCTTGCATTTCAGCATGTCTAACAGACATTTCTTGCTGGATGAAGGACCATCACCTTTAACGCAACCTTGCCAAGACAGATGTGGTTTCAACAAAACCATCACTTCATCAATTTCACCATCCAAGTAGGCACATCAACCATTACACCTTCAAAAACAGCCAGAAACCTTGGAGTTGTGATTGATCAGCTGAATTACTACACTAGATTTGCTTTATCCAACATTAGGAAGATCAGACTCTTTCTTTTGGAACATGCTACACAACTCCTTATTCAAGCTCTTGTTCTGTCCAGACTCCAGACTGGGCTATTGCAATGCTCTCCTGGCAGGTCTTCCAGCCAGTTCTATCAAACCTCTACAATTAATCCAGAATGCAGCTGCAAGATTAATCTTTAATGAGCCTAAAAGAACGCGCTTCACACCTCTGTTCATCAACTGGCTAAACCGACCGTCTGCTAGCCACCTCATGTCACAGAAGTCGGTTAATTCTCAGCACATAGAGACTCTTTCACCTAGATATCACACTATAGGGACTGTGTCTGTTCCCCAAACTAGAAAATACAGAAAACATACAAAACCAAAGTAAGAGTAACAATTTAATTGATGTTCAACAAATAAAAAACAGATATAATACAGACAAACAAATGATAACGCTTGGCTTATTGAATATTAGATCTCTTTCTACAAAAGCACTTTTTGTAAATGATATGATCACTGACCATAAATTAGATGTGCTTTGTTTGACAGAAACCTGGCTAAAACCAGATAATGGTGCGTCATATAAAGTTATCCAAATAAACAAGTGTTAATTATAAATCCCCTGTGATGTTTGTACTGGCTACTATATGCAGGCCACCAGGGCACCATGCAGACTTTATTAAATAATTAGCTGATTTTGAACACCGTGGTATAATGAGCACACTCGGGCCCTAAAGAGAGCAGCCTGGAAAATGGAGCGCAGCTGGAGAAAAACTAAATTAGAGGTATTTCGTATTGCTTGGCGGGAAAGTACCCTATCCTACACAAAAGCATTAAAAACTGCTAGATCTGCTTACTTTACATCTCGTTTAGAAGAAAACAAACACAACCCCAAGTATTTATTTAATACAGTGGCAAAATTAACAAAAAATATAACATCAGCAGGTGCAGACATTACCCAGCAATACAGTAGTAATGACTTTATGAACTACTTTACTTCCAAGATCGACACTATTAGAGATAAGATTGTAACCATGCAGTTGTCAGCCACAGTATCGCATCAGATGGTGCACTATAGATCCCCTGAGGAACAATTACACTCATTCTCTTCTATTGGAAATAAAGAATTGTATAAACTTGTTAAATCATCTAAACCAACAACCTGTATTTTAGACCCTGTTCCATCTAAGCTCCTAAAAGAGGTGCTTCCAAAAGTAATAGATCCTCTTCTGAATATTATTAATTCATCATTGTCATTAGGATATGTCCCAAAAACCTTCAAACTGGCTGTTATTAAGCCTCTCATTAAAAAATCACAACTTGACCCCAAATAATTAATTAATTACAGACCAATCTCGAATCTCCCTTTTCTGTTAAATATATTAGAAAAGGTAGTAACATCACAACTATGTTCCTTCTTAGAGAAAGATGATATATGTGAGGATTTCCAGTCAGGTTTTAGATCATATCATAGTACTGAGACTGCTCTCATTAGAGTTACAAATGAACTGCTTTTATCATCTGATCGTGATTGTATCTCTCTATTAGTGCTACTGGATCTTAGCGCCGCGTTTGACACTATCGACCACAACATTCTTTTGAATAGACTAGAAAATTATGTTGGCATTAGAGGAAGTGCACTGGCATGGTTCAAATCATACTTATCTGAAATGAAGAGGAATCATACCAATCACAAGTGCAGTATGGAGTACCTCAAGGCTCAGTACTTGGTCCCTTACTTTTAACGTTTTACATGTTACCCTTGGGAGATATAATTAGGAAACATGCTGTTAGCTTTCACTGTTATGCTGATGATACCCAGCTCTATATTTCTTCGCACCCTGATGAAACTTGCCAATTTGCAAAACTAACGGAATGTATAGTTGATATCAAAAACTGGATGATTAGCAATTTCTTACTGCTAAATTCTGAAAAAACAGAGGTGTTAATTATTGGACCAAAAACTTTAGCATGTAATAACCTAGATCACTGTCTAATACTTGATGGCTGCTCAGTAAATTCTTCGTCATCAGCTAGGAACCTAGGTGTACTTTTTGATAGCAATCTTTCCTTCGAAAAACATTTTCTAGCATTTGTAAAACTGAATTTTTCCATCTTAAAAATATATCTAAATTACGACTATGCTCTCAATGTTAAATGCAGAAACATTAATTCATGCATTCATGACCTCGAGGCTAGATTATTGTAATGCTTTATTGGGTGTTTGCTCTGCATGTTTAATAAACAAACTCCAGCTGGTTCAAAATGCAGCAGCTAGAGTTCTTACTAGAACCATGAAGTATGAGCCCGGTTCTGTCAACACTGCACTGGCTCCCTAGTAAACATTGTATACATTTTAAGATCTTGCTAATTACCTATAAAGCCCTGAATGGTTTGGCACCTCAGTATTTGAGTGAGCTATTATCACATTATAGTCCTTCACGTCCGCTGCAATGTCAAAACTCTGGCCATTTGATAATACCTAGAATATCAAAATCAACTGTGGGCGGGAGATCGTTTTCCTATTTAGCGCCCAAACTCTGGAGCAATCTACCTAACACTGTTCTGGAAGCAAACACACTCTGTCAGTTTAAATCTAGATTAAAGACCCATCTCTTTAACCTGGCTTACACATAATACACTATCACATTTCTATAATTCAAATCCATTAAAGAATTGTTAGGCTGTATTAATTAGGTCAACCGGAACTGGCAACACTTCTCAAAACATCCGATGTACTTGTTACATCGTTAGAAGAATGGCATCTACTCTAATATTAGTCTGTTTCTTTCTTATTCCAAGGTCACCGTAGCCAACCAGATCCAGACTGTATTCAGATCAGATGGTCACAGTGAAGACCCTGTCTCCAAGACGGCCATCGGGACAAGATCACAGGAAACACATGACTCCTTTGCACAATCTGATTCTGCTTTAGCCTAGATTTGAACTGCTGATTTTGTCTGGCCAGGGGAGAATGACACTATTTCGACAAACTATTTCCCTGTCTAAATACTGTAAAGCTGATATAAAGCCACCCAGCTTTATATCAAGCCGATGTAAAGCTGCTTTGACAAAATTTGCATTGTTAAAAGCGCTATACAAATAATATTGACTCGACTTGACTGGTAGTTGATATGTCATTTCAAAGTTACTTATAGTTAGTAGAATGTCCAAAGTGGACTATCATTTCAGGTTTTGTTCTCATCCAATGGTATCAACAGGTCTGTAGACAAGGGGGGGCATTCGCGGGCCATGACCCCCAAAACGAGTTACTGACCCCCAAAACCTCCTTGCTGGACGTGATTTATTTTGAAAGCGAAAGTGAAACCAAATAAAATGGCGAGCATATGAATGCGATTGCATGCTTTCTTGAGAGTCAGCAACTACACACGATCGCAGATTGCATGCTCCTCACCTAGAAACAACCCCCCACCCCGCTCAACATGGGGGAGGTGCCCTGGTGTCGGGTCTGGGTGTCAATGTGGTCATATCGATACATTTCTAAATGTTTAGTGTCTATCAGACCCCAGCTAAGCAAGCCAAAAGGTGACAGTTGCAAAATGACCATTTGAAGAAATGGAGAAAATAAACCTTGGGAGAAACCAGACTGAAAGGGAGGACTGTTATGTCTTTGACGGTAAGGGAACGACACGGACAACCATATCTGCTGAGACAGGTTTACTGATGTTCTCACACTCTTGGAAACAACTGTGTCTCACACATGCGCAGTGCGTTACATGCGGGGGATTTCACCAAAACTTCCATAAGGTATCACATAGCTGTGCATGAACAATGCACTACATTTCCTCCCCCATTGATTTTTGACTCATAACATTTTTTTTATAATAACACTTTCTATGATTAGAACATTTGTACTAAGTAACCTTAATCAGTCCGTAACTGCAGATCTAATCTGTTTGGTGCCTTTCTTTGCCGAATTTTATATCTTCTTTCAGAACCAGGAACTGTCCTTGTGTCCTTTGGGATATGTGGTTGAGGGGCATTTGCTTGAGCCTCATTACCAGCTTCAGGAGCAAAGTCATCAGCCAATGTAGTGTCCACTGGATCTATTATATCCTGTGCATTAGATGACAGCAGATGATCCACATGCACATTTACAAGTTGATCTCCGACTTTCACTTGGTATGTTAGAGGTCCGTGCTTGTGCAGATTCACACCTGGAAACCAAACACGATGTGGATGCCTGAAGCTGCGCACGGTGACCTTCTGTCCAACTGCGAAAGATCTGAGTTTCTGAAACGGTGTGTCATGAGCCTTTTTTTGCTGCCTTTGATGTTTGAGAACAACAGCTGAGGTATTTGACTTTAGCAGAGCGAGACAGATACGAGACTGCCTTTTCAGGAACAGTTCAGCAGGTGTTCATTCTGTTACTGTGTGAGGAGTATTTTGATAGGTTAACAAAAAAATGAACCAGGCGTAATTAGGGTGATACTGACTCTGAACGTAGCCACTCCCATGCCTTCTTGAATGTTTCAACCACCCGCTCGGCTTGACTGTTTGTAGCAGGGTGATATGGAGGTGACAGAATGTGGCGTACCCCATTATTCTTTAGAAACTCCTCAAACTCCCTGCAGGTGACTGATGGACCGTTATCTGATACCAACTCCTTTGGAAGTCCATAGGCAGACCAAAGATGACGTAAGATGTTTATTGTCTTCTCAGCATTGGTCAGTTGAGTGGGGAAGATTTCGACCCATTTTTAATGAACATCCACAATCACTAAGAAGTGTTGCTTGTCAATTTCAGCTTAATCATTTTGAATACGTTCCCAAGGTGTGGTTGTCCACGTCCATGGATGAAAAGGCGCACAGAGGGGTTGTTTTCGCTCTAATTCACATGGAGTACATTTACTCACAAAGTTCTGGATGTCGTTATCAAGACCTGGCCACCATAGATATCCTCTGGCTAGCGTTTTCATTCTCACGACTCCTGGGTGGCCCTTAAATAGCTCGGACAGAAGTCTTTCTCTGTACTTTGGAGGAATGATCACTCTTGAGCCCACAGGATACAACAGGATGATTTCAGACTTTCATCTGTGACATAACTCGGCCATCCTGACAATGTCAGATCCAGCACTTTCGATAGCACTGGATTTGTACTGGTTTCTGTGGCAATATCTTTGGCACTGATCGGCAATTCATCCAGGAATGAGACTTGAAACACCATCTCCTCTGTCCCTCCTGTAGATGTTTGCTCATATGGTAATCTGGACAGAGTGTCCGCATTGGCATGATCAGAAGACCTCCTGTACTCAATATCGTAGTCATAGGCTAGTAATGTTAAAGCCCATCGTTTCATACGAAGAGCGGCCAGTGTAGGAATGGCAGATTTTGGACCAAAGATAGCGAGAAGGGCCTTGTGGTCAGTTAGCAGTTGGAACTTTCGCCCATACAAATACTTCTGAAACTTTTTCACTCTAACCCACGACCTTCAGGTTACTAGTCCAACTCTCAATCCATTAGGCCACGACTGCCCCTATATGTTGCAATCAAACTTATAGCAAAATTTTGTAGTTCTATGTGTTGTTTCAGGGTTGGCATCATCTGAGGTGCTCTGAGGGGTTGGCATCATCTCTTCTCAGGTGTTCGGTCATCTCAGATCTTTCAAGGGTTGGATCCAGACTGAAGCTTGTGTAATTCCTAGTTACCACGTAATGTCAATACCATGGCAGAAACAGAGAAACAAATAGAGACATAATTAGCGTAGCTGCTGTTCCAACCAAGTAAAAATTATTTGTTCAACCCAAGCTAAAGAATAATAATGTGCATTGGATCAGATATAACTGCAGTACAAGATTATGAGATGCATTATATGAATGCTTGGCTAAAGAGATGAGTCTTTAACAGAGATAGTGTGTCTGAACCCCGAACATTATCAGAAAGGCCATTCCAGAGTTTGGGAGCCAAATGCGAAAAAGCTCTAACTCCTTTAGTAGACTTTGCTATCCTAGGTACTACCAAAAGTCCAGAGTTTTGCGACCTTAGGGAGAGTGATGGATTGTAGCGAGATAGAAGACTAGTTAGGTGCGCAGGAGCTAAACCATTCAGGGCCTTATAGGTAAGTAATAATATTTTGTAACTGATACAGAACTTAATAGGTAGCCAGTGCAGAGACCGTAAAATTGGGGTAATATGATCATATTTTCTTGACCTGTTTATTGAAGATGCAGGACAACCACCTAGCAGTACATTACAATAGTCCAGTCTAGAGGTAATGAATGCATGAACTAGCTTTTCTACATCAGAAACAGGTAGCATGTTTCTAAGCTTGGCAGTGTTTCTAAGATGAAAGAATGCTTTTTTTGTAACATGGGAAATATGATTTTCATAAGACAAGTTGCTGTTTAATATAACACTCAGGTTTTTGAATGTAGAGGAAGTAACAGTACATTCGTCTAGTTGCAAATTGTAATCCAAGAGATTCTGTGTACTGTGTTTTGGTCCAAATCTCTGTCTTATCCAAATTTAATAGGAGAAAATTATTGGTCATCCAATCTTTTACATTTTAACACACTCTGTTAGCTTAGATAAATTATAAGTTTCATCTGGTCTTGTTGAGATATATAGTTGAGTATCATCAGCATAACAATGAAAACTAATCCCGTATTTTCTAATAATATTACCAAGGGGCAACATGTATATTGAAAATAGCAGAGGACCTAGGACAGATCCTTGACACTCCATACTTTACCGGTGATACATGAGATGACTCCCCGTTTAAATAAACAAAGTGGTAGCGATCAGACAGGTAAGATCTAAACCATCTTAAAGCCTGTCCTTGAATACCTGTATAGTTTTCTAATCGATCTATGAGTATGTCATGATGTATAGTGTCGAACGCAGCACTGAGATCAAGTAAAACTAGCAATGAGATGCAGCCTTGGTCTGACGCAAGAAGCAAGTCATTTGTAATTTTAACAATTGCAGTTTCTGTGCTATGGTCGGGCCTGAAACCTGACTGAAATTCTTCATAGAGATCATTTTTTTTTGCAAGAAGGAGCACAACTGAGCAGACACAACTTTTTCTAAAATTCTAGACATAAACGGAAGATTTGAAATGGGTCTGTAATTTGCCAGTTCACTAGTATCTAGTTGTGGTTCCCTTCCAGGAACTTCGAGCTGCGTCGAAAACGCATATGGGAACGCCTTCAGCGTGACCAGGCTCTGAATATGATGTGTAATCAGTCAAACAAGGGCGAGGCGTCACGGGCAGGGTGACGTCACGACCAGGAAGCATATAAGCACGTGCGGCGGAGCCGGCTTCAGCTTTTTGTCATTCAGCGAAGCGCTCTGTGTGTGTCAGTCTTATTTACTGTTGTTTGTCCTAGTTTTAAGTGGAAAGCATTCAGTATCATGCCAAAGCCAAGGGCAAGCTCAGGGGTGAAGCTTTCAGACCATGTTTTGAGTCGTGTGTGCATCCTTGCCCTCGCTATATCATGAGCGAGGACACACACGATTTGCGCGTGGTCTGCCTGGGTGCGGAGCACGCAAAATCGGTCTCCGCACCCGGAGGGCTCTCTTCGAGAAGGGAGCCTTCGCGAGATCCCCACGCGGTGCCGGTCCCGCTGCTGCCGAGGCAGAGCGGCGGCTGCACTCGTGGGGCTCGCAGGCTGATCTGGCTGGCGAGTGTGAGACGGGCATGTCCCTATCTCCTCCCGTATCAGCCAGATCTGGCGCCCCGTCTCTCGGTGTGGAAGCTGTCTCTTCCCCGAGACGAGGGCTCAATGCTTCGTCTCTTTTCCTCTGAGGAGGTTGATGTGACAAGCGTTCACGAGGTTTCGCCGCCTCGGTCACCCCAATATGATATAACTATGAAAGCTTTGTAAGCTGCAGTGTTTGCACAAGCATAAAATGAATAAAGCCGGTCCCGCTTCTGCCTTTAAATCAGAAAAAAAAGGCAGAGCGGCGGCTGCGCTCGCGGGGCTTGCGGAGAGAAAAAAAAAAAAAAAAGAGAAAAAGGCTGATCTGGCTGGCGAGAGTCAGACGGGCATGTCCCTATCTCCTCCCGCGCCTGATCTGGCGCCCCGTCTATCGGTTCGGAAGCGGTCTCTTCCCCCGAGACGAGGGCTTGACGCTGCGTCCTCCGAGGAGGTTGATGTGACGAGCGTTGACGAGGTTTCGCCGCCTCTCTCGCCCCAGAGAGCTACTTCTACACAGGAGCCTTCCGTTTTCCCCGATCTCCTCACCGAGGTGTCGAGATCGCGGGTGAAATTTTTTCGTCCCGGCCAGTCGTTCCCGCGGGAACTGAATGAGCGCGGGTATGCGGCGATGATGCCGCGGGTTGAACAGACGCTTGCGAGCTATCTGTCTCCCTCCACGGCATCGCCTTTGAAGGCTCCTGCTCTGCTTACAACATCTTTGGTGGGCAGAGGGTATGCACGCTCTCTAAACTCAGGTGGCTGCTGGGCGGGCGCAGCCTCCTCCGCATACCAGCTCCTCGCGCAAAAGGTCCTGACGGGCGAGCCCCAGGACCGCGGAGGGCGACCCCTACTGGGGTGGAGTGGCTTGCACCGCCGCACTCGGTGACCACTTCACCTCAGTGCCCTCCAGGGACTTGTCTGCTGACCCTGCCGCTGTTCCAGGGCACAGCCGGTCCCAGCGAGTATATTTCTCAGGTTTGTCCGCCCGGCAGCGCGGAGCCGAGAAACTCGCCTCAGCCGCCAGATTACGCGTCTCATTACGGTGCGCCGCATCGAGACAGCGGTCTGGCCGCTTCTCTGAACCCAGAGGTCAGTCTCGAGAGACTGATTCCCTTAGAAGATCATTGGGCAGCGAGCTGCCGAATGTGTCTCTTTGGGTCCTGCCTTGCAGGGTCTGGTTCATTCAGAGGTCCTGACGGGTGAGCCCCAGGACTATGGAGGACGACCCCTACCGGGGTGGAGCGGCTTGCACCGCGGCACACGGTGACCGTCTCCCCTCGGTGCCCTCCAGGGACTTGTCTGCTGACCCTGCCGCTGTTCCAGGGCATAGCCGGTCCCAGCGAGTATATTTCTCAGGTTTGTCCGCCCGGCAGCGCGGAGCCGAGAAACTCGCCTCAGCCGCCAGATTACACGTCTCCTGCCGGTGCGCCGCTTCAAGACAGCGGTCTGGCTGCACCAGAGGTCAGTCTCGAGAGACTGGTTCCCTTAGTAGAGCATTTGACAGCCTGGCAGCGGCTGCCGAATGCGTCTCCTTGGGTCCTGCAGACCGTAGCGAAAGGCTATCGTATTCAGTTCGGCAGGCCACCCCCGCCGTTCTGCGGGGTTGTTATGACTGCGGTCCGCCCCGGGCAGGCTCTGGTTGTGGAACAGGAAGTTGGTACTCTGCTGAGGAAGGAAGCCATCGAGTTGGTTCCTCCTCACGAGACCCAGTCCGGTTTCTACAGCCGGTACTTCGTTGTTCCGAAGAAGGATGGAGGGCTGAGGCCCATACTGGATCTGCGTCTACTGAACCGCTCAGTCAGAAAGCTGAAGTTCAGGATGCTTACTATCAAGCAGGTCGTGACTCAAATCAGGTCCGAGGACTGGTTTGTCACGATAGATCTCAAAGACGCATATTTCCATGTTTCCATCCTTCCTTCTCACAGGAAGTTCCTGAGGTTCACCTTTGGGGGCAAAGCGTACCAATATCGGGTTCTTCCCTTCGGCCTAGCACTTTCACCCCGCACTTTCACCAAGTGTGTGGATGCGGCATTGGCCCCCGTTGCGGCTTCAGGGCATCCGCATACTCAATTATATCGACGATTGGTTGATCCTCGCTCAATCAGAGCGGTTGGCGGTTCGGCATCGAGATGTCGTTCTCGCCCACATGAAAGAACTGGGGTTGAGACTGAACGCCAAGAATAGTGTGCTTTCTCCGGTTCTGAGAATCACTTATCTAGGCGTGGTGTGGGATTCGACCACGATGCAGGCACGATTGTCCCCTGCTCGGATCGAGTCGATCCTTACTACAGTCAGGAGAGTGCGAGAAGGCCGGTCACTCACTGTCAAGCAGTGTCAGAGACTACTGGGGCTCATGGCAGCTGCGTCCAGCGTGATACCTTCTGGCCTGCTGTACATGAGACCCCTACAGTGGTGGCTCAAGACCAAGGGGGTCTCCCTGAGGGGAAACTCACTCCGCGCTGTCAAAGTGTCACGCCGTTGTGTCCATGCCTTCGACATGTGGAGGAATCCTTGGTTCTTGTCCCAGGGCCCGGTGTTGGGAGCTCCTTGTCGCCGCGTCTCGCTAGCGACGGACGCTTCCCTCACCGGTTGGGGTGCGGTCATGAGTGGCCACCCTGCCCGCGGTCTGTGGAGAGGTTGCCACCTGACGTGGCATATCAATCGGCTAGAGATGTTAGCGGTGTTCCGTGCACTCAAGCACTTCCTCCCAGACCTGAGAGATCACCACGTGCTGGTGCGCACCGACAGCACGGCAGTGGTCTCTTACATCAACCACCAAGGAGGTCTGCGGTCGCGCCCCTTGTACAAGCTGGCACACCAGATCCTTGTGTGGTCCCAGGGCAAGCTCTTATCTCTGAGAGCTATGCACATACCTGGGCATCTCAATGTGGGAGCAGACATCCTGTCGAGGCAGGGGCTGAGGCCCGGGGAATGGAGGCTTCACCCCGAGGTGGTGAAGCAGATTTGGGGTATTTTCGGCCAGGCCCAGGTGGACCTCTTTGCGACTCAAGAGTCAGCACAATGTACTCTCTGGTTCTCGCTGACCCCTCCAGCTCCTCTGGGACTGGACGCTATGGTACAGACGTGGCCGAGGCTCCGTCTGTACGCCTTCCCCCCCGATCGCTCTGCTCCCTGGAGTTCTGGCGAGAGTGCGCCGGGACGAGGTCAGTCTACTGTTAGTAGCACCGTTCTGGCCGGGCTGAGTATGGTTCTCGGACCTGATATCTCTCCTCGACGGCACTCCGTGGGAAGTGCCCGTCAGGAGGGACCTCCTCTCACAGGCCGGGGGCACCGAGGTGCACCCTCGCCCGGAGGGATGGAAGCTGTTGGTGTGACCCCTGAGGGGGCACAGCTCATAGCTTCCGGTCTGTCAACCGAGGTTGTCGAGACCATCCTCCAATCCAGAGCTCCCTCTACGAGGAAACTGTACGCCTTGAAGTGGAGGCTCTTCACTTCTTGGTGCGGGGACCGCCAGCTCGACCCAGTCAACTGCCCCGTTGGTGCAGTACTGGAGTTCCTGCAGGCCCGTTTCTCCGCAGGGGTAACCCATTACACTGTTAAGGTCTACGTGGCAGCTATTTCGTCATACCACGCCCTTACCGGTGGCCAGTCAGTGGGTAGACACCCCCTGGTTACACGTTTCCTCCGCGGTGCGCTGAGGCTGAGGCCTCCGGTACGATCTGGCTGTGGTTCTGGAGGCTCTGTGCAATGCACCTTTCGAGCCCATTCAGGAGATAACTGAGAGACTCCTCACTATCAAGACCGTTTTCTTATTGGCTATCACCTCTCTGAGGAGGGTGAGTGACCTTCAGGCCCTGACTACGGCCTCTATTCACTTTGCGCCTGGTTCGGCGAAAGTATTCCTCTACCCCCGCGTGGGGTATGTTCCGAAGGTCCCATCGGTCGTTCCACAGCCGGTCGTACTGCAGGCCTTCTGTCCTCCTCCCTTCGGGGAGCCAGACCAGGAGAAGCACAACCGTATGTGTCCAGTGTGAGCACTAGACGCATACATCCACAGGTCCTCCCTGTGGAGAAAGCGGACCAGCTGCCCGTGTGCTATGGTCCGCCTAAGAGGGGTCTTCCTGCTACGAAGCCCTCCTCTTAGTAGGTGGATTGTGGGTGCCATGGCTTTGGCATATGAGGCCTCTGAGCTCCCCCCGCCGGTGGGAGTCAGAGCGCACTCAACCCGAGGTGTGGCGGCCTCCAAGGCCTTCTGGGCAGGTGTTCCATGCAGGACATCTGCAACGCAGCTGGGTGGTCCACGCCCCTGACTTTCGTTAGGTTCTATGACCTCGACATCCGAGCCACTCCCGGCTCCTCTGTCCTTTCGTCCTGACACCAGGCAGGGACTTGTCAGTCTGGCGGCGTTGGTATCTCGTTCCCATATGCGTTTTCGACGCAGCTCGAAGTTCCTGGAAGGGAACGTCTCAGGTTACGTATGTAACCATGGTTCCCTGAAGGGAACGAGACGCTGCGTCGCGTTGCCACACTTCCGGCATCCCTGCCAGCGCTTGCTTCATGACTTGAAGCTGAAGCCGGCTCCGCCGCACGTGCTTATATGCTTCCTGGTCGTGACGTCACCCTGCCCGTGACGCCTCGCCCTTGTTTGACTGATTACACATCATATTCAGAGCCTGGTCACGCTGAAGGCGTTCCCATATGCGTTTTCGACGCAGCGTCTCGTTCCCTTCAGGGAACCATGGTTACATACGTAACCTGAGACGTTTCTTACTAAGAGGCTTAATAACTGCCAGCTTGAATGGTTTTGGGACGTGACCTAAACATAACGAGGAGTTAATAATACTGAAAAGCGGTTCTTCTGCTACAGGTAACTACTCTTTCAGTAGTTTAGAGGGTACAGGATCTAATAAACATGTTGTTGGTTTAGATGCACTGATAAGTTTATTTAGCTCTTCCTGTCCTATAGTTGTAAAGCACTGCAGTTTTTCTTTGGGTGCGATGAATGAAGCGATAAATTTCCCATAGTCCTAGAAAAGAACACAGTTTTGTGACATTTACAGGTGTGCGAGCTTTTATAATTGCGTCAACTTTACTTTCTGTTGGATGCACTTCTTTTTCGTGAATTCTGAACCCCAAGTATTCCATTGAGCTACAGAGAAATTCACATTATGATTCCTTCATTCTCACTCCATACTGTGGAAGCCGTGACAACACTTTATTTATTTATTTATTGCCAAACACCTTAGTTGTTTGGAATTTGCTTTGGTGAGCTCATCAACAATAATAACGAACATAATATGTCCCATCAATTATAAGGAGTGAAATACAGATGCATAGACACCAGAGGAATTAAGAGCGTGAACAATCCTACAATAAGTGCTGTTCAAAAAACGTGTAGACTTAGTTTTAATTGCTCTGAGGCGTCTGCCTGAAGGAAGAGGCATAAAGAGGTGTCTGGCTGGATGTAAAGGATCTTTCAGGATTTTAAGCCTTTTTTCTACAAACGTTAGACATAAATCTCATCAAGTGGGAAGACCATAACCAATAATTTTCGAAGCAACCCGAGTTATATTATATTATTGACTGTGGAGCTATTGTCACAGGTCGAGTGGGCCAAGCTAGACTGCACCCACCCCTGAACCAGGACCACCTCGAGGAGCGTGTCAGAGGGAAGAGTCAGAGACAGAGAATAAATTTAACAAGTTTTATTTTGAAGTAAAAGCAAATTGGAAATCCTAATCTAAAATCTTCTTCCTTGTTGCCCTCAAAGATCGAGGGTGAACGGTGCTGCGACTGGAGACTCCCCCGCCCTCTTCCTCAGTGCAGACCCTGCAGCAGATGGCCGGCGAACAAGCGGATGGTCAAGTAGGTCTTTCACAGGTGGGGATGCAGTTGGCAAGTGAGCGGTCCGATAAGTCTGCCCTGGTAAGGAGGTAATTCCAACCTTCCTTCCTTCTTTCACAAGTGCGAAATTTGGGGCAGATAGATATCAGTCAGGTGCGTATACGGCAGGTACACGGTCTTATGGTGGGGTGGCTAGGGGAGTCTTTCTTGGGTAAGTAGATAATTCCAACCTTCCTTCCTTCTTTCACAGATACGGAATTTGGGGCAGGTGGATATCAGTCAGGTACGTATAGGGCAGGTACACAATCTTATGGTGGGATGACTAGGGGAGTCTTCCTCGGGTAAGGTGTGATCGGGCTCTTCTACTTTCTTTGCAACACCAGAGCAGGGCCTTCAGCAGGTACACGGCAAGCCGGTGAGTAACTAGGAAGGGGGCACACTGAATGGCGGCTCCAACACGGCACACTGTTCCCACGCTTGCTCGCAGCGGGAGCGGGCACTTCTCCAGTGCAAGGGGGTTACAAGTGGTAACGGACTCCACGTCGACTGCTGAACGGGGATTCTTCTGACACCGACAGAGTGGATATTCCAGACAGAGTGTGCCAGCCTCACGTTCGTGACAGAGGGACAGCCCCTTCTCCCAACACAGGTGACTATAAGGATGCAGCAGACTCGAAGTCGACAGGCTGCACGGGGCTCCTACTGAGACAGACAGAATGAATGCTTCAGACAAAGTATACAGTTCCACATGCGTTGAAAGGAGCGAACACTTCCCACAGTATAGTTAAGTTGCAGGGATACAACAGACTCGAAGTCGACAGGCCGAACAGGGCTTCTTCTAACACAGGCAAAATGAATATTTCAGACAGAGCGTGCCAACCTCACATTCGGGGCAGAGGGACAGTCGCTTCTCCCAGCACAGGTGGGCTACAAGGATGCAGCAGACTCGAAGTTGACAGGCTGCACGAGGCTTTTACTGAGACAAACAGTGAACATTGCAACAGGGCATCTCCTCTCCTATTAGGGCAACAGAGGGGTTAATTCAAATCCCAGATGATAATTCTTCAACATCCAAACAGTTAAAACAGATCAATGTCACAGAACTCTCACTATTGACGGTAGACCAGCATAACACAGGGAGAGTGCACGGCAAAAGGGAATGTATCTTCCACACACACGGCAATTCCACTTCAAGCATATAATGTGGGGGAAACGTCAATCATCGGCACTGCAAACTCACTTCACAAGTGCAATTTAAAGCCAGCACTCACCCTTGGGTCTCTGTGCGAGGGGCCGTGATCATCAATACTGCTGAGGATGGTTTAGGATGTCTTTCTTCACATACACAGGCAGAGTTCACCTCACCATTTTTAATGGAGGGAGAGATAAGAGATCGGTAATGAATCAATACAATCCACTCAGTGATATTTATAAACGTGATCCAAACACTCCCAGCCACATCCAATTCAGTGTCAAACACATGTAATTACGAGACTCCGTTCTCAGTTACTTAGCTCTTCTCCAATGCAAACGGGGTATTTCACTCTCCCTCTGTTGTCCCCAGGTCTCTCATCAAGCCGACACTCTCCTCTTCATTCACCCGTACTCAAATAACTGCAACCACCCAATAAAACAACTTCTCACGGGGGAGAAAAGACCAACCACAACCGCCTCTCTCTCCTGCCTTTTATCCTCTCAAATACTGACGGGGCTTCTTCCAAACTCTCCGAGTAAATTCCCCACACCTGTCGCCAATCTGTTGAGGTTGTCATGACAACAGACACACACTCAGGCCGGGGGACGGAGTTTCACTCACAAGTGTCCCACCGGAAACACTGCTTCAGCGGGAATAAGTTCCATATGCTTTTTGTCACATCGTGACACTATCAAACCCCACTATCTTTCTCTGAAAAGTTTTTTATGCTTTTCAAGAACATCCGACATAGTGGAAGCATTTACAGGTACTGTGTGTCCCAAACCGAAAATCTCCTTCCAATTTAAAAATATTTCCTGGAGCCAGTTGCGACCCATTAGTGGTGGTTTGTTTCCTTTAACCACAACCAAAGGAAGTGAACACTGATGATCTTTGTATGTCACTGCAACGTGAATCTCACCCAACACCGGGATTTTATCCCCCGTATAAGAGGTCAGATGGATAGAAGTCGGGTGCAACACACAGTCCTTCCATTTGTCTCTGTAGATGTGCTCTGGAATTAAGGGCAATGAGGTTCCTGTATCAAGCTGCGTATTAACAGTTTGGCCATTTAGTTGGAGATCAATATAAATGCTATCTGATCTATCTTGTGCAATATAGACCATGAATAAGACAAACAGTTCGTTAACTTCTGTATTCGGAGTCTCATAAACGTCTGCTGACACATACTGCGCTTTGTCAGGACGTTGGGCTTTGTGGCTTTTTTCATTATGGTATTGACATTCTGAGGATTATGATGACTTCCTCCCCCACAACGATTTATTTTATTACTTTATGCTTGGAAAATGGCTGTCGCTGGACACCTTTTTTAGTACTGTACTGAGAACTTACTCATCCTCTGCATTTTTCTCTGCCACCTGCATTATGTTGCACCTTATGCACATTAGAGACCTTCATGGCTGCTTGAGTGCTTAGCTGCTTGGTATCTTTTTGTGCTAGTTCTGATGCAAGAGCAATATCACAGGCCTTTTTGAAGGTGAGGTCCTTTTCTGACAGCAACCTTCTGTAATAGGCTTCTCCCACAAGACCACAAACAAATTTGTCCCACAGAGGGCTTGGGCTTGAAAAATGGGCTTGGGTTTGAAATGATCAGAAAGGGTCTGAGTTATTTGTGGGTATGATAAATCAACCACGTTTGCTGGCCCAACAAGACTTTTCAAGAGGCCATATTCTATTGGTCCCAAAACACTCAGAAAAAACAAACTTTTTTCACACTATCAATTTCATTCATCGCAACCCATCGCTCAAATCTTTCCAAAAATGTGTCAAAATCCTCTTTAGTATTGTCTAACTCTGGCACTTGTCCTATTGTAGCCATTTTCCCTTTTTATTTATTATTTTTGTCCGGTTTTGTTGTCCTTCTTTATTTTCCAATATTTTCTTTCATGCAGGGACTGTCTACAGACTGTTAGCTGTAAGTTTCAGTCTGTCTTCTAGATATCACTTCATTCCCCTGTGTTCAGCATGTGACCGTCAATGCCTCCATGCACTGCTGTCCAGCTGCAATCAGTTCCCTATCAAAAGCTGCTCTCGATGCTGCATTTCAATAACGCTAATTCTGAATGAAAATTCTTTGTTCGACTGGTTGTGAAGCATGTGTGTCAAACATGCCAAGAATTGGCTTAAATAACCTCGGTGAGTGACATAACTGATTTCATGCACCTGCAGGTTTTAAATAGACGTGAAACGGATATACCTTCAGGTTTCTTTGTCTTTATGTGTGTGTGTGTTGTCTCCTCTGTGTCGTGTAAGTAAAAAAACGGAATAAAGGAATAAAAGTAGATCATGTCTTGTACATCAGTTAGGAGGTGCTTGCCACCGTGTGTACAAGTTATCCCTGACGATGATCAGCATGATTATTGTTTGGAGTGCCTCTGGGAAGAGCACTCTATTGCTGCTCTTGTGGACGCTGAGTGAGCACTGTGAGTTATTCCCTATCGGGGTGCTCTGTTCGAGGCTCGCTTTCTTTCAAGAAGGGCGAGCCTCAGCGTCCTCATTAAGATCGTGGGGCTCACGCGTCGAGCTGGCTCTCTACAGATCGTGAAGTCCCCGCACCCGCGCTTCTTCAGAGCGAGACGAGGACGTGGGTTCTCGCAAATCTTTGTACCCACGATGCTGATTTATTAGACTATCATGGGTGCTAAGGCGCAGGGGTATGTGATGATGCCTCAGGTGGAAGAGACGCTCACGGGCTATCTCTCCCTGGGAGTTTTTCGTCACTCAAAAAGCCAGCCCTCCCCACTAAGCCTTGCAGAGTAACATCTTCACTGATGGGGAAGGCATTTCAAGTAGTGGGTTAGGCTGGTGCTGCCCTGCACACCATCGCGTTTCTGCAGGCATACCAGGCTGACCTGCTGAAAGACCTGAGAGTCTTTCGGGAGTATTAGTGAGGAAGCGTTTTCAGAGCTGCGCCGAGCCACAGATTTGTCTCTTCGTGCAAACAAGCAGATGGCCCGTGCCATTGGCCGTTCTATGGGTGCGTTGGTTGCCACGGAGAGACACCTGTGGCTCAACCTCACAGGCATCAAGGATAGGGACAAGGTGTCGCCTTCCGGTCTATTTGGCAACTCCATGAACATGGTTGTCACTAGGTTCCGAGAGGCCAAGAGACATGCGGAGGCTTTCGATAAGTTTCTTCTCCGCCGTGTTCATGCGTCAGGGCTGTCGGCCACCCAGCCCCGACCCAATCTGGTTTCAGTGCAGCTTGAGGTCGCAGAAGCAGAGTGTGGTGAGCCGTGCGCCCCCTTGTAGGGACTGGGGAGCGGATCTCAACAGCCGGAAAAAGACGGATCTGAGGATGATTATTTTGTCTAAGAAAAAGTCCTGAGGGTGGAGCCTGGGACCGTGGGGGTGTGCCCCCCCCGGGGAGGGGCGCGAAAGGTTCCAACAGAAAGTAGGGGCTCCTTCCTGGCACCCTCAGGGGGCCGCTGTACAATCTCCGCCGCCACTGGTGTTTCGGGGAGCAGTAGACTCCAGCAAAATGTTAGGTGTTCGGTTGCCTCCTGCCACATTTCAGGACACCGGACATCTAACATCACCCCATCAAAGCGAAGTGTCAAAACTAGTGCCCCTTTCAGAGAAGCTGGCAGCGTGGAAGCTACTGCCAAATAACTCTCCTTGGGTAGAAAGGACTGTAGAGAAAGGCTACAGGATTTGGTTGGCATATCGGCCTCCGCGTTTCAATGGCGTGGTCTCCACTTCTGCAAAACCGGAATGAGTGCATGTGTTGACACAAGAATTGCAAGCTCTGCTGAACAAATGGGCCATAGAACGTGTTCCCAGACAGAGAGTCAGGCTATTACATTACAGTCTGTATTTTCTGGTGCCCAAGAAAGATGGGGGATTGCGTCCAAATTTAGATCTTCGTGGGTTGAACCGCTACCTCAGAACTTACAAGTTCAAAATGTTGACAATCAAGATGATTGTGTCTCAGATCCAACTGTGGGATTGGTTCGTGACAATCACTCTCAAGGACATATATTTTCACGTAGAAATCTTGCCACAACACAGGAAGTTCCTGAGGTTCGCTTTCAGGGGCGAAGCTTACCAGTATCGGGATCTTCCATTCGGCCTAGCTTTGTCACCCCACACGTACACAAAATGCATGGATGCAGCACTGGCTCCTCTGCGACTCCAAGGCATCTGCATTTTAAATTACATAGATGACTGGATGATTCTGGCTCAGTCTCAAGAGCTTGCGCTTCGACATCGGGATGTCATCTTAGCTAATCTTGAATCTCTGGGGTTGAGACTCAACGCCAAGAAAAGCGCTCTCTCTCCTGCTCAGAGGACAACGTATTTGGGGGTTGTATGGGATTCGATCACTATGCAGGCACAGCATTCTCCTGCATGCGTTGAATCCATTCTAAACACCCAAAAGAACATCAAGCTAGGCCAGAGAATTACTTTTCATTACCTTCAGAGGGTTCTAGGTCTCATGGCAGCTGCATCCACGGTGGTACCCTTGGGTATCCTGCACATGAGATCGTTTCAGTCATTTCGTTTCAGATTTCATCCAAGGTCCAATCCCCAGAGGCAAATAAGGGTTACACGCCAGGGGCTACATAGTCTTTCTATGTGGTTCAGACTTTGGGTCCCACTCTAGGTCCGTGTTGTCGTTGCAAGATGCTAACGACAGACGCTTCCCTCACGGGCTGGGGTGTGGTCTTAGATGGCCGTCCAGCCCAAGGGCTCTGGAGAGGCCATCTTCTCGATTGGCACATCAATTGCCTCGAAATGATGGCTCTATTTCGGGCCCTGAAATACTTCCACCAGCAGTTGAGAGGCTACCATGTCCTAGTGCGGGTGGACAACACGGCGGTAGTCTCTTACATAAATCACCAGGGCGGACTGCGTTCACGCTGCCTGAACAGGCTAGCGCAGCAGGTTATGCTTTGGGCACAGGACAAGTTCCTGTCCCTCAGGGCGATTTGCATCCCCGGGCATTAGTAGTCAGTCAAATCTGGAAAAGATTTTACGAAGCAGAGGTGGACCTCTTTGCTTCACAGGAGACAGCACAATGTCCCCTCTACTTCTTTCTGACTCCTCCAGCTCCCCTGGGTCTGGACGCTATGGCCCATACGTGGCCCAGATGGGGTCTTTACGCATTTCCCCCGACCGCTCTGCTCCCGGGAGTCCTGGCCAAGGTCCGTCAACAGGGGTCTCGCCTTTGGCCGACCAGAGTATGGTTCTCAGATCTAATATCCCTCCTCGACGGCTCGCCGTGGGCAATTCCGGTCAGGAGAGATCTCCTATCTCAGCTGCAGGGGACAGTATTTCATCCCCGGCCCGAGCTGTGGAACTTTCATATTTGGCCCCTGAGAAGGACCAACTGAGAGATGCTGGGCTTCCAGCCGACGTAGTAGAGATTATTATATAAGCGCTAGGGCTCCCTCCACTAGAAGTAGTTATGCTTTCAAATGGCACATTTTCTAAAATTGGTGTATTGCACACCATGTAGACCCAGTTCACTGCCAAGTTGTTTCAGTGCAGGAGTTCCTGCAAGAGAAATTGTCCTCAGGCACATGTCCTGGTACTCTCAGAGTCTATGTGGCCGCCATTTCGGCTTGCCATGTTCTGATTGATGGGGTTTCTGTGGGAAAGCCCCCTCTAGTTGCCCACTTCATTCGGGGAGCTAAGCAGTTAAGGCCGCTCACCAGAGCAACAGTCCTGGGACCTAGCTATTGTGCTCGAGGGTCTGGTCACGATCCCTTTCGAACCACTGGAGTCGGCGCCTGTCAGGTTTCTGACTCTAAAGATGTTTTTTTTAATGGCCATTCCTTCTCTTAAGAGAATTGGGGATTTGCAGGCTCTGTCGATCTCGCCATCCTGCCTAGACTTTGCCCCTGGGCTGGTCAAAGTTATTTTACATCCTCACCCGAATTATCTTCAGAAAGTTCAATTTTCGGCCATGAATCCGGTCGTTCTTGAAGCTTTCTGTTCTCCGCCGTTCACGACACCGGAGCAGGAAAGACTTCACTTACTGTGTCCAGTATGTGCTCTTCAGATCTACGTCCACCGCACAAGCTAGTGGCGTAAGTTGGAGCAGCTTTTCATATGCTATGGAGGCCGCAACCAGGGGCGGCTGCCACGAAGCATACTGTATCACATTGGGTGAGGGATGCTATTGCCCTAGCTTATGAGGCGCATCGTCAAGCTTCGCCTCTAGGAGTTACAGCCCATTCAACAAGGAGGGTTGCATCGTCTACGGCTTTGGCAAGAGGTGTGTCCTTGCAGCAAGTTGCAGCAGGCTGGTCCTCTCCGCATGCATTTGTCAGATTCTATAGTTTGGATGTCCATGCTACTCCGGGCTCGCATGTCCTTGAATCAACATCCCATAGGCATGTCTGAGACCTTTTTCAATGTTTGTGCGCACACACTACACAACCTTGGGGGGTCCAGACACTTCCAGTGCAGCGGCGTTGGTATTCTCGTTCCCATTAGCGATATTGAAACGCAGCATCGAGAGTAGCTTTTGATAGGGAACGTCTCGGGTTACTTGATTGTAACCCTGTTCCCTGAAAAAGTGGGAACGAGATGCTGTGCCTCAATGCCGCACTGTAGACGTGCCTGGGCGTCTATTCAGACAAAGCGTAACCTAAAGGTATGTCTGTTTCACGTCTATTTACAACCTGCAGGTGCACGTAATCAGTTACGTCACTCACCGAGGTTATTTAAGACAATTCTTGGCGTGTTTGACACACGTGCTTCACAACCGATCGAACAATGTTCTCATTAGCGTTATTGAAACGCAGCATCTTGTTCCCACTTTTTCAGGCAACAGGGTGTAAGGCTCCACCCATCTGGTCCAAGGAAGGTATCCAATGGTGGATGAAGGGTTCCTGCGTGTTCGGTCTTTCCAGTGTTGCAAAGTTCTTCAATTTAAATTAAACTCTAATCTGACTCCATTTTATTATTTAATCTGACTCCATGTTATTATGACCTCGTATTTAGCTTGAAATACAAATTGATTGCTTGTCCATTTCTAATATATTATTCTGATATTTGATTATTCTAGTTAACTCTTGACTTTATATTTACTCGTTCATTCGGTTGCTCATGTCTTTAACAAGGATGCAACGTAATCTACTAGAGTCAATAATTACAGAGTAAAACAGAATAAGGTCAAATGTAACAATTTATTATCAGTCATGTAAATACTGTATGTATTATGTCAATTCCACGGCAATTCAAAGAGATCAAATCATATCAATACAAAACATAGAATTCTCAAAGATAAATCTACGAGTAAAGAATGCAAACCTGACTTTATAGTAATACATAGTGTGGGTATTCAGACATACCACACTACGGGCTTCTGGCTACAGAAATCGCCCTGATCCTTTTGCCAAATTTCCTTAAGTACTTCAGACCAGAATAAACATCCCCCAAACTGGAGACAGGAACTAACAATTTGAATTTGCTTTGATCAAGCCAAGTTGGCACCTTTTGGGACAGAAGGTAATTTGCGTGAAAACCACTGGGAACTGACCGCCCTCTACAGTATGCAAAATATCTCTGAACTCTTAGGATTTGTATTACCTTTTAGTTTACTTCTTATAAGAATGAGACCATTGTACCAGTCGCCCTGAGACAATTCAAATGATACCAAACATGACTGTAAATAACACTTGCATTAATGTAGAATATTACATTCTTCTATTGACCATTCTGAGTGAGCTGGGTGAGGGGAAAGAAAGGGGATGAAAGGGAACTGATGCATATTTTAGAGAGGCATTTTCCCGCATTTTCTCTCAGTGGGATGTGGGGACAGATGTCTGTATGTTAAAGCTATGGTCTACGATTTCAAAGATTGTTCATTATTAATAACCTCGTTTAGATGCTGGTTATGGTTCTACAGTACAATCCTAATAATATGAAGAGAAAAAAGAATGAAAAAAATCCATTCACTCTATTGGGTGTACACCCGCAGAGAAATTGACCAATGTAAGCTGTCCGGCCGGACAGCTTACATTGGTTAACTGCTCTCATCCAATCCCCTGCTCCACTCGCGTCTCCACCCACCACACCCCACCCCGCCCCCTCCTGCGACATGAAATTTCGCGCGAAAGTAGGCAGCATCAACTCAGCAATGGAGAAAAACCAACAAACAGACAGCAGCAAGCGGCCCCTGCTCGCCCCAACAGTCAAGGTTAGAAGAAAGAGAAAGTCAATTGAGGAAAGAGCAGAGATTAAAAAAAAATGTGAAGAACGCCGGACTCAAAGCCGAATCAATATAGGGTCAACCATTGCCCGTTGGAGGAAGCTTCAGAGAAACCTTGGACTTAAAACCGACGCTGACATGGCTGACTTTTTGTTGAGCAGGTAAGCATTTATTTATACTTTTATGGTGTGGTGTACATAAATAGCTTTTTATCAGTCTGACAACATGATCATGCTACCGGTCGGCATTGGAATGTTAGCCGACATCGCACATGGTACATCTCTGTTCCATGTTTACTCCTGCTTGACTGAGTGACGTTGTTCAGGTCGTTTCCCGGTGGGAGGGATCAGGTAGCACAGAGGGGAGGGGTGTGCGTGTGGAGGGGCGGGATGAGTTTTTTAAAAATTCTGGCTTTCTCGACTGATTTTCAACATCGTAGACTACAGCTTTAATGCACTGTGTGTGTGTTGTCCATCTCAGGAGTTCAAAGTGTCTGAGATTCTGTAATTCTTACAAGGGTTACAGTCAAGTAACCCGAGACATTGTCATCGAGTTTTCTCTTGCACCTTTGCACCTCGTCGCCAACGTTATGTGTTTGTCAGTGAGACCTACCGACCGATAAAAGGGGGAGCAGCGTGTTTGGGGTGTCAGACCGGGGGCCCGTACTGCCTCCAATGGGAGCAGCTCGCAGCGCTGGGAAGATGGGCCCCACTATCCAATGGACGAGGAGCAACGTGATTTGGGAAGCCCGATCAGGAGGGCTCACACCGCTTAATTCTCTGACGGGAGCAGCTCACAGTGTAGGACGGGTGAGCCCTACTGGTCGATGACGGAGTGGACAGGCTTCAATCAACTGACCGGGAAGGTCCACGTAGCTTTGACGGGAGCAACTCGTGGGGTCTGATTGGTGGACCTTACCGGCCGATGGACGGTTGAACTAATTTTGAAGTGCCGGCTGCAAGAACTTGGTGGTGTCTGATGGGAGTTCAATACTCGTTGCATCATGCGTGTAAGCCTCGCTTGCTTTGCCTGCTCTAGCTGTAGTCCACAGGATGGGAGTCCTGAAGAACCTGTGTAGCCTGCACTGCTAGCGGAGGCAGCCTCACGCTAGCGTCTGCTATGGGAGCTGGAGGCCGCTGAAAAGGAAAAAACGTCAGAAGTAGTAGCGGGAAAGACTTGTTTTGCAAGTGGAGGCAGCCTCACGCTTGCTTTAGCTGTTTTTTGGGATTTTTTTTCGTCAAACCGGAAGCGCAAGTTCACACAAAAAAAAAATCACATTTCGCTGCATTCCAAAGTTAAAACTTGGTGAACTCTGGCCTGCACATTCACATGATGTGATACCGTGTGACCAACAGCAGATACATAAGTCACAGCATGACCTCCTATCTGAATTAAAAAACACATTTAAAACTGCAGTGCTGCAGGAAAGTGGAGTAGATTGTATGCTTTAACATTTTAGATGTATTATAATTTGTTACGTGTTGAATTTAAGTTTTTAAGAAAGACGCTGCACAGTGTGACGTCATATCACGACTGTTGCGGCATGCAAAACTATTTTGAAAGGGGAGTGGATTGTGACTTTTGACGGAAAATGCTGAAATGCCTGCAGTGTTGTCTATTTAACAATTTTGTTGTCAGATTTAGCAACTTCTCGGATTACCTTAGCAACTTGTTTTCCAAAGCACATAGCAACAAATTTAGCCATTTCAAAATGTATTTAGCAACTTTTAGCATGCTTTAAAAAGTGATAAGTTGCTGAAAAGACATACATTTTCCTCTTAATCACACAAAGGCTGTCCTTTGGAAATAAACAGTCAACTATTCGTACAAGCCTGTTATCTATAAAGGAAACATACTCGGTTTAAAAGTCAGTCATCTGATTGCACTGTGCATAATAAATGAGTGTTTATGAATCACACAGACGGGAGTACAGCGAGATAAAAATGAGGAAATAGCTGGTCTCATGGTGCCATCGCATGCTATTACAAACTTTATAAGTCCCACTTGCAGTAGTGTGGGAACGCGATCGGGAAGGAACGTAATTTCTTCCAAGGGCAGAAATAGCCACCAACACCCAACCACCACAACCCCACCCCCCCGGACCATGATCGCAATTTCTCCCGAGTGGGATCCCCTCCAACTACCACATTCCTATTTACTTTAACTCTGGTAGCACGTGAAGGCAGCATCAGTGAAAACAAGCAGAGACAATGGTAGCTTAACAACATTACCTTACAGATTGCCAAGAAACTCTTTCAGAAAGCCAATTTGGAGAGCAAACGTGTGACTTATTTTGTCTGGAGCTGACGTTTGTGCACAAAGCGTTGGTATTGATTCCTAAACATATAGGCAAGGCAAGTTTATTTATATAGCACATTTCATACACAATGGTAATTCAAAGTGCTTTACATGAAAGAAAGTAAAATAGTCATAAAAAAATTATAATATTGATCACAACAATAAAAATAAGGAATTAAAAAAAGAAAAGAAAAATTTTAATAATAATAAAAACAAGAAATTAAAAAAAAATATTTGCAAGCTTTATTCAATCTCTTAAGAAAAAAACTTCCAAAACACCTAACTATTCCACTACTTCAGCCCCTACTTACTTTGACCCCGGACTGTGCACATCTCTCAATCTATAGATGTGCACTCGTACACATTTACACTTACAGTTTTCTTCTGCTGGTGTCCCTCACTCACATCTGAGTGAGTCCATCGCTCTCTCTATTGGGGATTTCAACAATCTTTTCCTGGGACATTTCCTTTGATAATGCAATTTAACCTCAGTGTCTTCAGTGACTTGTACTTGGAGGCGTTCATATTCAAATAACTAGCTAGTTACGTCAAAACCGGCACCAAATTGAAACAGGTTGCTGGATGACACATTTTTAAACTCAGACAGTTTATAACAAACTGGCTGCATGTTTTCTTTTCAGCTTTTCTGAGCTGGCAGACACAGCAGAAACCTAACTAAATGCAAAATAATCTACAAAAGTGAAAATTTCATCCAATGTATTGTGTATTGTAATGTGGTGGTAGATGAGGAGAGACCCCCCACATGATTGTAAAGCACTTTGGGTGTACAGCAATACACAATAAAGCGCTATATAAAATGCATCATTCATTCATTCAATGTCACCTTTAAGGTTTATTAAGGCTACAGGGAGTAGAGGGTTTTTTTAGGGCTGGAGCTAAACTCTGCAGGAGATTGGCACTCCAGGACCAGCATTGCCTATCCCTGGCCTAAGCGAACAAAAACGGTGTGATATTAATCAAGGTACGTCACACCAGCATTAGGTGGAAGAGAAAGAGTTTTAGTCAGTTCAACACGTTGAAACAAGGAGGCAGAATTGCCATTTATCCAGTAATAGATGACTGGCTTATCAGTGGCCTTAATCACAATGAACTTCTTGTTAAAACTGCATTTTGGTCCCAGCTGGACCTGGCATGGTGTGTCCATAAGGATCAGGTAAGTGCATACAGGTAGATACTCAGGAAAATGTCTAATAATGAACAACGAGACCAGACTATGGTGAACTAAAGTGAGCAGGTTAAATAGGGTGTGGTGACTGGTGGTGATAGGTGCAGGTGATCAGAAATTCAGGAGACTGGGAATTAGTGGGCGGAGTGTACGGGTCTGGTGCTGCGGATGTTACTGACTCTTGTGACAGTACCCCTCCCCCCATCCACAGGCAACTCCTGATGACCACGGCAGACAATGACAGGGACGGCCTCTGCCTTTCGGTGCTCGACGATCTGGGTGGCTCGTATGGAATTCGAGTAGCAGAGATGGGTCCAGAATGTCATCACGGGCAACCCAAGTTTTTTTCTTGTGTCTCCGAACTGCCCTCTGCAAGTGGATGTGATCTGAGTCCCAGACCCTCTCGCTCTCTTGAAACCAGTGCTGAATAGCTGGAAAGTCTGATGGTTCACCTGACTAGAGAAACAGGGGTGGTTGGCAACTAAGTATGCACTAAAAAGGAGTTAATCCCGTGATAGCTTGACACAGAGAGTCTGTGCATACTTGGCCCATGGGAGAAAATGGCTCCAGCTGCCCTGATGTGCATGACAATATGACCAGGGGTATCTTCCAATCTCCACAGGCTGTTAGGTACAAGTAGTGGTACAAGCTTGTCTTCTGGTAGATGATGAGGAACTCTGTATATGGCACAGACTGAGCATTCTTAGATGAGGATATCATCAATATAGACGATATATCCCGGGAAACACCTCGATGTGGTGGTAGTTTGGTTGCCAGCTGCTTGCTGAAGACATCCTGGAACGCCTGGTATTCTGGAGGAATCTCTTGTTGTTTGGAGGTGTTCGGACTCTCAATGGAAGTGGAGCACACAACAACATTTCTAGAAGAAGGGGATGGTTTCTGTTTGACAGTCTTGAATGTGGTCTTTTTAACAGTTTTTATACAATTAGCAAAGCAGTTCTTACTCCATGAATGAGATCCTCTCCTGATGTAAACATTCACAGCAGAGTGTCACAGCAGGGGTGCAGTGATGAATATAACCAAGGCCCAGCAGTTTTCCCAAGATAGAATTGCACATGGAGAACTTGAGGACAGGGTTTCCTTTGGAGCTGAAGCTTGCGGAGCAGGCTGAGTGACATGAAGTTTCCATCAGATCCAGAATATATGAGGGTTTTCACTGAAATTGATTAAAGGAGAGTCATTACAATAACATCAGAACAGGACACAGAAACTGTGGATGGTGAGAAACATTAGATATCATTTTTTTTTTTAAATCCATCAAATTCCACAAAGAAAACAAAATATTCACAAAATAATCATGCTGACTAAGGGAAGCATCACAAAAGTCATTAACACAATGGTCTGACTGGTTGTTACATGTGTTTGATTGTGAACATTTTGTCATTCACTGTAGGCAGATCAATTGCTTGTTGATAAAAATCTTGCACCTGGAGTGGACCCATCACATTGTACCTGGAAATGACAAAGAACTTGGAATTGTTCCACCTCATATTCGAAAATGAGCACAGAATCAGTGCTTGAGGTCAGACATCTGACTGGTAAATATGGAGCAGATCAATCAACCCTAACTTCAGTGAGAGGTGTCATATTCAAGATGTCACTGAACATTACTTCATGGTCCATATGTTATTTTTAATCGGAGGAGTTCCAATGTGGCAGGGCAGCATAACTAGAATGCTTTGAAGTGGGAAATTTAATTTGAAGTTTCCCCACCTCCTTTAGCGGGAACACTGCAGTAACAAGTCAAAGGTGTCAGCCATTTTATTCCAAAAATGTTACAATTTAATTTTCACGAAAGAATGCTATTAAACAATATAGGTCTATAAGAGGTGGTGGAAATTACTCTGTGGTGAGATTATTAATAACTTTCAGAAAAAGAAAAAAAATGGCAGAATTGTTAGGAGATAAATTCATTATACTACTGAAAGTGTCCAGACCCAAAAGTATCCTAAATAGTTTTAAATGTATAGACATTAATAAGGAGTTGGTCCACTTCCACTTTCTAATACAGTTGAATTTGGAATTTCTAACATGGGTGAAATTTCACAAACTGGCTTATTGTTATTAACTGTGGCATCCTATTACAGTATCACACTTAAATTCACTGAGCTCGTGACTGCATGGCTATGGTGCTTGATTTCATAAACCTGTGACAATGACTGAAACACCTGAATTCATGGGCATGCAGGTGAGGTCGTATCCTAATTCGGTTGCGCAGTGATGGACAATTTAGAGTCCAGGACTCGAAGGGACTACCAAAAACCAGTGGAGACAGGGCTGAGGAACTGGCTGGTTTAGGAGAGGAGGCAAGAGAGGGAGGCTGGGTGGGAACTTGGGAGACACAGGAAGCTCAGGAGATGCAGAAGATTCAGGACTTGGCAGAACCTGCTGAGACACAGGAGATTCAGTGCTGGGCGGAATCAGCGGAGACTCAAGAGACATAAGAGACTCAGGAGATAAAGGAAACATAGGAGACTCAGGAGATAAAGGAAACATAGGAGACTCAGGAGAATTGGGTATTACCTCCCCAAACCAGTCAATTAAATCAACAAAGATGTCAATCAGTTCCTCTAAATAATTTCCAGAGGCCAGTTGCAGCTCACCCTCAGTGGCGGGAGTATAGACGGGGCTTTCCTCCAAGCTGTCAATCATCACCAGTGCTTTCTAATGCATGTGCAGCGATGCAGGCTCATGCACCTGGTTAGGCATGTTGCCGGGGTCAGGATCAGGGGGGTGATGATCGGCTCAGTCGCAGGTTCTAGCACAGGCTCTTGTGTCGCGGTGGGCTCAGGCTCTCCGTCTTAGGTGGGCTCAGGAGATCGCTTTGTGCATTGTGGGGAAGGCGGCTGGCTGGGCTCTAGGTTGGGAGTGGGGCTGAAGATGTCCTCCTCAGCGGGGCAGATGGAGAAAAACAGTCCCTTATTCTCCAGCACCAACTCCACAAATGTGACAAAATCTTCCTTGGACCACTTGCTTAGGCTGGTGTGGTCTGTTAGTGTGTTTGGCATATAGGTCGATGAAGTCCCGTGTGTGGTCTTCCAGGAGACAGTCTCCCTGCTCCAGGCATAATAGTTGAACCGTGGGCAGGTCCATGGGAAGACGGGAAAAAGAAAAAAGAAAAGAAAGTAAAATGCTGAAAAACTGTTTTGGTCCTTTCTTCTGTCATGCGTTGATGACACAAAACACACGAGGACGATGGAAATCAGAAAATACAATGAATCCAACAGACAAGGCAAGGAAACTAAACACATATGAGAATGCACAAAGAATGGAGTAGAATAACTAAATAAATAATAAGGAGAACTAACAAGATAATTAACAGTACAGGTGAATAAGATCATTACTCAAACACACTGGGAAACTGGGTCAAAAGACAGGTATGGGGAGAACACAAAGAAACAGAAAACAAAACATAACACTGACAGAGTCTTCTGGCTCAACTGGTAAAGTCTATTACAGAACTTTTGATCTCAGTTTGTCTGAATATTCTATTTTCACATGGTATGTTATCAAAGCCTTAAATTATTAATATATTCATATTCTGTATTTGTTCATACTAGCCTGATTTGTATTTGACTTACAAGCCTGTTTCTCTCTCACTGATTGGACTGTTTTTGAAGCTGCTGCAAACGATCTGGACGAGCTCACAGAGACTGTAACACCTTATATCAGTTTCTGTGAGGATATGTGCATTCCTACCAGGACTCATCTAACTTATAACAACGACAAACCATGGTTCACTGCTAAACTCAGACAGCTCCGTCAGGCCAAAGAAGATGCTTACAGAAAGGGGGATAAAGTCTTGTATAAACAGGCCAAATACACACTGGAAAAGGAGATCAGAGTGGCAAAGAGGAATTATTCTGGCAAGCTAAGGAACAAATTCTCTTCCAGTGATTCTGCTTCAGTGTGGAAAGGTATGAAAGATATCACCAGTTATAAGACACCATCCCCCAGCACTTTGGAAAAACAACAACTGGCAGACGACCTGAATGAGTTCTACTGCAGGTTTGAAAAAACACCCTACACCCCCCCTGAAAAACCTCTCCACACAACCATTCACACCTCCAGCAACCCCCCTCTCCCCCACACCTACAATTCAGATCAGCGAAGATGACGTGTGCCAGGTCTTCAGAAAGAACAAAAGAAGGAAAGCACCAGGCCAAGACGGTATGTCACCAGCCTGCCTAAAAATCTGTGCTGACCAGCTGGCCCCCATCTTCACACAGATCTTTAACAGATCACTGGAGCTGTGCGAAGTCCCCTCATGCTTCAAACTCTCCACCATCATCCCCGTCCCAAAGAAACCCAAAATTACTGGACTTAATGACTACAGACCTGTGGCTCTAACGTCTGTGGTCATGAAATCATTTGAAAGACTGGTTTTGGCTTATCTGAAGGCCTCTGCTGGACCCTTACTGGACCCCCTGCAGTTTGCCTACAGAGCAAGCAGGTCTGTGGATGATGCAGTCAACATGGGACTGCACTTCATCCTGCGGCATCTGGACAGACCAGGGACTTATGTGAGGATCCTGTTCGTAGACTTCCGCTCCGCTTTTAGCACCATCATCCCAGACACCCTTCAGAATAAACTGACACAGCTCTCCGTCCCCATCTCCGTCTGTCAGTGAATCAACAGCTTCCTGACAGACAGGCAGCAGCTAGTGAGGCTGGGAAAATACACATCTAGCACCCGCACAATCAGCACTGGACCTCCTCAGTGCTGCGTTCTCTCCCCACTGTTCTTCTCCCTCTACACCAACGACTGCACATCTAAAGACCCCTCTGTCAAGCTCCTTAAGTTTGCAGATGACACCACACTGATCGGCCTCATCCAGGACGGTGATGAGTTTGCTTACAGACAGGAGGTTAAGGAGCCTTAACAACCTGGAGCTCGACACGCTCAAAACTGTGGAGATGATCGTGGACTTCAGGAGAAACCTCTCTGCTCTCCCCCCACTCACCATCATGAACAGCACTGTGACTGCAGTGGAGTCATTCAGATTCCTTGGCACCACAATTTCTCAGGACCTGAAGTGGGGCAATCACATTGAGTCCATTCTGAAAAAGGCCCAGCAGAGGTTGTACTTCCTTCGCCAGCTGAGGAAGTTCAACCTGCCACAGGACTTGCTGAAACAGTTCTACTCCGCTATCATTGAATCCATCCTCTGCACTTCAATAACTGTCTGGTTCAGCTCAGCTACCAAATCTGGCCTCAGAAGAATTCGGAGGGTAGTCCGGACTGCTGAGCGAATCATTGGTACAACCCTCCCCACTCTTCAAGAACTGTACTTGTGAGAGTGACAGAGTGAGCAAAAGGGCTGGTAAAATCACTCTGGACCCCTCACATCCAGCACACTCCCTCTTTGAACTGTTATCGTCTGGTCGATGCTACAGAGCTCTGAGAACCAGAACGACCAGACACAGGAACAATTTCTTCCCTCAGGCAATCCATCTCATGAACACTTGACACTAAACGTGGAACACACAACTCTATTATACATTATTTATTCACCACACATACTTTTTTCATTTCAAATTTGCACATATTTGCACTATATTATATATTGTGTTTTTGCTGTTTGCCTATTTGTATATTATTCTTTTATTATCTGTGTCCTGTCCTCTTGCTGTCTTTCTGTTGCACTGTGGAGCTTCTGTCACTATAAAAAAATCGTTGTATGTGTAAACATACCTGGCCAATAAAGCTCATTCTGATTCTGATTCTGATTCTAAAGAAAATGTTCTGAAGAGCTTGAAAAAGAAAAAGAAAAAAATTACATTTCAAATTAGTGTTACGCACACAGAATGCACACGTGAATGCACACGTGGTGTGTCCAGAGACATGATAACACACACACACACACATGCGCTAGTCAACACAGACCACAAAATGTATCTGCAGTCTTTTAGTACGAAGGTGACAGAATTTTTTTATCTCAACTTGAGATGGACTTAAAACTGAATATTGCAACACTGTATTTCTGCATTTTCTCTTATCTTACTGACTGCACCAGTAATTCCAAAACATATTTCTGAATCAATCCAGCACCAGTATATGGAATGTGATGTTAAGACCCAGCGTATGAAATGGGCATGTCGGCATGGGTTGGGGGTCACTTTGTTATGGATGTTTAGGCTGTTCTCCACATTAAAGTGAGTGTTAACCAGCCTCTCATGACTGCGATTCATTGGGTCTGATCTATACACATGCACAGGGTGTTTCCCTGCTCACGGCCCAAGACACTGGTAGCATCCACATGTCCCTCCATAGTATAAGTGGTTTGGAAAATGGATGGATAGATTTTTGAATCCGTCATCATTTCATCACATTCCACTTTTTTAGCATTTAAAAGAGTGGAATATTTGAATATGAAGGTCTCCTCCACACAGCTGTTATATTATCAGTCTGTGTGCATGAGATTGTGTAGTAAAAGTACAGTTTGCGCTTATCTTCAGGGTCACTGTGAACTACTGGGATCCAGCTGTTGTGTGTATGTGAAAGAGAGAGCAATTTCTGTCATAAGAAGTATCTTTGCTAAAAGTATGTTCAGAAGTAGCTCTTCATTAATAATCATATAACCTAATCATAACAACAATCATTTTCCTTTTTGTGTTCTTGCGTGTAAGCTCATGTCCAGATTATCTGGAGCTGACCGTTATAAACAAGCATCTTTTTTCCGGAGTTTCTGATTGTTCTGTAAGAATGGGGAAGCATTAAAATCAGGCCTATAATTAGAATCCCTCTCATTCATCAGCTCCATTTGCTATGTGTGAGTGTTTGTAATGGTAAGAACATTCCTGTATTGTGTTCTTAGTGATTACAGTCTTCCTACTCTTGCCTCTAAATGTTAATGTAACAGTGTTTCTATGTAGATATTATAGTGCTTGATTCTGAATTACTGTGAATTCTGAATATTTCTATTCTTCTGTTTCAGTCACAGGAACCTTTCTTCACAGCCACCATTTTTATAATGTCAGTGGTGGAAAAGCAAAAGCAAAAAATTTAAAAATATTTGAAAATCCAAATTAAGAAATATGAATATCATTATTTGAATATCATTTTTTGTCTATACCAGAAGTAAACACAGACATTGCCAAATCTGACATTTGCAGAGATGTATGTATTTAACCCGTAAACCATCTCATGCATCAATGAGTACAGAAGCAGACCAGTATGAATATTTTGTTTTAAAATGTCATGTTATTGTGTTTTTTTATGCTCTAATTTTGTCACAGTATTGTACAGAAAGAAAGAAAGAAAGAAAGAAAGAAAGAAGGAAAGAAAGTGAGATGATGAAATGTAGGAATGTAGCTGCTGCTTTCAGAGCACTGGAAAAAGGTCCTCGAAAAGAACGCACAGAAGGCAACCCAGCATACATTTGCCATATTTTTTTCAATTTGCCAGTTATCTTTAAATTACTGTTGCATTTCATTGATGTTGTTATTCATTAAAAGTGTCTTTTTAAAATACAATCTCTGGTCAATTAAGTAAACAGCAAAATCACTATATCAAGTTTAGACAAAGAAGTAAGAGTTGTTGTTTTTTTGCAGCTATTGTCACATCCCACACAAGCATATTTACATGTTAATAACTTTCTATCATAAATAAGGCTCAGTATCACATCAAAAGAAATGATCAATCTATACTGTAGCAAAGTTTAAATTATGAGTCACAAACTGAGGTTGCACTTTATGTTGAAGTGTTCTTGTTACAGTGTAAATACACAAATAATTATTATGATCTTTTAAATGAGCATTTATAAAGGCATACTAATCTTACTATTAATACTATTTTTGCAAGGCCAAGGTTATTGATTCCTATAGGTATAAAATCATGAATCAAAGTTTCTTTGATATAAAATGTAATATTGGTGATATTATCTGACTTTTCTTACACACACACACACACACACACACACACACACACACACACACACACACACACACACACACACACTCACTCACACACACACACACACACACACACACTCACACACACACACACACACACACACACACATGCATGATTACTTAGCTATCTTAGCTAGCTGACTTTTCTTAGACTTCTTTTGTTTTTACACACCGCTAATTATAAATACCACAGTCTTTTGCTTATAGTTTGGTGACAAAATTTTTCACAGACAAAAGCCGATGATTTGATTGATTGATTGATTGATTGATTGATTGATTGTCCCTTCTTCTTCCAGGCTTTGTGGATGTACCTAAAGCTCAGTTCACAGACACAGAGGTTCAAGACATTCTGACCAAAATCACAGGTCTGGACCTGAAGAAAGCGTTCCGACCCATAAAACAGCAGCTAACACCTCCTAAATACAAGCTTATGACAGACACAGAATTAGAAGAGGTGAGATTTTTCATGATAGGTCAGGATTCATGATGGGATTTGTGAGATGATGGTTATATGACAGAATAGGGCTTATGAGGGGATGAGATACATGATGAAATGCAAAGAGATTCAGTATAGCATTTGGGAATAACATCAGATAGCATTTGTGGTGTGATTGTACAGTTATTCTGCTAGAAAAACTGCGGTCTTAATTGGGTTCATGTGTTCTGCTTCTGAGCAGGCGGTGCATAAGGCAGAGGAACAGGCAAAACATTTGCTGAAGTTGCCACCGGTCCTGCCTGAGAGGAAGCCTATAAATGATGTGCTCTCTGAAGATCAGATGCTAGAAGGCATGGACACTGCTAAATATGTCTTCACCGACATCAACTTTAACGTCCCACATCGAGTAAGAAAAGGACATTGTTGCACTTTATGTTGAAGTGTTCTTGTTACAGTGTAAATACACAAATAATTATTATGATCTTTTAAATGAGCATTTATAAAGGCATACTAATCTTACTATTAATACTATTTTTGCAAGGCCAAGGTTATTGTTTTGATTCCTATAGGTATAAAATCATGAATCAAAGTTTCTTTGATATAAAATGTGATATTGGTGCATTTATGCATTTACATACAGAACTGAAAAAGTAGGTTTTTAATTTTTTTATTCTGAAACAAACAAACAAATCCACTAAGACCACTTTTGCTGTTTATGTTACTGTTCAGAATGTGTAAATACTGCAAGATTACTTTCTTAACATGAAAGTAGATCTATAATGAAAAGGAAAACAAGAGAGACATTCTGTTGGGAAGCAGATAGAGGATGAGTGTCACTGTGCCCTTTTCCAATCTCTTCTTTGCCTCCCTCCCATTGAAATGAGAAATACCAATGCTCAAGTCCTTGAAGCCTTAGAGCTGCCTCTGAGAGCATACACACACACACACACACACACACCAACAAACTCCTTTCCATTTCACTCTTTCCTGAAACCTCAGGGTTTTTTTTCTTTTTTTTTTTTTGTGAAGAAACCAAAACGAGCATAGACTGAATTAGTCTTTATATACAATACGTGTACATAGACGTGTAATAACACAATCACACACATTGCCTGTGCAGCCAAGCAATCCTAGGTCAAGCTCTGACCTTCCTGGACACACACGCACACACACACACACATTTGTTTAATTAGCTTTCTAAATAGAGACATTCCATAGAATTCTATAGTTTTTTTTATATATATATATATATATATAGCTAGTTATAAATACTACAGCCCACACCTTAACCCTAAATGAAAACGTTCTTGAATTTTTGCAATAATAAAAAAAAAATCTTAATTTACTTTATTTATGTATGATTTAGCTGATTTGTTGGTAACATTTTGTCACACACACACATCAATACACTCTCAGACAGTATCCTAAATTCTAAAATCACATCTAACTGTGCATAAAGCTCGACAATTATATGTGTGTGTGTGTGTGTGTGTGTGTGTGTGTCTGGTTCAATATGGAGACAGCTGTTGCTTGTTGAAAGGCGAAGTCTTGCCTCTGGTGAGTACCCTCCACCATTAACATGTTCACACACACACACACACACACACACACACACACACACACACACACACACACACACACACACACACACACACACACTCACACTCACACACACACACACACACACATGCATGATTACTTAGCTATCTTAGCTAGCTGACTTTTCTTAGACTTCTTTTGTTTTTACACAACGCTAATTATAAATACCACAGTCTTTTGCTTATAGTTTGGTGACAAAAATTTTCACAGACAAAAGCCCCCTTTGACGATATTCAAGTACATGTTTTGTTTTTATTAATGCTATCTGTTTTCTTTTAGTGGATTGTGTATGGTCAGGGTTATGTTTGTAGTTGCATTAAAATAAAGTGGCCATCGTTATTTAAAAAAAGAAAAAAGAAAATCATATATGGGTCAAAGCACATTTTGCTTTAAATCAACTGATATCAGCAGGTTTTGGTGAGGGGCCCTACCCTAGCCCTACTCCTAAACCTACCCTTACAGAAAACCTTCTGCTACTTCAGATTTTTAAAACACTTCATTCTGTATGATTTATAAGTTGTTTTTCTCATGGGGACCAAAAAGATGTCTCCACAAGGTCAAAATTGACTGGTATTACTATACTTGTGGGGACATAGTCATAGCATAGTGAATACCAGGTACACACACACACATACACACACACACACACACATACACACACACACTTATGTTTGTTTCATATTATTGAGGACACCTCATAAATCTCCACTGTTTTTATATCAGGTTAATATTTTCTGTAGCCTAACCTGACCCCTGCCTCTAAATATAACCCTCATAGAAACATAGACTTAAATGCAAACATGATTTGGACAATTGGACAATTTGGACAAGGTGAAAAAAGTTTCACCTAAAAACTCATAGCTGTTCATGAGATAGATGGTGATCACAGGAAAAGTGGATAGACAAACAGACAAGCCCGACAGACAGCAGATCTTTTTAAAAAGTATGTAAAATGTGGAGCTATTTTTCAATTACCATATATTTGATAAATGATAAATGTCGGCATCACAGCAGTTTAGCAAAATATGAGCAAACATCAGCATATACAAAAAAAAAAAAAAAAAAGAGAAGATTGATTGATTGATTGATTGATTGATTGATTGATTGATTGATAACAATTGCTTTGACTTTGGAATCTGGGCATAACACCTAAGCTGATAATGTAGCTTTTGTTCTTGTTCATCTTGTTGAATCCCAGTGTCATCTGATTTCAACTTTGGGGTGTGCAAAGGAAACAGTTTATTTAATCAAGGACATATTTGACCATGTTACTGTAATAAATAAACAAATACATAAATAAATCACTTTCTTTTTGTCAGTGTAGATTCGTCAAGTGTTAATCCACGGAAAACTGTAAACCTCTGGCGCCATCTACTGAGTAAAGTATTCTCATCTCGTGGAGATGATTTGACCTGTATACAGGTTCACCATCTGTATACCAATACATGCTTATGAGCATATGTTGGAGTCTAATAAATGTTTGTTTTACTTTATTTGCGAGGACATCTCCGTGGATTTAAAACAAGTTTATAATATTTTCTATGGTCTAATCTGACCACAGCCCCAGATAATATCCCTAAAGAGAAACCTGTGCAAATCACTGGATTTATATATAAACATGATTTGACCGATTTATAAGCTTTTTTGGCTAGTAAGGTCAAAGTATCTAGCGCTATCTTGCGACAAAAAAAGGTTTAACCTAGGCTAAAAATGCAGGGCTTTAATAGGCCTAATATTTTCAACATGTATGGTGAACACAAAACATTTCAGCGTTCATATTTTGTTGGAATATTTGTTTCTGTATTTTAACTAAAGTCTAATTACAAACCATATTTGAATACATTTCTCAGATCTCCCACTTGAGGTATGAATCTACTGGCTGGCCACAAGTTCACATACAGTTCACGTTTATCATTATTTTACAAATGATTGGCGAATTTGACAGTGTAATATTGTACTATTAAAATGCAAGTGAGAGATCAATGATCCTCTTTTCATTATTGTCATTAATTCAGAATTCTGATCAGTGTTGCAACACATAGGAAAATGTGTCCTGTGCTTTTCTTGTTCTTATTTTTTTCCCCTTACATGAAGGTAGAGCTGCCATTTAGCAATCTTATCAGTGGCCATTTCATCTGCATGATAATCTTGATAGGCTACTTGTTAAACTCTGTGTTTACACAGTCTTGGCAGGTCCTGGCATGATGCGCTCATCTTGTTCATCGCACTTGCATAGTTTGTCATTAGATTAACAACTATTTGGGACAAATATGTATATAGTTTACCCTATGGCTAGAACATTTTATATGGTGCATTTTTTTTTCTTTTAAAATGTTACCTTTATATGAATTTATCTTTTTGTGGACATTTTGCCCTTTGTCAGTGGAAGAGAGTCTTCAGTAGCCTACAGAGTTTAGTACGCAGGCATTTGAACTGACAGTCTATCTGCCTATTCTATACACATTTACCATTAAACATATTGTTTTGGGAATTGCTATGTTACAACAAAATAAATGTTGTTTTTTAGGACATAATGCACAGAAAATTTTGTTTTAATTTTATAGCTTTTATAGCTTTTATTTTTTTTTTTTTTTGCGTACGTGGTTTCAGTTGGTACATATATATATATATATATATATATATATATATATATATATATATATTTTTTTTTTTTTTTTTTTTTTTTTTTTGAATGAAAATGGTGGTGGTCTGCGAAAAAGCTGTCCATTTCGCTTGGAACGCTGTTCTCGGATGTTATTTACTACATCTCCCAGCATCCCTTGTGGTTCTTTGGAAGGCGGAAGTTCAATACACAGCCGCAGTGATGTCATTTACAGCATGGCTGCGTTTAGTTTCACAAGGTGTTTAGTAAGGTCTTACTTTTACGTTAAACGTGCAGATCATGTGCAAACAACAACGCGAATGTTCTGTGTATCAGCATCACGCAGTAGTAAGTAACTTATGGTGATAGTAAATGAGACGTCAATGGCTCTGTGCTTCTCAATAGTGTTGAGCTGACCTTGTATATCCCGTTTAATGTTTTGCAGTTTTAATGTCTCATATGGCTACTAAATATAAAATAGCTTTGAAGTCATTAGAACACGGAAACGAAACTCATGAAAACTCACGAAAAATTACAGTTCCATGACCATTTTGCTGTAGATAACAAAATTACCACATTTACCTTGTTTTATACTTCGCTGTTATTCTTATTTAACGTTATAATTATTTTTTACGCATATAAATACTGTGCTGTATATGGTAATTAAGTATATAAGTAGTGTGGTATATTTCAAAGTCCCATTTGTATTATTATGCGATAACATAACTTAATCTAAGCATCATTCAGTTGATCAGTGTTTGTTCATTCTTTCAATCAGTCAGTGATTGATTGATTGATTGATTGTCCCTTCTTCTTCCAGGCTTTGTGGATGTACCTAAAGCTCAGTTCACAGACACAGAGGTTCAAGACATTTTGACCAAAATCACAGGTCTGGACCTGAAGAAAGCGTTCCGACCCATAAGACAGCAGCTAACACCTCCTAAATACAAGCTTATGACAGACACAGAATTAGAAGAGGTGAGATTTTTCATGATAGCTCAGGATTCATGATGGGATTTGTGAGATGATGGCTATATGACAGAATAGGGCTTATGAGGGGATGAGATACATGATGAAAAGAGATTCAGTATGGCATTTGGGAATAACATCAGATAGCATTTGTGGTGTGATTGTACAGTTATTCTGCTAGAAAAACTGCGGTCTTAATTGGGTTCATGTGTTCTGCTTCTGAGCAGGCGGTGCATAAGGCAGAAGAACAGGCAAAACATTTGCTGAAGTTGCCACCGGTCCTGCCTGAGAGGAAGCCCATAAATGATGTGCTCTCTGAAGATCAGATGCTAGAAGGCATGGATACTGCTAAATATGTCTTCACCGACATCAACTTTAACGTCCCACATCGAGTAAGAAAAGGACATTGTTCAGTGTATCGGATCTTTTTGTGTTTATACAGAGGTAATGTGTTGTTTGTCTTTTTTACTGTTGGAATTTGTTTCTCTCACCATTATTCCAAAGGAAAGATTCATTGTTGTAAGAGAGCCCAGTGGAACCCTAAGAAAAGCAACATGGAATGAAAGAGATAGGTTAATACAAGTTTATTTCCCCAAAGAGGGTCGTAAGATTACACCACCACCCATCTTTAAGGAAGAAAACCTTAGGGTATGGAAAGTGCAAAAGCTGATTAAGTCTTATTGATTTGCATATGTATTCATTCTGACAAGTGTTTCCTTCTCTCTACAGGTGGTCTTTGAACAGGATAGACACGAGGATGCGTTAAACCAATGCATTGTCCAATTCGAGCCAGACTCTGCAGAATTTAAGAATGTGAGTTGCTGACAGACAGATGTATACAAGGGTTGGGCGATAATCTGTACCAGTGCATGAACACGTTATTCTTGGAGAGAATAATATTTATATGGTCTTTTAGGTGCTCATGCTGAGCTATGAAGACATTGAAAAGCATGGGAAATACGATCTGCTCAGATCCACAAGGTTCTTTGGTGGTTTGGCCTGGCATCTGGTTAATGGCCGGCGAATTGATGGCCTTCTTGTGGACATGTTGCAGAGAGACCTGTGAGTATGTGTGAGAAAAAAGGAAAGATCTGAGTTCAGTGCATAAGCAGATGGAGTCAGTTTCCACAGGAGAAAAAAATAATTGATTTGTAAAAACAAATAGAATGAAAACATGCTTAGAGCATTGCACTTGCATTGAATGTCTATTGGACAAGTGTACCGGATGGTTTAAAAGCAGAAATTAATCTTGTATTATTCACACGATTTATGCCATAGCAATCTTTATTGTTGGTGTAGAAATTGCCTTTTTGAAGAGTTTCAAGTGTGCGTTTTTGCATTGCTGATATAATTCCAGCGGGGAAGCGTTTGCACCTTGTAAAATGTGCCTTATACATAGTTACAACATTTCACTTTCTGGTATCATTGCATGTACTGTATCACATGAAAGGAAAATGAAGAAAACACAAAAGAAGCAAGATGAGTGAACATCAGTATAGTTTGGAGGGAGCTTTTTGTTTTTTTAAATTCACTGCAGGCATTGCTCCCCAGCACATTTAATTTTAATTTAATTATGCATTGTGTCTGAAGTCTGGTTGCTTTGTATGATGATCATATATTGTCATGGTTACAGAATGCAGGATGCAGTGAGGTTGGTGCGTCTGTTCAACTTGGTTCATCCTCAGAGTGAGTCTGCACAGCAAGCTGAAAGACAACAGGCTGCTGGCCTGGACCTGCTCAAGGTGAATACATAGTACATGGTCATCAGTGTTTTTATTGTGCATATCAGTTCCACATCTGTTACTGTAACCACAAATTTTAACTACAGTTCAAGCATAGCTATAATGGTTTGAAATTATGGTTTTCTATTATCATTTCTTACTGTTACTATTAATTAATGTGCATGAAAATATGTCCTGTGGTTACTGTAAGTTTCCGTGACCTTATATGTGCACATATGCCAAAAACCTGTGACTGTGAGCCTTTTCTTTGTTTTAAGATGTGTCAGTTGATAAAAATAAGCCAATTAAAAATTGTAACTAATTGCTCAGGTTATTTACACATGTAATCATAAATACATTGAATCTCTAAATGTAAGGTTAAATTGTCACTGTTATCTAACTATTAACTATGACCTTTGCCTCAAACTCCTAATTTGCTGCTTATTAATAGTTAGCAAGGTAGTTAAGTTATCTAAAATATAGTCATGCAGAAGAAGGCATTAATACATGCTTTGTAAGTACTAATAAACAGCATGCTAGTTAATAGTGAGAATTGGTCCTTAAAATAAAACTGCATTTTTAATTAGAGAGCAAGATTATCCACATATATACTAGAGATATTAACTCAAGTATCACTAAGTGTTTAGCCATGCTATTCAGCTCACATACCTGCAGAAAAGATCAGCAGCGCCGTCAGCAAAACTCTTCCTGTTCAGTCACTGTTGGAAAAAAACACTCTTACAATAATGATGTGTGCTTTTGACAACTCTAGAAACAGGGAATAAGGGGTCAGGTCCAGGGTACATCACTTCCCATTAGCCTGTGGTTAGACCTTTAACCCATGCAAGGACGTCATTCAGAGTGCATGGAGTAAAAAAGGGCAAAAAAATATATTTTCGAATTCTGAGATGCCACCAGTAATTTGGTAGAGATGGTGGAGTGACAGGTTTTAATGTGTGTAAGAGAGAGTGTGTATATTAAGTTCTTTGAAAGGAAATGGGAAAGCATGGTAGATTTGATGAGGGGCCACTGTTTAGTCACGGTTCCTGCTTAGTGCACACTCCACTTAACCTTGTCTTATGTCACACTGACCCTTTAACCCCTGTGCCAGGAAGTCAATCCAGTTGATGTAGCCGGCCCAACTTCAGAGGTGCATTCTGTGGTTTTTTTTTGTGTTTTTTCTCAATTTACACACAGAAATTAAAATGATTTAGACTCACACGAGACAAAGATGTTCGATTGCTGTTTGATTCTATATGGAGTGGATTTGCCACCATGTTGACATAATTTTACCTAAAAAAAAGAATAATGCACAGATAATGTAAATGTAGGATTGTGTGTGTGATCCAACAGCAGTTATTACCAGAGTTATTATAAAACTAAAAAGTAGTGCTGTCAAACGATTAATCGTGATTATTCACATCCAAAATAAAGGTTTTAATTGCATAATATGTGTACTGTGTATATTTATGTGTATATATAAATACACACACATGCATGTATATATTTCAGAAAATTATGCTATGTTTATTTATAATATAAATTATATGAATATAAATATAGACATGTAAATATTTTCAAAATATATACTGTATGTGTATTTATATATACATAATAAATATAACCAGTACACACACGTTATGCAAACAAAAACTTTTTTATATGCGATTAATCGTTTGACAGCACTACTATAAACATTTTAAATTCATTGTTGCTAAGGCAAAATATCTTATTTTAATTAAAGTACTAAAAAAAACTCAAACTAAATACGCACAATAAATAAATGAATGTGATAACCATACAGGTACAAAAAAACATAGTAAAATGACACAATTACTAAAGCTAGCTAAAATTTCAAATGAAAAAAACAGAGAGAGAGAGAAAAAAAAATATATATATATATATATATAATAGTGTGTAGTACAAACCTCATGCACCCAAGGTGAGTAATAAAAATCCAAAAACAAAATATTATTTATTTTTTAAGATAGGCTTGTGGTAATCCATTTTGTACATATACTGTATATACTGTATGTGCATGTCTGATGTTTTTCCTGTGTTTTCCCCCTTATTCTTAGATCTATGCCCAGTATGAGTCAAATAGAGCTGGATTCATCGAGTTGGCGGTGCAAACCTATGAACAGACCAAAGCACTGAGCTCTTCTTAAATACATTGAAGTGTTAAAACACTGGAAACAATGATCATTATAAATGGAAGTATCTATCATATAGTTCAAATGCTGATGTCAAGTTTTGAAATATGGCCTCATTCTGTACATAATAAAGAAATCTTTTGTATAGAAGGTCTCGGTTTCTTTATTTAAATATTAACACAGTTTCTTTGACATTTTTTCAAGTGTATCAAATGTAGACATCAGAGTAGTTCTCTTGTTTTTGCTCACAAAAACAGGTAGTCCCACCTCAAATATACACTACTGAAGGATTGAGCAAGTATTTGGCTCAAACACCCAGTGTTTTGAAAGCACCAGAACATTTTTCATGTTATAATGCTTCTGTTGAATGCTGTGAGTTCTCACTCAGTCTGATCTGGTGGTGAGTAAATTCCTGAAGTTGTCATCAAGTTACAATCAATGGAATCAGTCAAAAGATGGGGCAAAGCCTGTAAATGTCGATAGAAAACAACAGTTTGCAGGAATCTGTTATCTAATTATTTCATCCATAAATACCCATTTGTACAGTAAAAAAAAAAAAAGTCAAAGTGATGTTAGCAAAATAAATGTCTTGTTTTTACTATAATAAATATTGTATCAGGAAAATAATTACAAAATGCCGCTGTGTTCACGAAAAGGGAAAAAAAAGCAGTCCTGCTGAATAGATGTCAATGGAGAAGATATTTCAGTACGCTCTTTTATTAAGTTTAGAATGAGCTATATTTGGAGTGTTCAAAATATCGCTGATTTATAAAAGGAAACAATTTGCAACATTTATAATTAATTTTACAGCATTGCATATTCATTTGTGACGGTCGAGATTTAATCAGAGATGGTCATATTATTGGGAGATACCAAAGTCCGCAGCTCTGCCTTGGAGAAAGCATATTGGCCAAATTAGATCACGTGTGCCGTGATGACCAATCACATGACATATTTTTTGTCAGAATTTTGTGCGTCAGTGAGTCAATCGCTGTTTACGGATACCATAGAAATGAATGATAAATGCCGTGAACTGAATCCTATCCTAACCCTACGCATATTATTCAGCATAGTAAAGTCTCTCCTCCACTGACTCTGGTATCCTCCCATACGAGCCAACGTTTCGTTTACTGCCGTACAGATTGGCATCTCCTCTGTTAATAATATAATCTTTGTGCGTTGTCCTTAAAGAGCCACCGTACGTCAAAGGAAAAACATGGCGACGTCCTAAAAGATAAAAGCTGCAGAATAAAACAACCTTAAAGACAGCTTTACATATGATCCGTGCTTTCGTTTTTTTTGTGACGATTACTTCAATTAACCACTTAAACAGAAAAACCACAAGTTAGCATTGTGATCGTTTTCACAAACAGGTCTTCTGTGATTGTGAAAATATTGGTCAAAGGGCACCGATGGCATTATTTGTATTGGGTTCTGCGTTCAGAAGTAAGTCACCTGGTTTGATCATCAAACTGCACTTGTTTAAATACTCTCATTAACAGTATTCATTGTTTGTATATGTTATTGTGAACACTGGATGGAAGGATCAAAACTGTAAAAGTTCGTTTTGTTAATAATTTTGTTCTAATGACAGTTACATTGACGTTGTAATGGAAACATTATATTTGTCTGTAACTTCAGCTGAATGTGTCATTACATACATACTGAGTTCAGTTAACTGGGTGAAAGGTCACGTACTCAATAATATGTTATTTCTCTCTTTGAGTGTAGAATTAAATGCATTTAAAGGATATATTTTGTTGAGAATCCTTTATGCAAGTATCACCAGAAACTGCTTTTCCTCATTTGTGATGCTTAGCCAGGCCTTTACTGATGCTGACTTCAGTTGTTGTTTGTTTGTGGGTCTTTCTGCCTATAGTTTTGTCTTCAGCAAGTGAAATGCATGCTCAAGTGAGTTGAAATCAGGAGATTGTCTTGGCCATTGAAGATTCCTCCACTTTTTTTACCTTCTACAACTCCTGGGTTGCTTTTGCTGTATGTTTTGGATCATGGTCCATTTGTACTATGACGCACCGCCCAATCAACTGCATTTGGCTGAATCTGGACAGACAGTATTTCCCATTTTTCCCATATTGCACTTTTCAGAATTCTTCCGGCTGCTTCTGTCTTCTGTCACGTCAACAATAAACACCAGTGACCCAGTGCCACTGAAAGCCATGCTCATGCATCACACCGCTCCACCGTGTTTCACAGATGATGTTGTATGCTTTGGATCATGAGCTGTTCTCCATACTTTTTTCCTCCTATCATTCTGGTACAGTTTGATCTTAATTTCAGAATGCTTTTCTAGAAGTGGTCTGGCTTCTTTAGATGTTTTTTGGCAAAGTCTAATCTGGCCTTGTTTGCACCTTGTGGTGAACCTTCTGTATTTGCTCTCGTGAATCGGCTCTTGATTGTAGACTTTGACAGTGGCACGTCTGCCTCCTGGAGAGTGTTCTTCTCTTGGCTGGACGATGTGACAGGGTTTTTCTTTTTACCATGGAGAGGATTCTCCGATCATCCACCACTGTTGTCCTCCGTGAACGTCCAGGTCATTTATGTTGCTGAGCCCACCAGTGCATTCTTTTTCTTTTTCTGTGAATGTACCGAACTGTTGATCTGGACGCTCCTAATGTTCCTGCTATCTCTCTGATGGTTTTGTTTTTGAAGCCTAACAACTGTCTGTTTCACTTGTATGAAGAGTTCCTTTGACTGCATGATTTGGGTTCACAGCAACAGCTTCCGAATGCAAATTTAGAATCAACTCCAGACCTTTTACCTGCTTAATTGATGTAGAAATAATGAAGGAATCGCCCAATTGGCCATGAAGTGGCTTTTTGAGTCAGTTGTCCAATTACTTATGATCCCTTGAAAAAGGGGGGAGGTACATATTAAAGAGATGTGATTCCTTAACCTTTCCTCCAATTTTGATGTGAATACTTTAATTGTGAATACAATTAAAGATCAGATTGTAAATAATAGAGCATTTGATCCGTTTAATGCATCTTTGCTGAATAAAAGTATTAATGTCTTATTTTTTTTATATTCTTGCCTCTAACTTTTTTTTTTCCCACAAAAAAAAAAAAAACGCAGCAAAGGCTGTTTTCAAATTTGATAATAAGAGAAGTATTGAACACTAAATCAGTATATTAGAATGGTTACTGTAGGATCATGTGACATGTCATATCTTTCATTTAAACTTAAATAATTCTTTATTATTCCAAATGTTTGTCCTCTGGGCAAATTTCTCACCACGATTTGCTTTTAATGACCTTATTTGAACTGAAATATGTGAATTGCGTTTAAAGTGCTAGAACACTTGTTTGAATAGGAGCTTTATACATCCAGATCCATATCTAAAGTACATTTAATTAGTGTTAAAATATTCCTTACCTGTTTAGTAGTTTAATTTTAAACCTGTAATTGTAAACCTGTGTACTGGTCTGTGTTTTGTTATTAGAACAGGCTCTGTTGATACCGTTCATGAACGCTGTTAGAGGAATGTCTTCATCAGGAGGGCCAACACCCCCCTTCACAACCCTGTCAGTCACACGGCCAGCTGAGACCATCACTCACGTCGAGTTCTGCCGCCCGGAGAAACGCAATGCAATGAACAAGGCATTCTGGCTGTATGATATCCATGTTCATATCATACACTATGAATAATTCATTTATTTCAGTTAATTTCCTTTAAAATTTCCTGTAATGCTTCATAAGCAATCATTTCACAAGAACAGAATGACATTAGTAATATTTTAACTATTAAAATGTTTACATAGTATGACTCATCATTTATACTGGAAAGAGTGTCCATTTTATGCCATTTCTATGTTAAAATGTGCTTATTTGAATGGTGGTATGAGATGAGAATTTAAAGTGCACAATGATCTCGGTTATCTAAAATATTTGCAATCATGCCAAGACAGGCTTAGCGATATACAAGTTATTGTGCTGAATTACTGTGTGTTGGTGTTAATTCTTTGCTGTGCTCAATTACTGTATTTTTGTTTTACCTGCAGTGAAATGGTTGACTGCTTCAATCAGATCGCTGAGGACTCGGAGTGTCGTGCTGTGGTTTTCTCAGGTGCTGGAAAGGTCTTCACTTCAGGTAAAGCTTTCAGACATCTTGCTAAATATGACCAGTTGCTAGACCACTGGAAACCGAATAGAACATTCTTCAATTTGACCAAATAGTTTTGCGGTGATCTAGATCTAGATTTTTTTTTTTTACAGAATTTTGCTTGCCCGTGCAATACTCAGTGCCATGGTACTACATATAAGTGATTGTCAAGGTGTTGCTGTGACGGTGGTTGTTTTCTGACAAAAGTCAAAATAAGTCTCTAGATTTTGCTGTCTCCTTAATTTCACAAATTAATTTTTTACACCTAATTTATCCATCAGATGGAAATTTGAACCACCCAGTGCAAGGTATAATTCATATCCATAGCACAATGTTGCGGTAGTTTAATGCTTAGGGTTAGGGGTTTATTGAAATGATCATATTGAACTCATTCAATATGAGCATTAGTTATAGCAACACTTACCTTAGCACACACCACTAACACTTTTTTAAAATTTAGATATTTAACTGCAACTGGAGACAGGCATTTGTGAAGATAACAAGATTGCATTGCTTATGTTTTATATGCCATATGTAATAATTTGTGCACAGGTATTGACCTCATGAGCATGGCCAGTGATATTCTTCAGCCTGAAGGCGATGACACAGCCAGGATCTCATGGAACGTGCGCCGCATCATAACTAAATACCAAGAGACATTCTCTGTTATTGAAAAGGTTGCTATTTTAAATATCATTCTGTGAAAGCATATACAGATAATTATCAAAATAAAAAATGAGATCTAGGTAATATGGGAAATATAAGGGAAAACAAGAAGATGTTTAGAGGATTACAAGATTGTTGAACATTATGTTTGGCTTTATCAGACCATTCCAAGATATGGATTTAGAAATGTACTGCGAAATAGGCTTTATCTCGTATGCACAAATCATATGTTTCATAATGTCTCTTGTGCTTCATTGTACAGTGTCCAAAACCAGTGATTGTGGCCATTCATGGAGCATGTATTGGAGGAGGTTAGTTTTTCTGTGTACAGAGGTTGCCATTTTATACTTTCTATCTTGTTTATAGTACAGATAGAAGGTTTGTTCTGTTTATTTGTATAGCACTTTTCACAATAGATATTGTTCCAAAAAATTATGGATTACAAACTCCCTGGTGATCTAATAAAAATCAAGTTTAACCTAGTATTCAGTTACAAGAATGTTCTAAATGGTGTCTAGGCGGTTGTTTTCTGGCTCAAACCAAAAGAGCCCATTGCCAAGTCTCTATGATATTTTGCTGTCTTATTAATTGCAAGTTTATAGATGTTATAGATTTTCCCCCAGCTAATTCATCCATCAGATGGAAATCTGAACCATGCAATGCAAGGTATAATTAATATCAATAGGACAAATTTTGCAGTAGTTTAATTCTTAGGGTTAGGGATTTATTGAAATCTTTCAGAGCAACAGTTTAGAGTAATAATTTCCTTAGTACACCACCAGTAAAATTTTATTGTTCCAAAAATAATGGATTACAAACTTCCTGGTAAGCAAAAAAAAATTATAAATCAAGATGTGTAAATATTTTTCCTTTGTGTCTTTTTTTTTTCCTTATAGGGGTGGACTTAATCACAGCATGTGATATACGACTGTGTACGCAGGATGCCTGGTTTCAGGTCAAGGTGTGGGCATTTTTAGATTGTTGTTCATTTTAACTGACCGCTTTTTAATCATCAATTCTGTAAAGCTCTTCGTAGTCCCAACTTGAACCCCCTTTATTTGTTTAATACCATTTTAGAATAAACGTAGGTTTGCGTTGAACTTGAATGCTTGAATCAATCAGCCTTTCCTGTTCAGGAGGTTGACATTGGTTTGGCAGCTGATGTTGGGACTTTGCAGCGTCTCCCCAGAGTGATTGGAAGTCGAAGGTACTTAAAATTAAATTTAAAGCATGGTATAGATCCAGTAGCAGTGCCCTGTGTTTAAACAAGTGATAGTAACATTTTATACTAATGTCTTCCAGTCTAGTGAATGAGTTGGCTTTCACTGCAAGGAAGATGTATGCTGATGAAGCCAAGAGCTGTGGACTGGTCAGGTGAGATATTTAGACAATAAAATATGAGATGGTATGCTTTATTTTGAATATATGATATAGCAGCTGTATTCACAATATAGAACAGCCTCAAGTTTTATTATACATTTTAGTAAATATGAGTGTGTGTGTGTGTTCTCTTTTGTTGCACACAGTCGTATTTTCCCGGATAAAGAGACTATGATGGCAGGAGCTCTGGAGATGGCAGGAGACATTGCCAGGAAAAGTCCTGTAGCAGTCCAGGGAACTAAAGTCAATCTCATTTACTCCAGAGACCACAGTGTTCCAGAGGCCCTGAATTACATAGTAAGATCTGAACTGAGTATTGTAAAGTAAAACGATTTAAATTGACAAAGTGACAAGTATAATAATAATAAAGAAAAACACACATAAGCATGAATTGAGTTGGGATATGAGAATTAAAATAACATCAACACAAATGTAATGAAAGTAGGAAAAATACTTAACTAACAACTTTACATCCATTTACAACAGTACATCCATTTGATTTAAGACCTTTTGAAATGCACCTAAGACAAACAAGGGGTTAATCAGTATTTGTGTTTGTCTTTGTGTAGGGTAGTGTGTTGTAACAATCTGTGTGAAAATTTCACATATTTACATATACAAAATGCACTAAAACTACCAAAGCACTTCATAGAGTACGTTTCAAATCAACCCATTCTTTTATAACACCAGCAAAAATTGTCAGTCAACAAGCACAGTTTGTCACTCACAGAACAATGACCAAAAACACTAACAACAGGTGGTGTTATACATTGTATTCTTTGTAACATTTCTTTACAAAACAAGAATGACAGCAGTTTACTGTTCAGAAATGTTAATGAAATTGAAAGATTCACACCTGTGTAGGTGTTCAGCTACGTCTAATTGTTTTGATAGTATTTCATTATTTACTTTATATTTGGAATATATTCAGTTACTGTAGAAATGTAGCAGACTGCTGTCTTAGTTTTGTAATATGTTGTTTATATATCTTAAACACAATTTAAGATATTTTGGATGGGAACCGGGAGACTTGTGACTGTCCCATTGACTGTCAAGGCCCAGAAAAGTATGAAAGACATCGTCAAAATAGTCCATCTGCCATCAGTTGGTTGAACCGTAATTTTACGAAACGAAGCTACGAGAATATTTTTTATACGCAAAGAAAACAAAAATAACAACTTTATTCAACAATTCTTCTCCTCAGTGTAGCACCAGTTTGGAGAGTATCCGCTGGACGCTAACTGTGTACACTGTTCTGTGCCAGCTGCACCGCACGGATACACTGTTTTCGTTCAAATCAAAGCGTAAACAAATTTAGAAAGCAAAAAGTATTCTCATAGCTTCATAATGTTACGTACGGTTGAACCACTGATGGCAGATGGACTATTTTGGCGATGTCTTTAATACTTTTCTGGGTCTTTTTTGACTGCCAAACAATTAACAGTGTTAATTGGCAGTCAATGGGACAGTCACAAGCCTCCCGGTTTTCATCCAAAATATGTTATTTTACGGGTTTGGAGTGACATGGGGGTAAGAGATTAATGACGACAATTTTCATTTTGGGGAGGCGTAACCCTTTAATGTTAATCAAACTTATATATGACTAATTATTAAACTTTTTAATTTAAAACATTGAATAAAATCAGAAAAAATATAGAACAAATACATTAAACATAGGCTAACAATAGAATAATAAAAAAAACTAAAGGTGTGTTAGACAGTCTTACAACTGTAGCAGTCTACTCCTATTTTTTGGATTATTTATTATTAATATTATTGCAGTGTTGACAGAACCAGGCTAATATGGTCATACTTCTAGATTCTAGTAAGAACTGCGGCATTTTGAACCAGCTGGAGTTAATTAAGCGCGCAGAGCAACCACCCAATAGAATATTACAATAATCTCACCTTGAGGTCATGAATGCATGAATGAACATTTCTGCATTTGCCATTGAGAGCATAGGTCATAATTTAGATATATTTTTAAGATACATTTATAAATATACAAATGCTAGAAACGTGGCTTTCGAAGGAAAGATTGCTATCAAATAGCACACCTAGGTTCCTAACTGATGACAAAGAATTGACAGAGCAGCCATCAAGTATTAGACAGTGTTCTAGGTTATTATATGCAGAGGTTTTTGGTCCTATGATTAACACCTCTGTTTATTCAGAATTTAACAGTAAGATATTATTAATAACTATGCATTCTGTTAATTTTGCTAATTGGTATGTTTCGTTGGGCCACGAAAAAATATAGAGCTGAGTATCATCAGCATAACAGTGAAAGTTAACACCATGTTTCCTAATGATATCTCCCTAGGGTAACATTTAAAGCATGAAAAATAACGGTCCTAGTACTGAGCCTTGAGGTAATCCATACTGCACTTGTGATTGGTATGATACCTCTTCATTCACTGCTACCAATTGATGGTAGTCCGATAAGTACAATCCAGTAGCACTAATAGAGAGATACAACCACGATCGAATGATAAGAGCAGTCTAAGTACTACGATGGGGTCTAAATCCTGACCGGAAGTCCTCACAGATACCATTTTTCTATAAGAAGGAACATAGTTGTGATAATATTACCTTAGTATCTTTCACAGAAAAGGGAGATTCGAGATCGGTCTGTGATTAATTTATTCATTGGGGTCGAGTTGTGGTTTTTTTAATGAGAGGCTTAATAACAGCCAATTTGAAGGTCTTTGGGACATATCCTAATGACAATGATGAATTGATAATATTCAGAAGAGGATCTATGACTTCTGGAAGCACCTCTTTTAGTAGTTTAGATGGAATAGGGTCTAACATACATGCTGTTGGTTTAGATGATTTAACACGTTTATACAATTATTCCTTTCCTATTGAAGAAAATGAGTGTAAATATTCCCTCAGGAGGACTATAGATACTGTGGCTGATGGCTGCATTCTTACAATTATATCTCTAATAGCATAGACCTTGGAAGTAGTTCATAAAATCATTACTACTTGCTGTTGGGAAATGTCTGCACCTTCTGATGTAATTTTTTTTGTTAATTTAGCCACTGTATTGAATAAATACTTGGGGTTGTGTTTGTTTTCTTCTAAAAGAGACCAAAAGTAATCAGATCTAGCAGTTTTTAAGGCTTTTCTGTAAGAGAAAGTACTTTCCCGCATGCAAAACGAAACATCTCTGGTTTTTGTTTTCCTGTAGCTGCGCTCCATTTTCTGGGCTGCTCTCTTTAGGGCGCGAGTGTGCTTGTTATACCACGTCAGACTGTTTTCCTTAATTTTCCTTAAGCGTAAAGGAGCAACCGTATCTAAAGTGCTAGAAAAGAGAAAGACCATAGTTTCTGTTACATCAAGTTGTTCTGAGCTATTGCATATGCTGAGGAATGGAGATAAGTCAGGAAGATTATTTACAAAGCAGTATATATATATATATACAGTGCCCTCCATAAGTATTGGAACAGTAAAGACAAAATTGCTCTGTTGGCTGTGGAGTCAAGACATTTGCAAATATGATTAAAAGATGAATATGAGACAAAAACTACAGAATGTCACATTTTATTATTAGCCGTTTCAACACATACATGTTTTACCAAATAAAAAGAACAGCACTTTTAGAGTTCATCCCACTCATTGACGTGAGCATAAGTATTGGGACAGTTGAACATAAGGCAGATATAAAAGGTTAAAAGCTATTATTTAGTTGCAGATCCCTTGCGCACAATCACAGCAGTGAGTCTGTGACCCATAGACATCACCAGACTGGTCTCATCCTTTGAAATGCTTTTCTCAGCCTTTAATGCAGCCAAATCCGATTGTTGCTTGTTTTGGGGAGTTTCTGCCTTTACTCTTCTCTTCAGCTGGTGAAATTCATGTTCAATCGGATTTAAATCTGGAGATTGACTTGGGCAATCTAACACTTTCCATTTCTTTGCCCTTATAAATTCCTTGACTGAACTGGCAGGGTGTTTGGGTCATTGTCCTGATGCAATATGAAGCACTTCCCAATGAATCTGGTGGCATTTTCTTGAATATTGGTAGGCAAGATGGTTTTGTACCCTTCCAAATTCATTTTGCTACTGTCCTCATACAGTCAGGTCCATAAATATTGGGACATCAACACAATTCTAACATTTTTGGCTCTATACACCACCACAATGGATTTCAAATGAAAAGAACAAGATGTGCTTTAACTGCAGACTGTCAGCTTTAATTTGAGGGTATTTACATCCAAAGCAGGTGAACGGTGTAGGAATTACAACAGTTTGCATATGTGCCTCCCAAATAGCAAGTGTTCTATTTGCATTTGGAATCTGTTGCTGTCAACTGTCAAGATGAGATCCAAAGAGCTGTCACTATCAGTGATGCAAGCCATCATTAGGATGAAAAAACAAAACAAACCCATCAGAGAGATGGAAAAAACATTAGGCGTGGCCAAAACAACTGTTTGGAACATTCTTAAAAAGAAGGAACGCACCGGTGAGCTCAGCAACACCAAAAGACCCGGAAGACCACGGAAAACAACTGTGGTGATGACCGAAGAAATCTTTCCCTGGTGAAGAAAACGCCCTTCACAACAGTTGGCCAGATCAAGAACACTCTCCAGGAGGTTAGGTGTATGTGTGTCAAAGTCAACAATCAAGAGAAGACTTCACCAGAGTGAATACAGAGGGTTCACCACAAGATGTAAAGCCTCAAAAACAGGAAAGGCCAAATTAGAGTTTGACAAACGACATCTAAAAAAGCCTTCACAGTTCTGGAACAACATTCTATAGACAGATGAGACCAAGATCAACTTGTACCAGAGTGATGGGAAGAGAAGAGTATGGAGAAGGAAAGGAACTGCTCATGATCCTAAGCATACCACCTCATCAGTGAAGCATGCTGGTGGTAGTGTCATGGCGTGGGCATGTATGGCTGCCAGTGGAACTGGTTCTCTTGTATTTATTGATGATGTGACTGCTGACAAAAGCAGCAGGATGAATTCTGAAGTGTTTCGGGCAATATTATCTGCTCCTATTCAGCCAAATGCTTCAGAACTCACTGGACGGCGCTTCACAGTCCAGATGGACAATGACCCAAAGCATACTGCAAAAGCAACCAAAGAGTTTTTGAAGGGAAAGAAGTGGACTGTTATGCAATGGCCAAGTCAATCACCTGACCTGAATCCGATTGAGCATGTATTTCACTTGCTGAAGACAAAACTGAAGGGAAAATGCCCCAAGAACAAGCAAGAACTGAAGACGGTTGCAGTAGAGGCCTGGCAGAGCATCACCAGGGATGAAACCCAGCGTCTGGTGATGTCTATGCGTTCCAGACTTCAGGCTGTATTTGACTACAAAGGATTTGCAACCAAGTATTAAAAACTGAAAGTTTGATTTATGATTATTATTCTGTCCCATTACTTTTGGTCCCTTAACAAGTGGGAGGCACATATGCAAACTGTTGTAATTCCTACACCGTTCACCTGATTTTGATGTAAATAACCTCAAATTAAAGCTGACAGTCTGCAGTTAAAGCACATCTTGTTCGTTTCATTTGAAATCCATTGTGGTGGTGTATAGAGCCAAAAATGTTAGAATTGTGTCGATGTCGCAATATTTATGGACCTGACTGTACATTAAGTCATCAGTAAAGTTGAGAGGGCCTGTTCCAGGGACAGCCATGCATGCCCATGCCCATGCCATGACACCACCACCACCATGCTTTACAGATGAGGCTGTATGCTTGGGATCATTGCAGTTCCCTTTTTTTCTCCACATTTTTGCTTTCCCATCGCTTAGATAAAGGTTCATCTTTGGCTCATCGGTCCATAAACACCATTCCAAAACTCTTCTGGCTCACCTTTGTGCTTTTTTGCAAACTCTAATCTTGCCTTTCTATTTTCGAGGTGTAGCATCTGTAATTCTGTGTCAAAGTCTCCTGAGGAAAGTAAATTGTCAGAGCATCACCCCAGCTTTCTGGAAGTTGTTGGTGATTTTACAGACACATCTTTTAAGATTCATTTCCACAGCTTTTATGATTTGTCTGTCATGAACTACTGTTATTTTCTCAGCCGATCAGGTCGTTGTTGGTTACTGGTGTCGCTGGTGGTTTCCAAACTTTTGATTTCACACACGAGCGCGACTTTAGCACAATATTTAGCAACTTTCAGACCCTTTTGGCTGCTTTTTGGCTGCATTCAGTTGTATTACAGTATGTGACATTTCATAGAGTACAACAGATCTGAAGTGCCAAAACTCGTCTGAATACAAACTTGACGCAATGACATTATAAATATGCCAATTAATATGTGACATCACCTCCCGCCACAAGTCTCACAAAATCCTGTGGGAAACACTGCACCGTGCATGCAATGTCGTAGTTATGCCGTCAGTTACCATGAAGTAAGGCATGAAGTTACCAAAAAGGTGATTTAAAGCTGCCTTAAAACTGTGTGCATTCATGCAATAGGTTATATATGTCACATTTAAGAACATGTCACTGAAATGGTTTTCATTTCCCAGCGCTGTCTCCCTCATCTAAAACACCCGATTCAACTCGTCCGCTCATTAGTAGAGACTTTTAGACCTGAAGTGGGTCAGAAAAGGTAAAGAGATTTGTGAGAAAATAAGATGCATGTCAGATCTGCGCCACGTTCAGCAGCAGCAGCTTTTAAAGCAATAGCAGGAAAATAAGCTAATAACCAGCTGCTGTGATGTCTATTAATCCAAGAACAAAAGAAAAAAAGAGGAAATCAATAACTTTTATAGCTTTAAGGGGTTCATCTATATTTAATTTAGAATTTAGTGTTTGGTAACTATTCATTTTCTGTATATTTCTGCTGAAGGGCACAGGTAGGTAAATATGTAATTTATTATAATGGGTTCATGTGAATATTGTTTTAAATTCACTTAAATTAGAAGTTAAGTCTAATAAATGTTAAAATTGATAGCTCTGTATATATTGTTATACTGTAATGCTGAATGGCTACAGTCAATGGTTAACTATTCAGGGAAAAAAAAAAAATTATAGAGACATCAGTAGTACTGATATCAGTGATGCTGGCCTTCAATCATAAAAAAGATGCCATTATAGAAATATTAAAAATATACTGTCTTTATGTTTATACATTTGAAGATTGAATATGAAATTATTGCAGTATAAAAGTATATTTAAAAACTTTAATGTTAGGTGGGATTAATCACAATTTAATTTTAGAAAAATTTGCGAGTTCATTTTTTTTTAATCGATTGACAGCACTAATATATATGTATGTGTATATACATATATACACATACAGCCGTGAAGGACTGAAATCCTGCAGGGCCCGCCAGGTCCCCCTGCTCAAGAAAGCACATGTACAGGCCTGTCTGAAGTTTGCCAATGATTCGGAGGAGAACTGGGTGAAAGTGTTGTGGTCAGATGAGACCAAAATCAACAACAATCTGGACGAGCTCACAGAGACTAACATCTTATATCAGTTTCTGTGAGGATATGTGCATTCCTACCAGGACTCATCTACCTTATAACAATGACAAACCATGGTTCACTGCTAAACTCAGACAGCTCCGTCAGGCCAAAGAAGATGCTTACAGGAATGGGGACAGAGTCTTGTATAAACAGGCCAAATACACACTGGAAAAGGAGATCAGAGAGGCAAAGAGGAATTATTCCGATAAGCTAAGAATCCAGTTCTCTTCCAGTGACACGACTTCAGTGTGGAAAGGTCTGAAAGACATCACCAATTACAAGACACCATCCCCCAGCACTCTGGAGAATCAACAACTGGCAGACGATCTGAATGAGTTCTACTGCAGGTTTGAAAAAACACCATTCACACCTCCTGCAACCCCCCTCTCCCCCGCACCTGCACTGCAGATAGGAGATGATGATGTGCGCCAGGTCTTCAAAAAAAACAAGAGAAGGAAGGCACCAGGCCCAGACGGTGTGACACCAGGCTGTGTGAAATCCTGTGCTGACCACCTGAAGACTCCCATCTTCACACAGATCTTCAACAGATCACTGGAGCTGTGTGAAGTCCCCTCATGCTTCAAATGCTCCGCCATCATCCCCGTCCCAAAGAAACCCAAGATAATAGGACTTAACGACTACAGACCTGTGGCTCTAACATCTGTGGTCATGAAGTCATTTGAAAAACTGGTTTTGGCTTATCTGAAGGACATCACTGAACCCCCTGCAGTTTGCCTACAGAGCAAACAGGTCTGTGGATGATGCAGTCAACATGGGACTGCATTACATACTGCAACACCTCTCCATCCCCACCTCCGTCTGTCAGTGGATCAACAGCTTCCTGACAGACAGGCAGCAGCTAGTGAGGCTGGGAAAATACACATCTAGCACCCGTACGATCAGCACTGGAGCTCCTCAGGGCCGCGTTCTCTCCCCACTGCTCTTCTCCCGCTACACCAACGACTGCACAGTTAAAGACCCCTCTGTCAAGCTCCTGAAGTTTGCAGATGACACCACACTGATCAGCCTCATCCAGGACGGTGACGAGTCTGCTTACAGACAGGAGGTTAAGGAGCTGGTTGTCTGGTGCAGTCTCAACAACCTGGAGCTCAACACGCTCAAAAAAGTGGAGATGATCGTGGACTACAAGAGAAACCCCATACTGAATTGTCTATTTTGTATATTGTGTTTGTGCTATTTTGCATATTGTCCGTTTTGTATATTTGTACATAATTTGTTTTATTATCTGTGTCCTGTTGCACTGTGGAGCTACTGTCACTAAAACAAATTCCTCGTATGTGCAAACATACCTGGCAATAAAGCTAATTCTGATTCTGATTTCTTTGTCAGTGGACGAAAGTAAAAAAATCAGCAGGGGATCAAATAATTTTTTCCCCCACTGTGTGTGTGTGTATATATATGTGTGTGTATGTGAAAAGTTTTTGTAGATCTTGTACTGAATATTGAATTAAACAAGTTTCATCTTATTTGCACATTAATTTATAAACCAACAACAATTGTAAGATTCAGTTTCTGAGCGGTCAAGTGCTTCTTTGAGGAAGACAGTTTGTGTCTTTTGGTAAACAGTAACAACATTTGTCATTCAATGATAAAACTGAAAACTCTTCTTATTTGCTTTCTGTTCCTGTTTGTTTTTGCAGAACACCTGGAATATGAGCATGCTTCAAACCCAAGATTTAATGAAGTCAGCTCAGGCAGCGATGGAGAGGAAAAACCTCAAAGAAGTTACTTTCTCAAAGCTCTGAGAGTCTACACACTCTCCCTTACAAATAACTGCTTCTTTAATGAAAAACACCTGCTAAGTTTGGTCCTCTTAATCGACATGAATTTTACAACTAAAGAGAATCTTGCTTTTGCATATTTCAATTCTGTCTTCACAATCAGTGCCTTAATGCTGGTTCACAAATGTCAAATAATTAACCAAAAAATACTGCTAAACGTTCAGTGCTGAATGCGGTAAAACTAAATACCTTAAGATGGAATGGAGGTAAATGGTTTGATTTGCTTTTGTAGTTTATGATTTGTTTTATGATTTATCAGTGACTTATGTTCTGTGTGACATGAAATGTTACAATCTGTATAAATTTCAATTGTGATATTTTTGCATCTCAATAAAACAACTAATGCTAAAATAAGTGTTTACTGTAGAACATAGTCATATCAGTATGGGTGATTTGTGAAGAGAAACTAGTTTGGTCTTGAAATATGAACTTCGTCACAGCTTGGATATTGTATTTTTCTGCGCGTCCAGGTTTCAGGTGTTCATTGTCAACACTAAAGTTATTCACAGTACTGTGGACATCATATCATATTACTGGCTCCCCAGTTGGGTATAAATACTGCTCCAGTCTTGTATACACTGGAAACCATCATCTACAACCAAACCACAGGGTTCTTTTAGACTGACATCTGTGAGATAATTAGGTAGAATGATGTCTGTGATGAGGTGGCTTACAGTGATTCTGCTTATTGACCTGGTTTGCTCTGGTAAGACTGATTCTGCATTGCAATTTTTCTCTTATTATTATAGATAATACTCTCTGGAAGCAGTGTCATTTCTCCCTTATTTACACCCCCATGATTAATTTATATAATTGAGAAGATTGTTTATAGAACTTTAGTGTCTAAATAAATTTAAAATAAAACTGTTAAAATGTAATATTTATATTTAAAAAAATATATATATTTTGAAGATCAGCCAATTCCCATTCATCATTATTATAATGGGTTATATGCAGTAAGACTGAATTCTACTTTTTCTCATTTTGCTTTGTATAGCAATTTATGCTTTTATTTCTAAAGTGCTCTATGCATTTTATGAATGCAGTTTGTCACTTCATCTGTTTTTTTCTCATCTGCTCCTTCTGACATGTTTAAACGAAACGGTTCCCCTTCAAAGGGGACAGCATTATCATCTCCAGTATTTCACCACATTATTGTATTTTAAGTTTGTCAGTATGTTTACACTTATTGTCTTTATCAAGCTCTGAGTCAGTTGACTTTTCTGGAGGAAATCACTGTTCTGTTTCTTGACATGTTATGAGATATACAGTGCCCTCCAAAAGTATTGGAACAGTAAGGCCAATTCCTTTATTTTTGCTGTAGACTGAAAACATTTGGGTTTGACATCAAAAGATGAATATGAGATGAGAGATGAACATTTCAGCTTTTATTTACAGGTATTTTCATCTGGATCTGATACACAACTTAGAAGATAGCACCTTTTGTTTGAACCTTCCTATTTTTCATGTTACCAAAAGTATTGGAACAGATAGAATTAACATAGATTAAAGTGAAAAAAGACTTAATATTTAGTTGCAAATCCTTTGCTTTCAATAACTGCATCAAGCCTGTGACCCATTGACGTCACCAAACTTTTGCATTCTTCTTTTGTGATGCTTTTCCAGGCTTTCACCGCAGCCTCTTTCAGTTTTGGGGGGTTACTCCCTTCAGTCTCTTCTTTAGCAGGTAAAATGCATACTCTACAGGGTTTAAGTGTGGAGATTGACTTGGCCAGTCTAAAACCTTCCACTTCTTGCCCCTGATGAACTCCTTTGTTGTTTTGGCACTATGTTTTGGGTCATTATCTTGCTGCACGATGAAGGATCTCCCAGTCAGTTTGGTTGCATCTTTCTGTAAATTGTCAGACAAAATATTTCTGTAGACTTCTGAGTTAATTTTGCTGCCATCATGTGTTACATCATTAATGAAGATTAATGAGCCTGTCCCAGAAGAAGCGATGAAAGCCCAAGCCATTACATTACTTGTGTAATGTGTACTATAATGTACACCTGTGTACACTGTGTTTCAGGTGAACTTGTATGTTTGGGATCAAGAGCAGATCCGTTCTTTCTCCAAACTTTAGCCTTTCCATCACTTTGATCTATAAAATCAGTCCATAAAACCTTGTCCCAGAATTTTTGAGGCTCGTCTCCTATTCTTCTTGCTAATGAGTGGTTTGCATCTTCTTGTGTAGCCTCTATACTTTTGTTCATGAAGTCTTCTACGAACAGTAGATTGTGATACCTTCACTCCTGCCTTCTGGAGGTTGTTGCTGATGTCACTAACAGTTGTTTTAGGGTCTTTCTTTCCAGCTGTCGCAATGTTTCTGTCATCAACTGCAGATGTTTTCCTTGATCTACCCGTTTGAGGTGTTACTTAGTACACCAGTGGTTTCTTTCTTCCTCAGGAGATTCCAAATGGTTGTACTTGCTATTGCCAGTTTGTGCAATGGTTTGATTTTTCATCTTCTCTCAGCTTCACAATTGCTCGTTTTTCACCCGCAGACACCTCTATGGTTTTCATGTTGGTTACACGTCTAACTAACTATAAATGCAGTCTATAGCAAAAATAAAGGAATTGGCCTCAATACTTTTGGAGGGCACTGTAAATCTCACTGGGTTATTAATGTTCTTTCAATTAGTGTGTGACTTTTGTGAAGGTACACCAAAGCTTTACTAGATTTGATCGATGTGGTTGAAATAATTTAGCGCTAAATGGTTGAGTAATGAGATAAATATAAAACATGTTCAGGCATGATTCCTGAGAGTAACCAATGCATCAAATATAACTTAAATACTAACTCAATTTTGGCTCCTACAAGTCCAGATAAGCTTTGTGTGTGTGTGTGTGTGTGTGTGTATGTAAAATGTATGAGCATGATAAATAAACTATAAAACTAACAAGTGCTGCTAGTAAATATAAATCTAGTAAATCTAAAGTGAATCCTGTATGGAAAAAAATGTCTGACAAAAAATGAAACAACATATGCTTAAACGCTTCCTTCTTGTCCAACTGAAATATGCTTCAACCCCATCAGATTATTACATTACCAAACACTCACACACTTTTGTTTTCATATAGATATATGGTATATTTTCTAGGTCAAATTCTACGGAGAATGAAGGACCATGTGCATAAAATCCAACAGGCCAGAATAAAACAGAGTGTGACACACACTTCCACTGTCATTCCCAAAACAGGCACAATTCACCAACCCCTGAACCACTTTGATAGGAAAAATGACAAAACTTTCCCACAGGTACAAATTATAGACACAACCTTACACTCACTCTCTTTCAGTAAATGTGATATCATCAGGGTGGCACAAGAACAAGAAATATGTCATTTTGAATAATGTGTTATTATTGTTAGGTTTTAAATAATTATGTGAAATAAATATAACACAAATGACTTAATAATGATTATTATTTTATTATAAAATGTTATTTTAATTATATTAAAATGAACGATTTATCATGCCAATTATTTTGCTATCATAATTTATTCATTAATAGGCCTATTTGATCTGCAGAAATTCTTTGTGAACGACGTTTATTGGCAGCTTTCAGATGGACCAGTCTTTCTCTACATAGAAGGAGAGGGCCCACTCTCTAAATTCAGTGTATTGTTCGGTTAGTACCAGTTTTCCTTGTTTAAAATCATACAAATTATTACATTGAACCTGATCTGCTAAAAAAACGTGTCATGCTACCTCCTCCTGCACATCCCTGCCGTGTCCAGCTGAACATGTCCACTGGGTGGCACCAAAAGCGGGTTTTATTTTCTCGAATCCATAACAGGTAGCATACTCAGCACTCTCAGGAATGTTCCTGCTTCAGTAAAAGTTAAGCTCTATAAAAAGCATCTTTCACATATCAGTTACAGTACAAAATATTTTTGTAACTTTATTATTTTTCCCTATCAGCTGAAAAGACTTCCAATCATGAGTCACATGGCATTCACTGGTTGCCTCGATAATTTGCATTTACATTTGATTTTAATTTAGCAACGAGTTTTATCCAAAGCAATTGCTTACAAATGAGGAACATCACAATGGCAGCAGATTGTGAACTTCTGGGACTGTATATAGACCAGCCGGCCAAGTGCTATGATGATGAATTGAACTAAACTTGAAACCCAAAATAAAAAATGTGGGCAAAAATAAATTAATTAATTAATATATGGTATGGTAACTATACAGTTATGTTTTGGAGTTAATGTATCATTATTAGTTCTCTAGATCAACATATGTGACCCTGGACCACAAAACCAGTCATAAGGGTCAATTTTATGAAATTGAGATTTAAACATCATCTGAAATCTGAATAAATAAGCTTTTGATGTATGGTTTGTAAGGATAGGGTAATATTTGGCCGAGATACAATTATTTGAAAATCTGGAATCTGAGGATGCAAAAAAATCTAAATATTGAGAAAATCGCCTTTAAAGTTGTCCAAATGAAGTTCTTAGCAATGCATATTACTAATCAAAAATGAAGTTTTGCTATATTTACAGTAGTAAATTTACCAAATATCTTCATGGAACATGATCTTTACTTAATGTCCTAATGATTTTTGGCATAAAAGAAAAATCAATAATTTTGACCCATACAATGTATTTTTGGCTATTTCTACAAAATATATCCCAGTGACTTAAGTTTTGTGATCCAGGGTCACATATTGGTTTGTTCAAAGATGAACATAGAAAAACAGATCGTTTTCAAGGCCTAGTGAAAGACATTTTACAAGATTCTGTAATGGAATCAGGCTAAAACATTTCCATTTCATTTTAAGTATGAATGATACAGAGATGAATATATACTGTATATTGAAAAATTGTTAGGCCACCATGTGGACATGGCAGAGAGATATGGAGCACTGCTGGTGGCCCTGGAGCACCGCTTCTATGGGCAGAGCATCAACCCCGATGGTCTAGAGACAGAGAACCTGAGAGATCTCTCCAGCCAGCAGGCGTAAGTGATGCTGAAAGACCGTTTCTCAGATCACAATGATGATCACAGTGACATTTATAATACATGTGGTTTCTATCTCAGTTTGGCCGACCTGGCTGCGTTCCATCATTATATCAGCCAGCGTTTCAGCCTCTCACATAAGAACACCTGGATCAGCTTCGGTGGTTCCTATGCTGGAGCTCTCTCAGCTTGGTTAAGAGGAAAGGTTTGTTTCAAACCAATCTTTGTTATTTAGTAAAAAAAAAAAAAAAAATCTACATCTTTCATTCAAACAAACTATTTTAGACAATCAAATCTCAACCAGTTCTATTAACTGCACCTTAAAAAGTAAATAAATAAATGAAAGCAAAAAAATCTGGGTAACACTTCATAATAAGGTTCCAGTAGTAGGTTAATGCATTACATTTGTTACAGTATTGATTAATCTTAGTTAACATTAGTCAATAACATTAGGCTACAACTGTTCATTGTTCATGTCCATGCTCATGTCCACTAAATAATGTTTAAAGATGCAACTTTTGTTTTTAATAAAGTGTTAGAAAATGTTGCAATTAGAATTCATGAATAACATATTTTCACTTAGTTTTAATGTAGTTAACTAATGTTAACAAATGGAACCTTCTTGTAAAGTGTTACCAAATTCTGTCATCGTTTATTCTTTCCTGTGTCACCAAAGACTGCTTCAGTGAACATATAAATAACAAATATTATAACTTTCAAACTTTCTTTCTCTTTTAGTTTCCTCATCTTATCTATGGAGCAGTGGCATCCTCTGCCCCTGTTCAAGCTCAATTGGACTTTAGCTCTTATAATAGGGTATGGGTTTGTAAAACACACGTGGGAGATATTTTATCAATTAGAGCACATTATTATTGCATAACTTGTATAGTTTGGTATTTATTTATTCATTTTTGCAGGTGGTTGGTTATAGTCTTATGAATGAGGCAGTGGGCGGCTCTAAAAAGGTAAGAGCACATTTAGGGTCACTATGAATTTCTCTGTGTGTGTTTGAGTGTCTATCTCTCTCTCTCTCTCTCTGTGTGTGTGTGTGTCCTCAGTGTGTAGCAGAAGTGAAAGGGGTGTTTGCAGCAGTTGAGGCAGCTCTGCTAATGGGGAATGAGGTAGAGGTGGGAAAAGACTTTGGCTGTTGTGAGACCCCTATCAAACAAGAGGACAAGATGGAACTTTTGCAGAGTTTGGCTGATATCTTCATGGGAACCGTCCAATACAATGAGGAGGGGGTTGCATTCAGCATCGCAGAACTTTGTGGCATCATGACCAATAAGAGTGAACAGAATGAACAGAAGGAGGAGGTGTATGACCGTCTGGTCAAACTTGTGGCGGTAACATTTCTTGATCTCATATTATGTAAATGTGTTGTTTGGTGTTATAGTTTTAATGAAGTGAAGTGAAGTGACATACTGCCAAGTATGGTGACCCATACTCGGAATTCGTGCTCTGCATTTAACCCATCCAACGTGCACACACACACACACACACACACACACACCGTGAACACACACCCGGAGCAGTGGGTGTTTTATTTGGTTCAAATAAATTTTATGCAAAAAAACAAAAAACAAAATTTAAGCATTAGGATGTATTTAAAAGTGTGGTATAACAGTATTTATTACCACAGATTGATTATTTATTTATTTATTTATTACGTTTTGCTATTTTAATAATATTATGCTTGATTGACTTCTCTATCCACTTAATTTAGTGTATTATTTAATTCAGGCTATATAAGTTATTTCATTGGTATACTTACCTTGAACTCACAATTACTGAAATGAATGTAATGAATTTATAAATGAACAAAGAATTGTCCAGTGGACACCAGAGGTGTGAAGTATTGGAGTAAATTGTAACTAATTACTGTACTTGAGTATCTTTTCGGATTCTTTGTAGTTTTACTGAGTATCAAAGATATTAGCAACTTTTATTCTCAACTTCACTACATTTTTGAATGAGTATCTGTACTCTTTACTCCTCTACATTAGAGTGTTGCAGTTACATATTACATTTTGCATGGCACCTAGCTTTTCTGCAGCAGTTTATTTCTGCTACAAAAGATGTGGGCGCTACATGGCACTGAAAGTACTATATCTTTTGCATTTTGCCCTTGCTCACCTAAACTTGTCAACAAGGCTACTTTACAAGAATGTGAGCTCCTTAGCAAGTAGTTGTGAATCACAGCAGGTGTTTTATATAAGGACATGACTGCAGCTGGCAATGAGGCCCAATCCAGTACATCCAGTGCAAGAAGACTTTGATATATTATAAAAAAAAATAAAAAAAATAATAACTTTTATTTATTTATTTATTGCAATTTTCAGGTGTTCAGTTTTATTTTGGTTTTATTTTTATTTTGGTTCACTGTAAGGTATCTGTAGTTTTACTCAAGTATGTTTTTCTGGTACTCTTAACACTTCTGGTGGACACTTAGAATAGCATACTAGCATATGACTTACAGTACACTATTTCTGTGGTATATAGTCATTGTGTGGAATACTGTATCCCACAATGTGTGATGAATGAGCTAGAAGTAATATCAGCTGCAATATCTTTTTTCTTGACTTAATTTTTGATCTTTCGAATGGTAAGATATGTTTTACTCAAAATTGAATTACAAATGCACAGTATGCTGAATGTAAACTAGGTCATATGGCAACAATTATCATACTAGTATTTGAAAAAGTTTATCCTATAATGCTTTCAATTTCATAGTAGACAGTATACGCTGTATTCACTAGCATCATGTTATTAGTGTTATATTCTGCACATAACCTTCTATGGTCTATGCACATAACCTGAACTGTGCAACTAAAATGAAAAGCACATATCTAACCAGCAGAGGGCATCAATGACTGTGAAAAAAAGCCTTTACAATGTTTCCTCTTGCTACAAAATAAATAAAACAAATTCTCAATTGAAAAAGATTTTTGCCATTTATTCAGATGTACCGTGCCAGAGAGAAGGTGCCGTGTCTGGATGTTTCTCGTGAAAAGCTTGTGCTTGAACTCAGAAACACTACAGCTACATCCAGCTACAGACAGTGGTTCTACCAGACCTGCACTGAGTTTGGCTTCTGTGAGTATCTAGCCTACAGTGCTCTTTCTGATCATTCTCAAATTTCTGGGTTTCAATCAAATTCCCTATAGACATATTCACACACAGACACCTACACAGTAGCCCCAGGAGTATCTTCACACTTCTGTCTGAAAGTCATTACATTAGAAAACAAAAAATAATCAAACCAAGTGGCATCTGCAAACAAACATTTTCTAATATTCTCATCTTCTTTCCATTTTGCATTGACTTTTAACAAACTAGCGTCAAGGTGATTGCTATATAGCCATTTTTATAGTAACCACTGGTGTAGTTTATATGTGTGGACATGTTTGGCTAATGTTTGTATCACACTACATTTTGTCTTTATCTTGAACAGTATATCTATTGTTGCATGAATTAAAAACTAACAAACATGTTTGTGAAATGATTTGCTTGAGAATTGTGTTAATGCTATCTTTAAATAGCATTTGGGTTGACATATGTAATGCTATGACATTCATGAAATTGTTGAGTGCAGCCAAATTCTTGTAATGTCTGTGTATTTAAGCTAATTGAATAATCTTTTACAAGTGTTTTCCAAATTTACTTTATGTGATGTCTATAGTTTTTAGTTATTTTATCATCCAGTTTTGTACCTTTTGTGTTGGTTTATGGAGCAGATCAGACATGTGAGGACACTAGCTGCCCCTTTTCACATACGTCAACCATCCAATCTCAGACTGAGCTCTGCTCTCAAATCTTTGACATCCCTCAGGACCGTCTGCCTGTCCACATTGACTTTACCAACCAGTACTATGGAGGGAACCGGCCCCAAACACAAAGAGTGCTCTATATCAATGGTAAGCATGTAGTTGAAGTTTGGCTTTCATGTTTCACTGTTAATACGTTTATTAAAAAACATCAAAATTATTATTAAAAAATTATAATTATTATAAGTGTGTAAACAGCTGTTTTTTATTTATATACTTTCAACTTAGATTTATGCCACAACTATTAATCAGGGCCTATCGGCTATTTTTTTTTATATATTTCAAAAATGGCCAAAAAATATATTTCTTAATTTGTTAAAAGCATTTAAATATATATATATATATATATATTTTTTTAATTTACATTCATACATTAAATATATATTTCAGTCCAAGAAAATGCATTTTCTTGCCTCAGAAATACATTAAAAAATATGTTTTGAATAATGAATATGAATAAATAATTTATTGTCATTGTTGTAAAACAACGAGATTACATTAGAGCCTCAATCGACATATGAAGTTTGAAACTAAATATATTTCCTATTTCAAAAATATATTTAATTTAGCTTCACTGTTTGCAACATATATTGAGCATATATTTCAAATATATTTTGGCCACAAAATGTTTTTTTTTTTTTTTGCCATATGGGATATGTGATTCATTAAGACATGTTTTTCTGACCAAGGAAACATTGACCCGTGGACAGAGCTAAGCGTGGTCTGGAATGACACTATGGTGGACAATGACAGAGTCGTTCTTATCGATGGCACCGCCCACTGTAGGGACATGAACTCAGATAAATCAATGGATAAACCTGCATTGCACCAAGCCAGGAAGGTAAAAATCTAAATGTGGAAAAAATTAGATTATATAGAATTAATTAATAATTTCTATCATTTTCATTTTAAAAATAAGGAAGTTGAAGTGCCTTTTTTCTCTCACAGTTTTCATGTTCTTACCCCCACAGGAGATTGGAAGACGTGTGGCCATGTGGCTCAAAAGTGCAGCACTGGCACCATAAGATTTGATCAGCATGTCTTTTTGATAATCATATATGACCAAAGTATGCCAACTGAGTTTCCTTTTATCCTTAATTGGCAAAAATAGATATTTGAGCGCTTGAAATCTTGAAATCTCTTCTGCATTAGGTTTTTTAATCTTTAGGAGTCGAGAGACTAACCAGATTCACATTGGCTTGGGGTCAGGGGTACATTTTGTGTTGAGGTTTGGTCAGCAGTGCAATTGTATAAGCAATTACACACAAGTGCTTTAAATAGTATTTTATCGTACACTGAATAAAATATTAATGTACTGTAAGTACATAATAGTTAAATACACTTACAGTTATATAAAGTCGGCTCAATATTTATATATGCCCCCCCCCCCCCCCTTTATGTAAAATAAGTTCCATACTAACCAAAGACCTTTAAAAATAAAATGTATGTGTAATGAATAATTTATGTGTTGTTGTGTTCTTTGGTAAAATACAGATGTGGTAAATTTCACACCATGAAAAATAATAATTATTGGTTGTGTATTCCAGGGGTAGAAATGATCCTGCTGTTTCATTAGGCCTTGCTGAAATGCCATTTTTGCTCAAATTTGAACTTCTGAAATTTAACCTCAGAAAAAAAGTATAATAGGCAATTTACATCGATGATGAAAAGCCACCAGCTTGTCTTATACAATAGGAGGCGCTATTGGTATTATGTACCCCCTCCTATTAACAATTTCTTCTAGCCAGAAAAATGTGATGAGGGTTGATCTGTAAGTACCTTTCAGAATGAAAATAATAATAATTGCATGAGTAATGGTGTAGTGCAGTTGCTTCAATTGTAGATCCAATTTATATAATAGACGAATCTTGCAAAACTTTCTGTACTATACATTTGACCAATTTATTGATGCAATTCCAGGACCAAGAGACATATTTTGGGATGCAAGATGTTAAGAACAAGAACATTATCCTGGTATTCTCATATATTCCTATTGCATGATCTGTACATTACAGGAGTAATCAACTGTTTCTATGCAAATAATTTACAAATAGAGGCATGTGAAGTGCTGGCTGAACAACGGCAGAAACAGAAAATCAATCATACTCAATCTGTGAATGTATGAGTGTGTGTAAGGTGAGCAAGAGCCAGTTGTTACAAGGCCATCTGCTTGGCGGCAGTGTGTGTGTGTGTGTGAGGGGGTGGTTTAGGGGACAGGGGGTGTGTTCAGCTCCTGCTGTTTGGTCCTGCCTCTCGCTGATTGATGATCTCCACTCCCTCAGGGTCGACCAGGTCACGACCTCCCACTACTGACCCCCCCTCGGAGAGAGCTCATTCAGCACCCTGCCTTCACACACACACACACACACACACACACACACACACACACACACACACACACACACTATTCACTCCATTTGGCTGTCTTTTCCCCCTTATATGAATATGAATACATATACACTAGCCAATATACAATATACAATATACCACGACCGTTTATCCTGTCTTAAATATGACATGTGAACAGCAGTATCTGTAGTGTGATATGCTCTGCTTCATCTAAAACTTTTTTAAACAATATTGTCCATGATAAGGTTTTATGTTAACTATAACGGTATAGAAATGTAATATTTGTACTTTAAAAAATTCATTAGCGAGACTCCAGGACACTGCTGTTACATGTCATGTCATCTGCCCATATATAAGAAAAATAAAAGTAAGAAAGACATTTTTTTTTTTTACATTGAATGACAACCAGTTAATTTTATAATCCTAATAAAGCATATTTATATAATCTTAAAAATCTTAAAAAGCATGCAAGCATTTCTTTCTTTCTTTTTGTTTTTTTTTACTATTTTAGTTCACATATGTATATAATTATTCATATACTTTACAATTAATTATTTAGTGTTTGTATTTTATTAATGTTTTTTTTAATCTTTTTTACAGATATTTAAACATTGTATATATATATATATATATTTTTTTTTTTTTATTTATAAATTTGTTTTAAACCAATAATGATTATGTAAATAATAATAATAATACTAATGAAAAACTAATAATAATTTCTGCATTTTATTACTTTATTTGGTTTTGCTTTTTTTATCTATTTCACAGGCATTTACAAATATTGTTTATTGTTGTCCATTGATGATTACAAATTAAAGATAGGCTACTGTAAATGAATAAAAATAAAGAAAATTCTCTGCTGCTGCATAGTACAAAGTATTATGTTTCCAATAATATATTAACACACATCACACACTTTATGCTCAGATTTGTTAGCAAAACACATGCTAATATATTTTTACCCATTCTGTACTGTAAATAATAACAAAGCAGCATGCACACAGGCTGTATCTCATCACTGCAACCAGATAAGCAGAAACTAAGAGTCTGTTGTAGAAAACTCTCTCTCTCTCTCTTTAGCCTGTTCCCTTGATCAATGAGCAAGTGCCAGAGCCACAACTATTAATCAGGGCCTATCGGCTATCTGTCTACCACAACAACCAATCACAGCGCCCCGACAGCTACTCCATAACAAATGGAGAAGGGCGGCAGGCGGAGGGGAGGGGTGAAGCCATACTTTATCTGATCTTAGCCAGGTCACAGCACAAGGACACTTACAGATGACTACAGATGCTGATTGAAAACACACATGCGGTCTGAAACAAAAGTACACACACATGTGTAAATAGGGATGCCATGCTACAATGTACAAATATGTGGCACAGACACGTCCCGTGTCAAGAAGAGCTCTGCTTATGAAATTAAGTCCTATAACAGATTCGAATTACACCTTACTTTTGGCATGAAACTGTTTGGTAGGATGCTATCACATAGAAAAATAGAATTATGTTGGCATGACAAATATTTGTTTCAAGGTTATTAAGCATATAAACAGCATTAAGGGTTAGATAGCTGCATGTGGCCCATTTGATTGCTGCACTAAGAACCAAAAAGTCTTATCTGTTAGACAAGATAGAAGTCAGAACAGACTGAAGCACTGCACTGAGTTTAGTGGATGTAGCTTGAAAGCTCTGAGAGGAGTTAGTCGGAAATATTGACCTGTGATACTTTTTTCAGGATTCTTTGATAAAAAGTTAAAAAGAAAGTTGTTACAATAAACACAACTATAAGAAATTAATACTTTTATCTATCTATCTATCTATCTATCTATCTATCTATCTATCTATCTATCTATCTATCTATCTATCTATCTATCTATCTATCTATCTATCTATCTATCTATCTATCTATCTATCTATCTATCTATCTATCTATCTTTTATACAATAAAATAAGTTTGATGATTAGATTGGACAGTATCATATTCTCCATAATAATTTCAGCATTAAATGAGATGATTTTGTCAGTAATATCACAGTCAAAAAATGCTGATATCAGAATAGCGATTTAGAAAAATGCTTAACCCTACTGGGTTTTTTCCCCCCTTTTTTGGCTGGCAAATTCAAACACTGCAGTCCCATTTCAAACCCCTCCTCAAACAACAACTGTTCCCAGGTCAGCAGGTCCTTCAGAAAATCAGTGTAGGCTCATAAACTCCCACAGTAAAACGCTATGTGCAGAGACGAAAGTTTGAGAGCTCCTCTCCTTTCACATACAGCAAAAACATGAAATTCAGTCCAATCAGCAAGCGGTAAAGCAGTCATTCATCATAACACCTCTGCAACAGTCTGTCAGTGCCTGATGCAAAGCAGACCTTCCATTAGATTTATCGAGCACTTGGCTTAGCATTCCTCCCTTGGCCTTCTCTCTTACCTCCCTCTGTCCTTCTCTACATCTGTCCATCCATCATCTCGGTGGCCAGCGGAAGAGTATTAATCCCTCCACCCCATCCTTCACTCCTCGGGACTGATGAGAGGGAGAGCAGGAAATGGGAGAACCTTGGATTTTTCATAACATTTTTGTAACAGTGGAAAAGAAAAACTGTATTGCATTACAGCAAACTTATGCACAAACGTTACACGCTGCTCTGGGTTCACTGCAGGAGTGTCTGTGTGTGTTTAGCTGGTTGTCTGAGGGCATATCATGAAGTCATGAAAAAGTTGTCACTGTATCAAGATATACCATCATATGTACTGAAACGATGCCATGCGTTTAGCACCTGTGTTAAGACACGTTGAGCTTTATTGTTTATGCAGGTGATAGATTGATGTTCAACCTTTTGCTATCTTCATTCTTACATATCATCTTTCATTTGTCTGTAAACAAAAGTGGCAAAAACTTAATTGTGAATTATTCCCTTTCACCTCAAGTTAAAAGAGCTGAATGTTGAGCTTGAATATGTGAGTGTGACTGAGATTTCATTCTGTATGATGGAAAGAGTTGTGTTTAAGGCACTTTGCGGACACTCTACTTGCAAAGTAGACTATACTTTAGGTTGATAATCATAAATCTGCATTTGCATCCATACGTTTACATCACAACAAAGTTTTGAACCTTTTTATAAATAAAATTCAAAAATGGACAATTTTGGTTTATAAATATGTCTTCCTTTTCATATTGCTCTTGACAGGCAGTAATTCACTACACTAAACATAGCATTTCCATATTGGCATTATCCAGATTTTGCACGATTCTGTCAAATTAATTTGTGAAAAAATACTGTGGTTCGAATGCACTAAATATTTAAATTGCATTTGAATACCATCCATTTGGATTACACATTTTTAACATAAGCAAACTAATAAACTTAATGTGATGCATATTTGTCAGTCACACGTCGAAGCAGGTAAGGATTCATTGATTTGAACTAACTGAATACTGCTTGTTCCACAGCTATAGCCATATTTTACGTTTAAACTGATTAAATGTAATTGTTTTCACAATAAAGAATGCTAATCCTCAGCAATTTGAATATGGAAAGTATATACAGTATATGTATATTGAATGTGTTTGTATATGGAAAGCTTTTTCTCCATGATAAAAGTTGGTAAGCCTGTTTATGTTGCTATCTTAGTTGTGTGCCATTATTTGCATTTAGTGACCTTATCAAGAAATCACAATATCTAAACTGAGCCTTCAGATTCCTCCTCATAATTGTATGTGATGTGAATGTATAATATTAAGATTATGATTAAAAGTACTGTATTTGAGATGTTTTCTGCAATTAAAGAGAGGACAAAGCAAAGCAGAACTATATTTGCAAGATACGCCAGACCAAAATCTTTCCTCTTTATTTCTCTCTTTCACTCATTCCCTACACTCTGCTCTCCTGCCTCCCCCAAGTGACAGGTAGATTAAGGGGCGTGATAGATGCCTCTCTCTATCTCCTTCTCTCCATCTCCTCCCTCTCTCCCTCGATCTATCATGGGCCCTGCTGTAATTGCGGTTGTGTCGGGCTGGCACTCCAAGCCACCATCCATCTCTTTAATAACAAACAGTCAGGGAAACGGATGGTGCTTGGGCTCGGAGTTAATCTCCATCTGTAAGAAGACTATCGGAGGGAGAGAGAGAGAGAAAAAGAAAGAGAGGGAGGGAGGGAGATTGTGTGAGTTGAGGATGAAGAGAAAGACAAACTTAGGGTTCTAGAGAAAGAAAGGAAAGCCTGCCATGGCTTCTTTGCTCCCAAATGTGGTGAAATAACGAACAAACAAGACCTACACAAATAAACTGATGAAGAAAGAAAAGGGAAAATATTGACCGTTGAACAAAATATGCAAGTAAATGAATCTTCTAATCTCTGTTTAAAAATGCATTGCCTTTTTTTTTTTTGTATACTGGCCCAAGTCCAAAGAAACCATCCCTGGGTTTTTATGGTCCCTTCATTCTCTTTGGGTTCTTTATCAGTATGTGACATTCTGATTTCTCCTGAAATATTTGTGATTTATTTTTTTTTGCCAGCAAGCCTAAATCTTCAGAATGACCAACAGTGATGCTTGCCTTACCAAACACCAATAAATAATATTAATCATTTACAGTGATTCATTTTGTTTAAAAGTAATTAAGATAAATATTCAGCTTTATTGTACTTAAGAAACATCTATAGGAGGTAAACATTTCAAACAAAGTTCAGGCAGAGGGTGAACTCATATATGACACGCATAAGAGGCCTGATGTGAAAGATCGAAAAAGTGAAAGAATATTTATGGGTGCTGGGCCAGACGACAAAGTAACTGGAGAGGAGCATGCTCATAAAAAAGCACTCTCTTCCTCTCTCTTTTTACCTCCCTCTTTGGTTGTTGCCTCACTGCTATATGTAGCTATAGGCTTACTTGTCTTTGATGTTCCATGCTGCACTGCACTAACCTGCTGCATGTCAGGGTCAGGGCCATAGCCAGGATTTTTCAAATACCGAGGTCATTTTTTCTAACCCCCCCTCCCCCCCCACACACACCCCGGTGCGGTGGCTTCACTTTTATGACGTCATGAGCTATCCAGTTCTCTATTATAGATCAGTGGATTCTAATGACAAATGAAACTTAGCGCTTGACAGTGCTGAACAGTCTGCCACTGACACACACAGGCTCACCTTCTCTCCTACTCTTTCCCTGCCCTTCTGTTGTTGGCTTTTTAAAACTTAATTTAGTTTGATGCAAGTTCCTCTTCATGTCTGCATTTCGCTCAAGACCACACTACGATCGATGTACTAGCTTACGTGAAAAAACATACGGCTTTCCCGCCTCTCTGAATCTGTAGCCTAGGTAACGTGACGTCAAGTGCCGCTGCCTGCAAAGACAGATAGAGGCGGAGATTTCACCTGAGAGATTAGACGGAGAATGTGAATTTAATTGGGAGAAAATACAGACGACATGGATTCGGACACGGACCGGGTTCTGTGTTTGGCATTGATCATCACTGCTGGATTGACTAATTTGAAATTTCGGGAAAAAATACCGAGGACATGACCTCGGTGTCCTCAATGGTAGATACGGCACTGGTCAGGGTTACACTGGCCATTACAGTTAACAGTCATGTCAACTGTGCCATCCCTGAGCTGCCAACACAAGCGAACTTTTCTGCAGATGTACACAACCAAACAACATTTCGATGTTCAAATATTATGTTTAAAGGCTTTTGTAATATGTGTCAGTTACAATATATACCAAAAGCTTTGTAACTGGGTAATACAAACATTCTTAAATGTAAATTATTTAAATATCTTGTTCTGTATCAGCCAGTTCCAAAAAGAGAACGCTACACCATAAGTGATTCAGTCATTGAGTATGTTTCCATTTAACATCAAGCTTTTTTTTTAGGAGGGCTCCAATCTTTAGCTGTGTGCATGACACAATGCATAATTGAATATTTGAAGGATTAAATACATGCTACACATCACCTCTGTATTTCGGAGGATGCGCACAATGCCAAAGCCAACTGTAATTTGATTAATAAGCACACATGCTACAATCTCATTTGGTCTGCAAGTCTGACTTCGCAAAATGTTTACAGGACATTTTAAAAGGCAAACTATTACTGAAATCAAACTTTCAAAATGCATGTAAATGTACTGTGTAACACGAGCAGTGCCATGAGAGCTATAAAGAAGTAACAAAAAGCATAAAAAGGCACCAAAAATGTTGACAGAGAGATCCTGACCTGAGGATTTGTGGTGAACGGACACCAGAGAACGACTCCCTCAGGGCTACACAACGCTCACAGCAGCAGATATAGATCCAGATGTCAAAGGTCAGGCCTAAGAGACTGTGTGAGGTTGTTGGGATGTTAATTTGTGAGGTCAGTTCGTTAGCATCATAAACTGTAAATGTAGGACCATAAGATCAATAAGCTCTGGATTAATATTAAGCGTCATCATTAGCCTACACAGTGCAAGAAATGAGAGAGTGTGAGAGAGTTTTGTTGCATCTAAAATAGTACTGTCACTTCTCTATGGAGTCTTTTTCGGCTCCTGATGCCTTGACTAATGACTGAATGTCTCTCACATGGCATGCACACTCGCAGACACACATACTGTGACAAATGCCCCTAAACAAACATTCACAATTTGAGAGGATGTGACAAACAGCCACATTAAACAAAAAATCACACTAACCTGCTTCGCACCACAATACTAATGAGCTTATTCTCTAAAAACAACCTGCCCTCAATTTCATTCCCACAAAAACACACAATTAATATGAAACACAACATGGCAACAGTCAACCGACCACATACTGTATGTATAAAATGTTTGCATAGCCCAAGATGTTATAACAAATTATTTAAAAATAAATGTAGTTAGACCAGAACACTTGACAAAATATTTATAATTATTTATCTGAATTCTTTAAAAAAGTTATATTATAACAGGCCTTGCATTAGTTATAAGGCATTTTGTCCGCGTATGACAACGCATTAGAAGTGGAAATACCCGATTAAAGGCCGCATTCAAAGGGCGTTGCTCCATTGAGCGTCTTTACAATCACTGTTGTTGCACTGTTAATGCCTTTATTTAGCTATGATCATCTCTGTTGGCCAGTGCCCTCCCATGGTGTTGAAAGGCCGAAGATCGCCTGATCCTCTGCTTCGCTTATGTCACGCCGCCCACCGCCCACAGAGCGCGTCGGTCCGGCCGCAGCGCGCTGGAGAGGGCCGCGGTGATTGAAGTCCTGACCGCCTGTTGAGGGCTCTCTCAGCGGGAGAAGAGAGTTCAGGGGACGTGTGGAATAATTATTATGTTATTTAAGGGTGATTTACAACACAAGACCACGTTTGGTCCGCCGTGGAACTGTTTTCCTGTTACTGGTTGCTCTAACTGATTGTTATGCCACTTGGTACATATTTAAAGCCCATTGTTTTCATTCACGTATCACACACACCCTGTATTTAAAATGTTTTAAAGACTATTTAATGGCTTTTCAAGCAGCAAAACAATTATTCATATTGTAACGAATGCATTGTATAAAGTTGTATACAAATATATAAAGCACATGTGAGTGACTACTTAACCCCAGTCTTATCTAAAAAATACCCTGTCTTGAAAAACAACCTTTCAGTTACAACCTATCTTCATTGTGTAATTTACCATTGGTCTTATTATGGTTCAAAGATAAGACAGTCATAAATAACAGAAACATATTGCTGTAATTTGCCCTGCAATTAAAACAATTACATGGTAGTGGTTGTTATTTATTATGGTAAGTTTAATTGCCAATTGGCAGTTAGCATTATCAGCTGATTACTTCATTGCATTTTTTTTTCCTATTTCTTGTCTCTGCAGCATAAAGTGGTCCCCCAGAATTATTTTGACACTTAAGAAACACAAATGAATGCCAATGCTTTAGTTGTCATGCTATTTATTTCAAAGAAAGAAAGCACAAGTTTAACTTTCAAGCAAATATTTTAAGAAATTTAGTATGTTTTAAATTTTACAGTTATATAGAGGACACCTGGAAATGTAACACTTATTGCTGTAGTTTGTAAATGTAACTTTGTATTATTTATGTATTTATTTTGCACATATATCTCTAACTTTTTAATATTTTCCCACATTTATCTACTACAAGTTGAAGTTGTCGTCAATTATTCTTAAACTTTTAAATCACTCTTAAGTGCAAAGAGTGCAGTTTGTTACACCCTATCCCACTGCCGGGTGAGTTGTAACAGTTGGGTGGGATTGGTTGTAACACTAATAGAAAACATGGACCTCAGGTGTTTACACACATTTATTTAGTTTAATGATTTTCTTATATATCATCCCCCATCAATCCCTTCCCCCAATTAACCTTGCTTCATTTTTAGTGTCTTAATACAAAAAAAAAGAGAGATGTAAGACATTATATTTTAAAACAGCAAACAAATTGAACAATCCTATCAATTTAAACTAGAAATCGTATCAATTTCAACAAGAAAATCAGCTGATTCTGATGCTTGTAATTTCTTATTGAGAGTTAGGGCTAAATGCAAATCAAATTATAGCTCAGACGTTTTTCAACCTTATTTAGCCTATTTATTTATTTCTTTAATTTATTAATTCATGTAAATCTTTTATATGCTTACACAGACACAACTTTTACTGTCCCCTGAGGAGGGTGGTGATCACGTATAATAGCCTACTAATTTCACACACTATTTTAAATGTAAGATTTTGATTCATTCTGTTTATCAAATGTTATGTCAACCTGGAAAACTTAATGGTAATTGTCTTCATAGATCCACCATAAAATCACCTTGACACCAGTTGTTTAATATGCAAAGATGGCAAGTTAGTTCTGAGAAAAGGTCTATCGTGTGTTTGCATCCATTTGTTGTAATGCATTTTAAAATGCAGTATAAGTCTACATATACTTTTTGGTGGTATTGCGTAAAATATGATGTGACGCGCATGCACGCATGTGTGTAAATTCACCAGTGCATGCTTCAGAACAGATCTGCTGCACATGATAGCCTACCGATCATCAGACAAAATGATTTTTCACCGGAATAGCGATGATGAAACTCGGTAAGCACGGTCTGTGTGTAGAGAGAGAGCGAGAGAGAGAGAGCGCGCGTCCTTCAGATAAAACGAAAGCCTCTGCGTTTGTGATGCGCGAGTGTGTGTGATAAGGAGGTGGGGGTGAGAGACCCCGTTGTGTTTTGCCCCCTAAACAACTCCCAGTCTCCATCTCTCTCTCTCTTTGGTTTAAAGCTTCATCGCTTATTGTGGAGAGACGCATTTGAGCCCAACGCGTCGCTTCATGGACGTCGATAGTGCGGAAAGGACGCGACATCATCTTAAAACGCGCCGCTAATGTTGGATACTCGGCCCGGTCCACGCTTCATCTGCTACAGTCTTATTAAGGTGGGGTATCTTTACGCCTTCTCATCATATCTATAATATAACCCAATTTCCATAACATTACGTGGATAAAGAAATTGTTATTCATTTTGTATTTTTGTAATGTAATATTATCATAGGCATTTCTCATTCACTCTAGAACACTTAAGCTGCTATTTTGGTGGATACTTATAAAGTGAAAAGCAATCTTATCCCCTACTCTGTGCTCGCATTTATTTTATGATGCCCCAAATGCTTTTAGACCAGAATTTGAATATGGTATCAGTAAATGTCTGTTACGATGCATGCTTAGTTTTCTTCAATGTTTTTTATGCTTTAGTTCTTGTAGAGAGTGTGTCTTATCTGCCGCTCTGGTGTGTGTTGTCATCCGTCAGTGAGTGTGTGAGCTCGGCTTCCGTATCGCATGGAGAAGAGGGTAGGTCCTGTTTTTCCCTTGATTTTCCAGGTCCATTTTTTTGCTACTTTGATGCACATGATGCTATCATGTGGATACCAAAAAAAAACAAATTGAATAACATGTAAGCATAACTAAAGATAATAACTATTGAGATGTACAAGCAGTATAGTGTACAATCCAAAAAATAATTCTTATTTTGGAATTGATAGATTTTTGGCTGACACTTTATAATAACTTCCAATCCAACGTTCAAGTCAGTAATAAACATTATTCCATTATGTGATGCTTAATTGATGCTCATTAGGTAATGTTCATTCAAATAGTATAAAGTAGGCTATCATTAAAGTTTAATTTATATATTTTCATGTAGGCTTACATTTACAGATCACAAAGGTGCTTATACACTTAGCGACTCAGTTTTATCCTTATTATAATCAATTACATGTATTCAGAAAAGCAATAAAAGGCCAACATCAGATGGAGTAGTGTAGGAAAATAGCATACAGGCCCTAGTAAGGCAGATGAAGTCGGTAAGTAGGTCAACATTTGTGCTACAGTGAGCGGCCAAATGGAAATTCTTGTTGCTTTCTGTCTACTTACAAATGGTAGTTATGATCCTGTTAATTTGGCATCGGTCTGTTCAATCTCAAATATAAGCTCTTTTATCTGTCCCCACAATATTTGTCCTCATGTGTGAAATGATCCAGGATATTCAATGACACTGATTGGTGTTTTTATTGCCTGTAAAAGCCTGTTTGATTTGAAGTTAAAAAAAATTGGCATCACTAAAAATTTATGCTGGTAAGTCTCACAAAAATATATTTTTGCTATGATCTTCTACATTACGTTTGCACCTTTAAGGTTGTGAAGTACACGCTCCTTAGAAAAAGCAACGCTGCAACATACAAAATTACATATATTCTGTTTATGTCTAATTCTGTTGAGTTTGCTTGAAACTCTATTGCTTTTAATTGGTTGTAGATTGTCTACTTTACTCATTTATACTACTAATCATTATGTGATTACCAATCAAAATATGTTCATCAAAGTTTGATTATGTTTCCGTCAATAGAAAGAAAAATCATCAAACATTGGTCCACAAATTTTTATATATGTATTTGAGCAATTTTTCTGTTAAGCATTATATAATGTCTGCTAATTTCTTAAATGAAGTTATTATAAAGTGCTACAATACTAACATAATTTATCACATTCAAGACTTTGGATGCTCTGCTTTATGTGTTTTACATATTTTAAAATTCTTACATTGTCCGTCTTTATAGTAGGCATACTTAATTTTAGCTCAGAACGTCTTTTTGGTTAATCAATTTTATTATGAATTGCGGTGTCCTAAATGTTTAGTTAGATATCTTTTTTCTTTTCATAACAGAATATTAATTGGAAATATTTTAAAGACCATGAATATGAGAATATTGCAACTTCAGAGCCAAATGAAATATTTCATGCCCAGGTGAAAACACACATGGAGAAATAAGTATATCACTCGTAAATATGGAGTTTATATGCTACAGAAAATCCTGATTATTTACAGAGACTTAAATATGTTTTTTTTTTTTTAGTTAGAATGCACTTTGCAGAGGTGGCTTACATTAAGTAATGCTATTAGTAATGATTAATACAACTTCCATCTCAATAATAGGGGAGCAGTCATTGGAAATTGCTCAAATGAAATTTATAGTTGTGCAGTGTGAGAAATAAGACTTTTTTCTTATTATTGATTATTCTGAAAGTATTGTGTAGGTCTTTTACTTCTGTGTTGTTTTTCTGATCATTTATCTGACTACAGCATTAATCAGAAAGCTGACTGTAAAAGCACCTAATTAGTATAAATGAAGGCTGGATGACTTTATGTATTTGTATGTAAGGCTGTTAATTATAAATCAGCTGGAAAGTTTTTCTTTGGAGTTTATGTCCCTGGGTGAATGTTGCTTGGCGCTCTGAAAAATCGCACATCAAAGCCTCCCCGCATCCAGTGTTTATTAAGGAGGAGATACAATTAGCAGTGACTTCAAACAGCCTAGCGCTAGCTCACATACTCAAATGTACTGTCAATCCTGTATCTTAATAAATTTCCCACACAGAAGCACATCTCACTAACATAAGGCTGAAGCAGGCAATGTCTTATCTTATAAATTTGTCTTATCATGTCTCTCCGTATCTAGTATGAGGAGTTGGTGCAGTACCCAGGCTCTGACGCCATGCCTGTGGGAGACTACAGGGATACCATGAGGTCACTTCCTCTGCCTCACTACGGCCACACTGTGCCTGACTCCCTGAAACACCACCGGGACCAGATCTACGGGTCAGAGTCTGGTTACTTTAACCATCTGTTACCTCCCACGAAACATGAACAAGCACTGCTTGTGTTAATATATATTGCCTTCAGGTCTTGGTTAGTTCTGACAAGGAGAATTATGGCATCTTGTGTTGTTTTTGTTAGAATTATATTACAGTAATATACAATTTTTTTATTTAAATTCTTTGACTTTCTCACATGCATATTAATTTTTTAGCTCAAAAAAAAAAAAAAACTTAAAAAAATGCCTTGCACAGTCGTAAAGGGAGAGGGAAAGGGGGAAGTGGTGTGTGGCATGGTAGTAACCCATACTCGGAATTTGTGCTCTGCATTGAACCCATCCAAGTGTACACACAGTAGTGAACATACACCCGGAGCAGTGGGCAGCCAATGCTGCAGCGCCCGGGGAGCAGTTGGCGGTTCGGTGCCTTGCTCAAGGGTCTCACCTCAGTCGTGGTATTGAGGGTGGAGAGAGCGTTGGTTATTCACTCCCCCCACCTACAATCCCTGCCGGACCTGAGACTCAAACCCACAACCTTCAGGTTACAAGTCCAACTCTCTATCCATTAGGCCACGACTTCCCCACTAAAGGTGAACTTCGTAATCTTTGCACCACTAGAGGCACCAAATGGAATTGGAATGGAAGTAATTTTAATTTTCAGATTTTCCGAACACTGACATTGGTCAGATGAATTATTCTGGCCCCAAACTCACTTGATTGGTCGAGCCAGCGTTGATGATTTAGGCTACTCAAACAAAAATAGCAATGTTTGAAATATGCCTCAGAGCCATTTTATTTGCAATTTGAGGGAACGCCAATCTGCACAGTTCACTTATAGTCTTCTATCTATCCACATTAAGCTCAGAAATAAGAAAGGATATAACATCAAAACAATTACATACTTCACCTTTTCAGAAAATCCAGAGTAGTTTGTGGTGGCAGTAATTTTTTTAAGCATAAAAAACTTATCAATTTAAGACTGCATTAGCTATGTAGCATTTTCTTACCCTGCTGTGTTTTCTTACATGGAGCGTATGTGTGTTTATTTGCAGTCATCCTCTATTTCCACTCCTGGCTCTGGTATTTGAGAAGTGTGAGCTTGCCACCTGCTCACCACGAGACTCGATCTCAAACTCCGCCCATCTTCCTGGCATGACCATTCACAGTGACGTCTGCTCCTCTGAATCATTCAATGATGATATCGCGGCCTTTGCCAAACAAGTGAGTTACCAAGCCAATCACATTAAAGCCACGCACATGCCACAAGACTGAAGACCGTCGTGCTGTGTATTGACCTTTATGACTTTTAAATTCCAATTCAGTTCTTAAATTGAATTTGCATTGAGGTAGGATGCAGGCATATAATTCAAATTTGAATTTAAAAAGTAATTCATATAACTGTATATTTTAACTATAAAAGCAAAGTTTGTCAAGACAAACTTTGAATTCTGGCTTGACAAAGCCTTGATTGAAACCCAATCCGACAGTTTATAGGCCTTTTGTATTTTCAACGTCTTGTCTCAGACTAGTTTAACATTTCAGAGACAAGAGGCTTATGTATTGTAGTGGTGTTTTCTGGGCTTTACTAGAGAAATACCTGCATCAAATTCAGTATATGTAAATTTTTTTCTGTTAATTATTTTAGATTCGGTCAGAGAAACCTATCTTTTCATCAAATCCAGAACTGGACAATCTGGTAAGATATATATGAGCTTTTAAATAAGTGGTTCTGTGTAATTTTGTAAAGAGCATTACATTTCTAATCATATGATCTCTGCACAGATGATCCAGGCCATTCAAGTTCTACGGTTTCATCTATTAGAGCTAGAAAAGGTATGTTTTTTTTTATCTCTTACAACATGTTTATAAAGCTGAACCTTCATGGAACATGTCCTAAAAAAACATGGTAGTGTGATTTAGTGTGTGATTTTCTTCAATTAAAAATCCTGTTGTAATTTACTTGCCTCATTTATTCATTTTTTATTTAGTGTGTGATTTTCTTCAATGAAAATCCAGTTATAATTTACTTGCCTCATTTATCCTTTTTTTATTTTGTTTAATTTAATTTACTTTTATTATTTTTATTAAATTGTTTTGCAGTCGTCCTTAGGACAGCCCTTATGCTTCCCCATATTCAAACGTGGCATGTCAAACTATACTATAGGCTTGCTATCAGTGACACCAAACAGCATGCTCACATGTTTTAAAACCAGGCGTACCAGGCTCCTTTTTAGAGATAGACAGTTCTTCTCACTATACTCTTAGCTTTTATTGTATTCAAAAGAGCAGCATGAACATGCTATGAATTTTTAGCTTTATATATATATATATATACAGTATGTCAATGAACCGGACATCTTCACTTGTCTCTTATAGGTTCATGACCTCTGTGATAATTTCTGCCATCGGTACATCACCTGTCTTAAAGGCAAGATGCCCACTGATTTGGTGTTGGAGGACCGGGAGGGTGGATCCAAATCTGACATGGAAGATTTCACTGGCTCTTGCACCAATCTGTCAGAACAAGTAAGTCAGTAGACATCTCACACATATCAGGGAGCTGGTTGCTCCTTCTTACTGGGTGTGTGTTTGTCTAACTGGACCTGTCTCTCCTGATCTAGAATCAGTCTTGGTTGAGAGATCCGGATGACTGTGTGTCGACCCCCTCGGGCACCCCCAGTGCCTCCTGTGGCCTCACCTCACACAGTGCAGAGAACTGCAGCGATGCTGGTACTTATCATTTTACACACAACGGCTATGTTCTAAACGAAGTACTATAGTGAAGTCTAGCATTTTTGCTGCATACTGTTTTATAAAAATCTTATGGGAATTGTGTAAACTATATGCAGTGATAAATGCTACAATTTTGCATGTTTAATTCAACAATTGGCATCTTGTTATCATCTTGGAAATAAAAAAAATAGTGTTAGGAAGGTTACTTTGGAAATATAATAGGTTACAGATTACATGTTACCCTATTGAAAATGTAATAAGTTGTGTAACTATTTCAATTACTTTATTCAAGTAATGTAACTGATTACATTTGATTACTTTTCTAAATTTCTAATAAATGTTTTCAAATCTTAATCATTTAAAACATTTAAAGCAGGCAGGGCTAACCTTACAGTAGGACTCAACACTGATCACTGACTTTCAAAATCCTTCCTCAGTTGAATTAAGATTATAATAATTTAATTGTAAAGCACAGCCACCAGACTTTAACACCTCTTTTTACTTTAAGATCATTCTGAGGTTAAACACAGATTTAAAATAATAAGATATAGTTTAATAGTTATGGTACTTGTCACGAACTCAGCCTCTGTGGCTCCTTCCGATCACCACCAGAGGGAACCCTCACCTGAGTATTAACTCTGTCATTTGGACTTCATTTCCCATCACACCCCGTACCTGAGACTGATTACCTGCACAGGTGTTCCCCATTGACTGGTCTATTTAATCTGCTCCACCCTTGCTCTCTTTGCAAAGTCCTGTTCTTGCCATGCAGACATTTCTGAGCATTTATCCCGTGTTTGATTTCCTGTTGCCGACCTGGACTGTTTACCGGTTTATGAAAGAACTCTGCCTGCCTTGCTGATCTGCTTTGTTATCTGTCTGCCGCCTGCCCAGACCTCTAGCCCGAACTCTGTTTATGATTCTGCCCTGCCTACGTGATACCTGACGCCTGTGATTGACTTATGCTTGTATGACCATTCTTGTGTGATAATAAAGCTGCACATGGATCTTAAAGACACTGCCTCCTCGTTACAGTACTGTTTTTGAAATCAAATCTTTGCAAAGGAAACAGGAAACACTGACATCTAACAATGCTTTGGCTGTTAATCTTTGGGAAAGAAATCAATCAAATGTGAGAAAATATTGAGATGTTTGTAATCTTTAACATTTTCATAAGTAACTAATTACACATTTTTTTCTCAGTAACTGTAACAGATTATAGTTACGTTAATTTTGTTACTCCCCAACACTGATAAAAACATATATTATTTTACATTTTCAATCCAATCCAACAAGATATTTCATTATGCTTGTGTTGTTCTGTGTCAGGTGATGGGTTGGATGGAAGTGTGGCATCTCCCAGCACGGGAGAAGAAGATGAAACAGATAGAGACAGACGAAACAACAAGAAAAGAGGAATCTTTCCCAAAGTTGCGACAAACATTATGAGAGCTTGGCTCTTCCAGCACCTGTCGGTAAGAGAGAAAACCAACTCATTTACAGCTAAGATCATACTTTTAAAAAACACAGTTAAAAACATCCTTAAAAACAACATTTTTATTTTGTGTTCCATGGAAAAATAACAGCATAAATGTGGAAGCTGTGGTATCGTGTTGCTATGGTAAATTTTTATAAGGGTTGAGAGAAACAGTAGCATTAGGAGCTAAAACTGGTGGCAGAAAAACACATAACAGCAAACCGAGCTTGAAAAACGTTAACAAAGACAAGAGGAAAGCTTAGAATAGAAGATGTGATAAAAGGTTTGGAAAAGGTATTATGAAAATAGTCATCTTTATTGACCATCTCAAGATAATATCCATGAATTTATGAACTCTTTGATGATTAATATTGCATAGATGAGCACAGCTGAATTGAGCAAAGCTTTAGTAGAAGTAGCAATGAGCATGGTAATTGCAAACTAATGATGCTTCTGTAATTACAAATGACAGAAGATCCAGAAGTTACTAATAATAACAAGAATAAAAACAATGCGGGTAACAAACTGACTTGAGTGAATAAAGATAGCCTATTATTAAAGAGCATTCTCAGATTACCTCAAAGATGCACAACAATAACTAGTGTTGAGGACTTGTTCCTTTAAAAATATATCTGGTATAGGTATTTATTGAAAAAAAAAGAAAAAGATAAAACATACTTATTTGAAAAATTATATGCTTGAAAAAAAAAACATTCAGTATGAATATGTAAATAGGTAACCCCTAGCACTTTCTATAACAATATTTTTGTGCTCTCACAATATAGTCACACCACTAACCTAGACGTATTTGATCGTGTATTACCTTTTTATCCTCTCTCAGCATCCGTACCCGTCTGAAGAACAGAAGAAACAGCTCTCCCAAGATACGGGTCTCACTATACTGCAGGTCAATAACTGGTTAGTAATCACTCTCTTTTACCAATAATCAACCTCTCTCATTACACGCCATCATATTCACATACTTAAAATAATGAGCAATTTAATTAAAAGTTCAAATGTGTGTATGTGTCTTGTATTTACATTTTTGTTCTGTATTTTTAATTACTGCAAAATGGATTCAAATATTCTCATTTGGTCTGCAGCTACTGTTGAATTCATCAAAATGCTCTCGCCGTCTCCCCTCAGGTTTATAAATGCCAGACGCAGAATAGTCCAGCCAATGATTGACCAATCAAATCGCTCAGGTGAAATAAGGTTGGATTTGTAAAATGAATATTTGTGGCTCTGTGCACTGAATGACACATATCTGTGTGTGTATGTTTTTTTATCAGGCCAGAGTGCTCCTTACAGTCCGGAGGGGGCGGCTCTAGGAGGATATGGGTTAGATGCACAGTCTCATTTAGGTCTTAGGACAGCAGGTGAGAACAGCTTTCATAAGCTACGCCACCAAAACAATGCTCCGGAGTGGACTGATATACCTGTTATACTGGCTTTCGTTCACACTCTCTCTCTTTCTCCGTTGTCAGGACTTCAGGGAATGCCGTCCCTGCCCACAGATTACCCCGGGGCCCTTCTGCCCCAGCCGGGATACCCCCACGCTGGCCCATCCTTGCACTCATACCCCGGCCCTCACACTGCCATGCTGCTCCATCCACCACCCCACAGCCACCCTGCTGAACCCCTCATAGGACAAGGCCTTGACATCCATGCCCACTAACTGAGAGCAGATCAGGGGAGGGTGCGCTGGAAATGGGATGGAAGGGTACATTGTAAATTGACTTTGCAGTACCACAGCCCATCACTCTCACCAAACCTTCAGGGCATCACCGTGGTCGACACATAATGACTCTGAGAATGTCTTAAATGCAGACCTGGCATGTATCAAAATGTCCATTTTATGCACTCAGCTCCCATGCAATGCCCATCTCAAATTCCTGATAGACTTGTTATATTCCTTAACCATTTATTGCTATCTGATCTCCTCATGACAATGCTCTGAATGCACTGTACTTAATACATCTATCTACTAGTTTTTATGCACACTGCTGCGTTTGATTGATACACCCACGTCTTCCTATGGCCTTAGGGGTGAGCTGAAATCTCCCTTAATCTGACATTAAGGCCTTCATTGCCTTTCTTGCCTTGCCTCCGAAAACCCTCTTGAGGAGCACAAACGGAAAAACACAGCGTATACCTCCTCAGTCAGGACCCAACATGTCAGAAAGTCCTGAAATAGTCTTCTGAGATGAACAATTGCACCAAATCCTTACAACATAACTGCTGAACATGGTTAATGAAATGTAAGGTGAAGCTCATGAAACCACGTCACGTTTCACCCCAAAATCAAAAGGCATTTTGTACAAGACACCTATTATTAGAAGAGAATTAGGAATCATTTTGTAGTCTGATTTTATTTCTATGAATTGCATTTTCCACAAAAATCTCATTGCTGTAATGCATCTGGATGTGTTTTTAAATTCCTATTATTCTCATTAGTTTCCCATAATACAGTCATACAGTAAAAACCTGTTTTTCTTGGAAGAAAAATGCCAGTCTTATTTTGATTTTGGGGTGATATCACAGACATTTTCCTGGGAGATTTTTTGAGATTCACCTGTAAAAAGTCAAAGAGCCAAGAGTCTGTCTTCCTAGCGGAGGGCCATATACATTTCTTTCAGTTCTTCTGCTAAATCAGTCTCACTTTTAGTTTAACACATTATTTAATAAAAATAAAAATTGTTTATTATTATTATTATTATTTTTTTTTTGTATTTATCTGTGTCAGAACTATGGCTACTCCAAAACTTTAAAGCTACAATAATCAGAGTGCCACGTTTTTTTAAATATCTCGATTTGATAAAGAAGTGAATATGTTCTTCAGTTATTTGAAGTTTATGTGAATGTTTACCTTCTGAGGTCCCGACAGGCACATTTTTGGTTTGCTCTAAAGGACCTGACTCACATCATCACCAATATTTCACCCAATGTCATCACACAGTACCAATGTATTAATGAATACAAGAATATCTAACGATACTTTTTGGAGATTTGTTTGACTTCAATCTTGGAAACCTGAGCTCTTTTTTGTCATTCCCCTGTCTGCATTAATTCATATTATGTGACTGTTGACATGTCTGTTGATATACAAAATATTAAGTTCAAACACTGACACAATATTTATTTTGGCCATTTACAATTTGTAGGAATTTAAAGTCAATTTAACTAATGACCAGTCCATATTTATTTAGACACATTTCTCAATCCAGAAATATTTATAAAGCACAACAAACCCACCCCACAAATGGAAAAGTGAGATATTCCTGGCAAAAAAAAAAAAAAGACTTAAAATTAAATGAATCAATTAGAGACTAAAAAGAGAGTACATTTGAATTTGAGAGAACATTACAAGTAATTTAATAAAATCACCACTGTTTATTTGTCGTTTTTGGCATTTTAGGGGCAATTTTTATCTATTGTATCTCTTTGTTTAAAACGTATCAAAAAGCTGAACTAAACTGCAGACAAAATAAAACAAATAAACGTTTCTGGGTTGGTTTTTACTTTCCTTGTCATCACAAATCTCTACCAAAGTGTTTTTCATGCATCAGTGCTTTTCTGGCTCCATGCTCACCCCCCATACATGCCAACCAGTCTTGTGTGATAGATTCAGCCTGCAGCAGGGGTCAGGGTTCACTGAAGGGTTAACAGGAAGAGGCCTATCTCTCTGACCCCTTAAGGTCACCCAAGTCCCTCCACTTTAATTTATTTTCCTAATTTTTCTTCACCATCAACTAGCTTTTCTTCTCCTTTTCCTTTGTATTACATTTTTCCATTTAGATTATTTAATGTTTTATCCATTAATAGGAAAGACACTGATTTGGCTCAATTTAAGCTTGATAAGAAACATTAGCTTTCTTCATGTTTTTAATTCTGATATTCATTTGCAAGGCTAGAATCTGTTCTGATTTAACTCATGGAAAAAGCAGATTGAAAATACAAGCTCAATTATTATTATTATTTCACCAATAAAACTGACTTGATCATTGGATGTACTCACTGGTTTCACCATTGCATTAATTAATCTGAAAATTAACCTGAACTCGTATGAGTTCCAAAATCTTAAAATAGCTTGTCACATGTTCTGTTATAGTATAATTCTGAATATATTACAATATTGTTCAGTGAAAAAAAAATTTTTTTTTGATAAAATAAATACTCATTTTGTGGATTTTTTATTTATTTTGTATCCCATTGGCACTATTCTTGTCTTGAGTGTAAACCTTACTAATTTTTGCTATCAAAATATATTTGTCAATTTTAGGGATGTTCCAAAATTATATGGGAAATCAAGACAACAATGCTGATTAACAAAATCATATCTTAAATTGTATTATATATTGTTGCTTAATATATATTGTTGAATGATCGCTATTGTCATATAATACCACGCTATTTAGCTGGAGCACACTAAAGCAGCTCCACTTTATAATTATACGTCACTGTTCACAGCACAATATCAGCAAAATTGTCGTGAAGAAGTGATACATGCATTTTTGGGTCTGTGACTGAAGAGAAGTGTGAAAGTGAGACAGAAAGGAAAAATCCAGGCAGGTTGTTAATGATCCATCCGTTGGTTTAATGCAGAGAATAATTGGTTTGAAAGTGTCGGGGTGCATTTTGCCACCGGCACCTCTCTATTTATCTCCATTAACTGCAACTTTGTTATAACTCACACTCCTTACAAAGCTGTCAATCAAAGCATCACAAATTCAGAATGTGTGTATGTGAAAGCCAGCTCCTCTTTGTTGCTGTCTTTAGTCTTTAAATAGCTCAGGTTTCAACCATTCAGCAACACACAAGAGAAGGTCATATATCTAATTTATGCCCTGTGCTGGATGTATTATTTCACTACGTCTACACATAATCCACTGCATGAAGTGAAAAATGCATAATTGTTTATTTCTAAATGATGACTTAAGATGTTGTTGTGGCTGAAATACAGCCTTAATAGAGTGCAAGATGTCTGAATACATAATGAGGCTTGTAATCTTGTTTTGTTGGCTGTTTATATATGGATTATTCTATATAAACAAGCATTTTTAAGAATGTATTAACAATTATGTGTTTCTGTATGAGTGTGTTTCTGTGCACCATTTATAATGTACTACTAAGTGATAAAGAAAGAACGCTTCTGTAAGTGTAAAGAAAGAATGTGAATTATTACACAGTTTCCTGTTTTTGCACTTTCAAATGTAATTGTATGATGCATTTATGATAATCGTGTCTAGGGGTGAACTACATGTTGTCTGTTCAAAAATTAGATAAGATATACCGTCGTCAATTTAAATGGCATAAATAATAAATACCTACCGTTTAAAAAAAATAAAAAATTAGAAAAACATGTACAATACTTCCCCCTAGTGGCCACGATGAACGGCAGCGAGTTAATAGTAGGCCTACATACAGGCACATCTCAAAAATTTGAATATCATGAAAAAGTTATTTTTTTTTCTTGTAACATTTCAAAAAGTGAAACTTGCATGTATTTTAGATTCATTGCATGTAAAGTAAAACATTTCAAAAGTTATTTTGTTTTCATTTTGATGATTAGAGCTCAGAGCATTTACAAAAATCAGTATCTCAAAATATTAGAATATTTACATTTGAGTTTCAATTAATGACCATCCCTCATTAATTGTTAATCTCAACACAGTCACACAACAGAGAAATTTCATAAGTCCTGGACAAAATAAGACAAAATTAATCTTCCAACATGGTAATTCAATTGAAAGTTAATTTATTAAATATAAAGCAATACACTATATATAGAAAATGTGTTGTGTGATGATAAGTGCATGAGTAATTCTTAGTGAAAAATTAAACGTATTAGAAACCACTTCCAGCGGTTTAAATTCAATCCATATTCACTAAAAAGGCATTCTCAATTTAATTTTGCATAACCCTGCTACAGTGGTTGCTAGAGGGGCTGCAAACTGGCCCATGTCAAGCAAAGTACAGTATGTATTTGAAGATTAAATAACTATATTTTTAATTTATACTTCTTAAGAAAATGTGAGTGCACCACAACCATGATTTTAGGGTATTGTGGATGTTTGCTAGGGTTAGCCCCCCCCCACTCACTTATATTATCATTTAACAAGTGAAAATCAGATATCTGATTGCTTAGAGAAATATCAGCATGAATTCTGGAACAATCTACCTAACACTGTTCGGGAAGCAGATACACTCTTGTCAGTTTAAATCTAGATTAAAGACCCATCTCTTTAACCTGGCTTACACATAATATACTGTCGCATTTCTATAATTCAAATCCGTTAAAGGATTGTTAGGCTGCATTAATTAGGTCAACCGGAACCGGGAACACATCCCATAACACCTGATGTACTTGTTGCATCGTAAGAAGAATGGCATCTATGCTAATATTAGTCTGTTTCTTTCTTATTCCAAGGTCACCGTAGCCACCCAGATCCAGACTGTATCCAGATCAGATGGTGGATCAGCACCTAGAGATGACCTCTACAGCCAGGACACCTAGATGAGCCCCAGAGACTGATCCCCAGTGAAGACCCTGTCTCCAAGACGGCCATCGGGACAAGACCACAGGAACCAGATGAGTCCTTTGCACAATCTCACTCTGCTTTAGTCTAGATTTAAACTGCTGATTTTGTCTGGCCAGAGGATAATGACACTATTTCGACAAACTATTTCCCCGTCTAAATACTGTAAAGCTGATATAAAGCCACCCAGCTTTATATCAAGCTGATGTAAAGCTGCTTTGACACAATTTGCATTGTTAAAAGAGCTATAAAAATAATATTGACGACTTGAATTGACTTATTCAGTTGCATGATTTGAGGTGAAATTTGATTAACAGGCTTTGCCTTCACAAGCATATCTATTAAGTTAAAAGTTAACCATTTCATCATTCCTCATTTTAGTTATCTTCTTGCCAGCTTACTCCATCACCTCCCACTTTATCTTCTGTTTTAGAACTGGTGAGATGCAATGTCTCTGTTGACTGTATTTGTTGTCTCTCCTCTTCTTCCTTTACCGCCTCTAACTCTTCATCCAAACCCTGGAGTGTTTCTTGCACGTTAGAGGAGGCTGGCATGACATCAGTCAGACTGCTGGAGTCTGCGCTCGCATTAAAAGAGTTCTGTTCGTCTGATGTTATACAGCTTCCATCTGCCGGCCCATGTCTCCGGATGGTCCTTCGATTTCTGCTACGGCGTGATTGGTTGCAGTGCAGTGTGCGTCTGCGGTGCCATTGGCTGAGAGATTGCTGTGCTTCTGCGCTAAGTTGCCGTTTCGCTAGACGAGGCCGGAAGCTGCTAATGTAAAAAAGGGCAGCGTAGAGAGACGTAAGGTAGTATCCACCTGAGAGAAAGACCGAAAGACACGTTACACATACAATGTTTTTAAAAAAACTGCTAAACTACACCCCCCTGGTGGAAAATTCCATTGACGGTCATTCACTTTATTATTCTAACACAACAAATTAATTTCTTCAAGCAACAAATAGATATAAAAAAATTATATGTTTGTAAATGTTTAAAGGCACATTCAGTATTTTGGTGCAAATTTAAAAAGTTAGCACAATAGGATTTTATGATTTTGTAACACAGTCATCTGAATGGTGGATGCTCCAGTCCAAACAGAAAAATAAAAATGTTTTATTTTATAATGTATGACACACTTCAGGGTAGTTGAGGGCTTGAGACTGTGCACACAGAAGGGGTCCTTCCATTGAGATGAATGGGAATGCATTGGATCGATTGGATCTACTGCATGATCTTCACTGGCTACCTGTGGCATCTCGTAAACATTTTAAGATATTACTTCTCACATTTAAGGCATTAAACGGTCTTGCACCTCCATATCTGTCTGACCTACTGTACTCCTACTCTCCACTCCGGCCCCTCAGATCATCTGAGCTTGGTTTTTTGTCTATTCCTCGTTATCGGCTGTCCACTGTAGGTGGTAGGTCATTCAGTGTCAACGCTCCGAAATTATGGAATTCACTACCCCTTACACTTCGGAACTTATCTTCTTTATCTACCTTCAAGTCTCAGCTAAAAACGTACCTGTTTAATTTGCATTTTGGATAATGTGGCTTTATTTTGTATATGTTTGTATTGTCTTTTGGGTATGTAAATGCTTTTTATAGCTCTATGTAAAGCGACCTTGAGCAATGGAAAGGCGCTATATAAATAAAACTTCTTCTTCTTCTTCTTCTTCTTCATCTCTGTACTTTCTTGGTCCAGACATACTGTCATTGAGCCAGAAGCTGACATGCTGGACTGAGCATTGCTTTTAAAGCATGACAGTGTTTGCCTTACCAATGCATTACTTACAAATGTCACTGCATATAAACTAGTACAGCAAATACTTCATGTTTATGGGTGTGAATGTGTGTGTACCCCCTACCCTCTCCTTGTAGTTGCATGGGGTCTAGCAGCTCCATCATGTATTCAGTGTCAACCTGAAGTGTAGCTACATCACTACGCAGCAACACCCATGTCAGGCACGGCAGGAAGTCATCTGCCCCAAAGACCGTACCTAGCATGAAACATAAATCTACACCTTAATGACAGAGGTTTTTAGATGTTTTAAGTTCTTAAAAATGGCTCTATGGGCATATGTTCTGAACTGCTGGTTATTCTGTACAGGACAAATCTCTGTATGGCCAAAATTATCAGAACACTAGTATTTTCACCAGCTAAGAAATGGCTTCAAGTCAGTTATTTCTATCTTTTGCTGTAGTGTGTCAGTAGGAAACAGCCAGTGCTCCCCACAGATATCTGATCTGATCATCATCCAGTCTGTCTGGAATGATATGAAGAAACAGAACAAACTGAGACAGACTAAATCTAGAAGAACTGAGGCAATGTCTCCAAGATGCTTCAAGAAACCTGCCTGCAAAGCTCCCTGAGAAACTATGCTCAAGTGCACCGAGGGCAAAAGCTGTTTTAAACGCAAAGGATGGTCACACCAAATGATATTGATTTAATTTAGTTAATAGAAGTATTGATAAAGAAAATCTATTTGTGACATTATTTTTGACAGCATCCTCATTTTACAGCATTTTTCCACAAGTACCTAAAACTTTAAACAGTACTGTAGCTTTGCAGGCAGGTTTCTTGAAGCATCTTGGAGACGCTGTCAAAACATTACAAAAGTCTCACTGGATTAATGTCTAGTTCTTTCATGAAACTCAAGATGGCGCAGGCTCATGGGTTGTTAACGTAACTGTTGATATTCATAGAGTTAAACAACTTGGCACAAACTGATTGGTTCACGTTTGCGTATGCAGCCAATGAGCTTGCGGATTTACATTCAAATGGCTGGTAGGATTCACTTGAGCATTTTCAGCGCTTTCAGAGTTCCTCTGAAACCCTCCACCTTCCCCAGCTCCACCTGTATAGATCTGCTACGGCAGTGGTCGGCAACAGGCGGCCCGCGGACCAAAACCGGCCCACCAAAAATAATATCTGGCCCGCGCCCGCAGCCAGATTATTTTGATAGCAGCTGGTTCTGAAATAGATCTGTCATGACAGCAACGGTTCCTCGCAATCAGAGTACGTGAGCGGAGCAGAACGCGGAGTGGAGCGGTGTGATTTTGACAGGAGCGAGGAGCGGATTTTTAAAAAGTCGGAGCGTCGTGGTTTTCACTCGCTCTCCACCACCGCTCCATCCCGAGTACAATTCTTGGCAACAGCCCATAATATAACTGCATATTTAGCAAGAATTCACGTTAAACATATTTTGCTAGCTTGATAGAGAAGGATCCCTCAAATCAGAAAGAATGTGAAGGCTATGATAGTTCACAAGGAATTTGTTCTTTCTAGATACTGAATATTTTCAGCTGAAGCATGATATAAACAAGTAGCTACTACTACAACACTTATTCACACGCAATCGCTCTCTCAATAATGCATTCAAACAAATGTTATCTTACAGTGTTACTTCATCTGTATCCGATTCCGAATGAGCAGAAATCTGTAAGAAATACATCGATCCGTAGGTAAAATAACTGACGAAAACGTAGTTATTTTCATCACAAACTAAATTTGCAACACAAAAAGCAGCAGTTATACCTTTTAATGCTGACAACCATGTTATTAGCTTGTCATGTGGTAGGAAAAAAGTTTGCACACTAGTGTTCCACTTTGAAACGCTCCTGTTATTTTATTTATTTTTAAATATACGTTATGAACAGAACTGTGATATTTCAAACATACTGAAATAATTTAGATGCGGAGCGGTGTTTCTGATATCAGTGAGCGCGGAGTGGAGAGGGAAATGGTGAACCCGGAGCGGAGTGATTATTAAATGCTCGAAGCGCGGAGGGGAAATTGTTAACGCTCCACTCTGCTCACATAGCCTACTCTGCCGGACACTGCCACATGTGGCTTTTTGTTAATGACTGTCCTACTACAGGATTTAACACAGATTAACAGCTCACTACCACTTACAAAAGACACTGTAACAATCTGTGTCAGGCAATTCTAGTTGCATTTTTTATCAATTAGTTTCTTAAATTATCTTTTGACTATGTTCTGGCCCGCCATCTAGTGGCAAAATTTGTTTTTGGCCCAATGCCAAACTTACTTGCCGACCCCTGTACTACGGGTTATTTTATATGCTATTTGTGCAGCAATAGTATGTTTTAATACAGTATGTTTTAATACCCTCAATACCACGACTGAGGTGCCCTTGAGCAAGGCACCGAACCCCCAATTGCTTCCCGGGCGCCGCAGCATGGCTTGTAATCCGAAGGTTGCGGGTTCGAGTCTCGGGCCGGCAGGAATTGTAGGTGGGGGGAGTGAATGTCCAGCGCTCTCTCCACCCTCAATACCACGACTGAGGTGCCCTTGAGCAAGGCACCGAACCCCCAACTGCTCCCCGGGCGCTGCAGCATAAATGGCTGCCCACTGCTGCGGGTGTGTGTTCACGGTGTGTGTGTGTGTGTGTTCACTGCTGTGTGTGTGCACGTTGGATGGGTTAAATGCAGAGCACGAATTCCGAGTATGGGTCACCATACTTGGCTGAATGAATGTCACTTCACTTCACTTCACTTATGTCTCTACAGTACTACTTCACTCACCAGGCTTGGCATTAGCATTCATACTATGGTAGATATTCTTGCAGACTTTGAGCAGAGAGTCAACTTTTTTACTGGGTGAATAGGCCTCATGCATTGTGGTCCAGCGTTGCTGGATCTTTTCCATTATGCTGGAATCAGGTACCCCGGCCCCCGCTGCGCCCTCCAGCTCCTCCAGGCTGCGGTTCTCCAGGGTGCTCTTGTTGGCCTCTAAACGCTGCAGAGTGCCATCATCCCTGTGCGCTGTCTTTAGACATACATAAAGGTGAGAGTAAACTGGCTTCAGAGCTACTTTATGTAAGGCAAGCTCCAGCATAGCATCTAAGGGCAGAGAGAAAAACAGATTTGTGAATAAATTTGGTTTTAGTAGAGGCAAATAAAAATTGCTACTGTATGGAATTCTTGCTAGAAAGTTTTGTGCTATGAACTGTATCATCATGACCAAACATGTTTTCTATTGTTAACCACATAACATCAGATTTAGTTTGTTCTTTAAGGACACACTTTCTTCTCAAGAATGGTTCAGTTTGCAGCTTTTGCTTTTTTTTTGTAATTCCAGACATGCAAATATAAAAAACAGATGCAGCTGTGAAATGTATAATGCATTATGAATTGTGTTCTGATGTAGAACATTTTGTAACTCAGCAAAATGAAACTTGAATAGCTGAATTCAGTGTGTTCACTTACTTGTTAATTAAACTGCATGGCTCTATTATTTTCCATTAAATTTCACTGTACTCTCCTTCAAAATAACTAATATACTAGCAAAACTCACACTTTATTCTAAGGTCCAATTCTCACCATGAACAAACCATTAACTAGGACTTTTGCCTCAATAAACTTTTAATTTGCTGCTTATTAATAGTTAATTAGGTAGATTAGGGATGTAGAATATGGTCATGCAGAATATATGCTTTATATGTACTAATAAACAGCCAATATATTATAAATAGGCATGTTAATAAGCAACTATTTAATAGTGAAAATTGGTCCCTATACTAAAGTATTACCACTCTTACTAAGTGTGACCAGAGAAAGCCTGTGACCAGAGAAAGTTCACTGTGTAGGCCTCCCTATGGGGATCAAAGATTCAGTTGTAATTTAATTGTATTTGTTGATTAAATAATACAGATAAACTGATAAGCTGTTATTTTATAATGCGCCTATAATGTTATCCCCAACACATCTACAGGTCATACCCAGCTCAAAATCCGGAGTGTCTCCGGCACTGTCTGTGATGCTTTGGATCTCTGGACAATCAAATAGGGCTTCCTTCAGAGCAGTGAGAGACAAACGCACTTCCTGCAGCATCTCAGTGCAGGTCACTCCAGGACTGACCCTGCTTGCAAGAGTTTGCTCAACAAATCCCCTGACAGCCTCTGCAAAAGCCCCACCCCTCCGTTCCGCCATCTCCTGAACACGTTTACTCAGTCTTCGCTGTGGCGAAACAAGTCCACCTAGAGCCTGACCCACGGCAGAGAGGCGGTTCTTCATCTTATCTGCCAGATGGAAGCGGGGAGAAGGCAGGGATGGGGAGGGGCTTAAAGCTGGTTCAGACTCCTCCTCTATACTGCTGACTGACAGCGAGTCCAGCTCTAAGCCGGGCGGTTGAAGCAGAGAGGAAGGAAGTGACGAGTTCAGCCATATCTTGTCTTCTATCCACGACACACGGTGTGGTGACTGAGGGAGAGGGCTTTGAATGGAGTCAACACTTGCTCTTTTTATGGAGTCTTCCTTGCTGGCGCCACTCGCCCTTCGAAGCACAACTCCACCTGGGGTAGCTGGAGAGTCTGGATTCTTCTCAAATGATCCTTCAAGAAGAAACAAAGACATTAACCCACAAAACACTATCTAACTGAGATCTGACTTTTTATCAAAAGATCCTGATGCTGTACATAAATATTACATGTTGGCTACTTGAAATCAATGTTATTATTCTTAACTAAAATGATTTAAAATATAAATATTTAATGAAAAACTTAAAGCAAGACACCGCAGGCGAATGGGGTAAAAAAAAATCTCCAGTTGATTGATTACATTAAGAACATATATTTATACATATATAATTAAATATGCATTAAATTGCAAAAAAATCTGAACATTCGATGAAGCCAGGTTCAAAATTCTTGTTTTATTTTGTTGACATCCCAGATTAAAAAACTACACTTCCATAATGTACTTAAAGTGCTCTTTTTTTGTGCACTAATTATGTACTTAATATGCTAAAAATTATACTTTAGTACTTCTTAAGATAAACTTAAGTTCAACTAAGTGTACTCAACTGTGCTATTTTGGGACACCATGACTACAAGTGGTAACTAAATAACTTTTTTAAAAACAGAGATAGATTGCAAATACGATGTCAGACAATGTAATATGCTCTGGTCCCCTCCCTGCTTACCGGGGTGATGAGATTCATAGCAGACTGTCGTCACTCAATGGCTGGATGTCTAAGTGGTGCCCGCAGAATAACATAGGTTTTATAGACAATTGGACGAGATTTTGAGGCAGACCTTCATTCCTACTGCAGTGGTGCTGCTCTTCTCTCTAGAAATATGGCACATAGTCTTAAGAGTTCGTACTTGACTAACTGGGGCCCGGGTCAGGAAGCAGACAGACTGGCTAAACCGACCATCTGCTAGCCGCCTCACGTCACAGAAGTTAGCTAATTTTCAGCACATAGAGACTCTTTCACCTAGATATCACACTATAGAGACTGTGTCTGTTCCCCGAACTAGAAAATACAAAAAAACGTCCAAACCAGTTTAAGAGTAACAATTTAATTGACGTTCAACAAATAAAAAATGTATATAATACAGAGAAACAAATGATAAAGCTTGGCTTACTGACTATCAGGTCTCTTTCTACGAAAGCGCTTTTTGTAAATGATATGATCATAACCTAGATGTGCTCTGTTTGACAGAAACCTGGCTAAAACCAGATGAATACATTATTTGAAACGAGTCTACCCCCCAAGATTACTGTTATAAAAATGAACCGCTTCCATTCAGACTATATTAAAGAATTTGCTGATTTTCTATCAGAGTTAGTGCTGGCTGCAGATAAAGTCTTCATCGTTGGCGATTTTAATATCCACGTTGATAATGAAAAAGATGCATCAGGATCAGCATTCATAGACATTCTGAACTCTATTGGGGTTAGACAACATGTCTCAGGACCTACTCATTGTCGAAATAATACTCTAGATTTAATATTGTCACATTGAGTTGATGTTAATGGTATTGAAATTCTGCAGCAAAGTGATGATATCTCAGATCATTATCTAGTCTTGTGTAAACTCTATATAGCAAAAATGGTAAATTCTGCTCCTTGTTACAAGTATGGTAGAATCATCACTTCTAGCACAAAAGACTGCTTTGTAAATAATCTTTCTGATTTATCTCAATTCCTCAGCATATCCAACAGCGCAGAAAAACGTGATGATGTAACAGAAACTATTGACTCTCACTTTTCTAGCACTTTAGATACAGCTGCTCCTTCACGCTTAAGGAAGATTAAGGAAAAGAGTCCAACACTGTGGTATAATGAGCACACTCGCACCCTAAAGAGAGCAGCCCGGAAAATGGAGCGCAGCTGGATGAAAACAAAACTAGAGGTATTTCATATTGCTTGGCAGGAAAGTACCCTATCCTACAGAAAAGCATTAAAAACTGCTAGATCTGATTACTTTTCATCTTTTAGAAGAAAACAAACATAACCCCAGGTATTTATTCAATACAGTGGCTAAATTAACAAAAAATAAAGTATCAGCAGGTGTTGATATTTCCCAACAGCACAGCAGTAATGACTTTATGAACTATTTTACGTCCAAGATAGATACTATTAGAGATACAATTGTAACCATGCAGTCGTCAGCTACAGTATCGCATCAGATATAGATCCCCTGAGGAACAATTCCACTCATTCTCTACTATAGGAGAGGAAGAATTGTATAAACTTGTTAAATCATCTAAACCAACAACATGTATGTTAGACCCTATTCCATCTAAACTACTAAAAGAGGTGCTTCCAGAAGTCATAGATCCTTTCAATTATTAGCTTTCACTGTTATGCTGATGATACTCAGCTCCATATTTCTTCGCGGCCCGGCGAAACACACCAAATCGACAAACTAATGGAATGCATAGTCGATATAAAAAACTGGATAAATTCTGAAAAAACAGAAGTGTTAATTATCGGACCTAAAACCACCACATGTAATAACTTAGAACACTGCCTAACACTTGACTGCTGCTCTGTAAATTCTTTGTCATCAGTTAGGAACCTAGATGTGCTATTTGATAGCAATCTTTCCTTTGACAGTCATGTTTCTGGCATTTGTAAAACTGCATTTTTTCATCTTAAAAATATATCTAAATTGAGACCTATGCTATCAAAGTCAAATGCATAAATGTTAATTCATGCATGTATGACCTCAAGGTTAGTTTATTGTAATGCTTTATTGGGTGGTTGTTCTGCACGCTTAATAAACAAACTCCAGCTGGTTCAAAATGCAGCAGCTAGAGTTCTTACTAGAACCAGGAAGTATGACCACATTAGCCCGGTTCTGTCAACACTGCACTGGCTCCCTATTAAACATTGTATAGATTTTAAAATCTTGTTAATTACTTATAAAGCCTTGAATGGTTTAGCTCCTCAATACTTGAGCAAGCTCTTATCGCATTATAGTCCTCCACGTCCATTACGTTCTCAAAACTCTGGCCATTTGATAATAACTATAATATCAAAATCAACTAAATCAATCAGCGACAGATCCTTTTCTTATTTAGCGCCCAAACTCTGGAACAATCTACCTAACACTGTTCGGGAGGCAGACACACTCTGTCAGTTTAAATCTAGATTAAAGACCCATGCATCTCTTTAACCTGGTGTACATAACGCACTAATACGCTTCTAATATTCAAATCCGTTAAAGGATTGTTAGGCTGCATTAATTAGGTCAACCAGAACCGGGAACACATCCCATAACACCCGATGTACTTGTTACATCGTAAAACGAATGGCATCTACTCTAATATTAGTCTGTTTCTTTCTTATTCCGAGGTCACCGTAGCCACCTGATCCAGACTGTATCCAGATCAAATGGTGGATCAGCACCTAGAGACGACCTCTACAGCCCTGAATGTCAGCGGAGATCAGGACACCTAGATGAGCCCCAGAGACAGATCCGCAGTGAAGACCTTGTCACCTAGATGGCCATCGGGACAAGACCTCAGGAACCAGATGAGTCCTTTACACAATCTGACTGTGCTGCAGTTGGAACAAACTGCTGGTTTGTTTGGCCAGAGGAGAACTGGCCCCCCGACTGAGCCTGGTGTCTCCCAAGGTTTTTTTCTCCATTCTGTCACGATGGAGTTTTGGTTCCTTGCCGCTGTCGCCAATGGCTTGCTTAGTTGGGGACACTTAATTTCCAGCGATATCTTCGACTTGATTGCACAGATACTGTTTAAACTGAACTGAGCTGGACGATGACATCGTTGAATTCAATAATGAAATGCCTTTAGCTGAAAATTGAGAGTTTAATCTTGTCATTTTACATTATTGACACACTATTTTCCTATTTTGACATTGGAAAGTTGCTTTGACACAATCTGTATTGTTAAAAGCGCTATATAAATAAAGGTGACTTGAATTGAGAAAGCACAAATTTGGTTCATATTCGTGGTGTCCCAAAATAGCAAAGTTGAGTACACTTAGTTGATCTTAAGAAGTACAAAAGTATAATTTTTAGTATATTAAGTACAAAATTAGTGTGTAAAAATAGAGCACTTTAAGTATATTATGGAAGTTAATTTTTTTAAACCTGGGGTATTAGAGTTAAAGGTTTCTACAGATGGGGCATTTTATATGTATTTTTTCTTTCTTTTTTCACTCCACAAATAAGAAAATACTACCAACATACAAGTGCTACTAAAGTGGAGATTTTTGGGTCAGTGCAGGAGAAAAATAGCATTCTGAGCAAACAGGCTTTAAAGATATGTGACAGATGCACAAGATTTTTCAAAAATAGATTCAAAAACAGTGTTGTTGTTTGTAGTGTCTCACATTAAATTTCAAAAACTTAAATTATAGGAATGTGCCTTGGAAACAAACTTAAATAAAATAAGTTTTAAGTTGCAGTAATACAATTACCAAAACAAAAATTGAAATAAATTAAAGCTAAATAGAAATATTTAAACTAAAAAATAAAAGTTTATAAAAATGACAAACATGAAAAGATTAGAAAACTGAAAATAAAACTGAAAGGAAAGGGGGAGCGGTGTGTGGCCAAGTATAGTGACCCATACTCGGAATTTGTACTCTGCATTTAACCCATCCAAGTGTACACACAGTAGTGAACATACACCCGGAGCAGTGGGCAGCCAATGCTGTGGCGCCCGGGGGCAGTTGGGGGTTCGGTGCCTTGCTCAAGGGTCTCAGTCGTGGTATTGAGGGTGGAGAGTGTTGGTTATTCACTCCCCCCACCTACAATCCCTGCCGGACCTGAGACTCGAACCCACAACCTTCAGGTTACAAGTCCAACTCTCTATCCATTAGGCCACGACTATCCCTTAAAGTATAGAAGTAAAAGATAGCTGACAGAAATAAAAGACAGCCACTACCTCTGTCATGGTCAAAGCTGCTAGAGTTGTCGTCGGATAGTGTAGATGACCTCTGTTTGAGTCCTCTCCCTGCCCATGCTCTCGTGGTACTTAACCGCTTCTCTCGCCTCAAGTTCATTGGAAGACTGACTGTGCTGGCTGAAGAATGAGTAAGCCAATCATCACCATGCTCTTGAAGGTACAAGGGATTGATGAAGCACATGGCACCACTGGCAGCTGTAACCTACCAACAAGCAGAAATAATTTCAAGGTCTTGCCTCCCACACATAGAATATAGTCGCAAATAATAAAAGATTAGAATCCTAATAGATACATTAGTTACGGTGATACATTTCAAAAACCTTGCTATACAGGTTTGGGGATTTTCTTACATTAAAAAGCACCATAAATTAATGTTTGGACAAATTAAATAAATTAAAGTCCAATAAGTTCAACAAGTCATTGTAGACCACATCCAAACAAAGTTTTTTTGCCTACAAACTGATTTGGCGGATTACAACCTTTTGATAACTTATTGTCAGTAGCTGTTTCCATCCACCTATTTTTATGTGCATTTTGGGATATCGCGTAAAAAAGGCTGGATGGAAAAGGAAAGATGGGCATAAATTCAAAAAATGTGCATAAAAACTTCTGCACTCAACTAAGTAGAATACATTTCTTATCCGGTAAGAAAACATGCACATAAACTTCCTTAATGTGCATCAAAAAAGACATATGACTTTGTGATATGTCCAACCAATAGACTGATCTCATTGCATAGCATCTAAAATGCTAGTTTTGTCATTCTAAAATGCTTGAGCAAAGTCTCGCCAAAGTGCTTCGTTATAATTAACTCCCAGAACTGTTTTCCCAAACAGCAGGCTCTGAAAATAAGATAACACGACCGTGTATCACCTGCATGCTCTAAAGCGCGTAATTTATTGTATACTAGAATTATTATTACTTACTGCAGCAAATAAAATTTTCTTTGTGATATTTAGCGCAAGTTAATCAGGAAGTGAAGATTTTGTTCTCTTCAACTCACTGGATGAAAATGGTGCTTTATTCGCAAATATTCACATTTATTCACTTTTTTTGTTTAACTGAGACTTGGCAGCTTAAAGATGACTTTGCACATCTTAATCAGTCTACCCCTCCGGGATATGTTTACATCTGTAAGCCCCACGCGTCAGGTCACGGCGGAGGTCTTGCAGTCATTTCAAACAGAAGTGGAAGGCCGACTGGCTGAATTCACTTCATTTGAGTCTATGGTTGTACAGATTAATGGTCCAGTTCCGACTGTACTTGTTCATGTTTACCATCCACCGAAGATCATCAAGACTTTTCTACCTTTTTAACTTTCATTTGTTCTCTATCCCCTGTGATTGTGGTTGGAGATTTTAATATACATGTTGATCATGAAAGTAATGCTTACACAAAGGGATTTTTTGGTACTACTAGTTGCACGGCTTCTGATTTATCCTTTTCTGATCATTTGCTGGTATCCTTTAAAGCCTGCTTAATGTTGTCCAAGTGTAATCAACCTCGTACCGTTTCATTCTGGAATATTAAGAACATTGATATATATAAAGAGTTCTGGCATGAAACTCTAGATGGTGCAGTCCGATAGGTCTAACTCAATCTGACCTAATGACATCATTATCACATGGCACAGCTGATTGGTTTTCTCCTGCATCAGTAGCCGATGAGCTCACTGCTCAATATTCAAATACCCGGCATTTGTTTGCTGTAGTAGTTTGGCAGCACACTTCAGAACAGCTGAAATCAACATCTAAGATAAGTGAATGCTCTTTTAATCCATATTGCTGTGTATATTCGCGTGGTCTGCCTAATTGAATACAAAATGATAGTGATGGCGAAGTGAAGCGTTCTGAACCAGCGATGCTTTCAACACAATTGTATTAGAAAAAGGTTCATTACTCAAAGCTTTTTCAAAACGGCTCATGCTGTGGCCATCTATTGGTCATAAAAATGAATATCAACTTCCAAAGGGTTGTGTTCCATTAAAGATGTTGGTTTCACATCTGGTTCTACAAATGATTCTTTATTTTATTGTATTTAAATAATGGTCATTGTCAAGGTCATTCGTGTCAGTGTACTGCCACTAAAATAAGTAAAATAAATGAAACATAAATTCATTAATTCAATCTATGATCTAAACTGTCTAATTTAACTCTGCCTCAGTCCTTAGCCTGTTTAATGGGCAAAGTTCATTTGAGCTTAATGTATAAATTACAATTTAAAAAAAGTAACGCTAACACATTATAATGTCATATAATGTAAAGGAAATGGCGCTGAGGTTTGCTTCATTTAAACCAGATACTGAAGCAGTCACGTGGTTTTCAGGTGAATGAAGCTTCGGACTTCATAGATCATGTGCTTTTTGCAAAACGAATCAAGCTCCGATACACTGCTTCAATGTGAAATGTGTTGTTATTTTGATACAAGCTTCGGAGCTTCAGTGTTGAACGTAACATCACTATAAAATGAGCAACCATAAACAAGTTTAAACTAAGTGTCATGTTAGCAGTTTGATTCATATGCAGCAGCGAAATATTAAGCATATTAGCAGCAGCATTTAGCATAAAGCTAGAGCAAAGGAAGTTTAGAGCATGTAATCGCTCTGAGGACACACCTAGTAACAGACATGAAAATAAGCATTCTTGTGTATGCATTTTAATTGGGGTTCACCATATGCATTGGGGTATTCTCAATGTTCACGTTCGCTATTTCTAAGGTTTCATTGTGATAAATGTGTGGTTGATTTCAGCTGCACGCAGCGTCAGAAGCACGCGCTTATCATTGTGTATCATCGTGATTTTCATTGTGATAAGTGTGTGGTTGATTTCAGCTGCACACAGCGTCAGAAGTTATTGCAGTCATATCAATGACAGTGTTGCGGAAGAAGGGAATTAAAAGTTATTGCTTACACCTATGGTTGATGTAGTCCTGAATGCAATGCATTATGGGTAGTGTAGTTTGGAGAAATGTGCTCGTGTGATGTGTGCGATAGCTGCTGTGTAGTTCAGAAAACGGAGAAAGAACGTTCTGCTTTTATTTCAGTTCATTCATGTAAGTCCACCCAGGAGTTTTGTGCACTCTAACCCTGATAACTTTTATCTACAGCAGAGAGTAAATGGCGTGCATCGGCTAACTTTGTCCGCCTCATCATTGCACGAACATGAATTAACGAGCTGTAACGCTGCCTCTGGGACTGATGACGTGTAGAAAGTAACAGCAGATATCAAATGACTAAATTATGATATTTGCTCAGATGGATGCTGGGGTCTTATCTATCAGATTGCAACGTATATCCATTTTGTTAATTAACATTACACATAGTGTGCGTCTAATTAGAGTTAAGCCAGTCAGCGTGGTAGCCCAGGCACACATAGTTGTAGGCCACTATCGTTAAGCCGGTCGGTGTGGTAGCCAATGCTCACATAGCCATAGGCCACTAGTGTTAAGCCGGTCGGCGTGGTAGCCCAGAGACACATAGATAGTACATGTGGATCACAAGTCTCGGTACTTGCTCTGCCGCAGCAGAAACTTAGTAGATCTATTCCGCCAAGACCAAAATACATGAACATTGTCATGTACATAACCATGCCAATCCCTCTGAGAGTTGTCATGACTGAACGGCATTTATGGAAGGACTTGTCACCCTCTCCAATAAAGACCATTCTACAGATGAACTGGTACTTCACTATAATGATGTGCTGCAGTCACTTCTTGACATTCATGCACCACTGAAATCCAGATCTGTTTCTTTTGGTAATTCTGCTCCTTGGTACACTCCTGATTTACGTAAGCTAAAAGCTCAAGGTCGCCGTTTGGAGCGCTTGTACATTAACACTAGACTAGTTGTTCACAAACAGATGTATGCTGAACATTTGAAAATTCAGCTAATTCTGATTATTACTCAAATTTGATCACGTCTAGTGAAGGTAATGCTAGAACTTTTTTTTCTGTGATGAATGATATTTTAAAGCCTCCAGATTCTCTGCCATCACATTTGTTCTCAGTTGAACTATGCATTGCCTTCCTGACTTTCTTTAGTGCAAAAACAGAAAATATTCATCAGTCTTTGTTGGTTTCAGATCTAGTCAGTTCTTCTCATTTTAGTGTTACACAGCCATTTAACTCCATTCTCTCTATTTTTCAGCTTCCTACAGTAGATGAGATAACTTCAGTTATTCAGATATCTAAATCAACCACCTGCCAATTAGATCCATGTCCAACCCAACTAGTTAAAATTTGCCTGTCAGTTTTGTCGCTTTTTATCACTGATTTATCATTCATTCTTCTCTTATTTCTGGAACTGTTCCCTATACATTCAAAACTGCATTAATAACTCCTGTACTCAAGAAGCCAGGTGCTGATCCAAATAAGTTTGATAATTTCCGTCCAATTTCTAACTTGACGTTTCTATCTAAAATCCTGGAAATGGGTTGTTGCAGCTCAGGTACATGATCATCTTTCAGTGAATAATCTATATGATACACATTAAAATTCATGTGAACCAGACAGTCTAAGATGTGTAAATATTTGGTTACACTTTATTTTGAGACGTCCTTGTTACAGTATAATAACACAAATAATATAAATTGATAACATGAACTTACTTTAAAGGTATAGTTTCTATAGAAAGTAGATGTAACATTAAACAAGAACACTCTAAGATAAAGTGATACCAATTATGTTTCTCAAATGATTAGTAAGTTTCTCTAAAACAAGTTCAATACTTAAAACAAAACATGGGCAAGAACCAGTATCTTTATAGGTACAGTAGTCTGCTTTTTGTAATACCCCAATTAAAAATTCTGAAATTAGAATTACTAAGCACAATCAGTTCTGAATGATGCTGTTACATATATATATATTTAATACTGAACAAATATTATAAAATTGAAAACAAGAAGTATAGCAGAGATCTCTGACTCGGAGGGTCTGTCTCACCTGTATAGTGCACATGACTGTTTCTGGCGTTTCTGCTATGTCTTGTGTTTCTGGAGTCATACTGCTAATCAGCGGATCTGAAGAGGGACACAGCCAGGTCTCTAAAGGTCAAACACACAAATCACTGGAATTCAGAGTCTGATTTGCATAAGAGCAGAATTGTAGTGTAGTACAGAGAATATTAGTGAATGACAGGGCAAGTACTAACTTGGACCAAGCAGAGGAACAAGATGATCTGGTAGACTTTTAAGGGTGTAAACCCATGAGGGAACCAATAAACAGACAGGCAAAACATCCCTGAGAGAAAATTATGTGTAGCAAATATCAGATAATACAAAAACACATTATTTAAATGATTTAGCATTATTTATATCGTCAGATCAAAGTAACTTCAAAAGTAACTATTTTTAATAAAGCAAAAACATAAATATTATTTAACACCACTGATCCAACCTTAATACAACCTTTATACCAACAAACAAACTTTCAATTAGGTTTAATAAGCTTCAAATATTTATTTAATTTAACAATTAAAAGTTTAATCTTGTGCCAAATTACAAGCTTAATGCAATGGAAACAAACAGATTAAACATCTAAAAAAATATTATTTAACATGATTGAGCCAACCTATATACATGAATTTATACAAAAAAAAACATTTTTATGCGTGGAATCGTTGCAGGTTAGCAGTTTTTTTTTTTTTTTCAATGCATAGAAGATTTAATATAATTCACTATCTAACACAGGGGTGCACAAAGTTTCCTGTGATAACATCCTGTTACCAAGATAAACAGACGTGCTTCCTTATCAATAGCTGCTGGATAAAAATAACTCATCCCCACCTGCTCACTGTGTAGAAGTGCAGCAGTTGAAAGAGATCAGGGAAAGCCAGGTGTGATGCCATCAAGCAAAGACCTATGAAAGAAAAACAAAAAGACAAGAGAACTCGCTAAGTCAGACTATAGCACTATGAGTAATAGAGAGAAACTGGACTAGTCATGAACTTCAAAAGTACACAAATGTAATGAGGAAATAGGAAGACTGTAGGGTTCAGGATGTGACTTTTATCAGCATGCACAAATAGAGAACAAACTACTGTGCAGAAGAGTTCACTGAACCTTGCACAAGCATCTCATGTAGCCTACATTGCATGGACTATTCCCATACTGCACTTCCCATGTCAGTTTGTAACAGAAAATGTAGAAAACGTGCATGCTTTAGAATTGCATTATGACTGACTATGCCTATGCTCATTCATTTCCTTGCAAAAACAAAAACAAAAAAAAGCTCTGAGGTTGCTCTTTCATGTGTCAGGAAACTTGCCCACGTCTCATAAAAATCTAAATAAATAAACTTAAAAAAGGACAAAAAACAACAACTGGACAGTAATAGTATGCAGTTATAAAATGTGGACAGCATAGCTCAGATAATTTGATCTTTTAGGAGTTGACAATGTCATGAGAACATGTTGATCATGAAAAATGCTTGAGTTCATGTTAAATTCTGACTTGTGATTGCAAACTTGGGTATAGCATATCTGAGCAGCAATCAAGGATGAAAAGACTTTTTGGTACCTGTTCCAGTGGTTAAGATAGCGAATTCTTTGACCGGCTCCCCTCTGTCCCCCACAGACACACACAGAAGCTGGTCTTGAGACAAAGAGTCTTGGACCACCAGGAAACTCTGTGTAAAGGAACAGTTATTTAACTTCAAGTCATTTCGCTGTTATGCGAAGAGCACTGAGGATCAAAATATCATGGAGAATAATGTATCATTGTCATATTTTTCTAAAAGCACTCACTTGAATAAGCGATACAACAACCACTGAATTCAAGGAAATGCTCACTTTGTGGGTAAACACTCTTACAAGAGGAAGTCCGTGCACACAAAAGTTAGGTGCCAAAAAAAAACATTTTAAATATAGATGACCGTGAAAACTACTTTAGTTATTAGCATTTATTTAGTTTATTAAAACCTATTATGGATAAGCTTCTAACATATACACAGTAGCTACCTTTTCATTCAAATTCTAAATATAAAAATCGCATTTCATTTTGCTCCTTTACAACGACCACAAAGGAAGTGAAATGAGACCTTTAATAGTTGACATCACTCACTAGTTGTATAGAGTGTAAATATGAAAGCCTACAGGTGCATCTCAATAAATTAGAATGTCGTGAAAAAGTTCATTTTTTCTTGTAAGTTATTTCAAAAAGTTAAACTTTCATATATTTTAGATTCATTGCATGTAAAGTAAAATATTTCAAATGTTTTTTGTTTTAATTTTGATGATTAGAGCTTATAGCTGATGAAAGTCAAAAATCAGTATCTCAAAACATTAGAATATTTGCATTTGAGTTTCAATTAATGACCATCCATACAGTATAAATTCCGAGTATCTCTTGTTCTTTGAAACCACAATAATGGAGAAGACTGCTGACTTGGCAATGATCCAGAAGACGAACATTGACGCCCTCCACAAAGAGGGTAAGTCACAGAGGGTCATTACTGAAAGGTGTAGCTGTTCACAGAGTGCTGTATCAAAGCATATTAAATGCAAAGTTGACTGGAAGGAAGAATTTGGGTAGGAAAAGGTGCAAAGCAACAGGGATGACTGCAAGCTTGAGAATACTGTCAAGCAAAGCTGATTCAAACACTTGTGAGAGCTTCACAAGGAGTGGACTGGAGTCAGTGAATCAAGAGTCACTACGCTCAGACGTCTTCAGGAAAAGGGCTACCAAGCCACTTCTGAAACAGAAACAAGGTTAGAAACATCTTACCTGGGCTGTGGAGAAAAAGAACTGGACTGTTGCTCAATGGTCCAAAGTCCTCTTTTCAGATGAAAGTAAATTATGCATTTAATTTGGAAATCAAGGCCCCAGAGTCTGGAGGAAGAGTGGAGAGGCACAGAATCCATGTTGCTTGAAGTCCAGTGTGAAGTTTCCACAGTCAGTGATGATTTGGGCTGCCATGTCATCTGCTGGTGTTGGTCCACTGTGTTTTCTGAAGTCCACAGTCAATGCAGCCATCTACCAGGAAATTTTAGAGCACTTCATGCTTCCTTCTGCTGACAAGCTTTATGGAGATGCTGATTTCATTTTCCAGCAGGACTTGGCACCTGCCCACACTGTCAAAGGTACCTAAAGCTGGTTCAATGACCATGGTGTTACTGTGCTTGATTGGCCAGCAAACTCGCCTGACCTGAACCCCATAGAGAATCTATGTGGTATTGTCAAGAGGAAGATGAGAGACACCAGACCCAACAATGCAGATGACCTGAAGGCCGCTATCAAAGCAACCTGGGCTTCCATACCACCTCAGCAGTGCCACAGGCTGATCACCTCCATGCCACGCCGAATTGAGGGAGTAATTAAAGCAAAAGGAGCCCCTACCAAGTACTGAGTCAAGGTACAGTGAATGAATATACTTTCCAGAAGGCCAACAATTCACTAAAAATGTTTTTTTTTTATTGGTCTTATGAAGTATTCTAATTTGTTGAGATTGTTTTTGTTAAATGTGAGCCTAAATCATCACAATTAAAAGAACCAAAGACTTAAACTACTTCAGTCTGTGTGCATTGAATTTATTTATTACACGAGTTTCACAATTTGAGTTGAATTACTGAAATAAATGAACTTTTCCATGACATTCTAATTTGAGATGCACCTGTATTTCATGGTTTTGAAATGTGGAGAGAAATAAAGTTACACACACATAGACTTTCAACATATGTCAACACTTCTGTAAAAAGTTATTATTATTAGATTCTTGTACACTTTATTCAAAAATCTTTTGATTATTTATTTTCATATTATGTAATCTTTGTATTTTTTCATCATTATTTTTAAAGACACAAATGAGCATTATACCAGCAAAAACACACACCAAAGTAAAATTCTATACAGCTAGATAACACCAACATAAATAAAGACCTATTCCATAGTTTGTGGAAGTGATTATCTTATATTACACCACCACTTTGGCTCTCTTTAAGTGCTCTTGCAGTCATCCTTTATGCAAGCTTATCTAACTCTACTGCTGCAAATATCTGCAACATAACGGCAGTTTTTATTCTGCAGAAAACACTAGACAAGAACTTCAGTTAATGGTGCTAGTTAGCCTGTACACTGCCAACCCTTAAGGAAAAGTTCAACCAAAAATAAACATTTGCTTAAAATTTACTCTGGTCATCGAAGATGGAGTTTAGTTCTTTATCAAAACAGATTTGGAGAAATTTAGCATTATATAATTTGCTCAACAACTGATCCTCTGCAGTGAATAGTGCTGTCAGAATGAGAGTTATCCAAGTAATCCAAGTAATTGACATGACTCCAGTCCATCAACTCACGTCGTGTGACATGAAAAGCTGCATATTTGTAATAAACAAATCCATCAAGACATTTTTTAAATTCAGACCATTACTTTTGGTCCTCTATTAATATTGCTTTCTACAGGGAAAGAATCAAGAGAGAAATATGCACCATTTACAAGCAAAAAACAAATATGTTGGTACAGCATATTTTGATGTGAGAAGACAACAGGGGATGGACTGTAGGAAGCATATTATGGAGTATGGAGTCATATTTTGGTCAGTAGCAACGGTTTAACGTTGCTACTTTGAGGACGATTGGATTCTTATTAACATGCAGCTTTTTACTTCACAGCATGGCAAGTGATGGACTGTATAAATATGTTTTTATCTACATCTTGGATGGCCTGAGGGTTAGTAAATATTCCGAATTTTTTTTATTTCAGGTGAACAATTCCTTCAGTAATTTCAATAACATATTAAACATACATAACATATTAATTTAATTGGTGTAAAGCTAAACCATGTAACTTCAGTCCCTCTAGTGATAAAAAAAATATGATAATAAAATTGCATGCGTCTTCTGAAAGAACATGGCTTGGCAATCATCGTCTGCACGGAAGAATGTGGTTTGACGCACCGTGTACAAATATAGGACCTCTAATATGCTAAAGCTATTTTCTGTGATGTAATGTGCAAGACTTCCGATTCATTAGCCGCTGTAGATAATGAACTAGAAGAAAGTACAGTAAATGGTAAAACTATTTGTGCTACAGACCAGAGTGTTTATGAAAACTATAATAAATTAAAACAATATGATAAGAAATACCAGTTTGTAATATTATTGTCACGGTGCACACACGAGGGAGGAACAGGAACACGCAGACGAGGGTGTAACTCAAACAATAAACTTTACTTCAGACATCAGGACAGGACAAGGCAAGGCAGACACGGACATCACACACCGGGGTTAACGAGTAGACCAGACGAAGTCAAATTGAACAGACAGGACTATAAATAAACAGGTAAATCATAGATAATGAGACGAACACGGCTGGACAAAAATTAACTAATGATAACATTTAACAAGGACAGGAAACAAACCAAATAAGGAAACATGCGGCGGGAACACATGACAGACACGACAGAGGACTGACAATTATACAGGTCCTTCTCAAAAAATTAGCATATTGTGATAAAGTTACTTATTTTCTGTAATGTACTGATAAACATTAGACTTTCATATATTTTAGATTCATTACAACACAACTGAAGTAGTTCAAGCCTTTTATTGTTTTAATATTGATGATTTTGGCATACAGCTCATGAAAACCCCAAATTCCTATCTCAAAAAATTAGCATATCATGAAAAGGTTCTCTAAACAAGCTATTAACCTAATCATCTGAATCAACTAATTAACTCTAAACACCTGCAAAAGATTCCTGAGGCTTTTAAAAACTCCCAGCCTGGTTCATCACTCAAAACCGCAATCATGGGTAAGACTGCCGACCTGACTGCTGTCCAGAAGGCCATCATTGACACCCTCAAGCAAGAGGGTAAGACACAGAAAGAAATTTCTGAACGAATAGGCTGTTCCCAGAGTGCTGTATCAAGGCACCTCAGTGGGAAGTCTGTGGGAAGGAAAAAGTGTGGCAGAAAACGCAGCACAACGAGAAGAGGTGACCGGACCCTGAGGAAGATTGTGGAGAAGGACCGATTCCAGACCTTGGGGGACCTGCGGAAGCAGTGGACTGAGTCTGGAGTAGAAACATCCAGAGCCACCGTGTACAGGCGTGTGCAGGAAATGGGCTACAGGTGCCGCATTCCCCAGGATCTCCCCCCAATCTCAAAAAATTTGCATATTTCATCCGACCAATAAAAGAATGGCCATTATGTTCATTTATGCACTCAATACTTGGTCGGGAATCCTTTTGCAGAAATGACTGCTTCAATGCGGCGTGGCATGGAGGCAATCAGCCTGTGGCACTGCTGAGGTGTTATGGAGGCCCAGGATGCTTCGATAGCGGCCTTAAGCTCACCCAGAGTGTTGGGTCTTGCGTCTCTCAACTTTCTCTTCACAATATCCCACAGATTCTCTATGGGGTTCAGGTCAGGAGAGTTGGCAGGCCAATTGAGCACAGTAATACCATGGTCAGTAAACCATTTACCAGTGGTTTTGGCACTGTGAGCAGGTGCCAGGTGGTGCTGAAAAATGAAATCTTCATCTGCATAAAGCTTTTCAGCAGATGGAAGCATGAAGTGCTCCAAAATCTCCTGATAGCTAGCTGCATTGACCCTGCCCTTGATAAAACACAGTGGACCAACACCAGCAGCTGACATGGCACCCCAGACCATCACTGACTGTGGGTACTTGACACTGGACTTCAGGCATTTTGGCATTTCCCTCTCCCCAGTCTTCCTCCAGACTCTGGCACCTTGATTTCCGAATGACATGCAAAATTTGCTTTCATCCGAAAAAAGTACTTTGGACCACTGAGCAACAGTCCAGTGCTGCTTCTCTGTAGCCCAGGTCAGGCGCTTCTGCCGCTGTTTCTGGTTCAAAAGTGGCTTGACCTGGGGAATGCGGCACCTGTAGCCCATTTCCTGCACACGCCTGTACACGGTGGCTCTGGATGTTTCTACTCCAGACTCAGTCCACTGCTTCCGCAGGTCCCCCAAGGTCTGGAATCGGTCCTTCTCCACAATCTTCCTCAGGGTCCGGTCACCTCTTCTCGTTGTGCTGCGTTTTCTGCCACACTTTTTCCTTCCCACAGACTTCCCACTGAGGTGCCTTGATACAGCACTCTGGGAACAGCCTATTCGTTCAGAAATTTCTTTCTGTGTCTTACCCTCTTGCTTGAGGGTGTCAATGATGGCCTTCTGGACAGCAGTCAGGTCGGCAGTCTTACCCATGATTGCGGTTTTGAGTAATGAACCAGGCTGGGAGTTTTTAAAAGCCTCATGAATCTTTTGCAGGTGTTTAGAGTTAATTAGTTGATTCAGATGATTAGGTTAATAGCTCGTTTAGAGAACCTTTTCATGATATGCTAATTTTTTGAGATAGGAATTTGGGGTTTTCATGAGCTGTATGCCAAAATCATCAATATTAAAACAATAAAAGGCTTGAACTACTTCAGTTGTGTTGTAATGAATCTAAAATATATGAAAGTCTAATGTTTATCAGTACATTACAGAAAATAATGAACTTTATCACAATATGCTAATTTTTTGAGAAGGACCTGTATAATCTGAGCAGGAAAGTTACTTTTTTTTTTGTAACAAACTTTCAGCTTTCTGACCTCTCCACAGTGTTATTTCCTGTGTATGCAACTACATGCAAGGGCAAATGACGTACAGTGCATTCAGAAAATATTCAGACCCCCTTCACTTTTTTTCAGTTTTGTTATGATGCAGCCTGACATTACACTGCATCAGCAAATCTACAGTTACTTCCTTTAAATAAAGCAGCAGAACATCAGTGTTTGCAGCTCATCATTGACTGAAGCACAGACTTTGCATTGACTGAGCTCTGCTCTCCAGCACAATGGTGACCCACAAAACTAAATGAACAGATCTGTCTTGTGCAAAATAATACATTTCAGCTAAATATATACTCTCCTTATAGATAATTCTGTGATTAATTAAGTGATGATTGTGCTGCAGAGATGAACAGCAAACAAGAAAAATCACTGAATGAAAGAGAAACACAAGAACTAGAACTGACTTCAGCCACAGCCTTAGATGAAATCAACTGAAATAAAAGACAACCTTAAATCCCTCAAGATCTGATTAAACAACTCCACAAACAGCATATAGCTATAGCTGACGATGAACTTCAATGATTTGCATTAAAGTCATGTTTTTAGTCATTTTACTATGACACATTAAGTATTTGCAGTTTTATACTAAGAAATATTTCTTCTCAGTGGACTCAAATGAAATGTTAACCAAAATGTTTACACACTATCACAGCAGTGAAAAATCTCAATTGTAGTTCATTTAGTGAATTGAATTTCACAACAAATGCTCCAATTTACTGTAAAATGTATGTATAGCAGTACAAGTTCACAATTTTACAGCATACAAGAGTTTACAGTACAATTGAAATGATTGATTTACAGTAAAATTTACAGTCTTACTGGCAACCAAAATTGCCAGCAAGTTACTGTACATTTTACAGCAATTTTTTACAGTGTACAAATGTTTAAATTCATTTTTATCTTATTATCTTATTACTCTACACTCCGTACCTCATAATGACAAAGTGAAAACAGAATTTTAGAAATGTCAAATTTACATAAGTATTCAGAACCTTTACTCAGTACAGTGCAGCAATTACAGCCTCGAGTCTTTTTGAGTATGACGCAAAAAGCTTTGCACACCTGGATTGGGGAATTTTCTGCCGTTCTTCTTTGCAAATCCTCTCAAGCTCGTTCAGATTGAATGGGGACCGTTGATGGACAGCCATTTTCAGGTCTCTCCAGAGATGTTCGTTAGGGTTCAAGTCAGGGCCCTGGCTGGGTCACTAGAGGATTCACAGAGTTGTCCCTAAGCCACTCCAGTGTTGCCTTGGTTGTGTGCTTAGGGTCATTGTCATGTTGGAAGGTGAACCTTCGGCCCTGTCTACAGTCCTGACTGCTGTGGAACAGGTTTTCATTGAGGATATCTCTGTACTTTGCTCAGCTAGCTTACTAGAAAGAGGAAGTATGACCACATTAGCCTGGTTCTGTCAACACTGCACTGGCTCCCTATTAAACATCGTATACATTTTAAGATCTTGCTAATTACCTATAAGGCCTTGACTGGTTTGGTACCTCAGTATTTGAGTGAGCTCTTACTGCATTATAGTCCTTTATGTCCGCTGCAATCTCAAAACTCTGACCATTTGATAATACCTAGAATATCAAAATCAACTGCGGCGGGAGATCGTTTTCCTATTTAGTGCCCAAACTCTGGAACAATCTACCTAACACTGTTTGGGAAGAAGACACACTCTGTCAGTTTAAATCTAGATTAAAGACCCATCTCTTTAACCTAGCTTACACATAATACACTATCGCATTCCTATAATTCAAATCCATTAAAGGATTGTTAGGCTGCATTAATTAGGTCAACCGGAACCGGGAACACTTCCCAAAACAACCGATGTACTTGTTGCATCGTTAGAAGAATGGCGTCTATGCTAATATTAGTCTGTTTCTTTCTTATTCCAAGATCACCGTAGCCACCCAGATCCAGACTGTATCCAGATCAGATGGTAGATCAGCACCTAGAGATGACCTCTACAGCCCTGAATGTCAGCGGAGATCAGGACAACTAGATGAGCCCCAGGGACTGATCCTCAGTGAAGACCCTGTTTCCTAGACGGCCATTGGGACAAGACCACAGGAACCAGATGAGTCCTTTACACAATCTGATTCTGCTTTAGTCTAGATTTAAACTGCTGATTTTGTCTGGCCAGAGGAGAATGACACTATTTCAACAAACTATTTCCCCGTCTAAATACTGTAAAGCTGATGTAAAGCCACCCAGCTTTATATCAAGCTGATGTAAAGCTGCTTTGACACAATTTGCATTGTTAAAAGCGTTATACAAATAATAGTGACGTGACTTGACTTGACTCCGTTCAGCTTTCCTTCAACCCTGACCAGTGTCCCAGTTCCTGCTGCTGAAAAACAGCCCCACAGCATGAGGCTGCTACCAGCACACTTTACTTTTGGGATGGTACTCTGCAGGTGATGAGCAGAACTGTTTTCCTTCTAACACGATGCTTAGAATTGAGGTTTATCAGACCAGATAATCTTGTTTCTCAGAGTCTGAGGGTCCTTTAGGTGCTGTCTTGCAAATTCCAAGTGTGTTTTCATGTGTCTTCACTGAGGAGAGGATTGAGTTTGGCCAAACCGCCAAAAGTCCAGATTGGTGGAGTGCTGCAGTGATGTTTGTGCTTCTGTAGGTTTCTCCCATCTGCATATATGATCATGGAGCTCAACTACAGTGACCATCAGGCTCTTGGTCACCAATCTACAGTAGACAAGGCTCTTCTCCATCAATTGCTCAGTTTGGCTGGGCGACCAGATCTTGGAAGAGTCCTGGTTGTGCCAAACTTCTTCCATTTGAGAATTATGGAAGCCACTGTGCTCTTGGGAACCTTCAGTGCAGCAGAATTTTTTTTGTAGCCTTTTGTAGCCAGATCTGTACCTCGATAGAATCCTGTCTCTGAGCTCTGCAGGCAGTTCCTTTGACCTCATGGCTTGGTTTTCACTCTGATATGCACTGTCAACTGTGAGGCCTTTTATAGAGAGGTGTGTCTTTCCAAATCATGTCCAGTCAATTTAATTTACCACAGGTGAACTCCAGTCATGCTGTAGAAACATCTCAGCAATGATCAAGAGAAATGGGAGGCACCTGAGCTAAATTTCAAGTGTTGTTGCTTATACTTATGTAATACTTATGTAAATGTGATATTTCAGTTTTTTTTCTTTTTAATAAATTTACAAACATTTCTAAAATTCTGTTTTCACTTCGTCATTATGAGGTACGGAGTGTAGATTAATTTTTTTTTTTTTTTTTTTTTTTTTACATTTATCAGGCTGCAACATAACATAAAATTGAAAAAAGTGAAGGGGGTCTGAATACTTTCTGAATGTACTGTATGTGTCCAGTTTCCCTCAAAGTCCACCCCAACAGCTCTAAAATAGCCTATATAATTATTACAGGTTTATCAAAGCGTTAGTTTTATATATAAGTTAGCTTTAAAATGAAAAGATAATTGTTTTACAGCACAGGTATAACCAGGAAATTATGACAGCCTCTATCGTAAATCAATTGCTGAATAAACTTCTTCCTAATAGTGCACTAAAACTATGCTTCCACTATGCACATAGACAAAGAAATGGCTTATATTAAACAGGGAAACGCCAAAGGGAACAGTGACTTCCCACAATATCGTTTTACAAAATAATATAAATTAAAATGTAATAATTCTTAGGGTCCTATTTTTGTATCCACAGTAGGCATGAGTTATGCTCTACGACTACTTATGTCTATCCCCCAGCCTCAGTAAGACTAGATTTGATGGAATTTGAAAACAAAAAAGTTAAATTATTGAATTATGAGTAATTTCAAGTAATTTTATTTTCATATTTAACTAAAACTACTTTATTTTTTTATTACTGACAACATCAGGGTTTACTGGAATACTGCTGAAACAGTTAAATGACTTAATTAGTAAGCACCGATAAAAAGGAAGGCACCCACCCCAGCAGGTCTGCCCCACAGAGCGGCGTGAGCTCCATGACTGTCCCAGGGGCTTTTGGGAGCCCACGCATCCTGACACAACCGTAAACCTTTCAGCAGACTCAGGAGTTTTATCTCATCTTTGGAGACCCCATTGGGTACCGTGCTAGCAGCATTTTCTCTATTGATAAAAAAGTGTTAAATCATGTTATTGAAGAAAATTATTTTAAAAATGCACATGGAATAAAATGGTGATTACATTTACTGAAGAGTGTATCCTTGTTCTCTCTCACCTGTTCTCACTGGTTGTGAATTCATCTTTTGATTCTTTCATCATCATTGGTCCAACAGAATAGCGATGGACCTGTTCAGGAAATCTGTTCTGTTATAAGCTCTTCCATTTTAGCTGTGTGGCTGCAACCCTGTTGAAATTTAGAAATAGAGAAACAAAGGAAATGAAGAAATATGGTTTCTCTCCAACCCCACATCCTTTCATTTGTATTTTACGTTCACTCTTTCTTTGTCACAGTTCTTTGTTAACAGCTAAAGTGTTTTTATCAGTGGTGAAATCTAACGTCCGTTTTTTTTTGTTTTTTTTTAATATGAAGGAGTTTCATTTTTGATGAGCAGCTTTAAAAGTAGATGGTCAGCATGCTGTGACCCAAAACAAATGTTAATAATAATAAATAAATAAAATCCTTTCCAACTTGTTGAACATTAAACAAATTATCAAGCATTTGGGAACACATTGTTACTCATTATTGCTATTTATCAATTATAATAATATAGTATAATAATACTGTGGATGGATCATGTATGAATGGTTAAATTAGCACGCAGTATGAACTCTAGCCAATATTTCATGATACATAAATAGTACCAGTGAATAAAAAGTTATCTGATTCTTTAATAATTTGTCTCAGAATTTTACTTTCTGTTGGTATTAAAATAGCAACATATCCACTTTAAAAATTAGAAATGCTAATTTGATTTTCAGAATTCTGACAATTATTACATTAATGTCAAAGTAATAAAATTGTGCATCGTTACAACACAACTTAATACTTAAAGTCAATTAAAATGCGTATTAATCTAAGTTCAACATATTTATGTCACAATTATGTCATTCTGAGATATACAGTAAGTTGTCTGAATTTAAATTACATTTTCTGGGACAAAAGATATTAGAAAAGGTAGTATCATCACAACTATGTTCCTTGATATATGTGAGGATTTCCAGTCAGGTTTTAGACCATATCATAGTACTGAGACTGCTCTCATTTGAGTTACAAATGACCAGCTTTTATCGTCTGATCGTGGTTGTATCTCTCTATTAGTGCTACTGGATCTTGATTGAAATAGACTAGAAAATTATGTTGGCATTAGAGGAAGTGCACTGGCATGGTTCAAATTGTACTTATCTGACCGCCATCAATTTGTGGCAGTAAATGAAGAGGTATCATACCAATCACAAGTACAGTATGAGCCTCAAGGCTCAGTACTTGGCCCCTTACTTTTCACGCTTTACATGTTACCCTTGGGAGATATCATTAGGAAACATGGTGTTAGCTTTCACTGTTATGCTGATGATACCCAGCTCTATATTTCTTCGCGACCTGATGAAACTTACCAATTTGCAAAACTAACGGAATGTATAGTTGATATCAACAACTGAAAAAACAGGTGTTAATTATTGGACCAAAGACTTTTGCATGTAATAACCTAGATCAACTGTCTAATACTTGATGGCTGCTCTGTAAATTCTTCATCATCAGTTAGGAACCTAGGCATACTTTTTGATGGCAATCTTTACTTCGAAAAACATGTTTCTAGCATTTGTAAAACTGCATTTTTCCATCTTAAAAATATATCTAAATTACGACCTATGCTCTCAATGTCAAATGCATTAATTCATGCATTCATGACCTTGAGGCTAGATTATTGTAATGCTTTATTGGGTGGTTGCTCTGCACGTTTAATAAACAAACTCCAGCTGGTTCAAAATGCAGCAGCAATAATTCTTACTAGAACCATGAAGTATGACCACATTAGCCCGGTTCTGTCTACACTGCACTGGCTCCCTATTAAACATCGTATACATTTTAAGATCTTGCTAATAAGGCTCTGAATGGTTTGGTACCTCAGTATTTGAGTGAGCTGTATTTTTTTTTTTAATCATCAGATTTTTTTGTCATACTAAGTTGTTTGCGTGAAGCATTGGTAAGAACATATGATTTATATCTGTGTTTTCTTAGCTTCTAATAGGCATAGCTAGCACATGTCAAAGATATTGTGTCAAGCTATTATACCAAGTTTTATCACGGCTATCAAGGGTGGGGACAGTTGCAACATGTTGTTGCAACCGTCCCAACATGCTGTCCCTTACCACAACATTGATACACTCGTTTAACTGCTACTTGGTCAAACTAGTTCTTAAGACAGTGACTAAGTTCATGCAACTGGCCTTAGTTCAGTAACCTTTCACAGATGTTAACAGAAGTAGGCTATTATTAAGTTTTAGTGTCTTGATTCTGATTAAATTATTATTTTACAGTTCAAATGTATTGTCATAATTAACCAAGACAAGGTTGTTACATGTTACTTGAATTCTTTTTTCTTCCATTTACTATTCTTTGTTTTTATACTGCCAATTTAACTTATTAAAGACCATGTCTATGCACAAATAAAATAAAGAACCTGTAAAATGATATTTAAGAATGGTTTTAATTACATTCTAATGAATGTTGCAATTGCCCCTGTGGACTGTTGCAGCCGTCCCCTGTTGGGGGTCAGTTGCAACATTGGACTTTGTCTATTCAAGTATAAATTGTGTGTATATAATCATATGTGCACGTGTTAAAGCAATGTGGGTGAGTAGCCGACTGATGTTGCTTTATTGTATTAAAATTCTGGCTTTCTAATGCAAACAGTTTCTTAAAAACTAAACGAAATGCAAAAAGTGTTGCAACTGTCAACCACTCTCCCCTATACAGTAACAGAGCTCGACAATAATGTTTGTCCGGAACAAGTAGATTTTTTGAAGGGGCAAGTGAAAGAAGAGAATTTTACTCGCCCGACCGGACAACTAATCTGATTAAAACATCTAACTGCACCGAAATTTCGGAGAGAATGGTTCTGATTTTATTACATTTGGTGTAAACGGCGATTAATAATGGATAATCAGTAACAACAAGGTCGCGCCAGTTGAAGCTCACGATTCAATGATTCAGTGGTCCATGCAGGCACTTGCTTCATTCTTGAATGAATCAGCTGTCTGAACGAATCATTATTGAAGGCATGCTTCAATGACTCATTAATTAAAACAGTCACTTTCTGCCACCTACTGGTTTACTTTCATAGTAGCTTATCTTTGCATTTTTTCCAACATTTCATATTTGTATATTAAAAAATATATATTTTAAAACACCGAGCTCGCAACATTATTTATGCTCTTATAATTTTGCATGCAGTGTAAATGCATTTGTGCTATATTTCAGCTACATTGAACTGTCTGTGTAAATGCAACTGAATCCCGCTCCAGTCACTTCTGTTTCTTCTGCAGTGGAAAGATCGATTTTGTAGATACTGATTTCATATGATTGGTAACAGCCCTATATTATCTTACTATATTAAGTGAAATTATTGAAAAAATGTAAGAATTTGATATGAAAGATGATGCATGCATTTAATACGGTTAGGGAAAAATGTCCTTTAAATAGGTCAAAAATGACCTGGAAATCAATTTAAATACATTTTTGTATGCAGTATTAAGTCGTATAAAATGTAATTTCCCAACAACAAAATTGTGGCCAGTGAAAATGCTAAGTGGCTAGTATTTTTGGAAATCCACTAGCCACAGTGGCCGGTGAGCAAAAAAGTTAATGTCAAGCCCTGATTATACCATTCAAAAGCTTGGAGTTAGGGGAGGGGGAGAAAGTATAGAAATTAATACTTTTATTTAGCAAGGATGCTTTAAATTGATCAAAAGTGACGAAAAATACATTTATAATGTTACAAAAGATTTGTATTTCAGAAAAATGCTGCTCTTCTGAATATCCTATTCATCAGAGAAATCTGAAAAAGAAATCTACTCAGCTGTTTTCAACATAATAATCAAATCAGAATATTAGAATGATTTAAAGGATCATGTGACTGGAGTTATGATGCTAAAAATTAAGCTTTGAAATCACAGGAATAAATTACATTATAACATATATATAAATAGAAAGCAGTTATTTTAAATAATAATAATTTCACAATAAATCTCCCGGCCCATCCTTCCATCTCATATCTGGAGCCGGGCCTGGCTTTGACACAATTTGCATTGTTAAAAGCACTATACAAATAATATTGACATGACTTGTCAAAACATCAAATTAATTTTGTTTTCTTTTATATGTAGGCCTTTATCTGTTTGTATTAGTTTATCTCTGGTCTAGGGTTTCTGTATTGGATTATCTTTTGAGTATCATATGCAAAATATAACAATTTTGTCATCACCTTGAACTGTCAGTTCAGTTGTCATAAATTGGAACTGACCGTTTGAGAGAGCCCATCTTCTCAGTTTATTATACTCCATGTTTAATGTAAATATTTATTTTTTATTTTTACCTCAAACAGTTCTGTAGAAAATGGAAGCATGTAAATACCTCTGAACATCATAATGCCTTGATAGGCTATGGCTACATAGAGTACACGTTATTTCTTATTTTTTTTCCACTTCTAAAGCCTATTTTGGCCCATGTCTCAAGAACAGGTAACTCACTTGTAATGATGCAAACAGAAGTCAGAGCTGAACTCACATGTGGTGTCTTCAAAATGTCCTCCTACAAGAAGAAAAGCCTGAGCATCTCTGAAAGCTGCTCCAAACACCTCCACACACTGCAGGTTCACGTGTGAGGTTATTGACACTCCTCATTACGAATCTGTCCTGTACTTCACGACGCCAACAGTGAGATTCACTTTCGCTCCTGTGATGTATGAAATGTTCAAAGCATCAATTTCAGTCACATTAAAGTTCAGTTTGAGCTCAAAAGTGACAGTACTCTTGATGATGCTTTTTGTGTCTCACGCCATAAGCTCCACCCATATTCATGGTTGTGGTAAACCTCACAGTGAAAACTTGACAATGATACAAGTAGGACGCCACATACAGCAGAAAGATTCTAGCTAAACGAGTGTTACTTTCATATGTAACAGTATCACGCAGCTCAGTTCAGAACGGTTCCATTTTAGTCTAGCCAGCAGTTAAACCCCCTTTTCTTTTTATGAGAACATAAGTTCTGCTAATAACTGAGCTAAAGGGAAGAGTTACCCGTTGTTCCTCACTGAATTTCCTCTTAAAATAAAATCCATACTGACTCTAATTAAGGTCAAACCCATAGCCATCTATAAAGGTTAACAGGTTTCAATAAATGTTTGAGAACTGTAACATTTCAGTGCTGTCTATAATCTAGTAGCCTACTAATGATCACAAAGGTTGTTTTAAGCAGATAGTTTCATCACACTGGAAATATAGCAGGCTAACATGACATTTTAGTGAGAAAAGCTAACAAGTGTTCCTAAAAATAAAGCAAGACAAATGAACATACAAACTACACAATCTTTTTTTTTTTTTTTCAAAGCATCAGGTAAGCAAATTAATATAGTGTCATACTTCATACTACAAAGTGAAGGACCTGACATATGAACAGGTTACTAGTTGACCTGTGTGTTATGCAGTCATATACATAACCACTAGGGGAACAGCTGTTATTTACTATATACAGATATATACAGTATTAGCATGGCTGGAATGCTATATTGACTAATCAGCATCCAGGAATAAATCATCATTTTTTTTTTTTTTTTATAATTTGAATGCCTTTTGACAATCACACCACATGCATACACAGTACAAAAACTCTTGAAGGTTTCATCTTTCATTCTGGTTTCTTCACATAAGGTTGCATTGGGCTCAATCAGATATCATATTTTGTAACGCTGTAAAACACTGTTAGGCCAACTTCCTCTTACACAATTGAGCCATAGGTGTAGATATCATTCCAAACCAAAAATAAGCAACGGAGAATGAATAAACCTAAAAAAAAAATATATTATAATAGTTGGTATAATGCAGAGATCATTATTAATTCATTAAAATAAACATTCATTAACCCTTTGAAAAATTTAACATTATACTAAAATCTACAAATGATTGCACAAAGAAAATAAATCTTAGGTCAGACAAAAGATCGTAAACCATCATTAGTTATTATGGTTAATCTCATGAAACCGGGTAAAAATTAAGCAGGATTTTTTTGTAAATTATCTTTATCATAATGCGCAAAATGCAAGAATAAAGTATTTATACAGCATAGTAGCATTTGTTGTACATCCTTTTGTGCTTTTCTGTAATTTAACTTAATTTAAAAGCAAATCACAATTATGAGAAAAACTTGCAGGTGCATTATAGTAGTGAGAATCTGTTTTATGCAGGATAAAGTGAGAGCCATATGATAAAGCATAAAGTGTAATAAGTTAAAAGTTAAACTTTAAAATATTACATTTAAAGCACTGTTATTCATAGTTGTGTTTCACAAACTTTTGTTTTAATCAAAGCCGCCTCAAGGCCCAAGCATAACACCATGTTCCTGCAAGAGTGTTTCCTGTCTGTCTCGCTGTTCCTGTCTAAGCTTCGAGACGTGGAGTGAATTACATAGACAGCCTCTTCATGCTGTGATTGGTTATTCTGTCTTGTCACTCATTCCAGCCTCTGCCCCAGTGCTTCTGGAGCTCTGATTGGCTTCCTTGTCTTTGTTTTTAGCATCTTTGCTGTCAATTAAAGCATGTTCACGCTTCACCATCTCTTCCAGCTCTGCCTGAAACGAGAGTGGTGACATCTCATGCAACAAACACAGTTCAAGAAAGGGAAAACATATACAGGTCCTTTTCAAAAAATTAGCATATTGTGATAAAGTTCATTATTTTCTGTAATGTACTGATAAACATTAGACTTTCAAATATTTTAGATTCATTACAACACAACTGAAGTAGTTCAAGCCTTTTATTGTTTTAATATTGATGATTTTGGCATACAGCTCATGAAAACCCAAAATTCCTATCTCAAAAAATTAGCATATCATGAAAAGGTTCTCTAAACGAGCTATTAACCTAATCATCTGAATCAACTAATTAACTCTAAACACCTGCAAAAGATTCCTGAGGCTTTTAAAAACTCCCAGCCTGGTTCATTACTCAAAACCGCAATCATGGGTAAGACTGCCGACCTGACTGCTGTCCAGAAGGCCATCATTGACACCCTCAAGCAAGAGGGTAAGACACAGAAAGAAATTTCTGAACGAATAGGCTGTTCCCAGAGTGCTGTATCAAGGCACCTCAGTGGGAAGTCTGTGGGAAGGAAAAAGTGTGGCAGAAAACGCAGCACAACGAGAAGAGGTGACCGGACCCTGAGGAAGATTGTGGAGAAGGACCGATTCCAGACCTTGGGGGACCTGCGGAAGCAGTGGACTGAGTCTGGAGTAGAAACATCCAGAGCCACCGTGTACAGGCGTGTGCAGGAAATGGGCTACAGGTGCCGCATTCCCCAGGTCAAGCCACTTTTGAACCAGAAACAGCGGCAGAAGCGCCTGACCTGGGCTACAGAGAAGCAGCACTGGACTGTTGCTCAGTGGTCCAAAGTACTTTTTTCGGATGAAATTTTGCATGTCATTCGGAAATCAAGGTGCCAGAGTCTGGAGGAAGACTGGGGAGAGGGAAATGCCAAAATGCCTGAAGTCCAGTGTCAAGTACCCACAGTCAGTGATGCTGGTGTTGGTCCACTGTGTTTTATCAAGGGCAGGGTCAATGCAGCTAGCTATCAGGAGATTTTGGAGCACTTCATACTTCCATCTGCTGAAAAGCTTTATGGAGATGAAGATTTCATTTTTCAGCACGACCTGGCACCTGCTCACAGTGCCAAAACCACTGGTAAATGGTTTACTGACCATGGTATTACTGTGCTCAATTGGCCTGCCAACTCTCCTGACCTGAACCCCATAGAGAATCTGTGGGATATTGTGAAGAGAAAGTTGAGAGACGCAAGACCCAACACTCTGGATGAGCTTAAGGCCGCTATCGAAGCATCCTGGGCCTCCATAACACCTCAGCAGTGCCACAGGCTGATTGCCTCCATGCCACGCCGCATTGAAGCAGTCATTTCTGCAAAAGGATTCCCGACCAAGTATTGAGTGCATAACTGAACATAATTATTTGAAGGTTGACTTTTTTTGTATTAAAAACACTTTTCTTTTATTGGTCGGATGAAATATGCTAATTTTTTGAGATAGGAATTTTGGGTTTTCATGAGCTGTATGCCAAAATCATCAATATTAAAACAATAAAAGGCTTGAACTACTTCAGTTGTGTTGTAATGAATCTAAAATATATGAAAGTCTAATGTTTATCAGTACATTACAGAAAATAATGAACTTTATCACAATATGCTAATTTTTTGAAAAGGACCTGTATATTACCGATTTAAATAAAAGGTTACACTTTATTTGAAGGTGTCCTTGTTACAGTGTAATTATATATACGGAGTAATATTAATTAACTACATGTACTTACTATAGACCCTTTTTCTGTTAGTAAACATTGTGATGTTTTTCTGTGGGCGGAGCTTAGCTGGAGGCAGAAAGATTCCACTGACCACATCACTAATGCTAGCTATGAAGTTTGTTAGTTCGTTTTTTTTAACAATAACTGGAGAAATTCCGATTTTACATGCATATGTAAGGTCACTCACTGTCCGGGACCGCGATTGTTATTTGAAAAGGTTAACTTTAACAGACGAAACCAGATTTGCCAACCCGCACATGCTTTTACTCAAAGGATGGTCGCTCTGACAGGATTCCCTCCGGTTGAGTGACTCACATCTAACCTGTATCGTAAAGACAAACTCACCGTGTCTATCTAGTCGTGAAGATGTATATATTTAAATTTCAACAGGCAACTACAGCTAACGTTACATTATTATTCCAGCCACAATTAATCACAACAATGTATATACAATTACACATGACTTAAGCATATAAATCTTTAGTTTGTTGTTTTACACACATACATTATTTCACACATGACATAGTGGTGAGATCCATTAGAAATCTTTAGACGCGCCCATAACAACAAAAGACAATAACATTACTTATTATGAACCTTTTCTGATAAGTGTGCGCAGTAAACGCGAGCATTTTTGACAGTGGTTTCGGTCCAGTCCGCTCGTTTAATCTCGTTTCGGCACAGCTGTCGAGGGTTTGTCTGGCAGAGGCAGCAGGTATGCGTTAAAATTTCAAATTGAAGCCTCTACTACATCGATTCTGGCACCCAACATCACAGCAAGATTATATTTTAAGCTCCTTATATAGCCGAATCTGCACTGGTTTGAATTGGCCGCCTCCAGTTTCCTCTTTGTTTCGCCTCCAGCTAGCGCTGTGACGTAACTGTGACGTCAGCCCTAAAAGGGTCTATATGGTTAGGATTAGGGTTTGGCCTAGGGTTACTTGCATGCAATTATGCAAAATTAATTGTTATTATAATAGTAAGTACATGTAACACCTTAAAAGTGTCTGAAATGATCTGTGTGTGAATATGCCTGTATTTACTTTCCAGCCCAGCAGTTCAGCGAGAGCCAAGCAGCCATCATCACAGGTGCTCAGGTGAGCCACATCTCTGTGAACGATTAATACAAATCAATACAATCTTCTCAAACCCCACTAACACCTGTACGAATATTCACACCATTTTTAAAGTTTGGAAGTTTTTTGAACATTTTATTCACTTACGATGCATTACATTGATTGCAAATTATTTTAACGATAGGCGTTTGCACACTTGGGCCTTTCACACAATATTTTATATATTTCAGATAAAACTGATCAAATTATTGAATAATTGATTTGTTGTTAACAGAGCTACATTCATAACAATGTAACTAAGTTCAGCATCCTGTTATATACAGTAAATAGTAATGTAAATGTGTGCCATTTGCCAAATCAGTATCATGTCAGGATGAGTTTAAATAGTTTTGGTGTTCTTTTTTGGTCAGCAATTCATAATGCCTGTGAATAGGCCTAAAGAAACCAAACTGTTTAACAATACATTGCTTGGAGGCCTCACCTGTAGGCTTTGTCGGAGTCAAAATCCATTCCTCCTCCAAAAGCAAATAACCCCATGCCAAATTCTGACTGTTTGGGAAAGAAACAATGCAAAAATGTAACTCTAAAATGTATTTGTTTTATTAAAATGTTTATAATGATTAAACATTGATTCAGCTACAGACCTGTCCAGTTTTCTCCAAATTGATGAGTAGTCTAGGACAGCTGTTTGACACTCTGCAGATGAGACAATGAGTCAGAGATATATATAAAAAAACTTCATAATCACAGGCCTACATATTTTGTGCAGAATCATTGCAATACATGTTAAATATAGTTTAAATAGTACAAAATATCCAGTTCTTTTACCTTATTTACATCAATTCCACAGCATTTTCTCCAGAATCAGCACAGAAAATGAGAAGTAATCTTAAGATTTTGTGGGGCCCAAAGGATACGTAAAGACATCTTTAGAATATCTTACCTATTGACTAGTGATGCGAATGGTTGAACCTGCAGGGATGTGCCCATTATGATGAGGAGGTCACATCGAGGAAAGTCCTGCAGTAGAATGATAGAATGATAGTACCACTGGGAACGTGGACCGACTGAAAGGAAAGTTTGACCTTAACAGCTGAATCCTCACCATTTTCATGGTAGTGAAGAATCGGGCAGGTAGATTCTCCCCAAAAAACACAATATCTAAAAAAAAAAGAAGAAATGCATCCACCAAAAGGCTAAAATCATCATAATAGAAGTACAGGCTAGTCACAAATGAAATCAATTTAATGATGGAATGAACTTTGGACTGATTGTCAGCGTATATCGTGGCGTAATGGTTAGAGAGTTGGACTCGTAATCCAAAGGTTGCGGGTTCGAGTCTCAGGCCGGCAGGGATTGTAGGTGGGGGGAGTGAATGTCCAGCGCTCTCTCCACCCTCAATACCACGACTGAGGTGCCCTTGAGCAAGGCACCGAACCCCCAACTGCTCCCCGGGCGCTGCAGCATAAATGGCTGCCCACTGCTCCGGGTGTGTGTTCACGGTGTGTGTGTGTGTGTGTTCACTGCTGTGTGTGTGCACTTTGGATGGGTTAAATGCAGAGCACGAATTCCGAGTATGGGTCACCATACTTGGCCGTATGTCACGTCACTTTCACTATATACTGTAGTTTCAGAAGACTATAAATTCTCTTATATAGCCGGTATGGACTTCCTTTATTGTATATTTTATATTTATGCAACTCTATATAGAGCAACTCTTGAGATTCTGCAATATATCTTGTTATGAGCCCAAGTCATTTGTTCGTTGTTTGTGTTCTGTATGTGTATGTGCATGTTTGTGTTTCACATGGGTGGCTCCTTGAGATAATTGAAGGCTGGGACTGGTTCTCCTTGTCACCTGACCCAGATATAAGGACTGCCCCAAACACTCAACCTGGGCCAGCATTATGCCATCGTGTGTGACTTCGTAGTACATTGCTTTGCGTTTTGCCGACGTTGTTCATTCAAGTTTTTGAGTGTCTTACCAGAGAGACTGTATATAGTTTGAGATTGTGAGTGTGATTGTAATTTTGTGATAGTGCTTGTGTCTCCAATCTGCGATATTCCTTATTTCCTTGACCCACGCCTGATTGACTACGATTTTGTATTCCGATTTTTGACTTGTTGGCTACAGACTTGTAAATACGTTTTGGCTAGTTAAGGGATGTAGGGGTTTTGAAATACCTTTTCACATTATTTTTGATTTAGGGAGTCAGGTAAGTTGAAACTGTATTTTGTTTTCTATAATTTTGATTTAGGAAGTGTAGTGTGTTAAAAAGGCCTTGTCTGTCCCGGTCGCTAAACCCTTTATTTGTAAATAAGCATCTCTCTGATATTGAGATTCTCTTCCTTTTCCTGTTACGGCTGACCCCTAGCGGTTGTAACAATCTTTTGTGTTTTAAGGAAGAAAGAAAATCATACTTTGAAATTACATCATTTTTAGGTGAACTAGACCTTGAAGCCAAAATTACTCAAATTTTAATTCGAATCATACATTATTCTTAAGGTTGGAAGAATAACTGTGTCCGAAATTTTTGTATGCAATTTTCATTTTTTTTCGTATTCGTCATCCTTTCCTATCAAAATGCTTGCTGTGGATGCGAAAACACAGAAAATCAAACCTGATCCGAATTTTTTATGACAGATAAAAGTTTCGGAGGCAGTGTGTAAACATGATTGACACAACGTGAGTTCTTACTTCTTTTAAACTTTCTGATGAAAAGAGTGCAATTACTTTTATTCTTAGAAGTAATTTCTCTTACCAGGTTTTACCAGGCTCCCACAGGAATCACACTTAGTAATATCTTCAGAGAAAATTTGATCTGCGAGTCAAAAACACGAAATGTGAATAGTTAACTATATTCCCACATCTCATTTAAAACAGAAAGCACAGAGAAATGTCAGCGTTCAATACTGTACTTTTCATCCAGTCCATGGAGTACTCCTTACGACACAGCAAGCTCACACAGTGAGAGGTGTGAAATGTACCATGAGCTTCAATCAGGTCCTCTCCTTCCAGACCTGCAACTCTCTCTAAAGTATCGATATTCTTAAAAAATAACAATAATAATTGTATTATATGAAGTAATTACATGTTATAAAATACATGTACAATAATTATTTTTCAATAATAGCATAAAGTGACATAAAACAGTATCTTACCTGAGAGTAACATCGAGTCAGTAGACCTTTGTCCTTCAGCATCCTCAAGAAATAGTGACACACTGTTGGCTGAAGAAACCAAAGAGCATGTAACAGACAAACACAGTATTACATGTGTCATTATTTGTATGTGGTGCCTTATCAAACTCATGACAAGACAAAGAAGAGCATGTAATATGTGTGAAATAAATAATAAGGGAATGTGGCATAACACAGTGGAGGGTTTGCCAGCATTTCTGTAAATTCTGTATGCATTTCACGTAACTCTTTTGTTAGAAACGCATGTATGTTCTATGCTGGCAAATTAAATATGCATTAGTTGTTCATTTCTGACTTTTGGTTTGATTTAATTTCTAACAGAATTTCATTGGTGACCCATGAAAGTCAGAAAAAGATTCATATATTACCTTAAACTGTCCTGGGTAGAGTTCTCGGGCTAGAGCAAAAAAGGGCTCTGGATGTTTCTAGAAAGAGAGAAAGACAAATTTGGCTGCTGTCTTCTTAGATGACAAATAATGAGACATATGATTGTCTTCAGAATGACAATCAGACCTTAAAATAGTCGATCTGAAAGATGGCCTCTGGGTAAGGCAGATTGTATTTCTGCAAATTAGCATATAGACCAGTGCCAGGAGAGCGGAAATCTGGGATGCCAGCAGCTAAATGAGGAAGAGACTACAGGTTAATTAATAGTGTAATATATGAAACAATAATTACACATTAAAGCCATAATATTTACATTTATTCATTTGGCAGATGCTTTTATTCAAAGTGACTTACAGCTGAGGAAAACTGCGATTTATCATAAGATGGCAACAAACACGAAAAGTGCTATATAATAATAATAATAGTCAGGACCATATAAAAATATAAGTCTTTAAATATAAAAGGAAAAATAAGATAAAATCTATTTAAAAAGCAATGTGCTTAGTTTAATAAAAATGCATTTTATGGTAAGTGATCTACTTACATGTAGATATTCCAGCTCCAACCATACAGATAATGTTCTTGCCTGTTGAGACAGTCAGACACATCCAACTTACCGATAGGCATCTCACTAAGTTGACTCAAAAATAACTGCATAAAGGTGCAATATGTTGCCAACATCACAGTGTTTACACAGGAAGCAAACCTATAAATGTTTTTTTTTTTTGCAGCTGACTGTTCATATTGAATTAAATATATAATAAAGTATTTTAACATTGAACACACTTTTAAAGGCTGGACTCATCTGAGAAGTTAACTCACATTTGCCACTAAGGATATAGCGGGCGACCGCATCCAGGGTCAGCTCATCCAAGACTTTCTCTCCAGGACTCAGGCCAAGAGTGCGTGAGAAGAGACTGCGCAGGAAATCCACTGAAAAAGAGCACATCTAACTTCAGCTTAGATCACATGATTTCTTTAAATGTACTTTAAGACGGACTATTTGACACATACTCTCAGTGTCTCCTGAAGCGTCACCCTCGTCGCTGCTGTCGTCAGACTGAGCCTGCAGAAAAATGTAACAAAATAATACTTTTCATTTTGACATATACACAAAGTGGTGGCTTACTGTGTGCTGAACATGGTGGATGTTTACTACATTTACATGTGTTGTGTTTATATCTCATGTAACATTCATTTCCTATGCATACATTTGTTTTGTGGGAAAAAAAATAAAAATACTGCCGAGGGGGTAAAAATCACTAGAACAAGCTAATATATAATCTAAAATGTGGCCTTTTTAAAATTATTGGCACAGGTTGGAGTATTTTTATTAAATAATTGTATTAATATGCCATTATTATTCTATTGCCATTTTAGATTTTAAATAATAACGTACTATTACGTCAAATGGTTATTTTGATAAATACATAGAATACAATGTCACTTCCATGGTCCAAGTTCAAAAAAATCTAAACAAAGCATGGTATTAGCTTTGTGAAAGTCTCACAAATACAATGGTTTTACTGGTACATGTCCATGATAAGTCTAATGTGTGTCTGATGTTATGCACATAATTACGTGTAATGTTTATATCTATAGACGTCTGTGTATTTCTGTTATAAAATTTACTCACAATTGTATTTTATTTACCTCGAGATCTGGTGTGTCAGCCTCCTCTTCTGCTCTTTTAGATACCTCTACAGCACAAAATAACACATATCACACTAATGTGAATGTCATAATAGCTAATATCAGTCACATAAACAGTGGAAGAACTTCCAATACACAATTAGCTTCTGCTAAAGGCTAACTGATAATAACACCCACATAAACAAATGCACAAGCATAAAACTACCTTCAGACATCTATCCGCTTTCAAACAGTACTAAAAATCTCAAAACACAAAGTTAAGAGATGACAACAACAGTGTTTTATTAAAGGGGCAATTGCTTGTGTGCGTCGCTAATATTTCATTGGGTGGCTAATGTTAATGTTCCTCGAGGGGCGCTATAGAGGCTCAGAGAGCCGAGTCCTCCGTTGAGTCACATTCAAATCAAAGGACGATTTTTATTTTACAGGAGAAACGTATAGGCTTAATCGTATATTCATTTAAATGCCTCCATGTACTGGTACCTGGTATGCAAATAAAAATCCGCTGTTGCAATGTCTATAAAATTGTTTAAAAAAAAACATGTTCCCCAGCGATTACAAACGACTGTGATTGGTTCTTGCTGACAGCGATGAGAAAAGTAACAGGTATCGCATGATAATGCATTGCGGTCAGTGCTGTGGCAGTCTTAAATATGTTACTGAATGACACTAAAGTTAAAATAGCAAAATTAACTAGGGCCCGGTTTCACAGACAGGGCTTAGACTAAACCAGGATTAAGCCATAGTTCAATTAGGACATTTAAGTCATTTTTATGAACATTGCTGGTGTGCATCTTGAGACAAAAAGGCACTGATATATTTTAAGATCAGTCTTCTTTCAGTTGAAACAGCTCAGATTTACATTTTAGTCTTGGATTAGGCTTAAATCTGGTCTGTGAAACCGGGGGTAAATGTAAAAAACCAGGAAGTTTATTTATCATCTGACCGATTAGACACCTTCCGGACCTCTAATGCTGGCCCAGTTCGGGTTTTCTGAAAAATGGCCATTAGACACACTTCTGTATTATTTCTACTACGTAATATTTCTCTACACTTTGTAGCTCAAATCTTCCGGGTGGAAACTTTGTACAACATTTTCAAGGCAATGCTAATGCAACAGTTTAAGAAAAAATAATGTCAGGTTTTAAGACTAATATTGAAAATAAGAAAATAAATTGTTTACATATTCGCATAATGGAAAAACATTACCTTAAGTCAGGTTTCTTCATCTACATTTCCCGTGTATGTGCATCAGTCTTTCTAACACTTAGATTCAATATCCTCACACCTCCATAAAAAGGATTACAGGATTTACTCTCTCTGACTAATCAGATTTAACACCGGTCACCTGCTTTTTTTTTTTTTTTTTTTTTTTTAATGGTAGCATAGTATAGTTCAGGGGTGCTCAACTTTGGCCCTCGAGGTCCACTTTCCTGCAGAGTTTATCTCCAACCTTGATCAAGAGGGCCAGAGTTGAGAACCCCTGGTTAGTTTATATTTAATAAATCAAATTTAAGTATACAAGCTCAACTTGCATATTAAACAAATATTTATTGTGTCAATGATCAAATACAATGTATTTTACATAGTAAAAACAGAAACATAGCCTATACATGAGCACAGCACTTTAACGAACAATAATATAGAATCTCCACTGTCAGCAGCCCATAGTTTATGTCTAAGTCCAGTGTGTGTGGAAGCTTCGTGATGGTCCTCTGTTTGCTCTGGGCTGTCTGGCTGGATCAGGCCCTGCTCGTATTCAGCTCCAGTGACCTGGCAGTGCGGCAGCATTTCCTCCAATAGAATCCGTACCAGGCCTGGATTCTGCAGCCGTGGAAGGCCGGAAATGTCCAGCCGCTCTAGCTTTCTGAGGTTTTAAGGTGGAGGGACAAAAATAACACAGAATATGAGATTTTTAAAAACATACAATGTATGTTTGGGTTATTTGTCGCCCTGAAAACAAAAATCGAGTTTGTCCAGATAATGCATATATAAGACACAAGTAAAGACCTGAGGCCTCCCAAAGTGACATGAGAGCAGTGGGACAGGTCTAACTCCAGCAGACTTTCTCCAAAGACATGTAGACATGCAAGGAACCAGTCATCCACTTCAGGACATCCTCGCAGAGAAAGAGTCTGAAGTTTATTCTGTTTCACTGAGAAGAGACAACAAATTACACCTCACCAACATGTTTTAGTGGCAGCTGTGTGAACAATTATTTATCATAGGTTTTGTTTTCTGTTAAGATTCAGGGAATGCTTTTCTGTGATCTATGGATAGACTGCAAAAAAAGATGAACAACGTAGAAAAATGAAGCCAAAATGTCCTCCAAATGGCCTTTTGCACTGATGATGTCATTTGGACCCATAGTCTGAGCATTAGTGATCATAAGGTAACACTTCGGTATGAAGGTCCTGCCCATTCTCCCACACACAACCATGACACCACACTGTTTTTATAGCATCAAATAAAACAAACTTATTAGAAAATTGGACATCTGAACATACATCAGTGATACGGAAGATAAAAACTACCTAAAATGAAAAAAAAAAAAAAAGTTAAAATAATTACTTGTCATTTGGTTATTTTTAGTTTGGCTCACATCCCATTCGTTACATGGAGAGAGAGGGGGATTTGCCGTATATAAAGCCACCATGGGGTGATCAGAATGTTTGGCTTCACTTTTCAGGACGTGTGTAGCATATTTCAGTCTATTTCTATATTGTTCACCAAAACTGCAATGAAATTATGAGATGCTTTCAAAGCAAATAAGCAATGCTCCAGGAGAGGTCAAGGATATCATACTATCTCAGGACATTTATTAGAATCTATTTTTTAGAAAACAGAATCTACAGAAGGGGCACAGAAAAAACTTCATTTTGCATGGGTTTGATTTGGAGCGCACAAAATGAGTTGTGACAGACGAGATGGGGACAAGAACATAATTTGGCTGGGCGGCAAATACAAATAAGGACTTGACCGGTCAAAGGCCTAGTCATCTGGAGACGCATGGTAGTTCATGCAACAAATGTATATTTAAATACAACAATCGTAGATTACCAAGGTTTTCAAGTCCATTATGGTTTATTAGAGTGCCACTCAGATCCACTTCCTCTATTTGTGCATGAGGTGTGCTCATGAAGTCATAGCTGAATCTTCCTCTAGAGTCTGGACGAAACCATTCGGACTGGCCAGCAAATCTGTAGAGACACAAGCATTCCGCGATGGAGGCAATTTAACAATGTCTACCTAAACTCTTTAGGCAATCCAGTAGGTAGTAAGAAGCTGAATGAGTCCATTAACATTTTAGGATCAATGACATATAAAAGTGGGGGTTCATATGGTTCTGGAAAATAAAAATACCATGAATTTTATGAATTGTGACCTCAACCAGGCGTTCCAATCCAAAATGTTCTCCACATCATAGAAGTAGTGACTGAGTTTTAATAAGAACCTGGTGAAGACAGATGGAGTTGCAGCACCTGAACTCAAAGCCCTCCTGACAGCAACAGCAGCACAGGTGTGAGATGAACATCTTTTCATGGCTGAGACTTTCGAAAGAGACAGTTGGAAAACATAAAGCCATAAAGATCATTTACAACATGCTGATACTAAAAAAGATAAACAATTTCTGGTCCCTTAAGGACACACAAGTGAAAATGCATATCCAGCTATCAGCATCAATATTCTAGATGAAATTTAGAAATATAATACAGTATTTGAAACTGTAGAGTGAATACAGAAGGCTGTATGATGGCACACATATGGTATTATCATGGTACATAATGTGAAAATAATGAGGGGTAAATTTCATTTTTATATGCTGCAGTGAAAAATGTTTTTAGTAGTGCTGTCAAACGACTAATCGCAATTAATCGCATCCAAAATAAAAGTTTTTGCTTGCATAATATGTGTGTTCTGTGTATATTTATTGTGTAAATACACACACTATAGTAAATATTTTGAAAATATTTACATGTCTATATTTATATTCATATAATTTATATTATAAATAAATATATTTAATATATATATATATACACATAACATATTTTTCTGAAATATACTTGCATGCGTGTGTATTTATATATACACATAATAAATATACACAGTTCACATACATATATTATGTAAACAAAAACTTTGGATGTGATTAATAGCGATTAATCGTTTGACAGCACTAGTATTTATATTTATTTGTCTTTTCATTGTCCATACTCTCTAGGTTGAATATGAGTCTATTATAAGTTATGTTCAGGCCATGGGGTGAAACAGGTGCCTTGTCAGACTTCCAAAAATGGCAAATCACATTTAGCAGGAGCATAACCTTAACAGCTCAGTTGTTTGGTGTTTTAAGAAGAACAGACTGTGTGCACAAAGCACAGCAAGACATCATCAAGCAAAAAAAGAATAATGGGCAAAAACCGAAACTCAGTGATAGCAACCCATCGAACACTAAGCAGGATTGTGTCCAAACAACAACTACTGCAGCAAAAGGACAGCAAATTTCAATTTCTCATCTTGAATACCCTATTTCCACAAAAAACGAGAACAGAGAACAACATCCATGAAAGATCTGCAACTTCTAAAATTCTAATGGCACCAATGCTAAGATGCATAAAATATGGTGTTGTGATTATAATACATGGACAGCTGAAGCACCCAGATGAGCTTCAACATTTGCCCTGGCCAGACAAATCATCTAACTTGAAAATGACCAAACCACTATAGGCAGTTTTGAAGAAAAGAGTGAGAGGCCGATTCCCTCCTACATGAATCTTTGTACTCACTAGTAATTTCCATGAGTACAAATCTTAATGTTTAAGCATATAATGATATTCTAGGGAATTGTGTGCTTCTAATTTTATAGCAACAGTTTGGACAGGACCTTTTTCTATTCTAACATGACAGTGCCTCTGTGTATAAGGTTAAAAAATAAATGATTGATTCAGTCAGTGTGGAAGAACTTGAGATTAGGACTTTGCTTTATGCAGACCAGTCAAGTTCTTCCACACTGACTGAATCAATCATTTCTTCATATGCTTAAACATTAAGATTTGTACTCATGGAAATGACTAAAGTAGTCAAACCTACTTTACCGGGAACAGGGAAAACAGGGAATTCAGTGTATTTTTAAAAACAGGGTATTTTCTATTACTACAGCATAAATATTAGACTTTTTCACTGAAAGCTAATTGAAAACATCCACCCAAAATATTGAGGTAAAATCACAGCAGTACAAGGGTGTTCAAGAGTTCCAGGAGAGGAAGAACAAACAGAAATCTCTTCTGGATAAATTAAAATTCCCCTGTGAATATATTCTAATCAGGAATTTTTAAAGTCACTCTAACCTTTGGGACAACAGGGTCAGTGTAAGGAAACTCAACATCGCCAAAGCTGATCAAGAGATGGTGCTGTGCTCCAGAAACTCAATCCCAGTGACTGGACAGATGATTGCTGACCAGTACCTGCAATAAACACCAGATTCTTCTGCAAAAGTCAAGGAATGCTTGGTGAGTACATTTTCAGCAGTTTTTCATTTTTGGGTAATCTATACAACTTTCATTTTAAAGTATTTTTGGAGAAAAGCATTAGCTAAATGAATATAAATGTAGTCAACCAGTAGAATGCATAATAAAACTTATGCAATTTTTTATTTGAAATGGAAGTAATCATACTTTATGTAACATTATATAAATGTTTAATTTTAAATGTAATGTCTTCTTAGAAAGAGATAAAGTACTTACATAAATGTACTCGTGTTGTGTTGGGAAACAGTTAAGGTTAGGGACAGGTTTTGTCTTGTGGTTAGGTTTAAAGGTGGGTTTGAGGGTATAGTAGGGTCAACAGTATAATTATAGATGCAATTAAAGAACATAATATAAATATATTTACATGCAGGTCTTTTCAAATATATGTAGGCTACACCTTACAAACAGTAAGATTGAGAACATAAAGTGGGTCTTCAATTTCTTTAAATCAACAAGAAAAAGTATAAACAAAAATGTCTTATTTATTAGAACTTCTAAAAGTTTATTAGTTTAAAATGTTATAATTTTATACAATTGATTAATCACATTTTCCTTAATTACATATCTCTTGATTTTTTTCTACATTGTTTTGTTTATAATTTCTTAAATTAAGCAGTTGAACACTTGAATCGGCAATTCATTTCAAATTTGTCGTGCAGTGAAGGTGGTAACAGTGTTTTTTACATATTTTGTGGAAGCGGCAGGTTAAGACAGCAGGTTTAGATTGTGACAACTTACCCTTTATCAGAGCTTCTCAATTCTGTTCCTGACACCCCACAGCTCTGCACATTTAGTATGCCTCTGTTAAGATCAGATTGATTCAGATAATCAGCTCATTAGAAGAGTACTCCATGAACTGAACTGAGTGGCTGCGTCTGAAAGCTTAGGCAGCTGACTTGATGCCTTAGACAATGATTTTGCAGGCAGTTTTTGTGCACTAAAGGTACTTCAGCATGATAGGCAGCATGATAGCTCAATGATCTTCAGTAAAACAGAGAGAGCCTTGGTGATAACTAAGTGAATATTTAATTACTACAATACTTTCTGCTGGAAATGACATCAAAAGTGGAAAAAGTTGGTCAAAAACCTACATTTACACACAAATTAACCACCAACCTTTCAGACACCATTTTTATTTTTTTAGCTCAACTGTCACAGAATTCAATGCACAGGATTGTGGGGTATCAAAGACAGAAAAGCCGAAATGCTGCTTTCAGTGTGTCTGATAAGGGAGACATACAAATTGTCCAGAGCAATGCAGCACCAGGACCGAAATTAAAAATCAATGCCCTATCAGCCACAACATTAAAACCTCATGCCTAATATCGTGTAGGTCCCCTTATGTGCTGTGGTTTCTGGCACCATGCAATTAGCAGCTGATCCTTTAACCCTATTGAAAAAAACAGCATATGCTGGTATGTTTTGAAGCATGGCTGCTGGTCATGAGCTGGTTTTAGCTGGTCCTGAGCAGGAGCTAGTTACTTAGGACCAGCACATGACCAGCTAAGGACCAGCTTAAACCAGCAGCCATGCTTCAAAACATACCTAAGCAGCATATGCTGTTTTTTTCAACAAGGAATTCTGGCAAGTTGTTAGGTGGGGCCTCCATGGATCGGATTTTTTGGTCCAGCATATCTTATAGATGCTCAATCCTATTGATATCTGGGAAATTTGGAGGCGAAGGCAACACCCTGAACTCGTCATGTTCCTTAAAACAAATTTTTGCAGAATGCATTACCCAGCTGAAAAAGGCCACTGCCATCAAGGAACACACATGAAGGGGTGTATGTGGTCTTTAGGTAGGTGGTACATGTCAGAGTAACATTATTGCCAGGATCCAAGGTTTCCCAGCATAACATCCATAGTTGGGCCAGGCTAGTCTTTGCGCCCCATATGTGTATAGGTGAACCTTGGGCACTCATGACCCTGACACCAGTTCACCCGAATGCCCTTTCTTGCACCACTTTTGGTAGGTACTAACCACTGCATACCAGGAACACCCCACAAGACATTTTAAATATCCATTTATGCATTTGTCTAGCCATTAATATTTGGTCCTTGGCAAAGTCTCCTGATTCCAACACATGAAGTTCAAGAACTGTCTATTAACTTGTTGCCTAATAAATCCCACCCCTTGACTGGTGGGCATTGCAACGATATAATCAATATTATTCACTTCACCTGTAAGTGGTTTAAATGTTATGCCAGATCAGTGAAATGTGACATGAAGCTCTGCTATACATGTGTTATATTTATAATATAGCTGATCACTCAAGGATCAGACAGCACAATATAAGAGCGCCTCTGCAGTACATGTGGACTGTGGTTATTTCTGCTGGAACAGAGAGACTGTTATTATGACAGTGGGGCAGAAAGCTACATGACAGATGAAAAACTGTACACTTGTTACCCCATATGTGAACCACTCACAACTCATATAAAGAGTCAAGTAAGAAAATTGGCAAAAATCATTCCCCGAGCTCACTAAATTGATGAGTGAACATTACACAGCAAGGATGAATGAGGAACACGCAGACGAGGATAAACTCAAAATAACAGTCTTTAATAAATCCAAACAAGGCATGGCAGGGCTGACACACAGAAACACCAGGGAGTAACAAGTAGACCAGACAAAATCTGACAGAAGAGACAGGACTTAATACAAGGGATAATTATAGATAATTACTAAAACACAGCTGGACAAGAATTAACTAATAATCACACTTAACGAGGACAGGAAATAAACCAAATAAGGACACAAGAGGCGGGAACACAAGACACATGACAGATGACTGACATAACTCCCTCCTCCCGGAAGCGCGTCCCACGCCATAACAGTACCACCGGGGAGAGGGGGGTGGGTGCTCTGGAGACACATGGACAGGCTTACAGGACGGGTGCCTCCAGAGCGGAACAGACAGAACGTTCCTCATTCCACTCGGCCCGGCCACTACAGCTGGAACCCTTCTACCCCAAAAAAAATCCATGGGGCAGCTACAGGGTATCAGGCGCCCTCCGGGGCTAGACAAACAAGAACAGGACTGCCCACAGGAACAGGAAGCCCTCCTGGACTAGGTTTGGAAGCTGAGTTTTCTTCTGGGCATGACAAGGAGTCAGGGGCCCTCACAGGGTCCCTCAGCAACCGCTTCCACCTCAGCGACAGGAGGCTAGCCCCCGACAAGTCTCCGTGGACAAGACCGACACTACAAGGTAAATTAAAATGTTCCTGTGGGCTCAACAAGACTAAAAATCCATGACTCCGGGGACATGGCACAGCACTCCTGGCCTTGATGTGTGGACTGGATCCACAGGAACTTGCTAGTGGGCTGGCGGGCTTGGGAGAGCCGAGGACGGCGGCACTGGCGGCGATCCTGCCGAACTCCCACGCCGACTTGCAGTGGGCCAAGGCAGGATGACGAGTGGCGACTTCCATGCCGTGTGACAGACAGAACAAACAGGAACAAATAAAAACTTTTTAAAAAACTAGCAAAACAAGGTGAAGGGGCGCCGCTTACAGTTTAGGTTTGGTCTTCTGTAATCATAGATAATTACTAAAACACAGCTGGACAAGAATGAACTAATAATCACACTTAACGAGGACAGGAAACAAACCAAATAAGGACACAAGAGGCAGGAACACAAGACTCAGGGCAGAGGACTGACAGTAATATTAGGTGTAGACATTTTTTTGCTGTTTATTGGTTTATCTTATTTTTTATCGTATGTAATTAGATTTTTATAGTGCTGTCAAAGAGCAAACAACTACTTTGGCCTGCAGTACATTTATGCATAATGCCACCCTTTTAATTAAAAATGTATTTCCAATAAATGCTTTTGGCTTGAAATCCATCCAACAATGCAGTATTTATATAAAATCTGCATATGATTATTATGCATACATTTGAATATGCATGCAAAATTTTAGATCGCTGTGTGATATGCCAGTGATTTATTCAAATTTAAAAATTTATATTATTTTTACAGTAGAACTGCAGATGTTTGCCCCCAAACTATTTTCCAACCCAGGATTATCCAAATAATAATATGCACTAAATATGCACACATGCTTCAAATTTCAATACAATACAATTCAGTACCTTGACAGTACTTTGAATTATGATAACATTCAGTTTCTGGTTACTGTGTTGCAAGCCTAGTGTAAAATTTGTAAATCTCCATTTGCTAATTTTAGTTCTTTTCCTTTAGTACAAATATCCAAATAACCACATAATCTGTTGCACTGTGAGTTTTCTGGTGAATACATTTGGTGGTTAAACTGTTTTAATGTAGTGTATCGCACCTCATCACTAACTGATGAAACAAAAAGTAGAATGTTCCTAGAAATGCTGTCCTATCACACTAAACTAATGTCACACTATTGAATGATGTAGTGGAGTTAGAAACGTTTCAACGTGCCAGAAGTTGACATGTCAGAGTGCTCAAACAAACAGAGCAATGTTTGGAAAGAACCAGGGCCACTGTGTTTATGCTCTTCATGAGGCCAAACTATAAATAGTTTACTTAAACTGGGATAGGAGAAAATATTCTTTAAAAAACTGCACTCCTTACCTTCCATGTGTCCATATGATGAGTCTACTGTAAACACTGTGAATGAAAAAAGTCTCTCTTGTGGCCTGATTATGAGGGCAGTCAGGATACATTGCTGCAAACTTTAAAAGAACAGCAATAAATGTCAGAGTCTGATGTCTGTCGTCATGGAAAGCTTTCATGCACTTTCTCTAAAGGCAAATGTGGAGTTTGTCATTACATTAGTTCAACAATAAATCTGTACATAGATAACTCTGGAATTTTTCAACGGAGAAATAAGATGATAATCATAACAATAGTTGAAGTTGAAACCATCTGTGATTATAAGTTTGGCTTTATGGATGAATGTTGCGTCCACACAAAAGTCATGTTTATTTAACTATGTAATTACTCTCTGTCCAATATAGGTGATGTTAAATTACATGGTTTTTGTCCCACTATTTCTGTGTTGAGTAGTGAAATCTAAATAACTAGGGGGACACAGGAATTCGACGGATTGAAGTTTTAATGATGAAGAGCAGCGAACAAACGTTTCCAAAAGTTACAAATGATATTACATTACTTTAAGACTGGACAATGAAACTCAAGAAACTAAAGGCTTATAAAGACGTAGAAACTAATTAGCAAACTAGATGAACACAGGTGAGAAGACTTAACGATGATAGACAAATAATGAACTAATGAGAAGAACCGGAACAAAACCAAATATGGGCAAACAGGAACCAAACTGTAACAGAGTAGAGCTTTTTTTCTGTGCAATTCTCACCGCTACAATTCTAGGTATATTTGTACATTTGTATATATTGTAGCACAGGTGTGTTTGTAGCAATAGCCATCAATACATTGTATGGGTCCAAAATTATCCATTTTTCTTTTATGCCAAAAATCATTAGGATATTAAGTAAAGATCATGTTCCATAAAGATATTTTGTAAATGTCCTACCAAAAATATATCAAAACTTAATTTTTGATTAGTAATATGCTTAAGAACTTCATTTGGACAACTTTAAAGGCTATTTTTTTCAATGTTTTTTTTTTTTTTTGCACCCTCAGATTCCACATTTTCAAATAGTTGTATCTCAGCCAAATATTGTCCTATCCTAACATCAATGGAAAGCTTATTTATTCAGCTTTGATGTATAAATCTTCAAAAAAAAAAAAAGACCCTTATAACTGGTTTTGTGGTCCAATGTGGTTTCTAGGGTGGTTGCTCTGACTTTATTGGTAGTTTCTAGGTGGTGTTCTGGTATCTGATTATGGATTCCCTTTTCAGTGTTAAAAAGGGATTTTTCCTGCATTTTATAATAAGCTAAGTCCAGATGCTTAGGTAAATAGCAGTGTTTTTTTTTTGTTTTTTTTACTTTATACCCCTGTTCTCTTTTGAAATATCTATTAAAAAAAAAAAGTCATGTTCACTATAATTAGTGTCATTGCTCATTGGTTAGATTTTCAAGTAAGTATGAATGATGTGACAGGTGAACAGAAAAGCTCCTAGGCTATGTTCACACAGGACATGTTGGCCTTGTCTCAACTGTTGCTGGTCCTCCTGAGAGAATGACTTCAATGGGGAAGGATAACAGCTGATGGTCAACATATGGTCATGACTGACTGAGTTAAATACAGTCAATGTCATACATTTTCTCTTACATAAAGACTTCTTTTAAACTATTTTTTAATGGCAAGATATATATTTTGTTCAAAGTTAAATTGGGTTCATTTCAGGAACCTGCACACTGAAACTTCTATACAAAACTTCTATGAAACTTCTTTGGTTTACCTGGTAAAAATATTATATGAAAATGCTACTAAAGCAATTAGCTAAAAAAAAAAAAAGCAAAACGAATAATTAATACTACATTGAAAATGCTCCCAATTATAATTAATCAGTGCATTCCCTTGTGAACAAGTAGGCCTACGCTTGAAAGGAAATGGAAATTATATACTTAAAAAACTGAGTTCCCAAACTGAATGTAATGTTATTTACAATTGAATGAAAATGTATTACAGTTTAAATTTGTTAAATGCAATGTTTTTTGACTCACTAAAGTTTGTAGCAAAGCCACATAAGAGGAAGATATTTAGATATTGTTTGATTGATTGATTGATTCATTCATTCATTGAATGATTCATTCATTCTTTCATTCATTCTCCACATTTTTTTTGGTGTTGGCAGCAGTATGTTTCTGTTGTTCTGCTGTTCATCGATCCAGGAAGCAATGCAGGGACTGAGTGGGGAGAAGAGCAGATCAAACCCGCCAGAATGAATCCAGCCGAATTACATTACAGCAATATTAATATAGTTTTATTTGCATATGGTACACAAAATACATATTTGATAAAACTTCAAATATTAGGCAGTGGTAAAATTTAGAACAAGATAAATAAACACATGGAAGCTAAATGGTCCACTTTACTTGAATTCAGCCCATAAAATATTTAAAATCATTAAATTAATTTTCATTTAATTTCTTTGCTTTGCATACCAGTCATGCAAAGCAAAGTTTTTAATTATACCACATTCTTACCATGTGTTTATATTAAGAGTTTACTACTTTATGTAGCATATTATGTTGCATAATGTTACTTTATGTAGAATATTATTCTGTTGTCTGCGTAATTCTCAGTCTCTCTGGGATAAACTAGTCATTATTAGACAATGTAAGTTAATACTGTCAGAAGAACACAGAATACTGAACCAAGCCAGGAGTCAAGACCGGCTTAAAAAGTGCAGGCTGCATGTGGCAGGATTACATAACCGTGTGTGTGTGTGTGTGTGTGTTAGACTGGGAGGGATAGTCTTGTCAGGAGAGCCTGTGTGTCCTCTCTGCTACGGCTGTCACTGTGACTATATTGAGGGCTCAGGGCTTTGGAGATGGTGACGTGGAGTGACCCGGGTCTTGGCGTGCCCACTGCACACTGTGGTTCCGCTCTGCATGTGTGGGCAGGGTTGCAGGCCAAACATGGCCACAGCACAGTGTCGTGTGATAGTGTTGCTGCCAAGCTGCCAGACTGGGGGAAGTGTACATGTGTGTGAGGCACGAGTGGCATGCTACACTGCTTTTGATTGGCATGTTCGGTAGTTCACTGCAGCTATTACCACTCATCTCACTAATGCAGCGTTTGAAGACATCATAGGCTCACTCTCAACATGAAGGTTGTTCCAAAATGTTAAAAGGGACATTGTTTCGGCTAAATTTTAAGGTAGCATCAAATGTTTTCTTAATAAAAAAGCAATATCAGCATGCACTGCAAGATCAAATGATCCAAAATGATAGACAAAGTAGATTAAATGTACACCAATAAAGAAATGTACATTAAAAAATTACAGTTGCTGCCTGCAAAGTATTCCAAATCAGTCACTTATGAGATGCCATTTTAGTTATGATAGACAGCTGTCTATGGCAGTAGGCGATGAGGCAGCTCACTGGTTTTGGAAGAAAGCCAATAAAATCCATTTTGCAGCTGCAGCTGTGTTGTTTTAATCTCTTTCAAACTGCAGTTCTTTCTGTCTAAATCCACTTCTCTCTCAGTGTCTGTCTTTCTAAATCTCTCAGCTTCTTATTGTTCCATCTCTATTATTATTTATGCCTGCCACCTATTTTTAAGTTTGTCTTCATGTAGCTCGGTCCCTTTGTTGACCCTTTCTCTATTTATCCTGTGTACGTTTGTTTTTCACTCCCTTTGTTGTCTCACGCCATCACGGTGCTAAAGTTATCCACAAAGAGGCAATTTCATTGTTTTCCAGAAACTAACATACACAACTAAATGATGCTGAAAATGATATAGCACTTAGGAATATGATATAGAACCCAGTGAACAGCCATAAACTCAAGATAAAATCCTGAGTGAACAGAAAAGGTATATGTAACAGACATAATAAGCCTTCACTGTCAACTCAGACTTACGATTAACCCTGAAACGTGCTCAAAAAACATCAACTTAATTACACGTCACATGATGCTGTCCAAAAAACTTTACTGAACATGAAATTGTCACGGTGCACACAGCAGGGAGGAACAAGGAACACGGAGACGAGGATGTAACTCAAATAATATGTCTTTAATGAAGACATCACGGCAAGGCAGACACAGACAGGAACACCGGGGTGTAACGAGTAGACCAGACTAAATCTAACACAACAGACAGGACTAATATACTCAGGTAAATCAGACAATTAAACAAACACGGCTAGACAAGAATTAACCAATAATCACACTAGACAAGGACAAGAAACAAACTAAATAAGGACACAAGAGGCAGGAACACATGACACATACGACAGAGGACTGACAGAAATATTCCCTCAGGTGATGTATGCAATTTCTGTGCTGCTAGTGCCCATAATAATTACTGTTTTCAAACAGGTTTCCAGAACACTCCTTCTGTCTTTCGTTGGCAAAACAAACAGACTCCCACCCCAAACGTAAAGACTTTTATTTTAAAGTTAACATTTTATAAATTATTTTTATGAAGTAAACTAGGAATAGATTTTATATTTTTAACAATATTTCAAGATAAACACTTCCTGGACTGAAGCAACTAAGGTTTACTTGATTATCCATGCATGTGATCAGGTTTTTGGGTAACATTTTATTTTAATGGTCCCTTTTGGGCATTCTGTTGACAATAAGTAACCTTGCACTTACATGTCAACAAACTCTCAATAGAGTATTAGTAGGCTGTCAGATTAATATCTGCTAACTCTTAATTGTGATTGTCTCCCAACAGATATTCTACTGACTATAAGCAACTTTGCAAGTACATGTCAACTTATTTGACCCCTAACCCAGTCTTCTAATACTGTACTAACACTTTAATAGTTAGTGGATATGCAGGTGCAACAATGTGTTAAAGAGACATAAAACCTGTTTTTGAAGACCACTTATTTGTACATCTCTCAATCATCATTGCATTGCGTTACCCCACAGTAAAAACTATTAAGCTTTGAATTGTTGAACTATTGACGTTTTTAATATTTTATACAAACTGTTTAATAAAAGAAAAGATTTGTCAAACTATTTATTTTTATGTCAGGCTTTACATATTCTCTGCATATAGGAGAAAGCATTTTAACATGGAAAAAAATACACTCTTTACACTTTTTTTTAGCCTCTCTCTTCTCTTCAGTCTTCAGTAGAGTGCAAACCTCTTTCCTTTTCATCTATAATCTGTCCATCTATTAGTCCTGAAAATATGAGCAGTCAGGCAAAGCCTGCCACCTCAACCCGGAAGAGAGCTGTTCTGCCAACTGAAGCCATTTCTCTTGCTCACGGATTTGTCAAATAGAGGTCATCAGTATCTGAAAGCAGAGTGCATGTACATGTCATTACTGAACTCATAATAATTTCACTGCTCCACATACACAATTTATTGATAGCTGTGCCATGCTACAAGTGGAGCATGCTTTACATAGCACATGAGTGCTCATGTTGGCTTTTGAAATGATAATCTGAACTTCCAAGTGGTTTCTCAGTGTTTCAAATGTATAATTATGGTCATTAATAATGATACTAATCAAAGATGATTATAGTGACATTTACTTACACTGTGGGAGATCAGATGATGTATGCGGCTGCAGGTGATGATTCTAACGATTATGACAGCGTGTGTCGGCGGAGTTTGCCGTGATCTCTGCTCGAACTCTTAGGAAGTGATGCTCTCTCTCACCCATCTGTCCGCACAATAATCCCTGTAGCGCTTAGTGATATTACTGCCTGATTTATCGCCGTGGCAACAGGCCCTCAATCCCAGCTCGCAACCACGTGACTGTGGGCAGTAGAAGGGGGTTGACATGAAACACACAGACATGTATAATAAAATAAAAAGGACACTGACTATCTTATGTCACATATGCACAATGACTCACATGATGCTTGATGCTTCAAATTAACCACCAAATGTGGAAGAAAATGCTCTTGCAGGAAAGCTAATTCAACTAATAGAGATGCCTATCAGTTTTAATCTTTAATTCATGAGAGTTCATTAGCCTTTCTATTATAATTACCATTCCTGCTATGACCGCTGCTATTAGAAAGCCATTGTGCTCTTCTGTTGATCTACTGTAGGAACTGCGTGAACTCATTAATGCAGCCATTAAGCCATTGGAAACTACAACTTTTCCAGCTATTATAGTAGTTACAATTACTCATATGTGATTAGGTTACTATGCAGTAACGCACGGCTGATTACTTGTAAACAACATACATCTGGATCTAAGTCTGAAACTACTAGTGAAAATTATTCTGTCTTGCATTTTTGTAATTTTTTTTCAGTATATACCTTACAACTTAGCCCACCCTTAAACCTTCATAAACCACCAAACCTGTGCCTAACCTCACCCATATCCCACCTCAATAGCAGCAAAATATTTTTTAAAGAAATTTAACCATCATGGAATCTCATAGATTTGGGAAACTCTCTATAGGCAGAAACTATGCCACACCAATAATGCTCTGCATAGAAGATAGACGAGTGATTTGAGCTATGGTACAAAATAGTCTAATGAGCAAAGAAATAGTAAACATACCGGGTAAAACAATCCATTCCAATCTAAACTGGTTTTGTCATCATTTAAGGTGATTTTCCAGCCTGATCGAACCAGTGCTCAGCTATGAACATGTCAAGATTCAGTCTGCATCAAATATCCATGCAAAAATCTGAACTGATGCACATAAATACATACAATAAAGGACACAGACAAATTATTGAGATCATTCAAGGTGTTTAATTAAGTCATTGTTCACAATCCACAAGTCAGAAACATATAGAAAGAAAACCTTCAAATAAGGTCAGTTACAAAAATAGAAATCAGTGTCCCAAACAACAGATTTCCTTACAGAAATAATAGAAACAAGTAAGAATCATTCATTTGGATTCAATTTTGCAAAAACTACGAACGAGATCAAAACAGGGCTAAGAGATACGGTGGCATTTGTGGATTTGACAATTGATGTACAGCTGTCAGTAAAATCTGTATAGCTATTACTTATGCATTTTAGCAGCACGTGTTTGATCTTTCAGGAACATCACATTTTGCACATTGAGTTGATCAAAATTGTGCGTTGATCATTTCCACACACCAAGTAAGACAAAATAAAAAAAGAAAATCTGATTTAAAAGAAGATAATTTAACAAATCCTATTCCGTGCACACAACCTAACCCATTTTAATTAGATAAAGTGATCAGACAGTTGATTTCATGGTGGATTAAAGGGTTGCACGTTGCCCTCATAAATATGTATAATCTCTTAAAGACGTGGCTGCAAGATTCAGCCACAGGTAGCGCCGTTACACTTTCCCACATGGCATAGGGTGTGCTCGTAATAATAATGCAAGTCTACCTGCTAAATGTGCTTTTCAGAATCTTGTAATAACTTAAGAACTGATGCATCATATGGCTAATTGTGATAAACGGTAAAGTTCCTGCAGTTCTCCTGTGATAATGTTTCCCTGGTTAGCAGAACGGGTCCTGATTTCTCATGCTACTTTCTCTGTGTATAAACGTTGGTTTTTAGGATTGGTGCCTTTGCACAGAGTTATAGCGGTGTGCGTTGATGCAATTTGTCCTGTGATGATGCAGGTACGAGGGATGAATGACTCATCTGCCCTTTTGCCTTTGCCAAGTGCTAATCCAGTGTTTATACGGCCGTGTAAGCAGGGAGTGATTAGGAGCGGCGACTTTTCTTATTCCTGAGAGATAAGTACGGCTTGTGCGGCGGGTGTCAAACACCCCTGGCAGCACACGTGCAGTTTTAATTGGTTAAAGTTCCATCCCAGACCCCAGTTTTATAATGCCGTTTTATACAGAGAAAGGGAAAGCGAACCCTATTTGTGAATTAAAACTTAAGATGTCTTCTTGTGAGCAGTTTGGAACTACAACAGTGGTTATTAAGCAAAGGACAACAGACTAAATGGCATCATCTCATTTAACTGTCCTTGCTGAAATAAGGGATTGATCATGAGCCAGAGCTCTAGAGGACAACCTGAGCTGGCAATGGAAAAATGTGGTTGGGACAGGGGCGTTTGTGACTGTGGGTGCCGTGATTTCTGGCAGACGCTCAGACAGCATTCTGGGATATGTGATGATCATTCAAAAAGGATTAACGTAAGATTAAAATGATTGTTTTTCCTGAGCTAACGGGGAATGAACTTGACTCTGTTGTATTCATATGCAAATCTGTGTAGCACGATTGCTGCAAAAATCTTTTGGCACTGCCAGGAGAGTTTCATTAGACTGCTTTTTGAGTGTTATTCTGATTATTTTCATGGTATGCATCCCGAAAACATGTTTGTAAAATATTCTGTTATCAAATAATTTACAATTTATCAGTAGTTTTTATTTTTTTCAACTCTATAAAACATGGGCAAACTTTCAACTTGCTTTTGCAAAGATACTGTACATTGAATAATAATTGTAGAAACACATGTCATTTTTAATAATCTGTCACCTGAGACATTTTTTATTTCTTTCATGTGCACTGGCCCACTATGTTTTCTGGGTGTTTAATTATCATTATGACTTTTTGAAATATCAGCAGTTAAAGTCTTCATCTCATATTTAAGATGATGATCAGTGGCAGTAGATTAACGTCATACCGTCAATTAAACACGCAGGTTGCTTACATACACATCAGTTATTTCTCAAAAAACAGTTATTTTCTACAAAATTGTCTGGCAGTGACTACAGGATGTGTGTAATCATAAAAATACTTTTTGACCCTCATGCCAAAAGTTTGTGCTGAAAGTCAAGTGTTGCATATGTTTGTAACAAGATTGCAGTCTGCGTAGTTTAAAATATCCGCTGTAGTCTTATAATTTAGTTTTGGACAATTAATGCCTGAAATATTTACCATTTTACCCAGTTTTCTAATCTAACCATGCCATTTACTTGTCCCTGCTTTTCTGTTTCATAAAAAAGAGTGAAATAAAAGAACAAAAACATGCTTTCCATATCAGTTACACATGCTTAACAGTAATTGAACAACCCATCCACCGAAACCCAGTTAGTTAAGTTGCATATAACAAAACTTTCGCAAGTAAAGCCACATTTTTACTTCAAAACTTAATTCTGGTCTTTAAATACCCCCTGATGTGTCCCTCATATTACAGCACTGTAAAAAAAGAGTAACACATATAGACATAATTCACAAGCTGGAATAAATAAAAAGAAGAAACAAAATCTGACTGTTCTTTTTTGTCTAGTATTCAAACTCTGATAGAGGTTTTATAAAAAATAGACTGAGGAGAAGAGTGGATTAAGCACATGAAGAAGTTCTCACTTGGGGAAGCAATCTTCATAATCTCTGAACTGCACTTGAAAATGCCATGCTTGTAAAAGATGCCCTTTAATGCTGCATAGTTACAGAGGTTATGATTTTGGCAGAGTTACTATTTTCGTAGATCAGAATAAAAGAACTGGAATTCTCTAACACAGGAGAAGGTACAGATATGCTTGGTCCCAAGTGTCGGGTGCATTTCATTTCTACCCCACAGATTAATGACTATAGTCCCTTATAATTTACATGTTAAACTGGTCCCGACTATTAGATCTGCAGAGGATACACTCAAACCTTTGTGTTAAGAAAGATTGTTGAGTCTTACTTTCAGCCATTACTATTTATTTGTTCTGATTAAATTAAAAGTGAGTCTTGTTTTCCAGTAAAAATATCTAAAACCTCTTTAAAACTTAATTTTAGGTTTCGTTGACTCTTTAAAAATTTGAATTTGAAGATTAATTTACCTGAGAACCAAATTAATTTTTTATTTTTTTTGGCATTTTGTGTTGTTTTACGCAAACCTCATTAAATTTGTGATGTGCTACAAAAATACTGTTTAATAAATTGCTTTTTAGAGTGTATACACAGGGTTCAAAGTTAACTTTTCACCATGCAGGCAGATGGCAGGTGAATTTAGAACGTGTACCAGCTCTAAATATTTATTAATGGCCATGGAACTGTATTTGCATTTAAATGAAAAATAACAGCAGTAGTAGTTTGTATGTCTTTGAATTTCATCACTTTGTTGAGGGTCATATTATTGCAGTACTGTTGCAGTTCCTAATAAACTGGCAAGTAGCTTCGTGTATGTACTTGCCAATCACATTTACCGCTTGATGAGTGTTAATTTTGTACCCTGGGTCTAAATGTAATCATGTTCTCATCTTGGATGAAGTACAGAAATGTCCACAATTGCTTCAAAGTTTTAACAGATCATTTATGAGCTGTTTACATTTGCAGTAAAACAAATGCTTTGGACGCCTCATAAATGTGGCCAATTTTATACCTCTCATTCAATTTAGATATAAACAACAATATCCATCCTCACACTGACTTCTGGCCTGAATCATAACTGTGGCTAAACTGCACTTCATGTCAAGCTAAACATAAACACACACTTTCCTGTGAAAGACGTTTTTGCTGCCGAAGTCAGGACAATTGTGTTGCTATTAAAGGGCCTCTGCAGTTTCCTCTCTTTCTCTCTGTATCTTGTCTGACAGTGTTTTCTGTGTCTGCGGTATGTCAGCGGGCTGGTCTGTGTTAGTTGCACTGTGTTCTGTCTACACGGGGTTGTTTTATGTGCATGTGCAGAGTGGAGTCAGGGCGGTGTAGGCACAAGTACGTTCTTTAGTGGGCCTAGTGCTAAAATTGGCTGAATAACAACTCAAATGTTTTTTTGTGTGTTCGTTAGACATGTCACACTCTGCTTTAACCCACACTGTGTAAACAAAGGCACACAGTGGATCCCAGATACATACACGCACATACCTACGTACTTGTTATCGATCTTATTTCGGATGGACCAATTCAAAAGGCTCACTTTCCCACCACTAATGTCCTTCCCAGAGTGAGTTTATCTTTTTATCCACTCTTCCCATCCCCACAAAGTGCAATGCATACATATAATTTTTTTCTAAGTTTCTTCTTTTCTTAATAGTAAAGGCATGCCGATTAAACATGTTACGAGAAGAAAAAAGCTAATAAAAACACTATAAATTGATCCTTTTTCCTAATAACACACACTGAACATCGATTTTTCATTTCAAAAGTCATTTGACAGATAAAGCTTTGTAAACATGCCTTTGAAATATACCTTTATGCTAATGTTTTGATTATAAAGTCATCTGATAGAAACATTTGGATACATGAAAACATTTCTTCAATTCTTTATATGGGTGTCCCCATCAAGCATCTATCACAACACACAAGACTTCCTTTGTTAATCATGTTTACCAGAAAGACCATGCTGGTTACTTAGTTTTTTTTTTGTTTGTTTGTTTGTTTTGCAGGTGCACAGCTTGGCTATGCATGGCTATGCTTCTCCACCAGTTAAACCAGCAATAACCAGTATAAACCAGCCTTGGTCCAGCATGGAGATTCTTTTCAGCAGAGTTGGCTCTCTTTCCCAATAAAGATAAAGAATCTAACTTTGCAATGAACTATTAAATACGTTTTAAATCATATTCTGAAATAAACAGTCATTTAAGTTGATGGCACCAATCTTTTCAGAAAAAAAGTATACTCTTAAAATGAACAAAAAGGAATCTGCGATTTCTAAATTCTTTCAACTTTGGTCACATACATACATATAAACACACATTCATGCACCACAAGAAGGATGAATACTTGACTGGAACACGTAACAGTGGGTGTCTTTTTGGAAGGGCACATTTTTCTGCGAGGAGGTAATAATCCTCTCCTAGTCTTTTACGACAACCAGAGAGAGATTACAAAAGAAGATGCTAATGTTTGTTCAATTAAATGTCAAAGTGAAGGTGCCACTGCTGAAACAATGCTTATATCCCGCCCGTAGTTTGTTTTAGGCCAATGCACTGCCAGGAGAGCAAACCTAAACAGTATTCTTCTTCTGGCACCATCTCAAAGACAACGGTTGAGGAAAGTGGGAGATTATTGTCATGCTGCGCTCTCCTGCTAATTATCCTTCTTTTCCCTCTTTCCTCAAGATGGGAAAGTGAGAAAAGTGGGAAAACAGACATAGATTTACATTACATTCTGTGTTAGACCTCCGTCACCTCCCTTACGCTCTTCACCCTTCCATTGATTCTTCTGTTTGAAACTCACAAATGGCCTTTTATGCCCTTGTCTTCACATGCTGTTCCAGAAGCCTAACATTGTGCAAACTTCCTCAAACATTGTCATATGGCATAAAGAGGGAGGGAGTGGCTTGTGGGAAAGAGGTGTGGCTACGTGAAGCCCCTCCCCCTTGCCACTATAAACATTTGCACAAGTACCATAACCGCATTCCACTCTGCTCCACTCCTTGTGACTCCATATTTAGGTTAATGGAGATCAGACATAAGCAGACTCGCTGGACTGGGTCCTGCCCAGGTTTGGCGGTTGTGACAGGTGGGTCATGTCCTTTTTACGGATCTCACAGATGGACTTCCTGCGGGCTTGCACACCTCGAATGGCAGCCTTGATTTTCCTCCAGCCGAGGTGGTTGAGCTCGGCAAGGTTGAACCCGACGCAGACCCCACTCACTGCAAACATGAACACTAGGAAGACTGTCTTCTCAGTGGGCCGTGATACATAGCACTCCACCTCCTTCAGGCAGGGGTAGCGGTCGCACTCAAAGATGCCGGGGACACTAAAGCCATATAGAAAATACTGTCCCGCCAAGAAGCCTATCTCCAGTGCGTTGCGGAACACGACTTGGATTATGTAAAAGCGAGAGATGCCCTCTTGTCGTCGTACCTTGGAGCTCTTGCTATGCAGGAGGCCTCTTGGAGCATTTGGGATCTCCTTTAACTCTAAGCAATCAGGTTCATCTTTCCCACCACCACTGTCAGAGTGATGCACCAAAATGCCATTAATGTTGCGTAGTTTGCGGGTACTCTCACGACTGTAGTCCCTCTCCATCATTGGGTAGAGGAAGGAGTAGCGACGGTCACGTTGTTTGGCCGACTGATGCACTGAATAGGTGATGAAGCACAGGCTGGGCGTGCAAACAAGGATGATCTGGAACACCCAGTATCGGATGTGGGAGATGGGGAAGGCCTTGTCGTAGCAGGCCTGGTTGCACCCAGGTTGGAGGGTGTTGCAGATAAACATGGTCTGCTCATCCTCATAGACCGTTTCTCCTACGATGGCCACAATCAGGATACGGAATATTACCACAACCGTCAGTAGAATCCTGGTGGAGAGAAAAAGAGGGAATGTGATTTGATGTGCAATATAAACAGGCCCCAAAAAAACATTTCCTCAGTTTCTTCCATTGACGTAATTTGTCCCTTATTTAGGCTACCAGCTAATTAGCATGGCAGATGTTCGCATTTGCTATTCAAATGTGCTTTTTTCACTTTCAAGACCAACATTGCACATTTAATTAAGAGCTCTAATTTTGAAACAATTCTGCACTCACAAGCTCTAATTATAGCTCCTTCTGTGCCGTTAAACTCTGTTAACATTGTAACCTGTATTATTGGTACAATAACCTGTGTCGATGCTAGTCTCTATACTGCTCATTAATTTGGTAGCATGATGGCAGTCAAACCTGTTCTCTTCTATTTCCCATAGCAACAGTTTAGATTTTACACCTCAGTTGTCTCTGTCGTTAGGGCTATTTCTGTACCAGTGTTTGATTGAGCGAAAGAGAGTAAGAGAGAGAGAGAAAGATGGACAAAGAGAGAGATTACATATGTTTTTAAGGGAAGGCAGGAGTAAAACAGATTGAATTCGTGCATCAGTGGGTTTGGATTTACGCTCTACATTTAAGATGATTGGCTCTGTAAGACAGCTTTTGTATATGGGGTATTTGCATATTTTCTTCTAGGTTCTGTAATTGTGCACATTTGGATTGTTTTGTGCAAAGTGGAGGGTGGATATGGCATGCATTTTCTTAAAGTCAATCCCCATCCACTTCAACCAAATATCATAGGCTTGAAAGGTTAGGTTCACACTATACCCAGTTCTGATATGGCTTTCATATCTGTAGGACGGACTCTGTCTTTATGCAAGTAATGAAATCAGATTTATTATTCAGAGAGCATAGTCAATATCCAGTATATGTAATTTTGTTACCATAGCAGTGACTTTAGCATCAACCTGAGTCCCAAAAAGAGAAAAGAGAGTAGCTGTCGGTGTGGACAGAGGAGAAATTTTGACATCTTGACAACATAAACGCCAACATAAGCTCTCACTCTGAGCGAATACAGACACAGTTTAAACACTACTGTGGTTTGCGTATGTTAACGTATATTCCGTGTTCTGAATAAACACAAATTTGAACTAAATCTTGAACTGACCATTCAAACTTGTAACGCATTTTTAAAAAAAAAACATATGTTCATTGTAAGTTAGGTCATGTTACATAATGTTAACAACTGGAACCTTATTGTATTTAACTGATTATTTGAAACATTGTGTTCTTCAGAAAACCTTTTACCAGATATTTCTTTGTGTCCTCATCCAGAAATGTAGTCTCTTTTCCAATCTCATTAATTTTTAAATCACAGTCAGCATCATTTGAGCATGCCAGACATCCCAGACCTTAGCAGACACAAACACAGTCAGAAATACTCCAATCACTTGTTTATGCAAAAGTGTTAGAGTACATGACCAGTAATGAACTACCTATGCAGAGGTAAAAAACATAATAAACCATTTGTAGATTACATCTGCTTATTGATTCAATAAAGTCATATATCAATGTTACTGTATATCAGGCAAAGCTGGAGTCGTGATCTTGACTCAAAACCACATCTCATGCAATGAATCGTTTGGAGCTTACTCTCTGATTATACATTATGCATTAGAAAGCACTGGATGACGTTGCAAATACATTTTATTGTGGGATCTTTATAATTCAATTCATTATTACTTACATCTGCATGTGGAGTTTGTGAATGTCTCTATTGAAGTATCAAAAGACTAACAGTACATGTAAACACTAAAAGTGCCAAAAATTAAATGACCAATCCAATTGTTTTCCAATTCTGATATGTCTACAGAAATTAAACTGTATAATACTCCCTCTGTAGTATGAACTTTTGTTGTAAATGTTTGAGTGCTGTAAAGTTGAATCTCAATGGGTGTTTTTCCATTGTAATGGTTTTCTAGGTGCTTTCTAGCTGTGTAGTAGGTGTCACATCAGGTAAGTGAATAATGTGATTGGAGCCCTCACTTTTGATGGATTTATTCAGCGCGTTCTTGTTCCAGCTGTGAGGTCAAAGAGGCAGCTTTAATCTGCACCCAATCAGCCACAGTGTTTTCGTTTTTCTGGGCCCAGCTTGAGTCTGTGGCTGGACAGGAAGCAAAAACGTACACCACTCTATTGTAAGTTCTTTCCACTAAAACTTTCATGCTTCAAGAAATGTATAAAGACAATTGTAAAACTAATCAATATGACTTGACTGAGTGTTTTAATCCAAGCTGTCTGAAGAGACAATTTCTTTATATGATGTTTTGGAGGACAGAAATCTCTCGGGTTTCATTAAAATATCTTCATTTGTATTTCCAAGATTAATGAAAGTGGGGCTTGAACTGGCAATAGAGGCCAGGGAGTGAGGTTTATCTTAGTTTACCTTAGTTCGCACAATACCATCTGACCTCTTGTTACAAATACAACTAGCATCTTTCAATTCCTCCGCTTTAAAGCATCCCACAAGGTCGACCGTCCCGACACTCTAGAAAGTCAAGCTAGGCCTACTGCTTATTCTCTTATTTAAACTTATATTTATATTTGTACTTTTTTCCGTACATTAAACCGTGATTTTTTAACATAGAAAACAAAATGACACACTGCTTTAAAATTATGGTTGTTAAGGAAAAACGGGTTTCTAATGGACATCACATGTGTTAGCAATGCTCCATTGCAGGTTTCTCTAATATTTCATCACATGGACACGAAATCCAAACTCACCAAAGATTAAACTGATTTCTTTGGTGACTTTGATAAGGTGTGCAATTCCTTGTTTTATGCTTTTGCAACTTATTGCAAGCACTGTGCACTTTGTAGGAGTGTGTTGTCTTTGTGTGGTTAAGCGTAGGCAGCAAAATTGATCAAAAGAGTCCATGGAATGCTGGGAGAAAGAAAAAAATGTGAAGTGTGTGCCTGTGCACATGTACACAGGCACACACAACACTGACAAATAATATGAGATTTCCATGAATAAAAAAACTGCCAATGTGGTAGAAATTTCATCAGAGTATGGATTATATAATAGCTTACACACGCAAAACCCACAACCTTTAATCTGTACTAGAGCCAATAGAGGGATTCTTGCATTATGAGTTCTTTAATGCCATCCAACAGCTTTAGATTATGTATTCCCCAACCCCCACCTACTCCTTATTCTTTCCCCTCGTACTTTCTCTCTCTGCCTTTTTTAATCTCTTTTCATTTTCCTCCCGTCTGGCTCACCTGTTCTCTGTCTCTCATCAGTTTCCTATTAATCCAAAAACACATTCAGGGGCTATTTTAGTCCCTACAACACTGAGAAAAACTAAAGAAAAGCAAAATACATTATTTGTTGATTTATGTTCTCAAATTATATTTATGGTTTAGTTCAATCCTTACTATAATGGCAGTGGCACCTATTTGCGTATAATTCTTCTGTACCACCTTTTGAAGTCAGTCAAATTGTAACCAGTATTTGAAACACGAGCAAACCACTATCTTCTTTTTCAGTGTTTACTTCAGAAACATAAAACAAAACTGTTACATAGACATGGTACGCACGGTCAAAAAACTGTGTTGCTTCCAACGTCTCTAACTTCAAAACTGAAACTAAATACATCCAATCGCTTGCGTTATGACGTAGTGCGATCTGATTGGAAGCTCAAAATAATTAAATATAATCAGATCTAAACATTACTAAATATGCATTTTAAACCAAAAAATGTTTTCTTATTATTTTTACTAAATTATTATTTCAGATGAACTAATCCCCATGTGGCTCTTACATTACCCGGCCCCTAATTGGTTAGGCAGGAAGACTAAGCAATTATAAACTTAAACACTGAGAGCCAAACAATTTCTAAATGTCCATAAACTATCAACTTGTTTCTTCTTTCTTCACTCTTCTGACATCGCCTCTTCCAACAAGCACAGTTTGTTTACAGGCCTTTCCAGAGTGTTGGTCTTGGTCTTTATCTTCACTCTTCGTACTGTTCCATTGGAATCCGGCAACGTTTCAACTACCTTTCCCATGAGCCAGGAGTTCCGTGGGGAAGAACTATCCACTAGTAACACAACATCTCCTGTCATGAAGTTTCTTCTTGGCTTTAGCCATTTCTGGCGTTCCTGAAGAAGTGAAAGGTATTCACGCGTCCATCTAGTCCAAAATAAATCCACAAGATATTGAACTTGCTTCCATCTCTTTCTTGTGTACATGTCATCTCTGCTGAAAATCCCTGGAGGCATGTTGGGTTGAGATTTCAACAACAGTAAATGATTGGGTGATAGAGGTTCTACGTCATTCACATCATCTGAAACAGTTGTAAGCGGCCTACTGTTGATGATGCTTTCGACCTCACACATTATTGTCAGAAGACAATCATCGTTCACTGCTTGTTCTTTCAGAAGGGAGTTAAGGATTCTTCGCACAGTCCGAATTTGTCTTTCCCAAACCCCGCCTTGGTGCGAAGCAGCTGGGCTATTGAATATCCACTTTATTCCCTTTGGTTGCAAGGCCTTTTCAATCTTGTCATTATCCAGCCGTTGAATAGCTTCTCTCAACTCTCTTTCAGCGGCCACAAAATTTGTGCCGTTGTCAGAACGCATGATGGTAACTTGACCTCTCCTGCACATAAAACGACGAATTGCATTAATGCAGGAGTCTGTGTCAAGGCTATCTGCAACTTCGATGTGCACCGCTCTGAGAGTGAGACAAGTGAACATCACACCGTACCTTTTGACTATACTCCGGCCCCGCTTGACATCAAACGGCCCGAAGAAATCAACACCGGTATTTGTGAAAGGAGGCTTATCTGGCAAGAGCCTATCTTCAGGCAGGTTTGCCATCTTTTGCTCACCAACCTTTCCATTAATCCTGCGGCACACTGTACATTTGTTGATTATCTTTCGAACTGCAGAATTGGCTTGTGGGATCCAATACCTGCATCTCAGTTGTGCCAAGACATAACTGCGTCCGCAGTGTCCTGTTCTTTGGTGTATATCTCTCAAAATCAATGTAGCAACTCTGCTGTGCTTTGAAATAATTGCTGGATGTTTAGCGTTTTCTGGCATGGCAGACTTGTTGAGTCTTCCGCCAACCCTTAACGTGCCATCTTGAAGAATCGGATCCAATTTAAACAGCTGACTGCTGCGACTGAGCTGTTTACCTTTCTCCAGTACTTTGATTTCTACTCCAAACTGCTGTCTTTGACTGAATTTGATTATTTCCGATTCTGCGACATCTAGATCATCCAAAGTAAGTGATTTCTTTTCTGTTGCTTTGAATTTCTTCATTTGTTGTTCTAATTTTGATCTTGCTTTTTCAGGGTCTTTTTCAGTTTCCCTGATCTTTCTTGATATTTCCTTTCTTTCCTCTTTCAGTTTCCACAGATTTTCCTTCACCTTTAAAATCCAGGCCACTGATCTTTTTAGTTTATGCCAGTCTGAGTAATAGCTGATCAGTTTGTCGATTGGTTCCATATTTTCTTCAACTTTGATCATGTTGACTGTAGCTCCATTCTTGACTTCCGGATCATTTTGAAGGCTTTCCTTCCTTCGCACAGGCTGTTCCGACCAATCACATTCATTGTTCAGCAAGAACTCCGGCCCATTGATCCAGGTTCCTCCTTGTGTCAAACTTTTAGCTTTCAGGCCCCTGCTGGCTTGATCTGCAGGATTTTCCGTTGTTCTGACATACTTCCATTGTGATGGCTTGGTTGCTTCTCGGATCAACGAAATTCTGTTCGCGACGAAGGTTTTGAAACGAGCAGTTTCACTGTCAATATATCTGAGCACAGTAGTACTGTCTGTCCAAAAAATTGATTGTTGCAATGGAACTTGAAGCTCTTGATGTAACATTTTGTCTATTTTGACAGCAACCACTGCTGCGGTCAACTCAAGTCTGGGAATGGTGAACAGTTTGAGTGGAGCCACTCTTGCCTTCCCCATGAGGAATGCACAATGCTTCTCACCTTGGCTATTCTCTAGCAGCAGATAAGATACAGTGCCGTATGCAGACTCAGAAGCGTCTGAAAAATGATGTAACTGTGCTACTGTAGTGCATCCAAAATCTGTAGGCTTCAAACACCTGCTCACATGGAAGGTAGAGAGATGACTGACATCTTCAATCCATCTTTTCCAAACTTCAGTGTGTTTTCCGCCAATGTTCTCGTCCCATCCGTATTGTTCTTTACAAAGATCTTTCAGCAGGAGTTTAGCGGGCAAGATGACCGGAGCCAGAAAGCCAAGGGGATCGTAGATAGAATTCACGACTGATAAAATGCCTCTTCTGGTTGTCGGCTTGTCTTGCAGCTTCATACTGTAAGTAAAAGTATCAGTTTCTGTGTCCCACTGTACACCGAGGGTCCTCTCGACTGGCAAAGCGTCACGTCTTAGATCCAGGTCTTTCACTTCGCTGGCTCTATGCACTTCAGGGATTGTCATTAACACCTTCCTGCTATTGCTCATCCACTTTGTTAAAGTGAATCCTCCGCTGGCACACAGGGTACGAAGATCCTTAACCAGGGTCACTGCATCTTCTTCTTTAGCTACACTCTTCAGACAGTCATCTACGTAGAAGTTGCGCAGAACCGTCTGGACAGCTTCTGGAGATACATCAGCCTTGTGATCTTCAGCAGTTCTTTTTAGTGCATATGAAGCAACACTTGGTGAAGAAGTGGCTCCGAAAAGGTGCACAGTCATTCGGAATTCCTCCATAGGCTCGTTCAACTTGCCGTTGGGCCACCAAAGAAAACGGAGTAGGTCTGCGTCACGCTCCAGCACCTTGACCTGATAAAACATCGACTCAATGTCCGCCATTATAGCTACTGGCTCCTCACGAAATCTTAAAAGCACACCAACTAACGTGTTGGTCAAGTCAGGTCCTTGGAGCAGTTCGCTATTCAGAGACCTACCCTGAAACGAAGCTGTGCAGTCGAAGACCACCCGCAACTTTTGTTTCTTCAGGTGATACACCCCATGATGTGGTATGTAAAACAGCCTGTTGTCGTCACGGTTCAGCTGATGGACTGGAACTTGGACAGCGTAACCTTTTTCAATGATGGTCTCCATGAAGCTCTTGTACTCTTCAAAAAATTCAGGATTCTTCTTGAACTTTCTAAGCAAACTGGCTATGCGCTGTTCCGCCACACAACGGTTATTTGGCATTTGGAGCTTCTCATTCCTTAGTGGCAGTCCAATGCTGTAATGCCCGTTCTCAAAAATTGTGGTTTTCTGCACAGACTGCAAAAACTGTTTGTCTTCACAAGACATCTCCTCTCGTTCATCGTAGTTACGCTCTGGAAAATCAGTGTTATACTGTTGGACCAGCAGCTTCTCAATCTCCATCACAGAAACTCTGTTTACCGAAAAGGTAGGCGTTTTATTCATTGCATCATTCAGTTCCTTTCTTACAGGACCATTCACAACCCAGCCAATGGCAGTCTTCACAGCATAAGGGCCTCCATCCTCAGCATTAATAACATGCCATGGTTCCATTGCTCTTGAACAGTTAGCTCCAATAAGCAGGCCTACATCAGCTTCTATCTCTGGCAAGCGTACTTCATTGAGATAAGGCCACTTCTGGATATCTGACCTTTTAGGTATGTTCTCGACGTGAACAGGTATGTTGCTATGAGTAAACACCTTAGGTAGATCAATGAACTTGGTGTCTTCCAGCCCACACACTTCCAGGTCTGATATGACGAAACTGTTCATGAGCTTCTGTTCTCCAGGTTTGTCTTGACCCATGGTGCTAAGAAGTATTCGTGTCGGTTTCCCTTTAATGTTTAGTTTCCTTTGCAGGTCTTCTGTGCAGAACGTTGCTGTGCTTCCCGGGTCCAGAAAGGCGTATGTTTCAACACACTTGTCACTCCTTTTCGATTTTACCTTCACCGGTACTATTGACAGCACACATTCTGCTTCTCCGGCCCCCGTGAGGCTACAGGACTCTTGCAAAATAGAAACTTGAGCACAAGATACTTCACTTCCATGACGACCATCTTTCTTTTCAGGTGAGACAGAACCTTCTTCCTTTATTATGTGCAGAATGTCTGGATGTTTTAAAGCACACTCTTTACATTCAATTCTTCTTTTGCAGAATTTGCTAAGATGACCCGGAACTAAGCATCCAAAACACAAGCCCTTCAGTTTTAAGAAATCCACACGTTCCTTATGTGGTTGGTGTTTGATTTTGCTGCATGAGGCAAGGGTATGTGATTGCTGGCAATACAAACACGGCTTCTCAAAGGCACTCACAGTTTTAATTGAATTTGCTGGCTTAACATGCATTTCTTGAGGCCCTTTACTTTCGGTGAAAACATTTGTTGCGAAACTGCTTCCACGGACCTCTCTTTTTCCATGATACTTTTCTTTTTGGTCAATCTTTCCACTTGAGATTGGGCGGCTGTCTGAGATATTTCCAAAGAGGGGATCCATCGCTATTCTAGCTTGGCGGTCTATGTAACTCACCAAATCAGCAAACCTTGCTCTTCTGCCTCTTTGCTCTTTTATGTCATAAGCTTCTGCACGCCAACGTTCTTTCAGTTTATATGGTAGCTTAGACACTACTGTCCGTAAGTTGGTTGGGTTATCCATCTCCTCTAAGAATTCGATGTCTTCCATAGTATTGCGACATCCAATCAAAAACATTGCATAAGCGCTCAATGCTTTCCCATCATCAGATTTCACTTGAGGCCATTTGAGTGCTTTGTCAATGTACGCACTGGCAATCCGTAATTCATCCCCATAGTGCTTATGAAGTAGTCGCCTCGCCTCGCAGTAGCCTTTGTTTGGCATCATATGAGCACAGCTGCGAACAAGCTCTTGTGGTTCACCGGCCGTAAATTGTTCCAAGAAGTACAATTTGTCTTTATCATTGCTGGTTTTCTGCTCTATTGCGTGCTCAAACGCCCTCATGAAAGATTTGTATTGTAGCGCATCACCCTTGAACACAGGAATGTCCTTAGTTGGTAGATGAGATAGTTGCTGTTGTTTTACTAGTAGCTCAGTGATTACATTCTGTTTTTGCATAACCGCTATTATGTCATCACCTCTGTTAGATTGAGCATTAGACACATAATTGAAGACCGGTTGAGACCGATGTATTCGGGAGTGCCGTGCTTGTGGTTGAACATGACTGTTCGTATTAGCTTGCTGTGGAAGCAAAATGCTCGTTCTTTCCCTCACGTGTCCACCTTGTGGCTTTTGTACTGCCGAATAGATACTTAACCCATCTTCAGATCTTTCATATTCTTTAAGCACCCTTAATTTTGCTTTACTCTCTGCTAACGCAGTTTCCAGCACTAACTCTTCCTTTTCAGCTTTGATTTTAGCTGCTTCAAACTCAAGCTGTTGCATTTTCTTTAGTGCTGCAGCACGTTCGAGCAGGGCTGCATGTTCTGCTTCCTGTCTAGCTCTTGCTGACGATACTCGTGACACAGCTGAGGTGCGACTGACTTGTGATCCACGTGTGCTGGCATGTGTGACATCACTGACCCCCACTTGTGAAACACTGTCATTTGGTTTAACAGTTTCTTGCAGATAATCAACCACATTTTCTTCTTGCAGCACCTTTTCCACTGGCAGTATGGGTTCATGCTCAGATGCAATCCAATTTTTTGTAGTTTTCATAAATCCTCTAATTACTGCCAGTTTAGGTTCAAACCAGATCTCTTGATCAGCTGTTTTTTCATCTTCAGTCAAAAGATTTGCAACTTCGTTGTTGAGACGGTTAAACTCATTTAGTGATGTTGCAAAATCATTTTCCATCATGTTTTTCACCCTTTGTAAATTTTGAGCATCACTCATCATTGATTCTAACTCCTTTTTTTTTGCTTGTCAGAGTTCCTAATGTTCTTCTTCTCAGTGCAATGCGCCTCTGCAATCTTTCTTCTAATGCCTTCTCTGTCAGCTTATGTGACCTTCCCTTTTTCATTGTATCCTCAATACATCTTCGTTCATCTTCCTCAGCCATCTTGAAATAGCAGAGTTAATGCTTTAGTTGTATGCAAACGTTTCAAACACTTTCTTCAAAGGTTTCTAGATAAACCGAGTGCAAAACAACTTCTTAAAGATCGCCATAACTCCACATTGACTGAATCAGAGCTTGCTATAAGCATACGTTTTACAGGGAGAAGGTGATCTAGTTTTCCCTCCTTTTTTTTCTTTTTCTTTTTCTTTTTCAAAACTCACTCATTATCTTCGTGCGTCCGTCTCGCGTCTTTTGAACAAAAAAGTCCTCACTTCAGCGCGCAACGTCACTTCTCTGTTAACTGACAGGTCGACCAACCTTTAGCTGCCGATTGGTGCATGTAGATCCGTCGCGGGTCTCTTGAGCAAACTGACCCGGTTCTGTGTCTTGTTTGCAGCGCTAAATCCAATCCAAGTCCAATCCGCTGCTTCCTCGACAACAAGCCACGTCCTCCTCGTTATCCAGGTAATCCAGCGCCGTTTTGTATTAGCGAGTTTTTTGACTATATAATGGCAGTGGCACCTATTTGCGTATAATTCTTCTGTACCACCTTTTGAAGTCAGTCAAATTGTAACCAGTATTTGAAACACGAGCAAACCACTATCTTCTTTTTCAGTGTTTACTTCAGAAACATAAAACAAAACTGTTACATAGACATGGTACGCACGGTCAAAAAACTGTGTTGCTTCCAACGTCTCTAACTTCAAAACTGAAACTAAATACATCCAATCGCTTGCGTTATGACGTAGTGCGATCTGATTGGAAGCTCAAAATAATTAAATATAATCAGATCTAAACATTACTAAATATGCATTTTAAACCAAAAAATGTTTTCTTATTATTTTTACTAAATTATTATTTCAGATGAACTAATCCCCATGTGGCTCTTACACTTACACTTTAAATTAATATGAATAAAAAATATGTAATATGAATCAAAAATATTTATTTTTCAATAATACTAAAACAGTAAAATTATTACTAATTACAGAATATAATTAATTTATTATTGTGTCAAATTATATTTAAATTTTGTTTTAATATTAATCAAAAATATTTATTTTTTCAAAGATAAAAACATTGACACAAAGTAAAAAAAAAAAATTATTATATAGACCATAATCATTATATTTTCTTTAGACATAAACCTGTATTTTAATGCAGTACAGTCTAATATGTTTTGGGACTTTATTCAATTTAATTTCACCATGAACAAATGCTAAATTAGTGATAATGAAAGTAGAATTTTCACTTATGATAAAATTAAAAACATTTTGTATCACACTTTAAATTAAGTGCCCTTAACTACTATTTACTTACATAAAAAAAATAATAAATAAATAAGTACAATGTACGTACTGTGTGTATATTGTATCGCAAAACACTTTTGCTGCTATTGAGGTGGGATACGGGTAAAGTGTGTATGGTGTATCTTTTTATGGTGGGTTAAGGTGTAAGAGATGGGTCAACAGTATATAATTATAAGTGTAATTACAGAATGTAGGTATTCTTTAAAATATAAGTACAATTTAAAAACATGTACACAAAAAGTGCATTGTACCAAATGATTAATTTAAATGTAAGTACATGATAATTAAGGCTACTTATGCAACATATTTTCTTATATGTAATTCTTTTATGAAAAAATCTGTTACGTTATCAACATGGTAATACAATGAGCCTTATTCGCTTGACTAATATTTCTGAATTATACACTGAAAGCACTATTCAGTCTAAATATGTGGAGAAAAAACATGCCACTAGATATGAAGTGTCTCTGTCACCAGCCTTTAATGCCACTGACTGACTGTGTATGTTTTAGTAGTACGGAGGTGTGAAGGCGCTCAATCCGTGAGGGAGAGAACCCCCCCAAATCTCCCCCCATCAGTGGTACCCACAGCATCACTCTGCCTCCCGCTGCCTGTTACCATGGCAACAACACAGGGCAGAAAGCTGGTGAGAACAAGGGAAAGGGGAGTGAGAGAGTGATTTTCACTTGGTTATGTGATGAGAACCTGCTATATTGAGAAGTCACAGTCTATTCACACTCTATTTCGGCTCTAGCAGCATCATGTTTCACTGCCTCTGATAGCAGCAATTACACTGGCATGCTGATGACTCTGATTAAGACAACATAAAGGAGCTAAGAGGAACAAAGAAGCAGGATGTTTTGACATGCATTCTTCCTAACGCAACAAACCATTACATCGTTCAGTTTCACACAGTTCTTTATGTTCCTGCTGCTTCAGAAAAATAAGGAGAGGAAAGAAGGAAAAAATGGAGAAGATAAGGGAAAAGACGGTCCCTCCTTTTGTCATTTCAGTGGCTGAATCAATGAAATCTGAAAGCTCGTGTTCCAGCGCAGTTCTAGCTTGTGGCATTTTCAGCTAAGCTGTGGACTGTGAAGTGTGATTGTGGGATCACATAATAACATAGCGCATATACAAATGTCTGTATGCATAATCTATGGGCATTTTATACATGACTTGGAGGGTTGGGAACTGCATTATTTCAAAAATGCATTTCAGTACAAATTACTACTTGCTTACTAAAATGTAATCAGTAACATACTACAAATTCAACAACATGGATTGGATTTGCCACATGTATGTCAACTAGATGACTTTTAAGACCTTATTGCCTTCTGAACACACAATGTTAACGTTAGAATTGTACTGTTTTATCTCAGAAATAGCAAATAATTGGAGCATTTTCAGTAACAGTGATTTGCATGGGCAAAAGTACCAATAGTGTGAGCATGACTGTGGTGTTGTGCTGTTGAAGACATTATGAGAATGTTCACTCTCATGGACCAGTCAGCTGTTAACTTGAGGCAATCAACAGAATCTTACTTTATTGTCAACAGAAATCCATGAATCATTTTAAAATAGCAAATCATTTTACACATTATATATGTACAAAATGTATATACAGTATATGAGTGGAATAGTCAACTTCAGTGAATTATGAAAATGAATGCAGTAGTTTTCAGTAATTATAATGGTCCATTGTAAAATATGCTCTGAGTATTACTTGGACCGTTCATATAACTTTGGGCATGAATAAAGCAGTATATAACCTGTACTATCAATTTCCTATAGTCCATTCTGTAGCGAGACAGACTTATATCACGATTGCTCTAGCTTTCTCACATAATAGCATGCACATTATTGGCTGGTTATTAGTAATTATAAAGTACTTATTAATGCCTTATTCTGCATGATCATATTTTAGACCCCTTAATCCTATATCCCATACCTAAACTTAACAAATAACTCACTAACTATTACTAAGCAGAAAATTAGGAGTCTGTTGAGGCAAAAGTCATAGTTAATAGTTAGATATTAGTGAGAATTGGACCTTAAAGTAAAGTGTGACCGAAAATTTCATTGTAAATGAAGGAATACATTTTTGCACAAAGCCTTGCTTATCTTCACATTGTTTACATAAATCCTGCAAACAATCACTCTAAACACTATATAATAAAATGTTGCCTCCAAAATCACATAAAAATTTTTGGTTTGACGTTTTGATATTTCTTTTGTGAGACTGAACTGTTCGGTACCACGATTGTTCCAAAGTACCATGGTATACATCACTACAGAATTTTTGAAAGGGACTTCCTTCCACAAAACCAGCAGAGACCCACATGGCCTTATATAGAGAGACAGAGGATGGCTAGGCTCCATATCTCTCCTCTCTCAGCAGAAGGACAGAGGAGAAAGAGAGGAGAGGAAGGTCTCTACGCAAGGTTTTGTGCCAGGACGACCATCCGTTTACCCGCACTGACTTCCAGAATCCTGCATGACACACATGCTCACACGCAGCCACGTGTCAGCAACAGGAAGTGACCACTGAGTGTCCTGGGTCAATTTTTATCTTTACTCAAAAAGATTTGCGTTTACTTTAACTGAGAGATGACAGAAAGCTTTTACAGCTCTTTATATGCATTTAGGTGAAGCGTCAGTGAGTACATTTGGTGGTGATGTATGTACATTGCATAACCTGAATTCTGCCAAGGTTTGCAATGTTTTTCTCTCTCAACCTTTATTGTTTTAATTCTGCTGGTCTGAAAAACAGCATCCCTTAGGATTATACTGCTATGCGTATGTATGCTCCATTTGTGTGTCACGGAGTGGAATTATACAGGGTTTACGCACATCTTACGCACATCTTACGCACTCAGCTAAAGTCACATCCTCCCTAGACTCTGGTTGTGTTGCAAGATATGGGATATTTGTATGTAAGATATCAGAGACTGAATCAGACAAAGTGAAGAGGCGATCAGATTATTGAAACCTGAGGAGCTGGAATTCAGAGAGGCTCCAAGAAACAGGATGTAATAAATCTGTCCAGATCCGAGCACCAGCTAGTTTGAAGCAAACTAACCAGCAAGCCTCTTTCACAGAATTGCTTACAACCTTGAGACAAAAGAACACTTATCGATAATTCCAGTTCAAGAAGGAGACTGTCAAATTTGTTGCAAGTAATAAAGACTGATGTTCACATGTAAACCTGTGATAGAAAATCACGAGCTACAGTTCTCCCACACATAGAAGACAGACCAAACCAAAAATCCTTTGTCTAAAAGAACATGGAACTACATAAAATATTTTCATTTTCAATTTTTAATGAAACTAATCATTTCTATGCATAACTGCATATTGTGTATGTAACACACATTTGAATATCCTTGTTTTAATCACTCATTGTGTATGTAGTGGTAATAGCTGAAGGATTAATAGTCATGTTTGGTATGTATGAGTTTGAAAATTCATGCTTTAAATGTTTCTTCCAATCAATTCTTTGTCAAATGTATCATAGTCTTGTTATAGAAATCGATGTTCAAAAGTATACTTTGCAAGAGCCTGTAAAGTTCGGACATCTGACTGAACAGATAACAAGGATTTATTAGTGGGGTGGAGAAACAAAGCAATACCCCGAGCAAGGACAGTATCTAATTGGTCAAGACGTCCAGATGGGACGGTATGAAAGCAGAGTTTAAAAACTCAGGACATCCATCAAACTTTCTCTTAGTCTCTCTTGCTCTTTTCTCTTGGCTCTCTTCCTTTTGTCGCTCTTACTCTTCTTCCTAAAAATGCTCTCGTAGTTACTCTCTTCTTCTCTTTTGCCACCGCGTGCTGCTCTTTGAGCGTGCTCTGGCCCACGTGCCATAATGAGAAGGAAAACAACTTAGTCTCATTACATCCTTTTATTTTTATTCTTTTACTTTAGTTTCTTGTCTTTCCGTGGAGTTTCGTGTGTTAATGTAAGTTTGCTACAAAGTCCAGCTCCGACTGCACTCGCTTCAAACTTCGACCAGACCAACTCCGCATCCTCAGCCAACACCCAAGACCTCACTTCAAAGACTACTGAACTTCCAGCCAATCAGACACTTCGGGGAACCCCCTGTCTGCAACAACAACACAAAGGAAACCCGTAACACAGGCAATGCAAGCAAGTAACGCCTCCAAGTTCTGAATTGGTGACTTTAATATAAATCTTAGACTCATTGAGAAACTCAAAGCGAGGGTTAAATAAGTGATTGATGGTTGTTCAGGTCTATGCAATTGAACATATTGCTGTAAATTTAGGATTTCACATTTTCATTCTCTTAAACTCATCCTTTCCTCAATTTCTCTCTGCTTGTGTTCATGTGTTAGATTAGTTTATGTCTTAGGTTTATATAAATAAAATCTGATTTATATTGAAAAGAGAAGTATCTTGTGTTTTCTGCTCACAAGGTAATGTCTTAATCTGCCGATCTAGTTACTGTGCTGTTTAATAGTGTTTTCACTATATTTTGGATTATAATATCCAGTGCAGAGTTTGTTATACGGCTCGTTCAGTGAATCGCCGCAACACTGATTCTGTTCAAATCCCTATACAATCATAAATGATTCCCTTTGAGCTAAATTAAACTATTGCTTTAAATTACATATTAATATTACTTGTATTACGTTACATGTACTTGATATCCCTGACCTTTCATTACCTACGATGAAAATGAAAGATCTCTCCATTCTTTGTAAGTGGGAAAACTTGAAAAATTGGCAGTGTATCAAATACTTATTTGCCCCACTGAACATCTGCATTTCAGCATAGTTGGTGGTTTACATTTTACAGTTTACAGTACGCCTTTAAGTGGTCCCTAGCTGCAAATTCCAACTTTCCAGGGCCTTGTCCACACTAATACGTTTTCGTTTGAAAATGCATCTTTTTCTCTTCATTTTGGCCTTTGATCCATACTGAGAAGGAAAACAGAGCTTTTTGAAAATAGTCTACAAAGTGGATAAATTTGAAAATGCTGTTGACGCATTGCAGTGTGGACAGAGGCTTTTGAAAAAGATGATGCATGTTTAGTCATTGTACCAATAGATACAATATCTATGTGTTATACTGCTATTGTGCCTGTTTTGTGCTATTCACTTTAACAGTATTGCTACAGATGTGTTACTTTGTACACTCTTCACATCACAGTCCTGCAAAGATGACAGAAAATTTACTTATGATTGCTGTTTGTGGCAAAACATGAGGACAGTTGCGTTTTAATGGTGCGACCTAAATGCGTCAGTGAATGGTGAGAGATTTTCCTAAAGAAAAGGATCCTGCCAGAAGAATAGCATGAAAACCTGTATTGTCTCAGTGAGCTTTTCTGAGGCTTTATGCATGCGCAGTAAAGCGAATTTAACGTTTTCTGACGTTTCAGTGTGGATGAGTAACATTTGGAAAATGCTAGAAAATGCTAGTGTGGACGGAGAGCGTTTTAAAATGAAAATGCCATTTTCTAATGTACCCGTATTGATGTAGACGTAGCTCAAGTTGAATGCAACACACAGTATGTCTGTCTATAATGAATGGAGATGGATTTGTCAACATCTATGCTAACACCAGTTAGAAATTTCAATACTAATATTGATCCTAGGGAAGGTTTGGGTAGTTGATTCACAAATAACCTGCCTGATTTATCTCAACTGCTCTGTGTGCCCATAAATACACATGTACTAGACGAAACAACTAGCAACATGGGCACTATCTTCTCTAATACATTAGAAGCTGTTGCCCCCCATAAACACATGCCACCCGATCTAAATATTCCCTCACAGTTTAATAGTAATGACTTAATGAATTTCTTTACTGAAACTAGATAACATCAGAAATACAATATCAAATGTAGATTCTACTGCGTCTAGTATTTCAGCTTCATTCATCGCACCCAAAGAAAAAATGCAGTGCTTTACAACTATAGGACAGGAAGAGCTAAATAAACTTATCAGTGCATCTAAACCAACAACGTGTTTACTAGATCGTGTACCCACTAAACTACTGAAAGAGTTGTTACCTGTAGCAGAAGAACCGCTTCTCAATATTATTAACTCGTTGTTATCTTTAGGTCACGTCCCAAAACCATTCAAGCTGGCGGTTATTAAGCCTTTTATTAAGAAACCACAACTAGATACTAGTGAACTGGCAAATTACAGACCCATTTCAAATCTTCCGTTTATGTCTAAAATTTTAGAAAAAGTTGTATCTGCTCAATTGTGTTCCTACTTGCAAAAAAAATATCTCTTTGAAGAATTTCAGTCAGGTTTCAGGCCTCACCATAGCACAGAAACTGCACTTGTTAAAATTACAAATGACTTGCTTCTTGCTTCAGACCAAGGCTGCATCTCATTGCTAGTATTACTTGATCTTAGTGCTGCATTCGACACTATAGACCATGACACACTCATAGATCGATTACAAAACTATACTGGTATTCAAGGGTAGGCTTTAAGATGGTTGAGATCCTACCTGTCCGATCGCTACCACTTTGCTCATTTAAATGGGTAGTCATCTCAATTATCACCAGTAAAGTATGGAGTACCACAAGGATCTGTCCTAGGTCCTCTGCTATTTTCAGTATACATGTTGCCCCTTGGTAATATTATTAGAAAATACAGGATTAGTTTTCATTGTTATGCTGATGATACTCAACTATGTATCTCAACAAGACCAGATGAAACTTCTAAACTATCTAAGCGAATATATTGTGTAAAACATGTAAAAGATTGGATGACCAATAATTTCCTCCTATTAAATTCAGATAAGACAGAGATATTACTTATTAGACCAAAAAACAGTACACAGAATCTCTTGGATTACAATTTGCAACTAGACGGATGTACTGTTACGTCCTCTAAAGTAAAAAATCTGGGTGTTATATTAGACAGCAACTTGTCCTTTGAAAATCATATTTCCCATGTTACAAAAACAGCATTCTTACATCTTAGAAACATTGCCAAGCTTCGAAACATGCTACCTGTTTCTGATGCAGAAAAGCTAGTTCATGCATTCATGACCTCTAGACTGGACTATTGTAATGCACTGCTAGGTGGTTGTCCTGCATCTTCAATAAACAAGCTACAGATAGTCCAAAATGCAGCGGCTAGAGTTCTTACCAGGTCTAGAAAATATGATCATATTACCCCAATTTTACAGTCTCTGCACTGGCTACCTATTAAGTTCCGTATCATTTACAAAATATTATTACTTGCCTATAAGGCCCTAAATGGTTTAGCTCCTGCGTACCTAACTTGTCTTCTACCACGCTACAATCCAACCCGCCCCTAAGGTCGCAAAACTCTGGACTTTTGGTAGTACCTAGAATAGCAAAGTCCACTAAAAGAGGTAGAGATTTTCACATTTGGCTCCCAAACTCTGGAATAGCCTTCCTGATAACGTTCGGGGTTCAGACACACTCGCTCTGTTTAAATCTAGATTAAAGACACATCTCTTTAGCCAAGCATTCACATAATGCATCTTATAATCTTGTACTGCAGTTATATCTGATCAAATGTACATTATTATTATTCTTTAGCTTGGGTTGAACAAATAATTTTTGCTTAGATGGAACACCAGCTACGCTATTTATGTCTCTATTTGTTTCTCTGTTTCTGTCACTGGATTAACATCCCGTGGTAACTAGGAATTACAGAAGCTTCAGTCTGGATCCAACCCTTAAATGATCTGAGATGACCGAACACCTGAGAAAAGATAATGCCAACCCCTCAGAGGACCTCAGAGGATTCCAATGCTCAGACAACATACAGAATTACAAAATTTAGCCATAAGTTATATTAAGGTACTGCAATATATAAATATATTGTGGAAACTTAATTTCCTGTAGAGCTGCTTTGCAACGATTTGTATCGTAAAAAGCGCTATACAAATAAACTTGAACTTGAAACTTGAACTAGTTGTAATGATCATAGTATTAGCCACACGAAGAAACCAATGCCTTATCACATAGTTACAACAGAAAATGGTTAACGGATTCCTCACTTTCAACCGCATTATTTGCTGCAATACCAAACCTAGACTACATCTCCATCATCATTCACCAAAATCATCACAAACGCTTGGATCAGAAATATGTCAAAACAACACACACCAACACTACATTTGAGCGGGTGAGGTGAAGCATGGGGTCTCTTTTTTTTTTTTTTTTTATCTCACACCCCTGTTCTCTGTTCTCTGTCCGGGGCCGGGGGCTGCGAGGATGAGCTGGCCGCCCGGTCGGGGTCTGGGCTGGTGGTCTTCTCTGCTGCTGCGGGGACCGGGGTGGTCTTCCTGTCCCCACGCCAGAGCGAAGGGGGTTCAGCTCCGGGATCGGGCGCTGATTACCCCTCTGGGGGTGGTGGTGCCTGGATCTAGGAGTATAGAGTGCATATAGGGAGTGTGAGTGTGGGTACCATGTCCATTTTTGTGTGTCTACATGTGGGGTGAGGGTGAGAATATTCGTTGCGTGCATGAGGGTGGGAACGTATGCTTGTGTATATGTGTGCTTGTTCGTCTACGTCTATGTGTCAGGTCGGGCCTTAGACTCCACCTCACTCATCATCTCAGTCGACCCCCACCCCACCACCATGCCCTGCCGGTGGAGGATGCCGCCGGTGCATTGGTGGTTTCTCGCGCCGGGGCAGGATGCTCGGGTGAGCGCTGGCCCACTCTCGGCGGTCGCTTGGCGGGGCCTGGCCCTACTGGCCTTGCTGGGCCCCGGTTGGGGGGCGGGGGGCCCTTGGATCTCCGGGCCCAGGGCTCGGTCTGCCCTGGTGTGGTCGGCTGCCGGCGGAGCCTGCGGGCTTGCCGCCACGGCACCCTGGGGTGTCTACACTGTGGCTGTCGGATGTCCCACCTTCGGGCTCTCCTCTGCCCTTTTCTGGGTGGGGGCCGCAGTTGTCCCTGCGGTGGTTCCCCTGGGGGTCCTGTGCCCTGGGGGGCCTCCGGATGTTTGGGGCCTGGGTCTCTTCCATGCCTGCTTCATGCCTTGCGGGATGGGGCTGTTGTTCCCCACACACACACTATTAAACATTTACATGGAGGAACCTTATGAACACAAGCGCGCTCACACACACAGGTGTACACTCAAGCATTCACATTGGTGTAAAAACGGGTGCTCGCAGACACACATTGTTCTGATCTGCTGTTGCTTCAAAACTTATTTTGTAATATTAGTTATGCGTGTTGCTCAATAACATTTAACATTTAGAATTTATTGTGATTCATACAGATGTTGGTTGTTGCTGCAGTTTCTCTGATGTTGTGTCTTCTGTTGTGTCTTCTGTTGTTTTCTCTTTTTGTCAGCAGGTATCGAAGCAAATTGTCTTTTTTTTTTGTTTTGTTTTTTCCTCTCTCTCTCTATCCCCCATTCTCTTTTTTTTCCTCTCTCTCTCTCCCCCTTCTCTGTTGACTTTATTCACAATTTTTTTTTTTTTTTTTTTTTTTTTTTTTTTTTTTTATTATTATTATTTTTATTATTATCATTATAATTATAATTATTATTTTTTTATTATTATTATTATTATTATTATTTTTTATTTTTTTTTTCTCTCTCTTGTTTTCTCTGTCCCCTGGTCTTGTCGGTCATAGTATGGTTAAATAAAAGGGTATATAAAATTTAATTAATTAATTAATAAAAAAAAAATAATATAAAAAGAAAAAAAAAAAAAAAAAGGCTGTGAATGATGATAGCATAACTACACATACGTACTGTCATGTGTTATCTGTGTTACTGACAGGCCAAAAAAAAAAAAAAAAAAAAAAAAAAAAAAAAAAAAAAAAAAAGAAATATGTCAAAACACATTTTTTTAAAACCAAGTTGATGTTTACACATTTTTGTAATCTGTAAGAACAAAAATCACAAATGAATTTCAGTAGTAGTTTGGACTTAATACTATTTTTGCTTCTCAAGACAAAGACTTAATCTTAGAAATGTTTAATAAAATATCTCATTGTCACTGTGCCTAGATTTGCCAAGACACCTACTTCTGCCTAAACCTAACCTTCAACCAAGAGTCAGAGTTTTCAATATGAAGGGTATTTTGATTGTCCAATTTAGACATTTTACTAGCTATAAGTAACTTTGTAACTACATAGAGTGTCTGCTTAATATCTGTTCACGATTTTGATGGTGCCCTACAAACATTCTACCGCTTATAAGTAACTTCGCAAGTACTTCAACTTATTGAGCTAACCCTATGTAGTTGCAAAGTTACTTATAGTTAGTAGAATCTTTAAAGTAGATTGTTGAAAGTGTAATTAAATGATACACTTTTATGTCTTTTTTTTTCAACTGCTTCTATTTTTATTTTAGAAACATCTGAATTAAGTGATAAGTATTGGGTGCATTGGATTGTTGCTATGGAGAAATATTTATGCCAACCCTCCTACATGTTTGCCACATATGTGAATGTGTAAGTGTGTGTGTGTGTGTGTGTGTGTGTGCATACTTAAATTACGTATATAATGAAACAGGAGGCTGACGTGCCTCTGAAAGAACGCTTGTCTCACTAACATGATGTGTTAGTAAATGGTGACATACTGTTGGGACAGGCACCTCTGTCGGTGTGCGTGTGTGTGTGTGTGTGTGTGCGCGGTGGATGATAAATGTGTGTGTTTGTGTGTGTGATCTAATATTTGTTTTCATTTTGTGCGAAAGCAGCTACATGAAGATTTTGCTTGTGGTGTTGTACAGTCAGTGTGTTTGTGAGTATAATGGTTAGTGGCTGTAAAGTATGTCCCTTTTACAGATTTTACAGAGATGTTTAGCCTTGGTCTTGAGAGACGTACTCACAGTATCAGCTCTAAACCTCATTATGTGTTATATTGGTTCTGGCAACCATCATGTGCTTCTCCTGTCCTCACAGGACCTTCTTTACCTTATAATTTCATCTACCATGAGCAGCTTGAGGTTGTGATGCCGTTCAGAGCGATAAGACACTGATTTATGCTTTATTTGACCAGGAGAGGCATTTAAATATCATCCCAGATCCCATAATTCTTTGTGGTAACTGCCACACACCTCAACTTCAAAATCTGACTGTAAAAATGTCTTCTTTGTTATGACTGTGTTGGCAGAATATCTGTGATTTATTTCCCATGAAGACATTTGCTAGGTTATGTGCTACCGTTCACCATAAAGTTTTGAACGAAGCACAGTAGCCACTTCTGAAGCGGTATGGTTTTTTAGAGGAACACTCCCCTTTAAATGCAACCATTTTAGGTTTAGGGATTTCATTTATATGGAACCAAAGCCATATTAAATCCTTTTTTGATACTGAGAAGAGGCAGAGGTGGCATATTTTTGTAAGTTTTTTATTTATTTAACTCTGCCATGTAAAGACGGCATATTAATATGGTTATTGTTAATTAAATGTATGTACAGTATTTAAATCTCATTTGCACATATTCAAAGTTAGAACTTGGATTTTAGGTACATGAAAACCAATGGCATTGACAACAAATGACATGGAAAGAACAGTTCAACCAAAAATCTTAATTTATTCACCTTCATGTATTATAAAACATAAAAGAAGATATTTAGAGAAAGGTAAATGATCACCAAAACTGTCACCTACATTCTTCAGATTATCTTCTTTTGTGTTCAGCTGAAAGTCATACGGGTTTGGAACAACATGAAGGTGAGTAAATGATGACAGAAATTTAATTTTCCTTTTAAGAAAGAAAGTTTTACAGATTTGGAACAGGAAATGATATTGTGACAGAATTTCCAGTTTTGGGGGTGAACTATGTTTTAACAGCTTGAGCTTTTACATTCAGATACTTCTATATGTCATTTTTCTATTTTTCTTTTGTGGTAAATGCCTCTCATTTTACTCTATCCTCTGAATTACTAATCATGCTTTGGCATAACGTCTTTCTTCACTGTGTATAATCTTGCTCTAACAGAGATTGAAGATGATTGTGTCTACAGTATATATTTGTAGTGTGTAATCTGAATAAAATCTGTGTTGATGTTGAGTGGCAAACGGATTGATGATTTGGAAATGTGTGTCACAACACATCTCCTTCGAGGCTTCATGTTATTTCTTTGCACAGAATCAAATGCATAACCAATATAATCCAAGGGCTAAAAGCGACAAAGAGATGAAAACATGGATGGAGGGCTGAGAGAGACTGGAAAAGCAGGACGGATAACAGCCAACAGCCTGTGGTTCAGGAAGTCACAGTGTGAGTCAAGTCACGCACAAGTGTGTGTGTGTGTGTGTGTGTGTGTGTTTGAGTGAATAGAGCTGTGATGAATCTGTACATGGATGTTTAAATATGTATAGAAATGATATGGTACGAATGAATTACTAAGCGGACAAATATGACTGGATGGTGGGATGGACATGCGGAATGGAAAGTCAAATCCACTGTGATTAAGGTTTCAGTCTCTAAAAATACACACATATACACATCGAGAAGCACACACGATACCCAGAAATCTGTGCAGCTATAAATACCCTACTCAAAAGTGAGCCTCCTTCTGCCAGACTCACTCTGTAGTGCAGAACAATTGAAGTGAGGGGATGTGGCAGGTAGGGTTTCAGGGCATTGCTGTCTCATATTTTGTGATCCCTTCCCTTAATGATGGGATTCAGTTGCTTTTGTTGGGAATGACTCTACAGTACAGGAATCTGAATGAAATTAGATGTCACAACGTAAAATGCATTTTTTCGTAATCTGACAAAACATTTCTTAAACTGTATCCATAAATACACAGCCAACTGTCTGCTGCACATCTTACGTTGTCTATTTCAAGACATCCTTTGCTGAACAATAGCTTGTAAATTATACAGCTGTTTAGAACAAACACCAGTTGCCCACATCCCCAACTCTCTTCCCTAAATGAGAATTTAATTGAAAACTGCCTCCAATAAACTTTGAAGTACTGCTCAATTATCAGTTAATTACGAGAGGATTTATTAGGTAATTATATTGGTTCAAAGGCTATAAATATGTCTGAAGCACTTGGAATTACATGAACTTAAAAATGTAATTAGCAAGCATATTTGTAGCAAACCAGGGTATCAGCCTGATGTGCGTAATATTTTCAATAATGTAAAGATGCATGCTATACCCATCATGCCTCACTGAGGTATGTAAAACACGCATTGTCTTTTGTTGCATGAAGTGTTCTTGTCTTCTACAAGATGAACGAAATTGGTTTCAAATGAAATGACTCTTAAACTTTGTAGAATTACCAATTTAAAGAAAAAAAAAGAGTTTTGAATCTAATCATCTTCATGTATATATTAGATATTTAAATCTGGAGCAGTGCCTGACCATGCAAAATTCTCATGCAATGTCTCATTGGTTCATTAGAAATATGTGCCTCTGCCTACATTTCTGCAAAATTCAAAAATGTATACATACAAATCCCTCCAATTACACTGGAGGCAGTAAAACTCAGATAACGTTTATTCTTTTTCACACAACGCATAATTTACAGGGCCAGAGCTTTGATTAAGAAAGCCTAATTCTCATACCATTCCACGCACAATATTATTTTATGACTTCAAAACTATTTTAACATGCTGCGAGATTTGAAAATCATTGCAGTGTTATTGCTATGGTTGTTCTGTGAGGGGAAAAAGCAGGTCTCCTACAATATTCTGGTCTCTAAATATGTCTCGGATTCCTCAAGTGGAAGCCAAATTGTTTTTCATCTGTTTTATCATCCTATGGCTAAACATCAGAAGTTTGAACATTAAATGTTTAAAAGTACAGGTATCATTCATGTTCGTAGCACAAAAGAAAGAGCCTTGCGATGAAACGCTAAGGATATTTTGTGGCAACCGCCCTCCACAATTACACAAATTCATTAACTTCCTTGTAACAGCTCACATCAGAAAACTACCCACATCACCTCAGTAATGCCAAACATAATGAATGAAACAGTCCCTTGAGACTAAGGCATACCCTGTCAGGCGTAGTGTAATTCACCATTGGCTGCCAAGCAGCCTGCGATCACTGAAGTGTGAGTGTGGAGGCAGTGACTGGTGAATGAGATCTGATCAGGGTAATCTTTCATATTCAGCCTAACGGCACATCTATGCAGGTGTCGCTCAATGTCTGGCCAGCCAAATTGATGCCAGAGATGACAATGGCAGGAGGAAATACATGGCAAATGCCAAGCTCCGACCATTTGGTCTTGTGAATGGAATGGAGAAAGACAAATTCAAGCATCTGTTGCCATGGAATCAATGTGTATTCTGGGGTCTAGTGTAGCAATGAACCAGACCCTGCTGGATGAGGAAGAGTCCTCCATTGCATCATAGCTTTGGATGGTCATGACCTATGATGATCATATGATAAATGATGCACTGTCAGGTGAGTCACCAACAACCTGAATGCAAAGCATCGGTAGATGGATGTCTAATACCATTTCACACCCAATGTCTCCTGGCTGACTGCCTTAATGTACACTGCTTGACAGTGTTTGCCTTCAAGATAATTTCATATGACAGGCTGAAACTAATTAGTGTGTTTTTTAGAAAACTGCATTAGAGATTTAAGTACAGGGCACTGCGGACAAAACACTGCACACAGCAAAATGATGTCTCAAACAATGTCAGATAAAACCACAATTAGCTTTAACAAGCATCAAACAATACATCTTTAAAAAAAAAGATGCTTTTTTAGCTAAATCTGGCAGGACATTTGTGTCCAAAATACGAAATGAAATGAAAAAGAGAACGTGAGGGGCTAAACTGGAACAAAAAATAGCATCACCCAAGCAGGCGATGTCACTTGAGGTCTCACAAGCTTCAGTGGTTCAAACATTGGATCTACTGAAGCTTGAGATTGACCAATAGGCGCTCACGATGCCCGCAGGATTAACTAAAAGCTCAGCCACGAGGTCATTCTCTCTCCACCATAAGCCACCATTATGGACCGATAACGCCATACAGTACGGTTCTTAATCCTGGTCCTGGGGACCCAAAGAACTGCATATTTTGTATGTCTAATGCACCTGAATCGAATCGTCAGCTCATTAGTAGAAAGCTTTATGGACCAAGCTTGGTGTGTCAGATAAGAAAGACAAAATCTGTAGTGCTGTGGTCCCAAGAAACAGGATTAATAACCACTAGATAGGAATTTTTGTAATCCACCAATACATGCCATTTCTTCTTGTATTTTCATTTTTTTTTTTTTGCATTTGAATCATTACGTGGTTTTGATTATTAACTTGTATCTAATACTTTTGTTCAATCAATCTCTGTGATACCAGTTTTATCATTTGCCAAGTGAAAATAATTTATATAGCACATTGCTTTAGCACATTACTTAAGTAGTAATTACTGTTTAATTACTACTTAATAAGCCACATGGTTTGAAGTATCATTCATGTCCAGGTTTCAACAACCTGATCTCACGGAAAACATGTCTTTATTACAAAATGGCAATTTCATATGAATTTGTACAATGTGAATTGTATGAAAACGTACAATTTTGGGAAAAAAAGCATGAAGGTCCACCATTAACCCCACCCCTAAATGAAACCGCAACGAAACAAATGTACAAATGAAAGTCATACAAATTAGTCACCAATTTGCTAAAATTTTACAATTTTTACAAAGTGCCATGACATAGTTAGGGATAGAATGTTTTAAACCCAAACAAAGGCAGACACTGAAACTGACATGCTGGGCTGCGCAAACAAACAGAGTAACAGTGTTTACACTTTTCAGACATTCTTAATTGTAGTTGTCTCTACACATTAAACTGGGAGAGGAGAACGTATTTATCATTAAACAATCAATTATTAGAACCTGATCAAAGGTCGCAGTTAATTATTATTTTGAGAGAATTGAACCAGATCATTGCATTGATTTCGCATTTCTTACCTTCCAATCATTGTAGAGTGCTGCTGCACAGCGGCCTCCAGGAGGCGCTCTAAAATGGTCCACTCTCCCATGGCTGGGTGCTGAAGACATCAAGGGATCACTGGACACTATAATGGACCCCCACCGATCCTTCACGTAGACCTCCGAAGAAACTCTACCGTCTTCGTGGCTTTGCCCTTTGAGGTAGTCAGCAGCAACAGAGATGCTTTGGTCCTACAAATAGTTCCGGTGATGGCTCAAGAAGACACGTGCTCCCATGATTTCACCTTATTTGCCTTCAACAGTCTCTGTTTATTGGTTTGCTTTCCCTCTTTGGGTCTGAAGTACTCAGATGGCAGTTATCAGAGAGCTGTGCTTGTCCCTGAATGCCCTGGCATCCTCAAGTGCTTCAGCTATCTGCACTATCTTTTCCCTTTCCTCAAGCAACTCTCCAGCTGCACGGTTTTCTCATTTAAACACGCACACTCACAAACAAGCTGCACCTAGCCCTTTTGTTCACCAATAAACACACACTCTCTAACACACACACGCAATCGTCCCCGTCTTGATCTCTCATAATCCACTAAGCACGTTTTCCAGGCAGTACTGGTAGCACAATCAGACCCGCTCACGTAAACACACTCCACGCTGCGATTTAAGCACCGCCAGTTGCACATCACAAACACATTTGGACAAATCAGTCAGTTTCCACACTTCCTCTCTGCTTCCTCACTGTTGCTTCCTTATGACCCTTTCTAGCTTTGACTGGATTCTCTTGTTTTCTCCTCCACCAGCTCAGCTTCAGTGTCTTTCCTGCATTTTTCCCCCACTGTCAGTTTTCTCTTCCCCAGCTCACTCGCTCGCTCTGCCTCCCTCTGCCCCTGCTGTCACTATGAGCCGCTGTCTTGCCACACTCTCATTTTCTGCTTTCCTCTCCCTCCCTCCACTCCCTCGCCTGACGTTCTCTCTGTCACTCCTGATAAGTGTGCCGCCTCCCCCCACCTCTCTTTCTCTCACACACACACACACACACACCTATGCAAGTCAGTGTTCTTAAATTGTTGCACGAGTCACTGCTTCAAGCAGTGGCACCAACTGATGGCATCCTTTATTTAAACAGTTCTTCTTTGAATTAACCCTGTTCATTCACCATTCACTCTACAAGCCTCTTTCTCTGTCTCTCATGGGCACCTGGCTTGTGCATGTGTCCAGAGGATTAGTGCGAGCAATCATCACACTACCCCTCCTCTCCTTTCCTCTCATCCAAACACAACACAGCCAACCAAACTCTTCTTTTTATCGCAAATCCCAATCCCGATTTTGTCTGTCTCTCACAAAGGAGGAAACAGAGGTGTGCTTTTCATTTTTTTACACTCACACACAGGTTAAAGGCTGATAAGCTAAAGACAAAACGGAAATGAAAAAATGGGGAACAATTCAATTACAATAAAACGGAGCAGCTTTACGCAACAGATCAGCTTCAGTTTTACAAAAACACTCAGTTTTACAAAACAGAGCAGATTTACAACACCTTTATGCAACAGAACAGCTTAACATGCACACATTTGAACAATTGTACACCACCTTTTCATAACAGACTTGCACAACAGAGCAGCTCTACACCACATTTACTTTACAGAGCACCTTTACACAACAGATCAGTTTTACAAAACAGAGATTTACAATACCTTTACACAACAGAACAACTTTACACTACCTTTATGTAGAAGGTTTACACAACAGAGCAGTTCTACAACACATTTTATTTACAGAGTACCTTTAAACAATGATTAAACCACCTTTACACAACAGATCAGTTTTACAAAATAGCATATTTACAACACCAACAAAAGATCAGCTTAATATGTACACATTTGAACAATTGTATTGTGTAACAGAGCATACTTACAGAACAGAGCAGCTCTACACCACATTTACTTTGCAGAGTACCTTTACACAACAGAACAGCTTTACCCCACATTTACTTGATCGAGCAGCTTTACACAACAGTTGCACCACCTTTACTCAACAGATTAGTTTTACAAAACAGAGCAGATTTACAACACCTTAACTCAACAGAACATCTTAACGTACACATTTGAACAATTGTCCACCAATTTTATGTAACAGAGTAGGTTTACACAACAGAGCAGCTCTACACCACGTTTACTTTACAGAGTACCTTTACACAACAGATCAGTTTTACAAATCAGAGCAGATTTACAACACTTTTAAACAAAAGAACATCTTAATATGTACACATTTGAACAATTGTATTGTGTAACAGAGCAGACTTACAGAACAGAACAGCTTTACCCCACATTTACTTGATCGAGCAGCTTTACACAACAGTTGCACCACCTTTACTCAACAGATTAGTTTTACAAAACAGAGCAGATTTACAACACCTTAACTCAACAGAACATCTTAACGTACACATTTGAACAATTGTCCACCAATTTTATGTAACAGAGTAGGTTTACACAACAGAGCAGCTCTACACCACGTTTACTTTACAGAGTACCTTTACACAACAGATCAGTTTTACAAATCAGAGAAGATTTACAACACTTTTAAACAAAAGAACATCTTAATATGTACACATTTGAACAATTGTATTGTGTAACAGAGCAGACTTACAGAACAGAACAGCTTTACCCCACATTTACTTGATCGAGCAGCTTTACACAACAGTTGCACCACCTTTACTCAACAGGTTAGTTTACAAAACAGAGCAGATTTACAACACCTTTACACAACAGAACAGCTTAACATGTACACATTTGAACAATTTTACAGCAACTTTATTTAACAGAGCAGGCTGAAAACAAAAGCAGCTCTACACCACATTTACTTTGCAGAACCGCTTTACTCCACATTTACTTGATCGAGCAGCTTTACACAACAGTTGCACCACCTTTACTCAACAGGTTAGTTTTACAAAACAGAGAAGTTTTACAACACCTTTACATGACAGAACAGCTTAACGTACACATTTGAACAATTGTACAGCACATTTACAGCGGGTAAAATAAGTACAGGTGCAACTAAAAAAATTTGAATATTGTGAAAAAGAATTGTTTTTGTAACTTATTTCAAAAAGTGAAACTTTCATATATTCATTACATGTCAAGTAAAACATTTCAAAAGTTTTTTTTTTTATTTTGATGATTAGAGCTTACAGCTCATGAAAGTCAAAAATCCAGTATCTCAAAATATTAGAATATTTACATTTGAGTTTCATTAAATGACCATCCCTACATATAAATTCTGGGTATCTCTTGTTTTTTGAAACCACAATAATGGGGAAGACTGCTGACTTGGCAATGGTCCAGAAAACAATCAAAGGGAGTAAGTCACAGAGGGTCATTACTGAAAGGGGTGGCTGTTTACAGAGTGCTGTATCAAAGCACATTAAATCCAAAGTTGACTGGAAGGAAGAAATTGGGTAGGAAAAGGTGCACAAGCAACAGGAATGACCGCAAGCTTGAGAATACTGTCAAACAAAGCCGATTCATACACTTGAGAGAGCTTCACAAGGAGTGGACTGAAGCTGGAGTCAGTGAATCAAGAGTCACCACGCTCAGACGTCTTCAGGAAAAGGGCTACCAATCGAAGAAGAAACAACGTCAGAAGCGTCTCACCTGGGCTAAAGAGAAAAAGAATGGGACTGTTGCTCAGTCTTCCAAAGTCCTTTTTTCAGATAAAAGTAAATTTGGCATTTCATTTGGAAATCAAGGTCTGGAGGAAGACTGGAGAGGCACAGAACAAGCTGCTTGAAGTCCAGTGTGAAGTTTCCGAAGTCAGCGATGATTTGCGGTGCCGTGACGTCTACTGGTGTTGGTCCATTGTGTTTTATCAAGTCCAAAGTCAATCCAGCCATCTACCAGGAGATTTTGGAGCACTTTATGCTTCCATCTGCTGACAACCTCTATGGAGATGCTAATTTCCTTTTCCAGCAGGACTTTAGCACCTGCCCACACTGCCAAAACCACTTCCAAGTGGTTTGCTGACCATGATATTACTGTGCTTGATTGGCCAGCCAACATGCCTGACCTGAACCCCATATGGAATCTATGGTATATTTTCAAGAGAAAGATGACAGACAGTGGATCCAACAATACAGACGAGCTGAAGGCTCAATAGTGCCTCAGCAGAGCCACAGGATGATCGCTTCCATGCCACACCTCACCGATGCTGTCATTTGTGCTAAAGGAGCCCCGACCAAGTACTGAGTGCATAAATGAACATACTTTATAGAACTTGAACTTCTCTGTTTTGCAAATCCTTTTTTAGATTGATTTTAGGAAATATTCTAATGAAATTATAAGTAATCTTGAGATACTGGATTTTTGACTTTCATGAGCTGTAAACTCTAATCATCAAAATTAAAACAACAAAAAAATTGTTTTTAAATGTTTTACTTTACATGTAATGAATCTAGAATATTTCACTTTTTGAAATGTTACAAAAAAATAACTTTTTCACGATATTCTATTTTTTTGAGTAATGAACACATCACCATTTTTCTCAGTAAATATATTTCTGAAGGTGCTGTCGACATGAAATTTTCACCAGTTGTCAGTAATAACCAGTGTTGGGGGTAACGCATTACAAGTAACGCGAGTTACGTAATAATATTACTTTTTTCAAGTAACTAGTAAAGTAACGCATTACTTTTTAATTTACAAGAAAATATCTGAGTTACTTTTTCCCCATTTATTGACTGACAGTGCGCTGTGTGAGCATGCTGTTACTATAGATCTAAATGTGAATGTGCATGAATTCATCCCACTCGTAAAAAACAGATTTAGTATTCATCAAAATGAATTAAAACAGTGAAATGCAAACTCAGAATATGACGCAAACTGCAATAATTAAATATGTTAAACAACACAAATGTATCTAATCCCATTTTATTAACCGATGTCTTTGCTGCTGACCTTTGATGATCCAGTTCAACCATACTAATAAGCAAAAATGACTTTAGATAAACTAACAATTGTACTTCATTGTTTTTTATTGCCGAAGAGTGTTAAACCTTCTTAACCTGAGTTTTACTTTACAGACGTGAATTTACTTTTCCTTCACAAGATACAGGGCTTTTACATTTGTATTAATGCAATTTCTTGTATTAAAAACAATCAAGCCCTGCTCATATTTAAAAAGTAATGCAAAAGTAACGTAACACATTACTTTCCATAAAAAGTAACTAAGTAACGTAATTAGTTACTTTTTTAGGGAGTAACGCAATATTGTAATGCATTACTTTTAAAAGTAACTTTCCCCCAACACTGGTAATAACCCAAGTAATCCATACATACAAATAAAACAAAAATTATTTCAGAAATTAAGTTATGTGTAATAAAATGGAATGACACAGAGAAAAAGTACAAGTCAAGACAAGTCACTATTATTTGTATAGCGCTTTTAACAATGCAAATTGTGTCAAAACAGCTTTACATCAGCTTGATATAAAGCTGGGTGGCTTTACATCAGCTTTACAGTATTTAGATGGGAAATAGTTTGTCGAAATGGTGTCATTCTCCTCTGGCCAAACAAAATTAGCAGTTTAAATCTAGGCTAAAACAGAATCAGATTGTGCAAAGGAATCATCTGGTTCCTGTGGTCTTGTCCCGATGGCCGTCTTGGAGTCAGGGTCTTCACTGAGGATCAGTCTCTGGGGCTCATCTAGTTGTCCTGGTCTCCGCTGACGTTCAGGGCTGTAGAGGTTATCTCTAGGTGCTGATCCACCATCTGATCTGGATACAGACTGGATCTGGGTGGCTACAGTGACCTCGGAATAAGAAAGAAACAGACTAATATTAACAAATACATTGGGTGTTTTGGGAAGTGTTCCCGGTTCCGGTTGACCTAATTAATGCAGCCTAACAATCCTTTAACGGATTTGAATTATAGAAATGCGATAGTGTATTACGTGTAAAGAGATGGGTCTTTAATCTAGATTTAAACTGACAGAGTGTATCTGCCTCCCGAACAGTGTTAGGTAGATTGTTCCAGAGTTTGGGCGCTAAATAGGAAAACAATATCCCGCCCGCAGTTGATTTTGATATTCTAGGTATTATCAAATGGCCAGAGTTTTGAGATCGCAGCGGACGTGAAGGACTATAATGCAGTAAGAGCTCACTCAAGTACTGAGGTGCCAAACCATTCAGGGCTTTATAGGTATTAGCAAGATCTTAAAATGTATACAATGTTTAATAGGGAGCCAGTGCAGTGTTGACAGAACCGGGCTAATGTGGTCATACTTCCTGGTTCTAGTAAGAACTCTAGCTGCTGCATTTTGAACCAGCTGGAGTTTGTTTATTATCAGTTCTGAACTACTGAAAACTACTGAAATGTATTAATACTTTGTACAAAAGCCTTTGTTGGTAATGACACCTTCAAGACGCCTCCTGTATGGAGAAACTAGTGCATTGCTCAGGTGTGATTTTGGCCCATTCTTCCACAGAGTCTTCAAATCTTGAAGGTTCCATGGGCCTCTTCTATGAACTCTGATCTTTAGTTCTTTTCTTTTTTTGGGATTCAAGTCAGGTGATTAGCAGATTTATTTTCTTTTTCTGAAACCAATTGAGAGTTCCCTTGGCTGTGTTTGGGATCATTGTCTTGCTGAAATATCTTCATCATCCTGGTACTGTAGGTGTTGGGACTGAATCAGCTAATATTAATTTCCCCTGAATAGGGGCAGGATTTTCTCATTACTGATAGATTTCAGCTGGTGTCTGGGCTTTCCATGCCTTTTTGCACCTCCCTTTCTTAATGTGTTCAATACTTTTTCCCTGTGTCATTCCATTTTATTACACACAACTTAATTTCTGAACTTGTGTGTTTTGTTTTCTTTGTATGTATGGATTAGGCAAGGCAAGTTTATTTATTTAGCACATTTCATACACAATGGTAATTCAAATTGCTTTACATAAAAGGAAGTAAAATAATCATAAAAATAAAAATAATCAACACAATAAAACCATAAATTTTTAAACATTAAAATGGTTTAAAAATGTATTTAAAATGAATTTAGAACAATTAGAGATAAAAAAAAAAATATCATACATAAAATACAGTGTAGTCAGTTCGGATTACTTGGGTTGTTACTGACATCTGGTGAAAATTGTAAAGTCAACAGCACCTTTAGAAATATATTTACTGAGAAAAATGGTGACTTGTTCAATACTTATTTTACCTGCTGTATGTAACAGACCAGACTTACACTACAGAGCAGCTCTACTCCACATTTACAATACTTTACAGAACACCTTTACACAACATTTTACAAAACAGAGATTAAAACACCTTTACACAACAGAACAACTTTACACCACCTTTATGTAATAAAGAGTAGGTTTACACAACAGAGTGGCTCTACACCACAATTACTTTACAGAGTACCTTTACACAAGTTTCAAGACCTTTACACAACAGATCAGTTTTACAAAACAGTGCATATTTACAACACTTTAACACCACCGAACAGCTTAACATGTACACATTTGAATAATTGTACACCACCTTTATGTAACAGTAGGTTTACACAACAGAGCAGCTCTACACCACATTTACTGTACAGAGCACCTTTACGCAACAATCACACCACCTTTAAACAACAAATTGTTATTTGTCATTTCAAAATCACACATGGTCCCCAGATAATACTAATCCCGTGCGAATAGGGCTTCATCCAACAGAGCACATTTTACATATCAGAACAGCTTTACAAACCTTACATAACAGAACAACTTTACACCACCTTGATGTGGCATAGCAGGTTTACACAACAGAGTAGCTTTACATCACATTTACTTTGCAGAGCACCTTTACACAGCAGTTCCACCAACTTTCCATGCTTTTACACAACAGTAATTACACAATCAGTATTATAAAACAAAAATACTTTACAGCATCTTTACACAACAGAACAGGATCACAAACCTCTACACAACATAACTTTACACTACCCATAAGAGAGCAGGCTTACACAACAGAGCAGTTTTACTCCACATTTACTTGATCAAGCAGCTTTACACAACAGATAAAGCACATTTTCACAGCAGATTATTTTTTTACAAAACAGAGCAGGTTTACAACACCTTTACATAGCAGAGTAGCTTTCATACCATTTGCTTTTGGCTTCTTAACTTGTTGGCTTGTTAGCCTGTTGTTTCAGTTCAATCCTCTTGTGACACGGTCCACTTTCTCTAATCTTGTTTTGACGAATCCCACTGATGTTACAGTATGGGCAATTGCCCTGCAAAGTGGACTTCACAGGGTGCACCACAATTTAACATGAGATTCCAGTCTGACGGAAGCCATACTGTAAATGTCAATTTTGAAGAGCAATGCAAACGGTACAGGGAATAAGAGTGCATCAATTGTTTCCAGTCAATAACCAACAGTGTCCCAATTTGCCTCAATTCACCCTACTGTAAGTCTTACTAAAATAAAAAGTGGTTAAGGTTCCAGGCATTTTTATTGAGCTTAAAGTTACAGCAGCCTAATAAACTTGCATGTTGTCTGTTACTTAATGTTAATCAAACAACAAAAGAAAAAAAAAATTCACTGCTCTTCAGAATAACTTTAATAGAAGTCAAGGTACAATCATTTCATATGGTGAAGGTGACTTAAATATGCAGTGCATAATTATCCTATTGTTTGCAATTTCCTTTTTTATTACTGAATGTTTCAAACTTTTTCCCCAGAAGTCTAGAACTGGCACTGCTTTAATAATTTAATGACTTGTAACACCTCTATAAATGTGTTATTTCAACCCAATAACTCAAGATTCAATTACTGAGTTTGTCAGTAACATCCTTCACTGATATAAAAAGCTTAGGAACTTACTGAAGTGAATCTGGCATGTGCAACAGGACAGGATTACTGGAGGGACGCTCCGGCGGACAGCAAGGATCAGAGATGATGACCAGGGCAGGCATCTCTTTAGGTAAGATTACATTCCCACCCATGATTGCACGATAATCAGCTTTGCCTGCACATTGCTACCAGGGGAGAAGCCCTTATTTCCCTGGCAGGGGCCTTAAAAGTTTAAGATAATGGGACTGAAACAATCCCCTACCTCCTCATACTCAGTGAGATTTTCCTTTATTCTCTTAAAAGTGTATTTTATGCCATTTTTATCTTCACGGCAAAACAGGACAACTTAAAATAAAATAAAAAACTAATAATGAAATTATTACCACTTTAAAAGGACATATTTCAATAAGATATTTGACAAATATAGAAAACTATGCCATTTTTGCATAATACAAAAAAAACAACAATATGGATTCCTCACTGCACTGGAGACATAGCAACTTCTACAATAGACTTTAAAATATTATTTCAACAAACTAATTTGACCCTTTTGTGATTTAAGTCCTTACATTTGCAATTAAACAGTAAATATGAATGACCTTAATTTATGCCTGTTTGGCAGGCAGTAGAGCTGGATTAGGCAATGCCTGGAGCAACAACTGCAACCAATCTGCAGCTGTGCATGTAGGTGGTGTACCATTTACTTTTAACTGCATTCACTATAACTACACTGAACAAAAATACATTGCATAATCAAAAAAAATAAAGATTTCTGAAATGCAATGTTAGATATACAAATTAGTATTGCACACACAATGCAACTAGAAAATATTTGGTATATGCGAAACATTTATTGTACCGTGTGCCTTTCCAGAGGGGCATGGGCTGCTCTAGTACAGTCTGGTTCATGTAAAGGGTTTTTCCCCCACAATCTTCACGTTATGGATTTTTCCCCCTTGCCAGAGTCACTTTTGGCTAGCTGACTGGGGGAACTAAAGCATAATTGCAACAGCGTGGATTGCGAAAAACAGTATAGGAATAAAACTGATACTACATTTTTTTTTAAGACACACTGAGACAAAAGATTGTTGGAATATAACGTCTTTTTTATTGCAGTATGAATAGCACACCATTTGTTGGAGGACTGAAAGGAAAAACAACACTGTGCATCACTCGATCTCCCTGAAGGCCCTCTTCTCGGAGTACTTCAACTTGTACTTCCTCTTAAACCTGAAAGGAGAATAGGAACAATTAAAATGGACAAGCAAATGAAAGTTAAACAGAAAGCATTGCAGCTAACACCACTTAAATGTTTCATTGATTTTATACAAATAAAGCAATAAAACGCTGAACTTACCTGGCTCTTTCTCTGGGCTCAATAATGTTTCTCTTCTGTAAGCTCTTAAATCTGTCTTTTAGGATGCTGCCCTCTGGCTGCATGACAAAGAAACACATGTTGTTAGAAATAACCCAACTACAACTCAGTAAGAGCTCAACACTAGCAGTTAAACATACCTTTAGACTGCGAAGAGAACCCGCGAGCTCATCGCTAAGCTGAACATCTAGATCAGGTGTCTGGTACCTACGGAAAAATAAAACACTTTCAATTCCAAGCAAAGAACAACAGGTTACAACTTCAACAACCTTTGTGTTTTTGTTTCATAGCTTTTTATGTAGGGACCTATTGAACAATATGGTACAGGAATAGATGATCCTAAACAACCCTTTTAAGAAAGCCAGTATCCATCAGAAAACAGCGTACCTGGAGAGGCCAAATGATTGTCAGATTGATCTCATTGATATTTTTGGAATGTTTGTTTCCATTGGATGCGTGAAAACATGTGAAACATTATTTGTTATAAAGAAAAAACACTTCTAATGAAACGTGATAGTCAATCCAGAGAATGTTACACCTGCGTATTATGCATCATCACAATCAGGTAGTTATTTAAGAATTTAAACAACCATTTATCTTTACATGTTATATTTACAAGTTAACTGAACTGAGAAAAAATAAAATAAATTGTGAATTGCAATTGATGTACAAATTGCCATAATGTCCCCCCATAATAACAGGATTGAATGCTTGTTTAATGCAGTTAACATTACAATTTGCCGGAAAAAAAAAAAAAAGTAACAAGAAAAACTTTTCCCAAAAAGCATTCTGTAAAAAATGGTTAAAATAGTCACATTCTGGGTGTCAGTGATGTGTAATACTACTGGCCTTATTTAATAAAATCAATAACAGAATAAACATTTGTACTGCATTTATGGATAGTACAGCAGACTAACTTCAAATCAGATGAAACTATTTTCTCTATCATGATGTCATGTAGTGTACAGGAAAACAAATGCTTTCATTGCTGTGTGAAAATAAGTGTATAATTGGAACAGTTCATAGTTGGAGCTGAGCTGATGAAATGGATGAGAGACGTGAGGAACAGTATTAAGAACCGCTGCTTTAAAACATGATTTTGAAACTTGTGAATGCATTAGAATCATTAGAAGACAGAATCGCGATTCATATATGAATATATTTTTACGTGCACACCTAGTTTTCTCTTCCTCTTCTCTAAAGCAGCACAGCATGGCCTCGCCCCATTTGCTGCGTGTTCCCGGGAGCAGGGTTTATCTGGGTTCGTGACGTAACAAACCCAGGAAGTAACTCATTGTAGTCCCTACGAGCTGTTTTTGTAGACATTAAACTGCCAGAATTTTAAAAGACGTTATCTCCGTTTGCATTGAACTTTCAGCATTGTAACTTTGCAGATATTGTTTATGCTCAAACAGCAACATTACACACTAATGTTAAACAAGTGAAATCGCAATCAACCACCCCTTTGAACTGGTTAAATGTAAATATAATCTTACCCTGCGGTACATGAACCGTGTTGATCCGGGATTTTTTTGTCTGCAATCGTGACGACTGTAATATGAGACTTCTCCCGCTTGTATTGTGATCCGTAAACCCTCACATTGACAGCTGTCATTGTAAGACAGTTAGTAACTCTGTTTGTTTGTCCGAGTTCGCAACAGTAACTAAGGGGGGCGGGGCTTACGATAGGTCAATTAATAGGCGTCTGCTAAATGAATGTAAATGTAATGCTGTAATGTAATTGTAAAAGAACTGACTTGAGTCTGCCCAGTCGGCGAGGCATGCTCTTCTGTGCCTCTTGTTGGGCCTTGCGTTGAGCGTGCCTCATCTCGGTCCTCTGTTCCTGCTTCTTCACGCTGACGTGGATAGATCGCAATTGGAACAGCTGCTGCTGCTTATCAATCACCTGACGCTCCGCCTTCCTCTGCAACTCCTGTTCAATAGATTAAAGCTTTGAATGTTAATCGAGAGATTGATACCCTCCTTGGTCAACAGGCCGGTCCATTCTCCTTTACCTTAATCCTTTCAGCTTTCTCCTTTTTCCTCTGTTTCTCAGTTTTCTTTTCCTGTGTTGCAGTTGGCCCAATGACTGTGTCTTCGGCGTCTCCTCCTGTCTCCTGTGGTTCAGTCTCCTCTTCATCAATCAACCCCTCCACCTGCTCTTTAAAGGTGCTTTCCTAAAACACAAACAAATGCATATGGACACACTCCAATCTGAACTTGGAGCTTATATCCAAAATAATATGTCCACTGCACAGCACTGTATAATGCTTACCATATATATATATTTTTTTTTTAAGTAACACTTAAGTATAGGGACCAATTCTCACTATTAACTAGTAGTTTATTAGCATGCCTATTATGTCGCTTGAACGACTCGGCACGGTTCAGAACAGCACGGCTCAGTTCGGCTCGTTTTGTGTTTCCACTACAGTTTAGTACTGCTTTAGAGTGGGCGGGATTATTCACGTGTCGTTATAGCAGCTCTACTGCCGTGACTCCTGAAAAACATTTTAATTCTGTGTCGCTCCATCACGCTCTCGCTGGATCCGCTCCTTGGCTATCAACGAGAGGAACGTCTGTACTTCCTCAACAGACAACGAAACAGCCATTTTTTGGTTGTTTAAAAAAGGCCCGCTCATTCAAAACAGTCGCGTACGATCCTTCGCTGGCTGTGCTGATTTAAATCTAGAGGGTCTGTTGTGTCTCGTGCTGAAAGTTCAATGATGCAGGCAGTGACGATTTTCTCCGGCCATTCAGTGATCAGCATAGTTTACACGTAACGTTTTGGTAACGGTACGGCTCGCTTGGAACCTCGGCGGTACTAAAACAAGTACCAGGTACTGTACTCAGTGGAAAACCCGCCAAAAGTGAGCTGTACTGAACCGTACCGTGCTGTACCATGCAGTGGAAAAGCGCCATTATTTACATATTGGCTGTTTATTAGGGCTTATAAAGCAAATATTCTGAATGACCATATTCGACATCCCTAATCCTACCCAATACCGAACAACTGCTTTATTAACTTATTAATAAACAATAAATTAGGAGTTTGAGGCAAAAGTCATAATTAATGGTTTGTTAATAGCGAGAAATGGACCTTAAAATAAAGTGTGACCCAAAAATAAAATAAATGTTAGGTACCCACATGAAAGTAAAAATAAAACTATTTAGAAAAAATGTAAATAAAACAAAACAAAGTATTTTAACAGTTGGAGTCGAGAAAGATGTTAAAAATGACTTCTACAATTATGTTTGGTTCATTCTTCTGACAGAAAACAATTTGATAGCATTACGCTGTGAGATACAGTATTTTCTGCTGAATATTACACATTTTTGAAAATTTAATTATCATCATAGACGGCAAGCCTTTCAGGAAGGACAGAAAAATGATGTGAGGCAGGAGATGTTAGTCATGCCTAGTTATGGTAAACGTGGTCATATTTACTGTTGTTCTATGAATATTTGCAGCCAGAATCCAGTCATCTCACTAGGAATTCTCATGATTGGGAATTTTGCGTAAGGGATTCAGTTGGCCATGCATATTTGCTGCAAAATGGTTTGGTTTAAAAGTGAATTCTGTATGAGCCGTGCTTCATAGTCATACATCACTACACTATCTACAATATACATTTTTTTAACTAGCAAATTTTTAGCTAACGTGACCACACCTAAAGGTGTTAGCATATGGTTAGAAGTTGTACCTCAGTGGCCTTATCCTCATTCACAGCTAGTTGACGTGCCAACTTTTCCTCCACTTTCTGCTTCTTGACCTCTACCTCATGGGCCTCACGAAGCAGGTCCTAAAGAAACACACAAAAATTAATTTCCAAACAAACAGATGGGCCATTTGATCATTAAATCCAAGTGTTTTCTGATACAATGAGCATTGCGTAGCAGAAACAGGCAGTATTTTACCTGGTGAGAAAAGAAGTCTGGGTTGTATGAACCTCCAGGAGCGATAACTTCAATCGCAGGAAGAACGGAAGGTTTCTCATTCAGTCTATCTGGTCTCTTAAAAAAGTGAAAAATGAACAACAAATTCAGCACATGACCACAACAACAGCTAAATCTAGTGGTTCACTGATATGGATTTTTTAATTGCCGATGCCAATACCTTAAGCCCTGTTCACACCTGGTATTAAGAAGCTAATAAAAAGCAAGTAGACAAGGCAGATGCATTCTAGTTTGCACCTGGTGTTTTAATCCATCTCTTTTGTCCACTTATGACCACTTCTGTCCTGATTTTGAGGGGAGGGTCTATGAGTATGTGCTTTTTCTGATCTTTGATAATTGATCATTACAAAATACCAAATAATGGCTGATATATTGGCCGGCCACAAGCTACACCATTGTCAAAATGGCTATGAATTATCACAACAAAAAAAGAACACTGTTCTCACCTTGACAAGCTTTTTCTTAGTCTGTTCGAGATAGTAGGGATCAGCCGTCTCTGGTGCTGTTGGACATTAAGACATTGAGTCACATTATGCCACTTGTGTACATCACATCACAAGAAAGTGTAAAGACCAACTCTACTCACTGCCTGCACTCCACAGGTCATAAAATGGTCTCTTTGGATTATTATTGGCCACTGGATGTTCCTTAACTGACACCCCAGAGGCAGCTGCAGCCCTTCGGAGTTGAAGAAGTTTTTCTCTCCGTGGCAACACTCCCATGGCCGCCAACTTTGCTGCTCTCTCCGATATGCGCCGCTGCTTTTTAGCATTGGGCTGCTGGAACGCCAAGACACTAAAAGAATATTAGGAGAATCAGGGTCATGTAAAAATAGGGTTGGAGATTATCAAATTATCCTAATATGTGTGGTGCAGTATAAAATCCAACAATTCTCTTTAAATAAATTTCCTTAAGTGAAGTGACATTCAGCCAAGTATGGTGACCCATACTCGGAATTCGTGGTCTGCATTTAACCCATCCAGTATGCACACACACAGCAGTGAACACAAACACACCGTGAACAAACACCCGGAGCAGTGGGCAGCCATTTATGCACACAGCAGTTGGGGGTTCGGTGCCTTGCTCAAGGGCACCTCAGTCGTGGTATTGAGGGTGGAGAGAGCGCTGGACATTCACTCCGCCCACCTACAATTCCTGCCGGCCCGAGACTCAAACCCGCAACCTTCGGATTACAAGTCCGACTCTCTAACCATTAGGCCACGACTTCCCTTCTAATGACACTATATAGCAAATATCAATTGCCTTCTCATTTCTATCACCACAAAACAAACTATATTGATCAGAGATATATTTAAAGTTGGATATACAGAATATCCAACTTCGCCTGCATACATACAGTACCCTAACAAAAAGAAATAGCAGGGCTCCAAACTGCGACTAAAATGACTAAAAATATTAATTTGCGAGTAAAGTTTTTGCTGAGGTCGCCACTGGCGACTATATATAATTTGCATGAAAGGACTTTTTTCCCGATTGTTTTGCGCTCACATCTTTTGTTATGTTCACGTATTAAACTTACATAAGACGATGCGCATCAAAGTTTTACTGGAAAAGAGTTTCAAACAGTCCTCGTCTCTGCCGCACACAGTCTGCTGAACGCAGTGAGAGAGACCTGAAAGGGCCTGTTTACACCTGGTCACTTCATGCATTTTCTCTGATCGGATATCTATATGATTTGTTTAAACGTTTCCCCATTTACACTTGACCACATAAATGTGTCTTCGCAAAACGGATATAAATCCGTTCTTCAATTCCTGCTTCATATGCAAATATAACGGAGTTCACGTCAATGAAAGCAATGGATAATTTTATTAATTATCAGCTAATTTCAATATCAAGAGAGCGCGCGGCATCAGCACTGGAAAGATAGGCTAGTCTCGCTACTTTTAATGAAGAAGATTGTGTGTTGAGCGTCTGCGACTTACTTTCAGGTTCATTCAGTTTGCGCGTCGCTTGCTGAAGAAATACTCCGCGACTCATCCGCGGTGATGCTTGTTGCATTGCGCTGTCATATCTGACTATAACATGCCATATAGCCTATAAAACGCTCTCACACGTCTATTATTTTAATATTATGGGAGGAGTAAAATTACCATATGTGGTTTCAACAACCAGATGCATTTACACTTGTCCGGTCGATCTTCTTATCGAGATCTTAGTCTATATGCTGTGTTCTGTTAATGCATGGACTTCCTGTTATTTGAAGCGCACTTGCCATCCAGTAATCGCAAAAAGCTTTGTGCTGTCTTACTTTTTAATAAACAAAGTATCAGCTTTAAAATGCTACGAAATTCAAATGATGCGGTTTGGGTGCTCTTTAATGCGGACCACAAGCGCACACTGTCGGTAATATAAACACCAGTACCCCGCGTCCACACGGTCCGTGTATGCGTCCGGATCTCTTTAGCACCTCAGTTAAAGCAGCAAGTGAACCCATTATATATTTCGATTTACTACTATAGTATGAAATGAACATGATCAAAAGGTAGGCAATAAGAAAGCCTATAGTACAACTTACTGAAATGTTTTATGGAAAATCTCATTCAGTGTTTCAAACTGAGGAAATGTATAAAGCTTGTAAACATTGCATTGTAATACATTTACCTCAGAATAACCACTCAGTGTCCATAAACTCATCAGTCAGCTAGAAAAATAACTATAAAGAGGAGCGTTTTGCTATATTTATGCGCTGTTGCATATTAATATTTTTACTTATTCTGTTGTACATGATTCAACTCCTCCTATAAAATTGCATTTTACTAATGAAGAAAAACAGACTGAATGTGTGAAAGACGTGACAACATTTATAGGATGCACTGCACTCAGTTGCCAAGTGATGCTTATGGTCCATGATATTAGTACAGATTCTGTGTAACGAACAATTCTTTGTGACTGTATATTTCAAGTTGTAAAAGACATTTAATTCACACTTTAAGTGAACCTTAGTCCTCCGGTCGACCTGATCATCTACAAGATGGATTAAAATGCTGATAAAGCCTAGAAAAGATAAGACATAAACACATGACAAAATGATTGAAATGTTAAAATAGGGGGGAAAAATAAAATGATAATAATAAAATAAACCACTTTTATTCTGTGGCACCTAAAAAAATAATTTGGCGCCTAAGTTTTTCTTTTATAGGAGCCAATGGCTCCTTACTCGATTTTTTTGTCTGGAGCCCTGAATAGGGTAAACGTACCCATTAAGCAAACTTCCATTTTTGAGATCAGATTATAAAAAAATAATAATAATTGATTATCCTACTTGATGTCTTAACCAATTGATATGTTTGTTCCTACATACCGCCTGTAATTTGAAGTCAATCAGATAATTGCACACGGAGATACGAGTCTCCATGTGTTCACTCTATCTGGCGGCTTTCACCAAAAGAGGAGCCCCTTAAATGTGCGTTTTTTAGATGTTTAAGCCTTTATTTTGGGTAAGTTTCATTACTTGTAAAATTGAGAGATTAATGTTCAGACTTTTGCATATTATAACCTGGAACTTGGATGTGGGAAATAATTAAATAATTAGATCCAAAAGATAGCTTTAGCAACACAGCGCAGATGCTACAGAACACAGTTAGCTGACTAGCTGTATAAGATTGTGTGCTACGCTAATATATTACTTCATAGGCTTTACTGGCTTGTACTTTTACATCCATAATATTATAAATTGACAGTTTATTGCTGGTCTGTGGTTTTATAGTGCTGTAATTTTTAAAGATTTTATTTTATTTTAAGTTGAGCTTAAAAGGTACACTACTATGAAAATCACACAGCTTCAGTGTGACATCAATAAGAAAAAGCATATTTCATAAATATTGTTAATAATAGTTGTCCATATTAAAATTAATAATAGTTGTCCATATTAAAATATGTATGAACTTAATCCATGACCTAGACTATTTATTTAGCAAAATCCTGTCATTTTAATAAATATTACATGAAATTGTTGCTGCTCCCATTAAGCTCTGCTCTCTTTAAGCTCTTCCACATTGAACGTCTCTGTAAATACTTCAGAAACAGACTTTAAATATTAACTGATGGTTGTCACTAAGTTGAGTTCTATGGATTCTGTCGACTCAAATCTGCAGACAGGCTCTGATCTTTGGTAACTAGCATCAACTTTTCCAGACTGTAAATCTGTGGAAAACCGGGGCATGCATTTAAAAAGAGGTTTCATAATGAAGCTAGTTTCTGTGTTCATCCCCATGTATTAAATGTTTTATTGGTTTGTTTTATTTGATTTTTGAATACATTTTATTTAGCTGAATGTAGACTAGTCTAGTCTAATGACACTTCATTCAAGATTTTTTATTTGTCACATACACAATTATACAGAGTATAACCAGCAGTGAAATGTAGGTGTAATAATGTATTCATTATTAATCATATATATATATCTGATCAACTTGAATGCCTTGCTGCTTGATTTTAGTGTTCTGTTTTTCTTTGTGATTGACTTTGTACCTTCAAAAAATATATATTTTTACAATTATTCTTAAATTTTCCTTAAAATAAACAATTTTTAATAAAACATTATGTGAGCTTAAATGGGAACAGGGGTGTGCTTAAAGGGTACAAAAATGTACCCATTAAGCACAGCCAGACTTTTTTAATTTAATGATGTATATCTTAATTTAAATGCTTTTGTCATTTGAAATAAAAATTCAAATGAGATTAATATTTTTTTTAACAACGTTTTTACGGAAACCAATATCTTGTGCACTAAAAATGTCTCAATGTAGATTTTGGTGAGCTTAATAGGTACGTTAACCTAACTAATTTCAGCTGTGTGATTGTTTATATACTAAATCTAATGTATAATATCATTGCACAGGACCCAATATAATGTTTTTTTTTACTATATTTACTATAGAAAATCTCAACTTCTTGACCGTTTATGTTGGCACAAAATGGAAACTATTATAGCACAGCACTTATCTGCTAAATGTGACTATAAGGCATTAGGATATTACAAATATTAACACCATAGTGAAAAGTGGTATACAAATAAAATACTTAAATCTACATCAAAAACATGATATGCTTATAATGAAGTATTAATCCCCAATTGTGTGCATGTTTCATATGCTGCTATTTAACTGTACTATAATATAACTTCATTAAATCATCAGCATGTTCTCTAGATAAAATGGCACTGGTCAAAAGAATAAAAAAACTCAAACCAAATTTTGAGAAAATGCCCTCAGATCCTGGAAGGCCGTTCACACAACAGCCCTCCAAGTCCCATTGTTTTGTCTTCACATTCCCAAAGAAATACTGGGAGCGCAAGGATGAGATCATCAATGGGCAGAAGATTATGCAGGTTACAGTTCATTTTGAAAGTAAATCTTACAGGTAGTCATACTGTACTCACTTTTTTGGGGCCTGTATGTGGGAATCTGGCTGAAGGATAAGATCTATCCGCAGAGGTTTAGACTGTTTACCTTTCGGGACTGTCGTCTCTATTAACAAGAACAGCAGTTATGGATTGCACAGGAAAAAACAGTTAACTTACTTAGTAAAGCCAGGAGTTTTTACACTTACGTGCTTGTGTATCTTTTTCATCCGTTTCACCAGTGTCCACAAAGAAGAGAGAATCATCTGTTTTTTCAGATAGCAATCCCCTATGGAAGAAGAAAGGGGACCAAAAACAAATTCAGCATTATTTTTAATTTTTTTTTGCTGTGGTTAAAACGACACACAACGAGCAATCGATGAAACATTAATAGTGTGCCCTTACCAACACAAAACAAGTGTAACGTTACTCTAGTCTAAACCACGTGGCGAAGATATTAATGCAAACTTACACGAAATACCAGCCACGTGACAGCAACGCTTCGTATTGGAAACAACCATATTTTGCCAAAATAAAGTTTTAATCGATTATTGGTGTAAAGTACACCACATATGTGCTAACATAAATAAATATTAGAATGCTAGTAAGTTCTATTCATTTTTTCTTAACAATAATCTCACCCAGTGGCTCTCTCCTGAAGCCGCACGTCGTCTAGAAACTCCTCCACATCCTGGATATCACTGAATTTGTTCCAGCTCTTTTTCTTATTTTTGTTCACGCGTTTTCGCCGTTTAATAACCGAACTGTTGTCGTCCAGACTCGATTTAAAAGACAAAAACCCCGGCTGAGACGCGGCCACGCTCTTATGTCTCTTGGCGGCCGCCATGATGGTACGAAGAAATGCGTCTCGCTGCAGCCTGAGGTGGACATCCAACCCCGCCCACATCCAAGCGTGACGTCACAAGCCACGCCTGTGTCCAAAACGTCACATACTTATTATTTTGAAACTGGAAAAAAGCATCGACAAGAAGATAAGTCTATTTGTTTGCAAACCGCTAAAAATAAGTTTGCTGTGTTGGTAAGTAAAAAGTAAAAAAAAACATCTTATGTCTTTATGAAGACTTAAAACGTTGACAACTTGAATGTGTGCGTCGTTTGTGTGCATGTGTAAACGTCTCGGTTACGTACGTATCCCTCGTTCCCTGATGGAGGGAACGGAGACGTTATGTCGTGACGACATTAGGGGATTTACTTGAGAGCCCCGACTGCCTCTGATAAGAGAAAACGCCAATGAAATTTGGCTAGTGGATTTTGCATACCTGAGCCACTCCCCGTGCATACGGGTATAAAAGGGCGACAGGTGCATCCACTCATCAGGTTTTCCGCTGAGGAGCCGAGAACGTGTCCCTGGCAACCAGCGATGGTTCAAGATTGTGGCATGGGGACATAACGTCTCCGTTCCCTCCATCAGGGAACGAGGGTTACGTACGTAACCGAGACGTTCCCTATCTGTCGGTCACTACGAGTTATGTCGTGACGACATTAGGGGTCTATGGAAAGCGCCACAACCTGAACCCCGTCACGACCTTGTGGCATGCAGATGTTGACAAGCTAGCGCGTGACAGACAAATGCGATGCGAAGGTCGCAACCTTCCCGTCGCCCCAGCGCAAATTCGCTAACCTTGGTGCCCGCAGGGACCACTGAGTACATTGCTGCTGGAGATAGCCAAGCCGCTGTTCCTTTCCCCAGAAATCGGAAGGGATTTCGACCTTCTATGAAAGATTGCTTCAAGTCTTTCCTGTTTGTTGTTACAGCCCGGCAGTAACGACGGGGAAGCGAGCCTTCCGGAGAAGGGCGCTACGGAGGCCACACCCTGCCCGAAGGGAGGTAACGTGTGGAGACACTGGTATGGACTGGCCCAAGCCTGGGGCAGTGCTACATACGCCTGGACCCTGGGGCAGATCCTACCTAGGAGAAGGGAGGAAGGCTGCCAGCAGGGCCTGACAGAGCTCTGTCAAAGGGAAGACACGGGTTTACCATGAGGGAAACCGTACCGTGGATGAAACACGTGTGGGATCACCCGAAGGGAATCAGGCCGCACGGGCACCTAGCCGAGTACAGGGGCTGACCGGAGACCCGGGCAAGCTAACACCGGTACTGGGCCTGGCGTCAGACTGCTCCGCCCAGCCTGACTGCCGGGGGTGCTGGAGGAACTCCGCCAGGGTTCGCCGTTCGGGGAACTAACTGGAGGAGAGAATAGGCGCTCGTATCCCCGGGTAAGGGGGAATGGCGCAGCAAGCGTGACACCGGCCAACTCTTCCCGCCACTTACCTGTTACCCAACACACGGGAAGAGACTGGCTCAACGCGGAGACTGTAAAATCTCGCGAAGGTGTTCGGTGTCGCCCAGCCCGCAGCTCTACAGATGTCTGCCAAAGAGGCGCCGTGCGCCAGCGCATAGGAGGAGGCAACACTCCGTGTGGAGTGAGCCCTCACCCCGAGGGGGCACGGCTCGCCTTGGGATTGGTACGCCAAGGCGATGGCATCCACTATCCAGTGGGCCAACCTCTGCTTGGAGACAGCCTTCCCTTTCTGCTGACCTCCGTGGCAGACAAAGAGCTGCTCAGAGCTTCTGAAGCTCCGGGTGCGGTCCACGTATATGCGCAGCGCTCTTACGGGACACAGCAACGCCAAGGCTGGGTCTGCCTCCTCCGAGGGCAGTGCTTGCAGGTTCACCACCTGATCGCGGAAAGGCGTGGTGGGAACCTTAGGCACGTATCCAGGCCGGGGTCTCAGGACAACGTGAGAGTAGGCCGGCCCAAACACAAGGCACTCTTCGCTTACCGAAAATGCTTGAAGGTCCCCGACCCTCTTGATGGAAGTGAGCGCGGTCAGGAGCGCTGTCTTGGCCGACAGGAATTTCAGCTCGACTGAGTCCAGCGGCTCAAAGGGACCTCTCTGAAGTCCAGCCAGGACAATAGAGAGATCCCGGGAGGGCATCAGGGGTGGCCTAGGAGGATTTAACCTTCTGGCACCCCTCAGGAACCTCACGATGAGATCGTGCTTCCCCAGGGACCGGCCGTCCACTGCATCGTGATGGGCCGCAATAGCAGCCACGTACACTTTCAAGGTGGAGGGCGACAGCCCGCGCTCCAACCTCTCTTGCAGGAAAGAAAGCACCACTCCAATCGTGCATCTTCGGGGGTCCTCCCGCCGAGAAGAACACCAGTCCGCGAACAGACTCCACTTCAGCCTGTGGCAGGCCACTCAAGTCTGCCGCGTCCCATCCAGGAGCCGCACATGGCGGTTCCACAGAGCCGGACGCGGGTGCCGTATGGTGCCGAACCCCTGAGAAAGAAGGTCCTTCCTCAGAGGGATGCGCCAGGGAGGGGCTGTCGCGAGGAGGGTGAGTTCCGGAAATCAGGTCCGGGTGGGCCAATATGGCGCAACCAACAAGACCTGCTCCTCGTCCTCCCTGACCTTGCACAGTGTCTGTGCGATCAGGCTCACTGGGGGAAACGCATACTTGCGCAGAGCCCGAGGCCAGCTGTGTGCCAGTGCGTCCGTGCCGGGGGGGGGCCTCGGCCAGGGGGAATACAGCTGGCAGTGGGAGGACTTGCGGGAAGCAAACAGGTCTACCTGAGCTTCCCCGAATCGACTCCAATCAGCCGGATCGTCTCGGGATGGAGTCGCCATTCTCCGGGGAAGTGAGCTGTCGTGAGAGCGCGTCGGCTGCACGATTGAGCTCCCCCGGAATGTGGACGGCGCGCAGCGATTTGAGCTGTGACTGACTCCAGAGGAGGAGATGGCGGGCGAGCTGTGACATGCGGCGTGATCGTAGACCTCCCTGCCGGTTGATGTACGAAACAGCCGCAGTGTTGTCCGTGCGGACCAACACGTGCTGGCCTAGGAGCAGTGGCCGGAACTGCTTTAAGGCCAGATGCACTGCCAACAGCTCTAGGCAGTTGAAGTGCCAAAGCAGCCGAGGCCCCATCCAGAGCCCCGAGGCTGCCTGCCCGTTGCATATAGCGCCCCAGCCCATGCTGGAGGCATCTGTTGTGACAACAACATGCCGGGACACTTGTCCTAAGGGCACCCCGGCCCGTAGGAAGGCAAGGTCCGACCAGGGGCTGAAAGAGCGGCGACACGATAGCGTGATGGTGACACGACGTGTCCCGCGGCGCCATGCCCATCTCGGGACCCGTGAGTGTAACCAGTGCTGAAGTGGTCTCATATGAAGCAACCCGAGCGGCGTGACTGCGGCTACGGATGCCATATGCCCCAGGAGCTGCTGAAACTGTTTCAGCGGAACCACTGTCCTGCCTCTGAAGGAACTCAGGCAGTTCAGCACTGATTGGGCACGCTCGTCCGAGAGACGTGCCATCATACTCACAGAGTCTAACTCCACACCGAGAAAAGAGATTCTCTGCACCGGGGAGAGCTTGCTCTTTTCCCAGTTGACCCGAAGCCCCAACTGGCTGAGGTGCCGGAGCACCAGGTCCCTGTGACCACCCAACTGTTCTCGCGATCGGGCCAGGATGAGCCAATCATCGAGATAGTTGAGGATCCTGACGCCCACTTCCCGTAACGGGGCAAGGGCGCCCTCCGCCACCTTCGTGAAGGCACGGGGAGACAGGGAGAGCCCGAAGGGGAGGACCCTGTACTGCCATGCCCACCCCTCGAACGCAAACCGTAGGAACGGCCTGTGTCGAGGGCGAATCGAGACATGAGAGTAAGCGTCCTTCAGGTCGATCGCTGCAAACCAATCCACGGAGTGAACTCATCTGCGTCAACATCTTGAACGGGAGCTTGTGTAGGGCCCGATTCAAGACTCGCAGGTCCAGGATTGGCCGAAGGCCACCGCCTTTCTTGGGCACGATGAAGTAGGGGCTGTAAAACCCCTGCCTCATCTCGGCTGGAGGGACCGGCTCGATTGCACCCTTTGCCAGAAGGACAGCAATCTCCTCGCGCAGGACAGGTGCATCTCGGACTGCCACCGAAGTCTCGAGGATGCCGCTGAACCTGGGCGGCCGCCTGGCGAACTGAATCGCATAGCCGAGTCGAACTGTGCGAATGAGCCAGCGAGACGGGCTGGGTAGCGCAAGCCACGCCCCCAGATACCGTGCAAGCGGCACCAAAGGCCCAATCGACGTGCCCGCAGTGGTGCAGCGAGGGGGAGTAAGGTTGGATGGAACAGAAGGCAGTGCGTTCTGACTCATCCCCACAAAACTCCCTAAGTCCCCGGGGGGACTGGCTAGAGGTGCGCGGGGAGGCATCGCGTCCCCAGACCGCACTCTCTTGGCCACTGGCAATATGGGTCTCGGGTGAGAGTGAGGAGGCATTGCGTCGCACACTGTCAGCCCGCAGACCTGGGAACCCGGAGGGAAGGGAAATTGCTCTTTCTTTGACAATGTGGGTACCACTGGCCCTTGAGCCAGTGGCGGAACAGAAAGAAAAGAAAACACAGGATTCTCCACCCGGCCCTCCTCCGGGGGAAGGAGGGACGCTAGCCTCGTCGTCTCCTGGGAAAGAGCAAATTCCTCCATCTCCGGGTTGTGCGCGTCAGGGCCGCTTTGTCGTCTTCCTGGAGGACTTGGCGGCCGGCTGAGGCGCAGGGGGCGCCGCACTCCTGCGAGAGGCTCGACGCACCGGCCTAGGTGACGACTCAGCACGGGGCGGAGCAGCTCTGGAGGACGCAGGAGGGCGCCCACGGCGACCAGCAGACTGGGGCCTGGCCCTTGGGCCAGCGGTGGCAGCTGGAGCATCCCGCCGTTTAGGGAGGATGTGCTGAATTGCCTCCGTCTGCTTTTGTACTGCCGAGAATTGCTGGGCAAAACCCTCGACAGTGTCGCCAAATAGCCCCGTCTGGGAGATGGAGGCGTCGAGAAAGCGTACTTTGTCGACGTCCTTCATCTCGGCCAGATTGAGCCAGAGATGGCGCTCTTGGACCACTAACGTGGACATCGCCTTCCCGAGGGACCGCGCCGTGACTTTCGTCGCCCGGAGAGCGAAGTCAGTCGCCGTGCGCAGCTCCTGCATCAACCCCGGGTCGGGACTACCCTCGTGCATTTGTTTTAGTGCCTTGGCCTGGTGAACTTGCAGGATGGCCATGGCATGCAGGGCAGAGGCGGCCTGGCCCGCAGCGCTGTAGGCCTTGGCGGCGAGTGCGGCCGTCAGCTTACAGGCTTTGGACGGGAGACGCGGACGATTCCTCCAGGTGGCGGCGTTTTGCGGGCACAGGTGCACCGCAACCGCTCTCTCCACCTGGGGAATATCCACGTACCCCCTGGCCGCCCCGCCATCGAGGGTAGTGAGGACGGAGGAGGGAGACGAGCGGTTTCTGGCCGAGAAAGGGGCCGTCCACGACTTCGTCAGCTCCTCATGCACCTCCGGGAAGAAAGGCACCGGGGCAAAGTGCGGCCGCTGGTCGCGTTTTGCGCCGATGAACCAATCATCCAGCCGCGAGGGCTCGGGACTGGGCGGTCTGTTGACCTCCAGCCCGATACTCACGGCTGCCCGGGCAAGCATGGCCGTCAGCTCTGGGTCCGGATCGGCAGTGGCGACAACACCCGAGGGGGGCAGCCCCGCCGATCGTTCATCCTCAGAGGACGAAAGCCCATCCCCCGATGCCGCGATCGACATCTGATCCTCGGGCGGCGCACCGAATGAAATGCTGGCGGCCCCGTGAGGCGAACCAGCGAAATCACTCGGGAACCGGACGGAACAAGCGCTGCGGGAGGAGTAAGAGGTCCGCGGGGGCGTGCCCGGCGGAGAAGCTCTTACCGTCACCCTCAGATCTCCCAGAGCGCCAGCCGGCGGTCCTCTGCTCGAGCCAGAGAGACCGGGACGGGTGGCGGCAGAGGGTGCCAATCCTTTCAGAAAGGAAAGGCGAGAACGCAGCGTTGCCATGTTCATACGCCCACAACAGGCGCATGACTCATCCACAAACGCATCTTCAGCGTGCTGGATGCCCAGACACTGAAGACAACGCTCGTGACCGTCATCCGAGGACAGGAAGCGACCGCAACCAAGAGAACACGGACGGAACGGCATCTTTAAAAAGACGCGAACCGCCCAGTGTTTTAGAAATTTGCTCTTTCAGGTGAAGTGCCCAGGGGAATCGCTGCTGCAGGGACACCGCTGTCTGCACCGTAACGCCACCCAGGAACAAACTTCGAGGCAGACGGCTTTGTGGAGATCTGATCTGCTTTGAAGATTTCTCATCCACTCGGCTCCGAAGCAAAAATCTGATGAGTGGATGCACCTGTCGCCCTTTTATACCCGTATGCACGGGGAGTGGCTCAGGTATGCAAAATCCACTAGCCAAATTTCATTGGCGTTTTCTCTTATCAGAGGCAGTCGGGGCTCTCAAGTAAATCCCCTAATGTCGTCACGACATAACTCGTAGTGACCGACAGATAGGGAACAACAGTTCAGCATGCTTATGTGTTTTGAACTGTACACAGGCACGTTATTACTTAGATATCACTAACATATATATATATATGTATGCATGTATGTGTGCATGCATGTTTGTTTGTGTGTGTGTGTGTGTTATCCAGCAAGACAGTGAGATGATGTGGTTCCTCAACCAAGATACTGTGCAAGGGTTCTGTGATCAGTGTCATTAAAAATATAATGTGTGTGGGGAGAGGTAAACACATATGTGAGAGGGATAGAGTATGGTATATGAGTAGGTAAGAGTGTTATGTAGCTATGTTATGTAGCTATTATTATAAAAAGGGGTTATTAAAAAAGTAGGTTATGAGTAGGTAAGAGTCTTATGTAGCTATTATTATAAAAAAGGGTTATTAAAAAAATTTAATTCATTTAATGTCATAAAATATATTATATATATACACTATATATTTATTAGTGCACTGCTTCTTACAACATATAACGAATGTTGAGTTAATGTGCAATTTGTTTATAACACTCATCTCACCGACTCACAGATATGTACTCACCACCCCACACACACACCCACACCCACACACACACACATGATATTTTTAATGATGTACACTGATCACAGAACCCTTGCACAGTAACTTGGTTGAGCAACCACATCATTTCACTATGAATTGCTGGATAACTCTGTTTGTGACAAATTATCTTTGTATTATTCTATATTAATGGAAAGATCACATAATTATTGTCAATCTTTATTTGTCATATTTTACAGCATTCTACGCATTTTTGGTCCAAACCTGATCCAGAGCAGTTCTGCTGGGATGAGGGGTACCTGCTGTTGTTTCAACAGTAAAGAAAGGTATGTAGGAACGGCGGGAGCATTTCTCTAGATACTGTAGTGATTGATTTTTGTGGTTTAAAATCATAAATATTCTTGTATGCAAAATTATGAGGTAAATACTATTTAGTATGACAAATATTTAGTGGACCAACACACACGTATTCTGTATTTTTAACAGGAGTGCCAAGAGGACATAAAGTGGAAGTTTGTAAGAGACATTGGCCCAGTGTTGTGCTGGATACAGAGTCACCGTCAGTTATTCTGTGGGGAGGTGAAAGGGCCTGATTTACTCCAGATGGACAGTAAAAATCAACAAAATGCCATCAAAGACTACCTGGGGTCGAATCGGATGAAGCAAGAGAAGTCTTTTTATTCTCAGGACCTGAAGTGGGACATTCACACTGACTCTATTGTGAAAAAGGTCAAGCAGAGGTTGTACTTTCTTCGCCAGCTGATGAAGTTCAACCTGCCACAAGAGCTGCTGAAACAGTTCTACTCCGCCATCATTGAATCCATCCTCTGCACTTCAATAACTGTCTGGTTCAGCTCAGCTACCAAATCTGACCTCAGAAGACTACAGAAGGTAGTCCGGACTGCTGAGCGAATCATTGGTACAACCCTCCCCACTCTCCAAGAACTGTACTTATCCAGAGTGAGCAAAAGGGCTGGTAAAATCAGTCTGGACCCCTCACATCCAGCACACTACCTCTTTGAACTGTTACCGTCTGGTCGACGCTACAGAGCTCTGAGCACCAGAACGACCAGACACAGGAACAGTTTCTTCCCTCAGGCCATATCTACCTCACAAACAGTTAAAAGTTCTCCCCACTGTGCAATAAAACATGTGCAATACCAAACTATCCATACTTATATTTATTATACATATGTTTTTGATATAATCTTATATTTTATATAATTTTAATATATCTTACATATATCCACATTCCCTTGCATAATTTGTATGTAGCACATCTGTACAATACAGTATTCTGATTGTTTGAGTATCCGGAGGAGCTGGACACATTCATATCAAATTGTGTTGCTGAACAAGGCTTGAAAGTCCATGCCATGTTTCTGTGAATAATCTAATAAGGCAAGGAATCTCTCTATGTAGCTCATGTATGTATGTGTACTGCATTTCAAGAACTGTTTATCTGATCATTCAGCTGTTCATTTATGATAGTTGGAACATATCTCTTATAGAACATATATTTTTTGCAAAATTTTTAATTAAATTATTTTTGTAAAATAATAAATATAAAAATACCAAAAGAAGCAAGGGATGTCTGTTTATTCCTCTTTAAATATGTGGAGGACCTGGACACTCTTCATATGAAGTTTTGTTGATGAATAAGGCCTGAATGTCAATGTCATGTTACTTATTATAATCTATCAAAGCAAGCATCTCTATTAAGTATATGTATGTGTATCGTACTGCATACGGAGAACTGTCAATCCTAGCATTCAAATGTTAACAATTGATAAGTGGAACAACACATCTTTAGAAAATTAAATGACAATTATAAATTATAACAATGTGTTGTGACTTGTACAATAACAAAATCTAATTGAACCATTTAAATTTGATCAATCTAAAAGGTGTCTTAGGTAGTTTAAAATAGTAATAAATTAGAATTGATCTCATTACATATATGAATAAGGTAAGGTGTAGAGGTTTTTATTACAATTAGTCTAATTTAATCAACCAATGCAAGTGTTTTACAGGCTGTTGTGATGAGAAATCAGCTCTGTACATTAGACATATTAAATATATTAGATTCAAGTTGTGCCATTTTAGCTTAGACATCCTTTAAAGAAATAAGAAAACGTGTATTAGGAAAACGAAAGGCAACATAATTTTATTTAGATCCCCGAAACGGATGTAAATTGCTTTGACATAACGTTACTTCGGGGTTTCCCGGGAATCACAAGAGGTGATGTATATGATAGGGCGTGGTTTCTGACATAACTTTTGACGTGGGCGTGACTGTATTGGTATGGGCGTGGCTTGTGACGTCACACTTGGATGTGGGCGTGGTTGGATGTCCACTGCAGGATGCAGCGAGCCCTAGTTGGGGTTAAGTCAAGTCTGTTTATTTGACTCATGAATATTATATTAGTTCCTACCTTGGAGGCTTCCCTTTTCTGGTGTAACTATCTGCCTGGGAAATTACTAATTAAACTATCCAAATTTTACCAGCAAGCGTTATTGGCTTGGAAAATTTGTTTCCATCACAATTTCTCTTCACATAAAATAATGCTTCTCTGGAACAATTGTCTCAGATTTTGTAATTGGTTTGAAAAAAATATTTACTTTGTTATGGATATGTTTGATAAAAGTGGAAACACGTTGTCTTATGAAGAATTTATGTTCTCAAATAATTTCCATTTAAAGAGTTTCAGAAAGTTGTTAAAGCTATTCCAAATGAGTTAATAATACACTTAATGAAAAGTCACCTAATGTTTGGAAGTCACGAAAGGAGACTTCCTGAGCTAAAAGTTGATATTAAAATATTTTCTATGGTGGCCAAGAGAGCTCAACGTGCTGCAAATAGACAAAACACCTGCAAATTAAGAAAACAACTTCCTCAATTTGACAACACACACGTTTCAAATGCTCACAACACAACCAAACAAAGAAATGCACTGCAAATACAATTGTATTTGGTTGTATTAACAAGTTTAGCAAATAAGCCAGGCTTAATTCAGTTAGTCTGACTTATTTTGAACCAAATCAACTGACAATAAATCAGACTAACTGAAATAAGCCTGCTTATTTGGTAAACCTGTTTTGTGAAACAGGCACCTGCTGTCAGACTGATGAAGATGTTTTCTTGATTTGCTGGTGCTTTTTCTATTTGCATGTGTTTTCTGAAGTTGCAGCGCGTTGAGCTCGCTCAGCCACCGTAATTAATTAATCTTAGATAAATTTTTCAATCCAATCATAAAAGCTCCCCTAGAGGAAAATGTTTTTGGAACGCACAGATTGCTGATATTCACTGGAAAAATGAATGGTTAAATCCATATAAATTCCGTATATTGAATAAAGTTAAAGAGGTACATTGTAAAATTCACCACAAAATCTACCCAAGAAAGCTTTCTCATCAAAATTCATGGACATTGAAAACAAATGCAGTTTTTGTAATGTACAAGAGGAAGATCTGGACCAGATATTTTACAGCTGTGACTTATCTTTGAAATTTTGGTCTGATAGTTTTTTTTCTATTTGCCCCAAGAGATAATAATTATAAATGATCCTTAAAAGATGTTATATGCTCTTACACACACAAAAGCAAAATGTATAAATATGTTGTGAACTTTTAGATTTTGTACGAAAAATATTACATCCATAAACAAAAATTAGCAAATTGTATACCCAATTATAAATTAATCTTAATAGAGATGGAATCGTTAAAAAATACCTTAATGTTAATTAATAACAAAAAGAATGGAATTTTGTTAAATTTCATGGAGGAATTGTTTGTAAGTAATATCTATCTATCTATCTATCTATCTATCTATCTATCTATCTATCTATCTATCTATCTATCTATCTATCATATCTTTCTTTCTTACAACACATAAACAGTACAATAAACTGAGTTGTTGTTCACACAAACTTCAGCACTGAGAATTGATATTCATGAGCCAGTAGTTTCTCAGCCCTTTAGATGGTAGTAATGAAGCTCAAGCAGCAAGACTTGAGTGAAGAAGAGCTCGAAAGCGGTGCTGATGTGACACGCATGGAAAAGAAAGTTGAAGAAACGCATGAAATAAAGTACTATGAGCGGACACATAACAGATTTTTAAGCAGATCTTCTATATTGAATAGATCAAATCTGAACGCCGGATCATTAGTTAGTAAGCAGATGCAGCAGGATGTACATTGACAGACACTTGTCACCAGGGCTGGACTGGGACAAAAAATCGGCCCTGGCATTTTGACCCAGACCGGCCCACTACATACGATCAAAATACTACCCATCTTTGCACGCTCTTGAATATGTATACCAGCTCCTATTCCATAAAAGCACTAAAGCCATATAATAATAGGTAGGAAAAAGTGAGAGTTGACGCATTAAAAACTTCTAAAAAGTGTAATTTATTAATATAATGAAACTATAATCCACACTGATGAATCCTAAAACTATAGGCCTACTGTATATAGTTATGACATCCTGTGTATGGCCTGTGTGTTTGAGGGAGAAAGGGAAGAGACATGATAAATTGTTGATCAGATGATCACTGTTTCCCATAGTATAGCATTAAATAAACTGTAAACTTACTTAGTCAAATCTGTAAACTCCTTGGATGAACCTTTAAAAGCATAAGAAGGCATCCTGTGTGTTTGTGTGTGTGTGTGTGTGCGTGTGTGCGCAGTGGTGTATAAAGTACCCGAAAGCCATACTCAAGTAAAAGTACAGGTATCTTACCAAAAAATTACTTTGGTAGAAGTTGAAGTCTTGGTTTAGAATATTACTTGAGTAAAAGTCTTAAAGTATATGATATTTATTGATATTTAAACGTACTTAAGTATTGAAAGTAAAAGTACAAGTAAATGCACAATGGAAAAGAAGCAAATAAATATATATATATATATAAATATTCATAAAGCTTTAGTAGCTGTCACGGTGCACACACGAGGGAGGAACCAGGAACACGCAGACGAGGATATAAACTCAAATAACAGACTTTAATCATGACATCAGGGCAGGACAAGGCAAGGTAGACATCAACAGGAACACCGGGGAGTAACGAGTAGACCAAACGAAATCTAACTGAACTGACAGGACTATAAATACACAGGTAAATCATAGATAACGAGACGAACACGGCTAGACAAGAATTAACTAATGATGACACTTAACAAGGACAGGAAACAAACCAAATATGGAAACAAGGGGCAGGAACACATGACACACACGATCAGAACCCTGACAGTAGCAAGATTGTGTTCAGTTTGAACTCTTTCTTCCATTTTGCATTTTTGGGTAAGAATAGGAAGCACTTCATCCAGCACTTGGTGTCTTTCATTCCAACATAAGAAAACATTTCTGGAATCTGCATCTGAAATAGCATTAAGATGTATGTATTTACACAGTTTAATGTATCTCAGAGGGGACATGGATGCATTTAATGGATGCATAAATAGGCCTAATGTTGTATTTTTAACATAAAACGTCGAATACTGGTATTTGAAATAATTTAAAACATGAAAAAAAAATGTGAAATTAAAACCGCTAGTAGGTGACAGCAAAAACTTTTGACAGAAAGTGACCATTAATGAGTGAGTCGTTGAGATTCAACCAATTCATTCAAATGACTGATTCATTCAGGAATAGAGCATTTGACTGTGTTAATGACTGAATCACTGAATCATTTATTCAACCGATTAATTCAAACGGCTGATTCATTCAGGAACAGAGCATTTGACTGTGTTAATGAGTGAATCACTGAATCATTTATTCAATCGATTAATTCAAACGACTGATTCATTCAGGAACAGAGCATTTGACTGTGTTAATGAGTGAATCACTGAATCATTTATTCAACCGATTCATTCAAACGACTGATTCATTCAGGAACAGAGCATTTGACTGTGTTAATGAGTGAATCACTGAATCATTTATTCAACCGATTCATTCAAACGACTGATTCATTCAGGAACAGAGCATTTGACTGTGTTAATGAGTGAATCACTGAATCATTTATTCAATCGATTAATTCAAACGACTGATTCATTCAGGAACAGAGCATTTGACTGTGTTAATGAGTGAATCACTGAATCATTTATTCAATCGATTCATTCAAAAAGCAGATTCATTCAGGAACAAAGCATTTGACTGTGTTAATGAGTGAATCACTGAATCATTTATTCCACCGATTCATTCAAAAAGCAGATTCATTCAGGAGCAGAGCATTTGACTGTGTTAATGAGTGAATCACTGAATCATTTATTCAACCGATTCGTTCAAAAAGCGGATTCATTCAATAAGTACACCGTCCATTGCTCAGAGACGCAAAACAGTGCTGTGATCTTTGTTTGGAACTATTTTCTTTGGCAAAATTGAGCAAAAACAAGCAATAAGTCTAAAATGTAAGTCATTGCTTACTGGACTTGTATGAAATGATTATTAAATGTGTTCATGCTGACATCTGCAGAAAAACGGTACACTTTTTTTGATATAGATATAGAAGTTCACTATATTATATACATATAAAAAGCATACAGAAGCATTTTTGCCGTCTACAATTTAGAATGCCAGGAATTCTGATTTTTAATACATTAATAAATCAAGTGCGTGCACTCTGTGTGTGATTTGATGATATAGCCTACTTGATAATGTCAGATCACACATCATTACAACAACACTTACCCTGTTATTGCAGAAGATATATTGTATATCACACACCCCAGACTCGACTTTGAGTGGAAAATGAATCATCCGTGATTGTGTGCGCACTTGTTTGCATGTATCAGAGTAAAAGTATACGTTTTAATTAGGAAATGTAGTGGAGTAAAAGTAAAAGTTGGCTGAAATATAAAAACTCAAGTAGGCTACAGATACTCCCCAAAAATACTTAAGTACTGTAACAAAGTATTATTACTTTGTTACAATACACCACTGTGTGTGTGCATGTTTATGTGGTTTATGAGGACACAAATATGTATAATGACATGGGTATGACAGAGGTATTACAATATGAAGGTGGTTTATGAGGACACTGCCTATGTCCCCGTAATTCAAATGGCTTAAAAAACATACTAAATGGTGTTTTTTTGAAAATCTAAAAATGCACAAAGTCTCCTGTGAGGGCTAAGTTTAGGTGTAGGGTTGGTGTAGGGCAATAGCACACACAGTTTGTTCAGTATAAAAACCATTACGCCTATGGAGAGTCCCCATAAACCACAAAAACCAACGTGTGTGTGTGTGAGAGAGAGTGAGAGAGAGAGAGAGAGAGAGAGAGAGAGCCCAAAAGGGGAGTTGTTTAAAGATGTGATTGGGTCAGCCCAATGTCAATTAAGAAAATAAGCAATGGGCTGCTGATTAAATGTCTCATGGGCCGGTCTGTCTTGGGGGAAAAATCCTAAACCGACTTTTTTTGACAAATACATTAAACAGCCGCAAAGACCACAGCGCCATCAACTATTTAGGCAGAAAAACTATAGGCTGCTAAGAGTTTTATGGGCCGCTAAGAGTTTTATGGGCCGATCAGACAAATATGGTATGAGAAGATGTATAGTCCCGGCCCAAAAAGTACGTCGGCCCAGCGGGAAAATGCCAGATGGCCAGTCCACCCCTGCTTGTCACAGAGATCTTTGTACATACTCCATTATACAGCTGATGAACTGGATTAATTACCTCTGAAAGACAATGAGTCTGGCGCTGCATGAGCTGCTAGTGTGCTGCCGAGGACTTGAAAATGAGAAAGCCACAGAGAGAAAGGTGTGTGAAACATCTTGTCCATTCTGATGCATACTCTGAAATCAGTGGCCTGATTGATATGAGCCTCCACCTTAGAAATGCTAAATTATTAGGTTGTTTAAAGAGTGTGGGCGATAATTCAATTCATGAATTTGAATTAAAGGTAGCAATTAAGATGCAAAATGTATTTCAAAGTTTCAAGGAGGTAGAATTAAAATGGACTAACAATAAAAGATTCATAATTATTTAGAATTTAATTATGAATGATCAATTTTAAAAGGTGCTTCCAGAAAAAAACAAAAACAGGATGATATTAATCCTTAATATTTGACGTATGTTAATGTATGCAGTTAAAAAAATAAATAAAACTTTTTATCGATTATAAACAGGAAGTTTATTTCGCAGAATGCTGTAACCTGCTCCATATTTTAATGTCAAATATTTTGTAGTTATTGGAAAACAATGTGGTGCTCAAAATTAAAATCACTTTTTGACTACAGAACATGTACTGTAAAAAATCACCCATTTTAACTTAAAAATGTACTGCCTATTATAATTAACTTGATTGGTTGTGTAAGCATTTCAACTTAAATTATAATGTATTGACTTTACATTATAATATACTTATTTCAATAAGGCAAAATAATGTAAAAACATAAGTTGCCATGAATTATTAATAATGTAATTTGTTACAGTGCTGATTGTTTTGGCAATATCATACAATGTATATCAAATCAATATATCGAATCAAAAATAAATTCTGCTTAATAGTGAATAATAGGCATACTTAGTCAAAATGAATCAAGTGGTCTAAATGTGAGTTCATTTTTTTTATTATTAGTAAATTATTAGATCTGGACCCATATAAATAAGCATCAAGTCATTGATCCAGATACCACTGAGCTATGAACTATTGTGGATAATAAAGACAAAACAAACCGTGTGTTTTTCCAGAAAGAGGTGGATCGCTTCAGGAGACTCATCGGTTCACCAGACACGGTGGAGGAACTTGATCGTACATCAGGATGCAAAGGCTCCAAGCAGCTCACCTGGGATGCTGTTTTCCGGTCTGTTTTTCAATCCAATCCATTGTTATTCTATGGTGCATGTTGACAGTGTGCTCATTCTACACTCACCTAAAGGATTATTAGGAACACCTGTTCATTTTTTCATTAATGCAATTATCTAATCAACCAATCACATGGCAGTTGCTTCAATGCATTTAGGGGTGTGGTCCTGGTCAAGACAATCTCCTGAACTCCAAACTGAATGTCAGAATGGGAAATAAAGGTGATTTAAGCAATTTTGAGCGTGGCATGGTTGTTGGTGCCAGACGGGCCGGTCTGAGTATTTCACAATCTGCTCAGTTACTGGGATTTTCACGCACAACCATTTCTAGGGTTTACAAAGAATGGTGTGAAAAGGGAAAAACATCCAGTATGCAGCAGTCCTGTGGGCGAAAATGCCTTGTTGATGCTAGAGGTCAGAGGAGAATGGGCCGACTGATTCAAGCTGATAGAAGAGCAACTTTGACTGAAATAACCACTCGTTACAACCGAGTTATGCAGCAAAGCATTTGTGAAGCCACAACACGCACAACCTTGAGGTGGATGGGCTACAACAGCAGAAGACCCCACCGGGTACCACTCATCTCCACTACAAATAGGAAAAAGAGGCTACAATTTGCACGAGCTCACCAAAATTGGACGGTTGAAGACTGGAAAAATGTTGCCTGGTCTGATGAGTCTCGATTTCTGTTGAGACATTCAGATGGTAGAGTCAGAATTTGGCGTAAACAGAATGAGAACATGGATCCATCATGCCTTGTTACCACTGTGCAGGCTGGTGGTGGTGGTGTAATGGTGTGGGGGATGTTTTCTTGGCACACTTTAGGCCCCTTAGTGCCAATTGGGCATCGTTTAAATGCCACGGCCTACCTGAGCATTGTTTCTGACCATGTCCATCCCTTTATGACCACCATGTACCCATCCTCTGATGGCTACTTCCAGCAGGATAATGCACCATGTTACAAAGCTCGAATCATTTCAAATTGGTTTCTTGAACATGACAATGAGTTCACTGTACTAAAATGGCCCCCACAGTCACCAGATCTCAACCCAATAGAGCATCTTTGGGATGTGGTGGAACGGGAGCTTCGTGCCCTGGATGTCTCCATCAACTGCAAGATGCTATCCTATCAATATGGGCCAACATTTCTAAAGAATGCTTTCAGCACCTTGTTGAATCAATGCCACGTAGAATTAAGGCAGTTCTGAAGGCGAAAGGGGGTCAAACACAGTATTAGTATGGTGTTCCTAATAATCCTTTAGGTGAGTGTATACTGATTCTTCTGTACAGGTTTTTACAGAAGTTTCTTCAAAAGGAGACAGAACTTCTACAGTCAGGAAAAGCCAACGTTTCCGCCACCACGCATGCAAACCGACAGAAAAAGATGCAGGAAATTAGCAGCCCGATGAAGTTTTTCATCAGATGCGCCAACCAACGTAATTATCTGAGCCACTAATACTAGAGTTGACAGTACAAGAGAATCAAAGATTTTCTCTGCATTCATAGTGGATATCTATGTGGATGTTTATTACTGTGCATTAGATAAATGTCCATGAAATCCATTAAAGAAAATCACACTTCTGTTCTGCAGGCAGTCCAAAGTTAAAGTGTACAGAGCTGATTTCTCATGTGGTGGAGGTCTTACAGAGTCTGCTCAGCTGTGTAGCGTACGGCGAGGACTACAGCAGTATTCTGCTAAAGAACATCCTGTCTGTCCGTAAATACTGGTGTGAGATGAGCCAGCAGCAGTGGCACAGTGAGTGCATGACCTACACATGTTGATTTGTGTGTATAATTCTTCCTTTTGCATTCTTTCTTTCTTATTTTTTCTCGTAGGAATTAAAATACCCTATATTCACCCTCATGTCCAAACCTGCATGCATTTGATTAATAATCTTGGATCTCATTAGTTGATATTTTGTCAACGATATTTTTGCCCATGTAGTGAAGGTCAGTGGGGCCAATATTTTACAAAGGGCAACATCCTTCAAAAATATTTTATTTTTTTGACACAAGATCACTTTGTTTACCCTGTCAGTGTTTATTGGAATCTTTTTCTTTCTCTTTCTGTTGTTTTGTTTGTTGCGCAGGTCTGTTGAATTTGTACTGTGGGTTGTTCAATAAGGGATCCAAGTCAGGGACCAATAGAGTCCAAGTGAGTTGCATCATCTACACGGCCGTTTGGGGCTGTTGTGTCCAAACAGAGGGATTATCTCACACGCTCTTTAACTTCTTCCTGAAGGCTCTGAAAAGGTATCATTTAATACATGTCACATATGTTTTTTTTAATCTTATGACGAATCGTATGTTTAACTTATGTTTAGGGCTGTCAATACACAACATTTTTGTGAATAACGCAAACCTTTTGTGTGATTAATCATGATTAATTGCATACTTGTAATGAAATTAAAAACACACCATTTATTCTGTTTAACACATTCATTTTGTTATCATTTGCTATATCCAGCAAAGTAAACCATCATATTGAAGGGTGATTCTCACAAAATGTATTTTCTGCAAGCTTTTGTCAAGGTAATATTAGGCGTCTTTCCAAAAAAGGACACTTGGAGACTACAAAAGACACCAAATAAGCAACTGATATAAGGAGTAGGGCTGTAAAAAAAAAAGATAATTTCGAATATTCGTTGAATTTAAAATAAAAAATCCACATTCGAATGCAGAAACGCTACTCATTCAAAATATTGAGGAAAAAGAGAACATCAATGCGGCGATGTTGTTGTTTACCTCAAAAATGGAACCATGCCGTTCACACAGAATGCATATTATCGCATTTTCTATTGGGACATCTATCACCATTGCACTCGAGTCTCACACAAGACTTCAACTTTTAAAGGGGTCATATGATGTGATTTTAAGTTTTCCTTTCTCTTTGGAGTGTTACAAGCTGATTGTGCATAGATAAGATCCCTGAAGTTGCAAACAAAGACTAAAGTCTCAAAACCAAAGAGATATTCTTTATCAAAGTTAAGACTCTGCCACGCCCCCCTAAAACCGCTCATTCAAACACGCCCCCACATGTCTACGTCACGATGTGGAGATATTTGCTTAATGCCGCCCAAACGTTCAGAAGGCGTTGTTTCAGTAACCGCAGTAGTGTTGATGCAGCCGTGTCAGGGAGAAGCTGTGTGTTTCTATGCGAAAGCAAAAGCACTTTATTTGACCTTCCGAAAGTAGATGCATTTAGGAATCATTAAGATTACTTACAACAGAACAGCACAACACAGATGTTATCACAACGCATTTTATGGACGACCGTTTCGTGAATCTAGGAGAGGAGGTAATTCTGACTGTGCTGTGGCAATCTGGCACTTCTGAATCAGTGACTGTATGTTTTGTTATTAGTTTAATATTTGCTATTGACTGCTCAAATGTGGAGTTTTGCGCATCGTGTGTGTGTGCTCGCGTGTGTGAGAGAGGGAGACATGGTCATACAACCGCGGCTTGTGTGCAAACAAATACAAGCTTCATCACTGTATCTGTCACGCGACTCTGTTCTAGCCATGGGAAGATTCCCCGATTCGCTCGGTGCATCGGATTTTAAACCGATTCATCGGTTTAAAAAGTGTGCATCGGATACAATTTGGCATTCGTATTGCGATGCATCGTTTCTAACATATTTGCATTGGTAAAAAACGATTTATATATAATTACTAGTGGTTGCGCTACACTTTTATTGTTTAGAAAGTGACCAAAAATCTGTGACCAATATTTTATATGTAGATAGTCCGACTCTCTAATGGTTAGAGAGTCGGACTCGTAACCCAAAGGTTGCGGGTTTGAGTCTCAGGTCCGGCAGGGATTGTAGGTGGGGGGAGTGTATGTACAGCACTCTCTCCACCCTCAATACCACGACTGAGGTGCCCTTGAGGTGCACCGAACCAACCACATTGACCTGACTGAATATACCAACTACAGTATCTAGTGGCCGAGTGGCTGAACCAAAAAAAGTCCGATGCAAGTTACACACTGCAGTCCTTCCCCTACACATTGCTGGACTACTGCAGTCTGGAAGAGTTTTACAGGTATATGCTACTATAATGTTCGTGTTTACACCCCTGAACTGGTCACTAGCGCAGATCTAATGGAAACGTGCTGGTCATATTTCATCTTGAATCAAAATTAATAATATATTGCATATATATTATAAGACGCCTATTTTAGGACCATTTATTTAATGTCAGTTAAACAATCACTTTATGACAGAAATATGACAAACTTTTACGTTCTTCTTTAATTATACTGTATATTTTAAGAGATGATTTTAAGGAGGTGAAATCTATTGCCGCTCATTTGGATAAGGACTGGAAGCTGCTGCTGGCTAATTGCTTTCCCAAGCTCATGGTCAACGTCCTGCCTCACTTTGCCCTCGCTGGGCAAGACACCCATGTGGCCCAGCAGAGAGAGAAAGCTCACAGGGTGTATGATATACTGAAAAACAGCAACTGCCTGGGGAAACAGGTGAGGATGCAGATAACTGATTTTTAGTACAATGCTGATCTACACTTAGACTGGCTTATATCTTCTGTTGATGCAGTTAAAAATTTGTTTAACAGCTCAAGAATGATTTATATACTCAGATAAATGTGTTCTATAACTTCTTTTTGTCATTCAGCAAATTGACAGTTTGATTTGCACCAACCTGGCTGACATTGTGGTGGAGTTGTTAATGGCACTGCATGAGACAGCAGAAGGAGCGGCAGCGGGTAGAGGAGACCTACAGAAATTTACTGGGTATATTTTCAAGCCATAAACAGATCATTAAAGGGATTATATCATGAGGAATCTACTTCCATTTTCTATTTGGGATAAAAGAGATAAAATAATTGATGCACTATGAAAACATTCTGTAGCTTTAAAAAACTTTTTCCTCTCTGTAACTCATTTCTGTAACTCATTCTGACTCTCCACATTTACTTCAGTGCCACCTATAGGGGGACCAATACAAGTACTTACAAGTACAATTACAGGTACACTGCCGTTCAAAAGTTTGGGATCAGTAAGATTTTGTCTTCTGCTCATCAAGGCTGTATTTATTTGGTCAAAAATACAGAAAAAAACAGTGATATTGTGAAATATTATTGCAATTTCTAATATTGGTTTCCTATTTTAATATACTTTAAAATATAATTTATTTCGGTGACACAGCGCTGAATTTTCATCAGCCATTACAGTGTTTATTTTAACAGTGAGAGACAGAATAACAACAAAAATCCAGAAAAACACATTACAAAAAAGTTATAAATTGATTTGCATTTTAGTGAGTCAAATAAGTATTTGACCCCTTCGCAAAACATGACTTAGTACTTGGTGGCAAAACCCTTGTTGGCAATCACAGAGGTCAGACGTTTCTTGTAGTTGGCCACCAGGTTTGCACACATCTCAGGAGGGATTTTGTCCCACTCCTCTTTGCAGATCCTCTCCAAGTCTTTAAGGTTTCGAGGCTGACGTTTGGCAACTGGAACCTTCAGCTCCCTCCACAGATTTTCTATGGGATTAAGGTCTGGAGACTGGCTAGGCCACTCCAAGGCCTTAATGTGCTGCTTCTTGAGCTTCTTGTTGCCTTGGCCGTGTGTTTTGGGTCATTGTCATGCTGGAATACCCATCCACCACCCATTCTCAATGCCCTGGCCCTGACGGTACATGGCCCTGTCCATCGTCCCTTTGATGCGGTGCAGTCCCCTTAACAGAAAAACACACCCAAAGCATAATGTTTCCACCTCCATGTTTGATGGTGTTCTTGGGGTCATAGGCAGCATTCCTCCTCCTCCAAACACGGCGAGTTGAGTTGATGCCAAAGAGCTCGATTTTTCAACACTTTCACCCAGTTTCTCCTCTGAATCATTGGCAAACTTCAGACGGGCCTGTACATGTGCTTTCTTGAGCAGGGGGACCTTGCGGGCGCTGCAGGATTTCAGTCCTTCATGGCGTAGTGTGCTACCAATTGTTTTCTTAGTGACTTAGGTCCCAGCTGCCTTGAGATCATTGACAAGATCCTCCCGTATAGTTCTGGGCTGATTCCTCACCGTTCTCATGATCACTGAAACTCCACGAGGTGAGATTATACATGGAGCCCCAGACCGATGGAGATTGACAGTTATTTTGAGTTTCTTCCATTTGCAAATAATCAGAATCAGAATCAGAATGAGTTTTATTGGCCAAGTATGTTTACACATACAAGGAATGTGTTGTAGTGACAGAAGCTCCACAGTGCAACAGAAAGACAGCAACAGGACAGGACACAGATAATAAAAGAATAACAACAATTAACCAAAAGGCAATGTACAAAGCAGCAAAACGTACTCGGTTACTATCGTAACCTCGGTTCCCTGAGATACGGAACGAGTACTGCGTCTTGCTAAAGACGCTATGGGAAAAAGCCTTTTTTCTCCTTTACTGAAGCCTTATTCAATCACGCAGTGAAACTGCACGATCATTGGTTCGTGCAGTGTGTTAAAAACGAACCAATGTGTCGGCAGCGGAGCTGCATGAGCCTATGGCGACGGAGCCCGCCAGATCCCGCCAGATCCCGCCAGAATGGGCGGGGTTATCTGGCTATATAATCGGCCGTCTGGCCATAGGATCCTCAGGTTTACTTCGACTGAAGCGATGACTGAGTCGTGCAGCTACCTGGCACGGCAAAGTACGCAGTACTCGTTCCGTATCTCAGGGAACCGAGGTTACGATAGTAACCGAGTACGTTCCCTATCGATACTCCACTCGTACTGCGTCTTGCTAAAGACGCTATGGGAACACAATTCAATCACGCCGTGCTATGGTAGAGGAACGACTGTGTAAAATACCTCCATAAGCATTCCATGCTCAGAGGGAAGTATAATAGTATACTCGGGCTAAAGCGAGCTGAGCTCGTAGGGGTCACGCTCGGCCTGGGTCATTCCATGCATTCCTCGCATACTCAGCACTTTCAGGGCTGAGATATGCAAGGAACCCATCAGAGAGCTTGAGTGCCCGTGCAGTCAAGAGTTCTCCATTAGGGTTGTTCCCACAACATAAGTCATACTCATCTAAGCAGATAGGACCCTGGCCTGCAAGGCCGGTACATCCAGCTTATAAAACCTTGCAAATGTGGACGGCGAGGCCCAGCCGGCCGCCGCACAAATGTCTGTAATAGACACACTGCTAGACCAGGCCCGTGACGAGGCAATGCCTCTAGTCAAATGGGCTCGTACTCCAATGGGGCATTGAAGGCCCAAGGAAGAGTAAGCCAGCGTAACGGCATCTCCTATCCACTTAGAGAGTCTCTGCTTCGTGACCGGAAGCCCTTTGGCGAGGTTACCGAAGCTAACAAAGAGCTGTTCCGTGCGCCTGAAGGTGCGCTCAAAGTAGATCCGTAGGGCTCTAACATGGCATCACAAAATTAACTCCCGGTCCTCCTCGGAGGGAGGAAGCGCGGAGAGTTTGATGACCTGAGCTCTGAACGGAGTGGAAAGTACCTTAGGTACGTATCCATGCCTTGGTTTTAGGACGACCTTGGAGTCGTTTGGCCCAAATTCCAGGCAGGCGGGGCTCACAGAGAGCGCCTGCAGGTCTCCTACTCGCTTGACTGACGCTAGTGCTAGTAGCAGAGCAGTCTTCAGCGACAGTGACCAAAGGTTCGTGGACTGGAGCGGCTCAAAAAGGAGGGCCCCTCAGGGCCCTCAGCACAGTGGGTAAATCCCATGTAGGGACAGTAAGGGGCCGAGGCGGATTCAGCCTCTTGGCACCCCTTAGAAAACGGACGATAGCATTGTCCCTGCCCACTGATTGGCCCGCAATAGGGGCGTGGAAGGCCACTATTGCCGATACGAACACCCCGAGTGTGGAGGGAGAGCGTCCTTTATCCGGCAGTTCCTGCAGGAAGGACAGAATCACCGCCAACTCAGATGTAGGGGGGGTCCTCACCGCGGTTTAGACACCATTTGGAGAAAACCGCCCATTTAAGGGCATAGAGGCGTCTCGTAGACGGGGCTCTAGCCTCAGAAATGGTATTTAGCACTCGCTCTGGGAGGCTGGTAGGCTCCCGTTGAGCAGCCAGAGGTGAAGCGCCCACAGTTTGGGAAGAGGGTGCCACAAACCATTCACCTGAGAGAGGAGATCTCGTCTCAGGGGCACGGACCAGGGGGCTGCGGTTAGCAGCTGGGTCAGCTCTGACATCCAAGGCTGGTTCTCCCACAGGGGGGCCACCAACAAGACCTTGTGTCGTTGTTCCCTGATTCGCCTGATGACCTGAGGAATCAGAGCGATCGGAGGGTATGCATAAAGGAGGAGGTTGGGCCAGTCGTGGGCCAACGCGTCCTTGACCTTCGAATAATAGGCTGGGCAGTGAGAGTTGTCTTTGGAGGCGAAAAGGTCTACTTCGGCCTTGCCAAAGATTCTCCAGATCATTCGAACCATCTGCGGATGGAGCATCCACTCTTCTGAGGGGACGTTGCTCCGTGATAGCATATCCGCTCCTCGGTTCAATCTGCCCGGCAAATTTGCTGCTCTCAGCGAGCGCAAGTTGAGCTGAGCCCACTCCAGAAGTCGCTCTACCATAAGGAAGAGGCGCTTCGAGGAGAGACCTCCCTGGTGATTTACGTAGGACACCACTGACATGTTGTCTGAGCGGATCAGCAAATGTCGTCCCTTTAGCTCTGGCAGGAAAAACTGGCAGGCTCGACACACTGCTAGCATTTCTAAGCAGTTGATGTGGAGGTTCTGCTCCGCCTTCGACCAAAGGTCGGTTTGCCTTCGCACAGCGCCCCCGTCTGTTGTGACAACATTCCTGCTGCAGACCATCCCTATGGTCACACCCTTTCTGAACCATCGTGGGTTCTTCCAGGGGACCAGGGCTGTTACACAGGCCTGGCTCACCCTGATATGTAGGCGATCATGTCGCCATGCGTGGGGTGGAACCCGTGGTTTCAACCAGCGCTGAAGGGGCCGCATGCGAAGCAGGCCCAACTGTAGCACCGGCGATGCTGTGGCCATGAGGCCCAGCATCCTCTGAAACGCTTTGACGGGGCGAGCGGTGCCGCTCTGGAAGGAGGCTGCGAGCTTTTAAATGGCCAGAGCGCGTTCCGGCGCTAGCACAGCTCTCATCTGAGCTGAGTCCAAAACTGTTCCCAGAAACGACACCCGTCGGCTGGGAAACAGCGCGCTCTTGGCAAAATTGACCCTGAGCCCCAGGCATTCTAGGTGGCTGAGGAGGAGGGCTCTGTGTGAGAGTAGTTGTACCTCTGACTGGGCCAGAATGAGCCAGTCGTCGAGGTAATTGAGAATGCGGATTCCCATCTGCCTGAGAGGGGAAAGAGCCGCGTCCATGCACTTCGTAAAAGTGCGTGGGGCCAGGGACAGTCCAAAGGAAAGGACCGTGTACTGATAAGCCACTCCCTCAAAGGCGAATCTCAAGAATCGTCTGTGATGGGGGGGCTATCTGGACGTGAAAGTATGCGTCTTTCAGGTCCAGGGAACAGAACCAGTCCTCTGAGCGAATTTGCGAGAGGATCTGCTTCAGTGTGATCATCCTGAACGACCTCCTCACGAGGGCGCGATTCAGGCGTCTGAGATCGAGGATGGGCCGGAGGCCGCCATCCTTCTTGGGAACGAGGAAGTAATGGCTGTAAAAGCCTGATTCGCTCTGAGCTGGAGGAACCATTTCTATGGCTCCTTTTTTCAACAGCATCATCATTTCTGAACGTAGAACGTGAGCGTTCTAGCCGTCTACAGAAGAGGAGACCACGCCGCTGAAGCGCGGGGGTCTGCGAGCGAATTGGAGTGAGTAACCTCGTTCTATTATCCGTATAACCCATTCTGACACTCCGGGGATGGCCCTCCAGGCCTTGGCCCGCGTGGCAAGGGGCTGGATAAACTCGAGTGGCAGGCCGCCAAGCGGGGACCTGAAGCTCGTGATAAGAGGGAGAGGAATGTGCTCCCTTTTGAAAATGTTTGTGTTTTATTTCCTTGCTATAACAGCGATCAGTTGTGTGGGCGCTTTTTGAAAGGGCCCAGTGTTCACAACAGTATTTACCACAAACTCATTGCCATCGGCACCCGGAGCTAAACGGGGTGTTTGGAGGCATGACAGAGGCCATTTGGGCCGTGGGCACAGCCCAGAAGCGTCAGGAGTCTGAAGCTGTCAGTTATAATCATAGTGACAACTTGCTTTCGATCTGCCTAAAAGGATCAACCACTCTTAGAAGAGGGGTATTAATTACCATTGTGTAAACACACCAGCAGATCAAAAGTGCAGCGCGCATCCTCTCAGATCCGCTCGTAGCGGACGAGGGGAGGGGCCATCTTCACTGAAGAAGGCGAGCCGAGATCAAAGAGTGAAACGCGGGGCTGCCCTGGCGTAAATTCACTCAAGCTTGATCGCGCGAACCCTGGAGCTTGCAGTTTCTTCCCCGAGATAACTGGGAGAGTAGAAACACTAGAGCAGGGGAGGCGTGGTCACCTTCATTGAAGAAAGGGACCGTGAGCGCGGCAGGGACAGACTGAAGCTTTCATAATGAAAGTAGCGCTGGCAGATCAAAGAGCTGCAAGAGGCGCTAATACTTAGTGTAAACACACTGGCAGATCAAAGACTGTATGCAGAGTGAAAAACGCGGGGCTATGCCGGCGCGAAAAATCACTCAAGCCTTTTTTTTTTTTTTTTTTATCCGTCTCCTTCTCCGAGGTGACTGGGAGAAGAGAAACGCGAGAGTCGGGGCCGCCCAGTGCAGCATGTTACAATGTGCACAGAAGGATTGAGCCACTCAATGTAATGAGGCGCGCTAATCCACACGCGCTGGCAGATCAAAGTGCTGTATGCAGAGTGAAACACACGGGGCTATGCCGGCGCGAAAAATCACTCAAGCCTGAACGCCCAGCCATGCGATTTTACCGTCTTTTTCTCCGAGGTGACTGGGAGAAAATAAACGTGAGTGGGTGGCCGCCCAGCGCAGCATTTTACAATGCGCGCAGAAGGATTGAGCCACTCAATGTAATGAGGCGCGCTAATCCACACGCGCTGGCAGATCAAAGCGCTGTATGCAGAGTGAAACACACGGGGCTAAGCCGGCGCGAAAAATCACTCAAACCTGATTGCTCAGCCTCACTCGCTGTTCCTGTCTCCGAGGTGACTGGGAGAAGAGAAGGGGGGAGGCGGGGCCTGCTACATAGAGGACCGCGAGCAAATCAGAGCAAAGCCCGGCTTTCGGTGAAAGCAGGCTGCCTGTGTGAGCGCAGTCTCAGTGACGCACACACATAGCTTTCCACTCCGGTCCGCCAAAGAGAATAGAGCCGCCCAATGAAGGAGGAGCTCTGATTCTCACGTGTGAACACCGGCGGATCCGAGCGCTGCAGGAAGCTCCGTGGCTCTGATGTTTCATTCTCCGAGCTTTGCTGAGAGAGGGGAAACGGGAGAGCGGAGCTGCCTCCACAGAGACGGACAGCGAGCGGGAAGAGCGAGACTCATACTCGAACGAGCTGTCTCAGTAAGCGCGCAGTCAGTGCGTGGGCGAGACCCAGACAGGCGACACGCGCTCACTGCTCTTTTGCATCGTGCAGGATCTCCTGCACGAGCCACACTCGCTGTTGCGGCATTTGCAACAACGCCGATAAATATGCATTTTTATAGCACTCACCGGATGGCGGCAGCGAACAGACCGGGGCTTCTGCGGGGCTGGAGCGCGGTGAAAGCGGCGTCTCAGCTGGCAGGAGGTCTCTGGCTCAGCTGCGAGGCGTGTCAACGGCGAGGCGGCTTCTTGGGATCAGCGAAGGCGAGATGTCGTCGCTGAAGGAGAAGAAATCTGAGGATCCTATGGCCAGACGGCCGATTATATAGCCAGATAACCCCGCCCATTCTGGCGGGATCTGGCGGGCTCCGTCGCCATAGGCTCATGCAGCTCCGCTGCCGACACATTGGTTCGTTTTTAACACACTGCACGAACCAATGATCGTGCAGTTTCACTGCGTGATTGAATAAGGCTTCAGTAAAGGAGAAAAAAGGCTTTTTCCCATAGCGTCTTTAGCAAGACGCAGTACGAGTGGAGTATCGATAGGGAAACACAATATATATAATATAGACAACTATGTATGTACAGGTCAAGTATGTGCAAATTAGAAATGAGAAAATAAAGATAAATTTAGTGAGTGTGGTGAATGGATAGTGTATTAATCGCACCAACTGTTGTCACCTTCTCACCAAGCTGCTTGGAGATGGTCTTGTAGCACATTCCAGATTGAAAAATGGTTTTAACAGAAAATGGTTTTAAGTCATTTCTATCTTTCATAATTATTTCTATCTTAGTTATTTCTATTTTTTTTTGCTGTAGTGTAACAGCAGGAAATATCAGTTTACATTTTCAAGCATTCATTTTGCCATTAATTGTATTAATCCAGTGAGATTTTTGTTTGCACAAGGAGTCTGACAACAGCCAGTGCTCCACACAGAGATCTGATCTGATCATAATCCAGTCTGTCTGGAATGACAGTTTGGAGTTTGGAATCTGATTGATGGATTGCTTCTGTGGACAGGTTGTCTTTTATACAGGTAATAAACTGAGATTAGGAGCAATCCCTTTAAGAGAGTACTCATAATCTCAGCTCCTTACCTGTATAAAAGACACCTGGGAGCTAGAAATCTTGCTGATTGATAGGGGATCAAATACTTATTTAACTCAAATCAATTTATATCTTTTTTGAAATGCATTTTTATGGATTTTTGTTGTTGTTATTCTGTCTCTCACTGTTAAAATAAAACCACCATTAAAATTATAGACTGATCATTTCTTTGTCAGTGGGCAAACATACAAAATCAGCAGGGGATCAAATATTTTTTTCCCCCACTGTAGCCTTAGAAGCTGACATGGCGTTGAAAAAAAGTGTTAATTTTCATTTCACTTAAAACGAAAACTGCCTCTTGTCAAATGATCTTGTTATTTCAGTTTTTGTACCATCGAGCATAGGAAACTCTATATGATTCAAGAGAAATTTAAACGTGTCATTAGCGAAAGTAATTTGTTTGGGCTTCCAAAACAGGCCACAACTAGAAATCAGTGGGTAAGTTGTATTTACAACACTGTTCCAGAACAGTTCAACCCAAACAAACATTAAACATGCTTTATTTTTATAATAAGCAGGCAGGTTTATTGAAGCATCTTGGTAATGTTGCCTCAGTTCTTCTGGATTTAGATTTCTCAATTTGTTCTGTTTCTTCATATCATTGCAGACAGACAGATCAGAGGATCAGATCAGATCTCTGTGTGGAGCACTGGCTGTCGTCAGACTCTTTGTTAAGTGTGCACTGATATTTCCTACTGACACACTACAGCAAAAGATAGAAATAACTGACTTAAAACTATTTCTTAGCTGGTGAAAATACTAGTGTTCTAATAATTTTGGCCACCACTGTGTGTGCAATGAATTGATAAAAATATCTTCTAGTATTAGTGTCAGGATGTTTTTTGTGTGGTTCATGATATTAAAAATCATGGAGAAACAGAGAGGTGAGGTCTTATTTTCTGCTGTAGGTCACGTCAGCAGGATGAGGTGTCCACTCGGAGTCTCTCCCTGTGTTGTGACTTGTTGTGGCTGGTCTGTCAGACAGCTGTTCAGTACTGTGATGATGCTCTAGAGAGCCACCTGCAGGTTATTGTTGGTACTCTCACAGCACAGGTCACTGAACAGTCTGGTGAGAGAGAAGAGTGAATGAACATGTTAAACTTTAGGTCACAATCTGTTATATTATAATGTACTATATCAGCTGCTAAGTTTAGCTAATCATGAAAAGTGTTGATTATTGCAATAGATTTAGATATACACCTGCAGCATTCAAGGTTGCTGTGCTGCAGCTGAGCACAGTCATGTCTACTGAAAACACAATGTAAATAAGAAATCCGTTGAGCAGTGTAAACTGTTTCATTGGCAAAAATGCAGAAATCTAATCCCTGATAGACTCACACTGCTCCAGCAATTATAAAGAGAATGATCTTTGATCAATTTCTGAATATAAAATAATAACATTATAGAGAACAGATGGGTTTGACAGCACTAGTTTAAACTCAGCTAGCAGGAACAGCGTTTAAGTTGATTGTTTAGTTAGACCACACCTCTATAATTACATAAAATGATGATTCACGCTAAGGGGTGTATTCTCCCGATTTCAAACCCTGGTGTTTCAGAAGGTTAGAATAGAATAATTTATATTTTAAACTGGGGAGCTCTGAAAATTGCAGGTTGTTTTTTTTGCAGAGTAACCTCTCATATGATTAACTATCAGGAACATTTTGGTTAGTGGGCAGTGGGAACCTTATAGCCTAAAAGGTTGAGAACTACTGCTCCAGTGTGTTTTCCCATTGCTATTTTGCCTTAAAGTTATGAGATAAGTTGCGTTACAGTTTAAATTTTCATGATATTTTTCAGCCTTGTTGATGTCTCTATATTATTATAATTATATATTTGCTCTGGAATTACTTCTTTAAAAAAAAAAAAAAAATTACCATTGTAATAAAAATAATTAAATGTTAAAAAAATTAGTATGTAATGATTAGTAATCAAGACTTGATGAAAAACAAAATATGTTTTACATGATAACAATCAGTGATGTGTTATTCAAAAAAGCCATAGAAAAATTATTTGTATATGGATATAGTACATGTAAAAATCTAATTTAAAATATTTTTTTTAAATGGTCAATCTAAAAAATACTGATTTTATTTCTAAACTGTAATTTTATTATTATTATTATTTATTTATTTTTTATGTTAAGGTTTTAAGTCACTAGTTTGCAGTACTGATTTAAAGTCAATTGCGCAATAACAATGTTGGTTAATTTAATATCACTAACAGAATAATAATAAATATATTGTAAATATATTTCCTTGCCCTATGTACATGTGTGATTGAATTTATTATTCAGCAGGGAATTATAACACATTGTATGCTTTTAGGTCCTATTAAGGTTCCTGGTAATTGAAAACCCGGAGAACATCATGTTGAGAAATGCCATACCCCTATTGGAGCCTTTTCCTGACCGAGCACACTTTAAAGATCTGAGAGCCGCCCAACACGCTCTCAAATACAGCTCAGGAGCCTTCACTCTCAGACAGGTCAATATTATATTCTTTTTCAGAAATGCTGTGCAGACCCACATTATTAACATTTACATTGTCATTTAGCAGATGCTTTTATCCAAAGTGACTTACAAATGAGGACAATGGAAGCAATCAAAATCAACAAAAGAGCAATATGCAAGTGCTATGACAAGTCTCAGTCAGCCTAACACAGTACATATAGCAAGGTTTTTTTTTTATTTTTTTTTATATATAATAAATAAAAAGAAAACCAATATAATAGAAAATCTTGGAATATATGACCCAAATAAGAATTTTCACCATATATTGCCATCTGAACAAGTAACAAGTCTGCCACGATTGTTCTGACCAATTGAGGAAAAAAGCATTACCATAAATCTCGATACCAATGGTGATTAAATCTAACGATCGATTAGCTCATATCACATTAAACTGTGCAAATTATTATTATTGTTATGCTCATTGTAATGTTAAAATTAGCATTGCGCGACAATGAGTATAGTGTGTATTAGCGTGTAGATTTCAATTTCTGTACAGTCTAATCTAATCGTCATGCAATTTGAAATTCATATTAAGAAATTCTTTTAACCCAAAAAAGCAAATCTTGTGTAATCCCAGGCTATTTGTAATCAGAAGCATATTTAAAACTGGAATATAATTTAATTTCATTCACATGTTTCATAAACACAATCCGTCATTAAAATGATAAATTTAATTATTCCAGCTGCTGTGAGAAAAGGCTATAAACGATTCTCCACCTGCAGGATCCTCACATGTGATAGCCTAGTAGCCGAGACAACTTCTTCATGTTTACAGACGTGACGTAATGACGCAGTGCCATGCTCGAATTTCCTGCGAAAACCTACCTATACCACTCAAATTAGAAAACATTATTATAAGCTTACCACTGTGAATCGGCCTAAAGTAAAGCGATAGTTTTGAATACTGGCTAGTTATGTACTTGCTCAAATATTGATTTCGGATCAATTTTAACCAAAAAAGTTAAAATGCAGACTGCAGCTTTAAGGATTGAATTTGAATTGAAGTAATTTGTAATTGTTTCATGATCATATTTTTCAGATCCAATTGACACTATAGGTGATATAAAATGTACCTGAACATTGACAATTCTGCTCTTCCCTCCCGTTTTTCTGTCTATTGCAGGAAATTGAGCATTTTCTGTCTGTAACATCTTGTGATTCTTTGCCCCTGGCCTGTTTGGAGGGGTTGAAAGATCTAAAAAGGCAACTTCACAGCCACAAACAGCAGATAGGACAACTGTTGAAAGAATGCCATCACATTAGTGAGCATTTTTAGAAATCGTTAAATGAGCAGTTCACATAGAAAATAGCAGCAGTGTCCTAATGCTTCGTGTCCATCTGATGTTTGTGCTTGTTTAGCTGATCCTGACAGCTGTATTTTGGTTAAGATGGTTCTTAACCTTCTTCAGCTTTGTAAAATCGCAGCTAACCATCCTGGTGGAGGAGACATCTTGAGTAAGTTTTTTTCATTATTGACATGCAATATAAGAAATGAAATGGCATGACGAGTGCAGTTTTTATGACGTGTTGCAAAAGGACATGTCCTCCTTTTTAATGTGAACCATAATTTACTGTTTACAGTATTAGCTGGAGACAGGTCGAGCTTTTTATTGGACACAAATTTCTATATGCCTGTGCAAGATACCAAAAGGATACCAACTTTCTGTGCCAATACCATTTTCGATAGCACAGCAAGAACTAATTTGTTGAAATTTCATTTAGTCATTAATTAAATAAGCTGTGTAGCCTATGTTTTTTTTTTTTTTTTTTCTTTACCAAAGTTTTTTTTATCATTTACTTTTTAGAGGCTGCTGGCTGGTGCCTAGGAGAACTTGGGCCAGTTGACTTATCATCCATTGCCTTGCACTATGGGAAAGACCAGCTGTATGCTAGAGCAGCCGATTTGTTCCCTGATGTTCCTTTTCAGTGGATCTTCATCATCCTGAACTGCATGGACAATGCACTCACACATCACAGGCACTTCCTTACAACTTATTTATCAGGTCATACACTTTCACACTGTCCTTAGATCAAGAAACTATTTCTAGACTTCGGTGTCTAATAGCAATAATTATGAATGTGCGAACACCAATTAGACCATCATTTTCTGTCTTTTCTCTTTTTATTTGAGTATTGTGGTGCGTCAGGCTGCTGGCACATGTTTAAAGGACATCTTGGCCACTCAGTGTGGGACTGAATTTGGGGAAATGTATAAAAGCAAAAGGATCCTTTGCTGGCATACCTAAACCCCTTTCGCTCTGCCAAAAAACGGGCAAGTCTTTCACACTGGCATATGTCTACATAAAATCTTTTTATGGACACTTTTGATTCCAGTTAAATATTTGTGGACTGCTAAACTATTAATAATCAAGCGAGTGAACAAATGTTTAAAGCTGCTGTCCGTAACTTTTGGCGCTCTAACGGTGTGCTGCGTGTGTCTTGCAGAAGAATATTATAGCCGGAGCTACTTCTCTGTTTATGTCTACGGCGAATCCCGCAGGTACCAGGCTACTCCGCAGCAGTACCTACCGAACCAGTCTAAAATAGTCTGAATATAAACACTTATTATAGGTGTACATAGTGATTCAGGCAAAAACACGGTTTGGAAAATGGATTCATGGTGTACTCGCTTATTATATAAATTTTGAACACAAAAAATTACGGACTGCAGCTTTATATAAATTAACTAATAGCTGACATCAAGAAGAATATTTGTAGAAAAAAAAAGTTATCCATAAAGCTGTCAATTCCTTATAGCAGTGCTTCTCAAAACTGTTCCTGGGACCGCCCACCACTGTACATTTTGTATGTCTTTCTTGTCGGACGCACCAAATTGTAGTCTCTACTAATGAGGTGGTGACCTGAATCAGGTGTGTTAGATAAGGGGGACATACAAAATGTGCAGGGGTCCCAGGACAGGTTTGGGAAGCACTGCCTTATAGGATTTATCTGCTCTTTTATACAAGAGACCATCATGAGTATGGAAGTGACCTCAGAGTCCAGACAGAGGCTGGACAATTCTGAACTGTGGTTAGTGCAACCTGGTGGACACAAGGACTGGTTAAAGAACCTGTGTATGGCCCTGTTAGACAGTGGAGGTGTCCGAAATGAGGCTCTGCTTCTCACCAGACCTTTCTCACCATTTTGATGATCCATTGTAATGGTTTTACACACGAGTACTTGTCTGACCCAAAGTCTCGATGCAAATGGAAGAGTCTGAGTGAAAAACTCTTTTGCTGCTGTAGGTTAAAACAGATTTTTGTCAGAGGATGCTGCCACTCTTTGTCCATGATATTCTTCTGGGAGATGTGGATGGTTCCTGGAGGCAGCTGTTATCCACACACATTCAGAGTTTCTTCAATCAGTGCCGCAGACCCTCCACACCCATGCTCTCTGATTCCGGTACAAAGCTGTTTGATAGGAGCTGTTGATTGTGACATAACAGCTTGGTCTGCTGCAATGCTACCTTAGTTTTCATTCCTTACAAGAGACTATTTTTTCCCCGTTTTAACAGGGAACAGTATTGATGTTGGCAACCAAAGCAAAATAGACAAAACCTCACTACGCAGCATGCTGGCAGTCATAGACTATCTCAGGCAACAGAGCCGCCCAGTGGCACCTGGAAGGTTGGGCAAGTTTTCATTTCTGTCCAATTCTGTGTATCCAAAGTAGTATATAATTCTGAATGTGATTTTTGAATATGCATGCACACTTACTGCCACTGCTGAAAGTATAGGTGTGTTACATTTATCGTAATCATGGTTTAGTGATTTAAATATCGAAACACTATTGACAATGAACAATGGAGCTTTTCTGTCTGTGAAATTTTGCAAATGTCACAGTATTGTTTTGCAAGTACTAAAACGTCTTATATTTGGTATGATCAAATTTAAGGCCATTAAAAAGTCTAATATAGTATATCAAAAGTATTAATTGTAATTTTAAAGGGTTAGTTCACCCAAAAATGAAAATTAGCCCATGTTTTACTCACCCTCAAAGCATCCTAGGTGCATATGACTTTCTTCTTTCTGAAGAATCTAATCGGGAGTTATATAAAAAAATTTCCTTGCTCTTCCAAGCATTAGAATGGGTGTTTTTGTTCAACAGTCCAAAAGTAGTCAAATAAAGTGTGCGCATCCATAATAAAATGTGCCTCACACGGCTCCGGGGGGTGAATAAAAGCCTCCTGTAGCGAATCAATGCAGTTTTGTAAGAAAAATCAATATTTAAAATGTTATAAATGCTTTTTTCTCACTTCTGCTAACTGTCATACGCGGAAGCCGTTCTGGCGGATGAATCTAAACGTCGGTCACGAATTACAAACAAGTATTTGTAAAGAAAAATGTTGGAGGATTGACGAGACTGGCTTTCCTTTGCTGAAGTAAGGAAACTTTGCTTGCTTTGCTCCCGTAAACAAACGTTGGTTTTCGAGCGACTCACACGCGTCCACATCTGCCGGAAAGGCAGTCTCATGTGAATGTGCATATGACAAAACTGTTTATATCGTTTTAAATATGGAACTCCGATTGGATTCGTCTGAAAGAAGAAATTCATATACACCTAGGATGCCTTGAGGGTGAGTAAAACATGGGCTAATTTTAATTTTTGGGTGAACTAACCCTTTAAGTGTCTACAGTCACTTCTGATAAATTTAACACGTTCTTGCTGATTAAAAGTATTATATGCATTAGTTTACTTGCTTACCGAGAAAACAACTGTCACTAAGAGTATGCTTGAAATGAAAAATGACAACCATAAAGTATTTGGATTTTGCAGTCAAATTATACAAACATGTGATATTAGGGTGTAGAAAAAATGCTACCTTTGAAGTTAGCCTTATCGTGACTTGAGACATTTCACCATGAAATATGAAAACAATCAAAACAATACATCATTTGAGATGTGGTGGAAAAGCTGATGACTTGGGGGAAAAAAAGGCATAACTGACACTAATGCGATGTATGTGCTGCATACACTGTTTGACATTTGTTTGTAAACAAAAGAAAATTTATTTGAGAAATTGAATGATGAATGTTGCTGATTGGAGCGACGACAGAACTTGTGTATCTTTTCAGTTTGCTTTGTTGATCATTTGTAATGACACCTGGTTAAATAATTAAAACACATTGTTACATTCTCACTAATTGTACACTGCAGTAATTTTGGATTAAACTTTGACATTTTGAATGAATATGGGACGGTGTGTGATTTTGGCTGGATCTAAATTCTGGAGGTGGCTGGAGCCGCTCAGATGTGTTCAGCCCATTTCACTGCTCTCCTGTACTCTGAGATCTACGTGGACAAGATCAGATCCAACATGGAGCAGAACTGAAGGTGCTGCCAGCGACTCTCTGCTTACTGTTAGGCTATATGTAATGTGTCATCTACTTAACGTGTACTGTAATCATGATCATAGTGTTCTATACTCTAGATTCATTGGTTGTTTTTAAGTGACAAGTTGCACGTGTTTGTCTCAGGTCACAGTCTCGAGTGTCGAGACGGATCACATTTGAGGAGAGCAGCCAGACACTGTCCATCAGCAGTGTGAATGAAAAGAGTTTAGAAGGCATCAGTCTCCAGGTGGGTGATGGGTATCAGAGCACGCAAGTAGAGTGGAGCGACAGCCATTTTTCTTTTTCTCTCAAAGCATATTGCAATCACTTCTCAAAATAATTTCTTGTTACATTTTTCTGCTCTTCACTGCAGTTTCACTCCGTGTTCTACTTGCACTCTGCACCGCTCAAACACTCTACAGTACTTCATTGTTCATAATGCAGTAAAATACTAGGGATATTAAGTAAGAATAAGTACATGGTTTAATTTTCCTGTCTCAGGATCTTCTGATTGAAGTGTACAGATGCATTGGAGAACCTGACAGCCTGTATGGATGTGGAGGAGGCAAGTTAATCAGTCCTCTGACTAGGTGAGATTTTCCAATCATAAATGATCTTGAAGTAAATCCAGGTATTTTAATAAATGTAAATATGTACTGTATACACAACAGGCCTCATTCACAAAACTTTCATAAATATATTAAATTAATTAAAATTGATTAAATTAAAAGTAATTTGTCTGAAGAATTGACCTCCCCAAAAACCTTCCTTGGGATTCACACATCTTCACACAAAAACATCTTTACAAGCAACTTACCCTAATTCATGCGTTTGCTTTTTTGCTTTTGTTTCATTAATGATTATGAGCTTAAGTCAACATGAAGTAGTGTTGACCCTATTTACTTTGTTATTACACATTCCTGGTCTTATTATGAACGATTTATCAGTGCAACAAAGTTAGTGCTTTTAATCTAAATATAATAACTTACAGAATAACTTACAGCCTAATAGCCAAACAGCTACAGACATGTTGCTAGGCCACTGCTGCTTAAAATGCAGACATGTTGAAATCTCCTCAGAAGTGGATGCAGATGGTGTTTCTGAGTGAGTACTATAACAATCTGATTCCAATTACTTAGTCCAAACTTGAGCTCAGTAGACCACATTTAATCAGGTACAGTTAGTGAGCTCACCTTTCTTGTTAAAAAAGGCATTATTGGCCTTTTATTGAACACAAAAGAATATGATTTTAAGAATGCTGGTAACCAAACAGTTGCTGGAAGCCATTGACTTCTATAGTATTTTTTTGGTAGTAAATGGTTACCAGCAACTGTTTGATTACCAAAATTCTTCTTTTGTGTTCAACAGAAGAAAGAAACTAATGCAGGTTTGGAACAATTTTTGGGTGAACTATTATTTAATATTAAAATCTGGTAGTTGTATCTGTTAACATTATTTAATGGACCTGAGCTAACGTGCTAAGAATTAACTTGGCATTTGTGTTAACTACGTTAGCAAAAATGAATGAAAACTTTATGTATTTAGATTAATGAAACAGATGTGTTGCTCACTGTTTAATGTTAGTTAATGCATTAATTAATTTGAACTAACAGGTCCTTATTTTACTTTCTTACTAATTAACATCTAAATGTAGAAGTGCTGATTTTTTTTTTTTCTCCAGAATTCGAATATATGAACATGAGGCAATGTGGGACAAGGCTTTGGTTTCATACGACCTTCACTCCAACCTCCCAGAGGTCACACGGCAGACCGGCATAGAAGAGGTATCTTTTCTGCAAAATTATGAGAATAGTTGCAATTTAAATTTGTGATCTCTGACTAACAGTGGTTAGTTTGTGTCTCTCTCAGGGTCTGCAGAACTTTGGTTTGTGTAGCATTCTAAACACGTATCTTCATGGGCTGGAGAAAGAAGGGGTGGAATGGGGTCTTGAACTTCGAGAGCTACGCTTTCAGGCCGCGTGGAGAAACACACAGTGGGACTGTGACCTGCCTGAGAGGTGCGGGTTTGTATTTACACTCTTTAACCATTATTATGCATTAGTAGAAGTTTGCATTAGGGTTATGGTAGAAGTTTGCATTAGGGTTATGGTATTCTCTGTAACCTGCAGAGAATTAGTGAACTCCAGAGTGTCGAGGAGCTTTTCTCCAGGTCAGATTCCACATTTTAATTTTAGATTCATAGAAGCAAACGCTTTATTTCCTAATTACCAAATAAATTAAAAATTAAAGCTGTAGTCCATAACGTTTTTGGGCTAAAAATGATCCGAAATCAATATTTGAGCAAGTACATAACCAGCCAGTGTTCAAAACTATCGCCTTACTTTAGCCCAATTCACAACGGTTAACTTATAATAATGTTTTCTAGTTTGAGTGGTACGGGTAGGTTTTCGCGGGAAATTCGAGCATGCTGCTGCGTCATTACGTTACGTCTGTAAACATAAAGAAGTTGTCCCGGCTAGTAGGCTATCGCATGTGAGGATCCTGCAGGTGCCGGATCATTTAGCATTTTCTCACAGCAGCTAGAAAAATTACATTTATCATTTTGATGGGGGATTGTAATCCAGAAAGGATTATGTGTTTATGAAACACATGTGAATGAAATTGAATTATATTCCAGTTTTAAATGTGCATCTGATTGCAGATAGCCTAGGATTACACAAGATTTGTATTTTAAAGAAAACCAGTTCGAATGAAGAATAATTAGCTTTTTGGGTTAAAATAATTTCTTAATATGAAATTCAAATGGTATGACAATTAGATTAAACTGTACAGAAATTGAAATCTACATGCTAATACACACTATACTCATAGTCACGCAATACTGATGTTGTTAACATTAATAATTTGAGAATGAAGTATAACAATGTGATGTGATATGAGCTGGTTAGATTTAATCACCATTGGTAGCAATTTATTGTAATGCTGTTTTCCTCAGTTGGTCAGAACAAACGTGGCAGACTTGTTACTTACTTGTTCGGATGGTGATATATGGTGAAAATTCTTATTTGGGTCATATATTCCAAGACATAGGCTAGAATCTGTGATTGTGAAGTACAATAAATATCCACACCGGTGCGGAGACTGACAGCCGCACATACTCCTCAAAACATTAGATTCATCCACGCTGGAGCCGTGCACAACCCACGCAAGGAAGATAATTCCGCAAGCAGCTGCAATTCCAGGTTTTCAAACAGAGATGGCGACAAAGAGGCAAAACTTACGGACTGCAGCTTTAAGAAATGTTCGAACTTAAAAGTGTTGTAAATATTTCTGTATCTGTATCAAGTCAAGGTCAATTCTTTGCTGGTTAGAATTGCCCCTGCTTGTACATATTGTAACTACACCATCCATTCAAAAGAGTGAATCATTCACGAATGGGGCATAACTCAGAAAAAAGAGAGAGCGTGCTTGGAATGAACTATGCATTTCTTCACATGTTACCCACCTCTGCACATGTGATAACTCGTCCAAAAATGAAAGTTCCTTACCCTCAAGTTGTTCCAAACCTGTATTAATTTCTTTCAGCTGCTGAATCCAAAAGATGTTTTTGAGGAATTTTGGTAACCAAACAGCTGATTGTAACCATTGACTTAGTATGGAACGTATGACAATATGGAGAAAAATACTGTGGAAGTCAGTGGCTGCCATAAACTGTTTGATTACACGTCCTGTTTTGTGTTCAGCAGAAAAAACTCTTACAGGTTTGGAACAAGTGGAGGGTGAGTAAATGATGACAATTTTAATTTTTGGGTCCATTTAAAGTGGAGTGAAGTGTAAAATTGTGAAGTCACAAATGGGGCGATTTCAAATCCTACATTTCATAAGGCTGGAAAACTAAAAACCCATATTTTAAGCTGTGGAGTTACATTTAAACTTGCAGTATGTTTTTACTGTAGAAACCTCTTATAGGTGTAAATATCAAGGACATTCTGATTTTCCATTTCATGACTGCTTTAAGACCTAAGAAACTCATTTAGCTTGAAAGAGGTTTTTGTGGTATATGTCATGAAATAAAACCCTCTTTTTTGGTATTTCGTTATATAATGCAAAGACATTTATTTTCCGCATACGTTCTTCTAGCTGGCAGAGCGAACAGACACAGCATGGTAGGTGGTGGTGGTGGTGGTGGTGGCGGCAGCAGCTCATGGGCCTGGCAGCTGGAGGAGGCGCAGGTTTTCTGGGTGAAGAAGGAGCATGGGCTGGCTCTGGGGCTAATCAAACAGATGATCCATAAACTAGAGGACCTGGTGAGTTGAAGTGTGGTTAAGGTGGCATCCATAGTCCATTTCACCGGTGTAGATAATGCCAGATATATCTGCTGAATAACTCTTCGTGTGAGCAGGTGTGTGTGAACCCTGCTGTGGTGCCGGTGTATTCGGAGTGTTTGAGACTGTGTGGAAGCTGGCTGGCTGAATCCTGTCTGGAGAGCCCTGCTGTCATACTGGAGAAATATCTGGAGAGGGTAAAGCGCTCACATATTCTGCAAGGCATTATACAAGGAAATAAAAGGATTTCAGTGACATATACATAGACTTTATTTCTGAAATTTCCTTTCTAATGTCATTGCATTTATCATGTTCTATGGGAGGAAAACGCTTAACGAGAAACTTTGTGCATTGCGTTCATATTCTGCTGTTCTGTAGCCACATATTTGCAGGTCTTGTCTTTTTCTCCTACAGATGACTTGCAGGACCCTGTTTGTTATTGTACTAAATTAGTTTTAATCATTTAACCACCACAGCGTCTTGTCTCCATTGGTAACGCACACGATTTGTGTCGAATGCAAGTGACGTCGCTGGTAGCGGAAAGTGCAAGCGGCGATTGCATGTGACATAGTAATTTAGTTTCTTTTTTCTTGTATTCACCACCTGGCTACTGTTATAAAATGTTGAGAGATTCAAACCCAAAAATAATCAATAAATAGAACAAAATAAAAAAGACTGCATGTGACATCACTCGCGCAAGTGTCTGAGAGTGCAAGTCTGAGAGTGCAAGATCTAGATTCAACCACACTCCCTGGATCTTGTGTTCTGCAGTGAGGACCATCTCAGTCTGCAGCCAGACCCTATTGAGCTGGGGACTACTTTCAGGCGCTGCGTAATATCATTGCGCCTGCTGCACCCAAGGTACGGCAGCAAAGTTCCTTGATTATTACGCCGGATTGAGAGTATAGTTCCTAGCCATATTGGCCTAGAAAATCACAACTTTTCATTTTCCGTCGGTCTTAGTACACGATGTAACTGCAGAAGAGTCACGTTGGTCATTTTTGAGCGAGATGCTAATGGTCTAATCCGAGTCAATGATCTATTTTAAGCTAAGCTAAAAGTGCTACCGCCAGACATGGAGATCGGCTGAATGGATTTGAAAACGGTAAAACTCAACTCTCTAGCTCTTGGGCAGTTGGAAAATGAGCCTATTTCCAAAAAAGTGGAGTGTTCCTTTAAGGTTGCCCAAATGAAGTTCTTAGCAATGCATATTACTAATCAAAAATTAAGTTTTGATGTATTTATGGTAGGACATTAACAAAATATATTCATGGAACATGATCTTTACTTAATATGCTAATGATTTTTGGCTTTAAAGAAAAATTGATAATTTTGACCCATACAATGTATTGATGGCTATTGCTATAAATATACCTGTGCTATGACTGGTTTTGTGGTATCAGGGTTACATATAACTTTTATATATGATGATATGATGAAGGTAATGTTGCTGTTTCTTACTATTTTGCTACTTAAGCTTGTAAAGCCTGACATATGAAATAATATTCAGAAAATTGTAATTTACTGAAACTTCAGATAAAAAAAAAAAAAGGCATATGTGCTTATTTTGAGTATCATATTTGATTTATCAGCCTTTTGTGACTCATATAAGAGAATATGGAGCTTATACTCAAGGAGAAATAAAAACACAAACCGAACAAAATATGCAAATCGCCTTTCCTAATAAAGTTGTAGTTAGCCAGTTTAGCAGCTAAAGTAAACAGTACTGCTGGTCACTCCACAGAAGAGAGGGCGGGGCTAGCAGAGTCATTTAAAGCAACATGGCCTAAAAAACAGCTTGATGAAAACAGCTGATTTTGACAGGTTTAAAAGGGTGTTTTTTACACTACCATTGAGAAATTTTAACCAAAGTATGTTATGAACTTTTCATTAAGACCCTAAAGAATCATATCAACTTGTGGAAAATGGGCATCCGATGACCCCTTTAAGAGAAATTGCATAATCACATATTTTAGATGGGCTGAGACTGAAGCCCCTTTTGTGTGTCATACAACTTTCAATTCTGTGTTATAATTTGTGGGATTATATTAGCGTGGTGTAAAGAAAATCCCGTCATATAAGTTCCTGCCCCTGATGTATCAGTTAGCGGCTCGAATGGGCACCAAAGTGTCCAGCTCCATGAACTCACAGGACGTGGGATTCCATCATGTTCTAAACGAGGTAACGTTCATCTCCTCCTCTACATTTATTCTGAATTTTAACCTCAATAGTGCAATCTAAAATATACACTCACAACTGAAATGTGTCCTGTCTTCAGCTGATCTGTCAGTCATCTCTTGACCACCCCCACCACACGCTCTTCATCATCTTGGCACTGGTCAACGCCAACAAGGATGAGAGTTTCTCTCGCAGTCATTCATCCAAGAGCACTGCACGCCAACCTTCACCTCTGGACCTGGTATGAGAACTCAGAAATCTAGCTGTGAAATAAATAGAAATTAAAGTATTAGTTCTACCAAAAATACAATAACATAGCATTAGTTTTAAAATCCAAGAACTTGATTACTGATATTTATATTTGTAATAGTCTTGTCATTTACCACTAAACATTTGTTATAAGTCATTTCTGCATTGCTCTTGGAGGTTTTCATGTCTAGTGATGATGTTTATGTGCTATGTAGAAATCCAGACATTTTTCAGTAGCAAGGAGTCCTTATAACCTTTTTTTAACTAAACGATTAACCTTGATTAAATGTGTTGATATGTAGGAGCGGGCTAATGTCGCTCGTAAGATTATTGATATGTTCGTAAAAAGAGCCTCAAGATGGTTAAAGACATTGAGATGCTTTGCAATGCCTACATCACTTTGGCATACATGGTTTGAGGGACTCAAACACAACTATTGAAAAAGGTTGAAACATTCACTGATGCTCCAGAAGGAAACACGATGCATTAAGAGCCAGGGGGGTGAAAACTTTTTGAATTTGAAGATCAAGGTAAATTGTACTTAATTTGTCTTCCGGGAAACATGCAAGTATCTTCTGTTGCTTCCGAAGGTCAGTACTAAATGAAAAAAAAAAAAAAAAAAGCTATTTCAACAAAATAAGAAAAATTTGTACATCTTCATCCTTATCAAAAGGCTCTTAATGCATCGTGTGACTACTACTGACTACCGTTATGTACTGAATGATATACTGTCAAATGATCCTATTCCGTGCAGAAGCCATACCTATTCCACCTGAACAGCCCATCATGCAAATCAAAGACCTCGATGATGTCATCATTCCCACCATGGACATCAAGGTGACAAATGTCTCTTTCTTTTTTTTGTCAGAGAAGCCTGTGCACTTTGTGATGTGGTTACTTAAGCTTCTTGTATATGTTGGCATTTCTTTCAGGTGGATCCTTTAGGCAGATATGAAGACCTTGTGACTGTCAGGTCGTTCAAACCTCACTTTCACTTGGCTGGAGGCGTCAATCTACCCAAGATAATCGACTGTGTGGGTTCAGACGGCAAGAGCAGGAGACAGCTAGTCAAGGTCTGGTTATTAAAGAACACGCATCACCTTTTCAGAATTGAGCTTTTTCTAAATATTCCCAAATAAAAATTCTAACTATGTCCAATTAGAATTTCATACAAAAAGCTGATTTCATGTTTTGCTTTATGTAAAAAAAGAAAAACTAACAAAAAAAAACATTTCTTGTTAAATATTACTTGTTCATTTTTCAAGTGTGTTGGCAGTATGTCTGCTTACTAGGTCAAATGCCCAGTATACATTTTTTAGACCACAGCTATAATATATGTAAACATGACTTCATCAGCACTGCTCTGTGTGTTTGTACCAGGTGGTGCCGTTTTCCCAGCGCAGTGGTGTTTTGGAGTGGTGTTCTGGCATTGTGCCCATTGGAGAGTTCCTGGTCGACCCACAGAAGGGGGCGCACAAACGCTTCCGCCCACAGGACTGGCCCAACATGTCCTGTCGCAAGAAAATGATGGTAGTGAATTTTATTGGCTTATTTCATTTTCCTGTTTTGGTAGAGTAGAAGAATACTAGTTTGTAATTGATGAACTTTGCAACACTTTTGTTGAACTGAATTTATTAAAATATTCAACTAAATTAATTAGCTGATTAATTACATTATTGTCTTCTGTCGAGCTGCTTTACAGCTTGTTTCTTAATTGATTAATTTTGCAACATTAACACTGTTATCTGCTTATTAATATGAAGATGATTTCAAACAAATTGCACTGTGTAAAGTGCTATATACAATCGAAGTCAAAAGTTTACATACACCTTGCAGAATCTGCAAAATGTTAAATATAGGGATATATAAGAGGGATCATACAAAATGCGTGTTATTGTTTATTTAGCACTGACCTGAATTCGATATTTCACAGGATTTTTATAAGAGAAAATAATAGTTGAAATGACCTCGTTCAAAAGTTTACATCCCCTTGATTCTTAATACTGTGTTGTTACCTGAATGATCCACAGCTGTTTTTGTTTTTTGTTTAGTGATAGTCGTTCATGAGTGCCTTGTTTGTCCCGAACAGTTAAACTGTCTGCTGTTTTTCAGAAAAATCTTTCAGGTCCCACAAATTCTTTGGTTTTCCAGCATTTTTGTGTATTTGAACCCTTTCCAACAATGACTGTATGATTTTGAGATTCATCTTTTCTCACTGAGAACAACTGAGGGACTCATATGCAACTGTTACAGAAAGTTCAAACGCTCACTGATGCTCCAGAAGGAAAAACAATGCATTACGAGCGGGGGGGGGGGGGGGGGGGGGGGGGACTTTTGAACTCTTTACTCTTTACCTTAATATATAATGCATTATAAAAGTAGATTTAATGCATTAATTATACCTTGTAATGCATTGTATGATCTCATGAATTACTGTAACCAGTTATAGTACATTATAATAATTATCTATGCATTGTTATATCTTTAGAAAATATAATGCATTAAGACACGACAATCAAACCTTCAAATATTATAATGCATTTTAACTTTGGTTTCATTTATGAAAAGATATAATGCATTACAACATTCATTATGAATACCTTTTATAATGCATTATACAAAAATAACGTGTTACCAAACATTCTTCAAAAGCCTTATGTAACATATTTAATGCTCATCATTTTCATAGATTTTATTTTCTAAAAAATGATGTATAATCAAGTAAACCTAAGTAGCTTTAATGCAATAAATGTCTATCTTGAAATATTGCTAATGTTAATTTTAAAATCATTAAAGATTTCAGAGCATGAAGACACATGCATCACAACCTGAAAGTGGATGTTTTTACAATTCTACTAAAACTTGCATGTGCGTAAAAAGTATGAATTATCAGTGAGACGAGAGAAGGTTTATTTTTTTCAGGAAACTTTTGATCATGTTGATAATTTAGAGGCCTTAGAAATTTGTCAATCAAATATCATACACTAGGCTTTAAAAGGTTAAATCGATGTCATCTGTCTTGTAAATATGCTAAAATTGTGATTTTGAGAATTATTTGATTCAAAAGGATTCAGAGCCAATGTGAAAATTAAAACCCAATAAATAAATTAAAAAGCCTTTTAAATGTAAAAAGTACAAGTGTAGTAACAGTATTTTGCCTTTGTATGGCAGTATAGAGTCAGTAAGAGTTTTAGTAGGAGAAAAGTATACAGTACACATACACTAATTTGAATAAAGGCTTTAAATGAAAATACAGATGTATTAAGCTTATGCACACATATTTACCAATCTCCATTGCAAGGCTAACATCGCCAAGCTTATTTATATACTTACTACAATACAGATTGCTTCCGAGTATAGACATGACTTCTCGTATGTGTTGTGTGTTTCTGCAGTGACAGTCAGAGCTTTAATAAAGTGGCGGAGCGTGTTACTCAGACTGCAGGAGAAGCTGACTGTGCTCAGCTTGGGCGGCCAGGTGAACCTCCTCATTCAGCAGGCAATGGACCCCAAAAACCTCAGCCGCCTCTTCCCCGGTTGGCAGGCCTGGGTCTGACACATGTGCTTGTGTGGATGCAGCACTTACCCCTTGATAGACCTATCGCACACCAAAGAAAATAATTGCAATCTGACTATAGAAATGTAACAAATAGGAAGTGGAAATCATGTGCTGATTAACATTGGAATTCTGAATGTATATCTTTAATACTTGTTGCACTATTAGCATGTTTTGCTGGCAGCGGCTGGCAACCTTTTTTTTCTTTAAATGATGGCAGGGAAAAATTTAAGTTGACAGTTTATCATCATTCTTTCTAAATGTGTAACATGGAACAAGAAAGGAGATGTTTATCAGAATGTCCAAGCTGCTCTTCCATATGAAAGCATGCAGCAATGAGGAACGGTCAAGTTCCAAAAAGAACAAGAATCCACAATAAACGTAGTCAAAAATCCTTCCCAGTGTTAAGTTGCTTTAATGCATTTATGGCAAGAAATAATGTTCATGCTGATATTGTCTAAAACAATCTCTTTGTTTTAAAATGTTTAGAGGGTGCTGTATGTCTGAATATATAAGCACATTTGTACTCCTGATAGCAGCATACTGTCTCTACTGTACACGTCTGCTGACTACAGTATCCCATGAGACCGTTAGCCACATACTGTACGATCTCTGCTTCATTAATCAATGTGTCGGTGCAGTTAATGAAGTTATCAAGAGTGAACGAGTCTGGAGTTGAGCTGCAGGATGATTAGAGCTGCTTTAGGTTCATTAGTGGCTTCATGAAGCAAACCTACTTAAAACAGCAGCGGAGAGGCTTGTTACAGAACTCACAAAAAGACTTGAGCCTGTGTGTATGCAGTTGAATCATTCCCTCTTGATATATCCCAGCTGATTTCAGACAGGAGTACAGCATGTAGCATATATGAACAAGAGTTCATAGCATATTTATACATTTGCAACATAGCATTTGGCTCCAGCAAATGTCTCCACTGGCTGGCACCCACTGGCAACACCACCCAAGACACCCTTCTCCTTTAGAAAATGCAATCACTCATTTTTACAAGTAATTATTTAGCCAATGCTTTATCCCAAGCAATTTAAAATATAGGATACTACAGATATAGTACACCTGGAGTACCTCTAAAGGCAGTAATATATATATATATATATATATATATATATATCATTCAAAATACTCCACATTGGTCAGAAACACCGTCACAAACAAGCCAGTCTGATCATACTCCGTGGCTATCTTCCAACAGCTTGTACAACTTGCTAAGTCAATAAGATAAAAGATAACAAGAAGAAATGTGAAGGTCCCAAATGAAGTGGCCACTTCTCAATTCAAATCGTGGGTGTTTTGAATTGATACAAGCATGAGCCGTTATTTGTAATGTTCATATGCTTTATTTATCCAATAATGGTTGTTGACACTGCAAATATGGAAAAAGAATGGTAATTCAGGGTTTAGCAATATAGTGAAAAACATCACATTTTTAATACCCAGGGTTAACTGTTAACCCCAGGTATGAACAGTGTGAAACCCTAAACAAGATAACCCAAGATTGTATTAATCTGGGGTTTCCAAATATTTTAAGACTTAGAATCTACTAGAAATAATTTAATCACGATTCACCAGGTAAGGATACACATGTAAATTAAAGAATTAAGAAATAAAAGATCAATCCAAAATCAATTACACAAAACATAAAAGAATAAAAATAGGTCAAAGATGCACAAGATTCTCTCCTCACTCTTTTTCCAGTCTTTAAAAACCCACATTAGAGAAATGAGAAATTCAAGAAAAATCTTCAGCCTGATCTGAGGGGTTCAAATTTTATCTAGGGCTAAATGTCATTTTTAATTATGATATTACACAAGGCGGCACACCCTTAAAACAGAGAAAAAGTTTCCCTGATTTTTTAAATCTTCATGATTATGAAAGTTATAAGAATGACATCGTTGTACCAATCACACAAGCACATTTAAAATGCTACCAAACATGACGGAGAAAAACAATGGGTCTCATTCACTAATAATTGCGTAGCTTATTCGTATTTATATGCACATTTGAACCTCTCAGGAAAACTTTCCACTTATTTCACGCCACATGCACACAAATGTGTTCTTACCCTCTTTTATCTAATGTTAATGGATTTGGAGTATTCAACGTGAGTGGCTGCGCGCGCACAGTTAGTCATTTGCATAAACCATGCCCAAACCATCTCTATATATAGGCCTTACTCGCTACCTTTACAGCCTTTCATCAAACATATGCCTTTCTTTACAGACACTCTCGCAGATCCTTAAGCAATGTCAAGTGTGCAGTCCTCAAAACCATCATGATAACTCTCGGAAGATTTTAGCATGGTGATGCATATTACAATGTTAATGAATTTGATCTGGGCAGAATAGATCTGCTACACTGCTGCTGTTGGTTATTGCTGTAGTTGTAGATTATTGCTGCTGCTGCAAGCAAATACAGGGACTTGCTACTGTCAATGCATATGGTGATACGGTGCTGTGAGTATTTAAGACATACTGCTGCTGCACAAATAGCATATGAAATAATCTGTAGCAGATCTACACAGGTGGAGCTGGGGAAGGTGGAGGGTTTCAGAGAAACTCTGAAAGCACGCTGCAAAAATCTCAAGCTAGCCAGCCATATACCGTATTCACACGAATATAAGAGGGTTTTTTTTTTCTTGGAAATGCATCTGAAAAAACGTGGTCGTCTTATATTCTGGGTCTAGACTTCGACATGTCAATAATACACCCACAACAATAGGTGGCGCCAAATACATAAAACGCGTATGCCAAGAAATATGTAATGTAATGTGTGTTGTAATAATGTTAGAAGATCGCGAGTGAAAATAAAAGAAAAAGAAAAGCTTACAGCGGCATGAGTCGTGACACATGTTAGCCTGATGGGAACAAACTTCCTCTGTAAGTAATTTTAAAATGTAAGGCAGTAGCCTACCCAGATTTGAAGACTACAATAAGATTTCACTTCTACTGATAATGACATTTTGCTAGGCTACTATGAGATGGATGGACTAATTGTTATATAATTCAGATGGGCTACCTGTTATTTTTATGGTTTATCAAAAAGTGTATATTTTAAATGTGATTGTTGGTACATTTGACCAGTGTTTACCATCCATTCAAAACAAAAATATGCAATATGAAAATAATTTAAGAAATTTAAAAAAGATTTAGTTTTCAAAAAGCCTTTTCCAAAAGGTACATCTTGAAAAAGTCTTATATTCGGGTCAATACGGTAAATGCAAGGACGTAAGCTCATTGGCTGCATATGCAACATGAACCGATCAGCTTGTGCCAAGTCCTTTAACTCTCTGAATATCATCAGTTACGTTAACAACCCAATCAGCCTGCGCCATCTAGAGTTTCATGACTGAACTATACATTAAACAATAACAGAAACTTATATACACCCAGTTTACAGATCTCACATTGGCCAACTGCACATACTGTATATGCCTGCATTATTATTCAGAGAAACCTTACATTGTTTGAATCATGATTTGTTTGTATGCAGCATTTGCCCATATGCATGCTTAGCGAATGAGACCCAATGAATTCACTCAGTGTGGCATACAGACATTCAGAATGAACTTTAAATGAAAGGAACAAGGAAGTCTGTACAAGCAACTCTCCTGCCATCTTTGCCCAGTGAAATGTGAAACTAGGTTTATTTTATCGTGCGTTGTTGATTTTCGGCGAAAGTTCCTGAATACAGGTCACAGCAGAAAACTGCTTTATGAGGAAGATCATAAACATAGTCCATACAGCTTCTGTGCTATATTATTATTGTGTTTTGAAGCCATACAATAGCACATATATATATTTTTTTATATATTTGACCTCAACAGCATCCCTTCCCATTGCTTTTTTTTATTGTACTCTATATATATGCAAGAGAAGCATCACGCTCTGTCAAACATTACAGGTTTGGAACAATTTTTGGCTGAATTATTCCTTTCAATGCACTGCTAAAAGGGACATCTAAAAGCAAACCTCAACAAACATGAACCTCATTTAAGCCCCAGAGAGACCATTGCTGATTTCCAGTAGTTTTATTAACTCAATTATATTGAAGACTAAAAATAAAAAGAGCAGCATACTTTGGAGAAACATTGGAGCATCAACCTCACCATTTACTCCAATGCCATATTCATACTAATATTTTGGCACTTTTATTTATGATTTCTTTTTCTTTTTTTGTTTATTAGAATCACATGTATAATCATGATTCCTTCATCCTTCAGTAGTTTTATCCTCTTCCTTAAAAAGTTCAGTCAACCGTAAATGTCCACAAGCGTCAACGAATGTCCAAATCCCAGCATCTTCCACCCAGACAAACAGGAATGTATGTAATCTCACCCGGAGCTCAGTGCAGTGTGTTCACCCCGTTACCTGCTCTGATTCCTTCAGCCCTGTTTTGCTGAGTTGGTGCCTCCTCATCTTCAGTTGATGCCTGACGTCACTTGATGCGATGCCGCACCAGCGAGGATTCGTCTGTAATCTCGCCGTCTCTGTGCCGTCGGCAAGGCAGTATGAGCAAGATGAGGAGTGCGATCAAAACCAAGGCACACATGCCCATCAGAGCGTACGCGATCACCCACATCACCGGTTCCCTGAGAGGCATGACACTTGTGCAGTCTGACGCTACGCCTTCAGCTAGGAACGGCCCAGCGATCTCTGCAAATGGCACACCACCGTTTTCTGTAGGATAGACAGAAGAGGTATTTACTTAGATCCTGAGATCCTAAATTACCTGAGGGCCAAATTAAGCAATGGTGGACAGTAACAGTAATTTTTTACTATTACTGTTAAGCACATTTTTCCAATAGCTCTACTTTCTCTGATTGTTTTTATTTTGGTAAACTTCATTACGTTCCAAAGCATAGTATCAACGTTTTTACACCACTACATTTCATTAAAAAAATACTTATACTGAAGTACTTGATTTTTGTAATTCATCCACCACTGGTTATAAGTATATTTAAGTAAATATATAAGGACAATGCGTGTTATCGTAACTAATCGTAGCTAGCTGTGCATTAAATTATTTTAATTTACCTGCCAGCCAGTCAGAATCAAGTATTCAAAGAGACCATAGTATAACTTGACGTATACACTGTTGTACAGTGCTAACCATTTCTATCAGAAACAATTTCAAAAGTAGAATTTGAAATATTAATCTGCACACCCTTGAACCCACCTACCTGCACAAGTGCTAATGGCAAAGCCCACCCTCTTTTGTGCACGGTCAAAGATGACGTAGAAGCCCTCCATCACAGTGGCTCCAATGACTAGGCCGTTTGCTGAAGGGGAGATTCCGAAACGGAAACAGTCCAATTTGCCGTCAATTTCGGTGACTGGCTGGACGTACAGCTGCGGAGACAAAAGTTGGTGTCAAGGAAAGAGCAAGTACGTACAATCCTGGTTTCTGGTCATTTTAAGAAATTCTGTAACATCACATCAAAACCACAAAGCATATTATTAATTTAGAGCCTATGCACAATAGAGTGTAATATAGTGATGATGTATAAACTGTTCAAAAGAGAGCTACAATTTCTTAAATCCCGAAAGAGACGATGAATGACAAATATGCCAAAACCAAACCTATTAATTTAGGTTTATTTTTATTTCAGTCCTAGTTTTAGCTTGGTTTAATTTACTACAACTAAATGAAAATGATAAATATTACCATGGCAACTAACTGAAATTTCAAATTTAATTTTAGTAACTTCAATTAAAAAAAAAACTTTTATTTTTTTGTTTACTACCAAACTAAACTAGGGCCATTAAAGCACAAACTATACTTTGTTTTTTACGCATGTACATAGTCAAATGCGTAGCCTTTCAGACATCTGTTGTTAAAGTCTTTAGTTTGGTTTTCTACTGTGAAATAACAGAAGTGTTGCCAACTTGTGGAACAACTGATTATTGCAAAACAAAGTCAATGCGACCTGAGGTTACAAAAATCAGGCAGTGCACGTACAGGACGTGCACATTATTCTGGTGACAAAATGCACTGTATGCGGACTCGCGTATGCGTAAAACCCGAAGTATACTTTGGGCTTTAGTCCTAACCTGGGGAAGAATGGTGATGCGAAAGGACTGGCTGGTGTTCGTTGCTCTGAGGTAGATTGAGATTTTTGGAAAAAACCTCCATGGTGATTCGCCTTTCATCCAACATGCAAGCTTGGTGCCATCAAAAAATCCCGCCGAGAAATCTTCAATCTGGCAGAGCAGGAGAGAACAGGGTTGCACACAATCAATTGTAACTAAGGAGCCATTTTGAAGACTGAGGCCCTTAAACATGCACAAGATTGCATATGTGAGGCAAGTCATTTGCCAGAATGGAAGGTCATACCAGTGATGTTTGCATAATGGCCTCCACCACAGCACTAAACACATTTCCAGGAAGTCGCAGTAAAGTCGTCCCACTATCCACAATGGCTTTATCTGAGTTGTACTGAATGAAACGACCGAAGGGAGAGAAAGATCAGCCAAAGCCTCCATCAAACAAAATGCAATACCTGCTCTGCTCCTCTCAGGATTTCATAAACAAGATCACTGCATTCTTAGTAGTGATATTCTCTGCCGTATATCTTATTGCATGCTGGAATTACTCCACTGGCAGCCTTTGAAGGTACACTTTCAGCTCACCCTTGGAGCAAATCCAGTCATGACTCTTTACTGTCCTCACAAGGTCAAATAACCATAGTGTTTTTAACTCTATCACTATCTAAAAGGATGGACTATATTTTCTGGTTGAATTGACTTTGTTCATGATAAATGCAAAAGTGCATATTTTTGAGCTTTGCTGTGTTATGTACCTCTTTGCAGTCTAGGTTTAAATTTTGGGCTCCAACTTCAAGCTTCAAGACTTCCACTTGATAGTACCATTCTTCTAGGACTGGTGTGTACCAAACTGAACCCCGGTACAAGGTGGGCTCAACTCCTCCCATGATCTGAAACACAACACAAGCATCAAAGAATGCAATCTGAGGCATATCATCTTTCCTTTGTATATATTAAAAATGAATTAAAATTAAGGCAAGATAATACAGGTTATCAAGGTTTTAAATTTGTACTAATAGTTAACTCTGTAGATTAGTCAGTACATTAAGACAGTTGTTTTATATCACAAGACTTCTGAAAAGTCATGTTGAAATATGCAAAAAAGGTATTATTAAAATATGCACGTTTGCATACATTTTGAGAACAGAAATTTGAACATTGGATACATTTTTGTTTTAATTTGTTGACACATTAAAGTTTTTTTTTTTTTTTTTGGATAATTACAGTGGCATGCAAAAGTTTGGGAACCCCTTGCAGAATCTGTGAAAATGTGAATAATTTGAACAAAAATTAACATTACATTTAACAACTATTAACAAAGGTTCAAACATCCACTGATGCTCCAGAAGGAAACACGATGCATTGAGAGTCGGGTGAAAACTTTTTGAATTTGAAGATCAAGGTAAACTGTGCTAAATTGGTCTTCCGAAGCTCAGTACTAAATTGAAAAAAATATTTCAACAAAATAAGACAAATTTTGACATCTTCATCCTGTTCAAAAGTTTTCACCCTTAATGCATCTTAATGCATCGTGTTTCCTTCTGGAGCATCAAATGTTTCAACCTTTTTCAATAATTGTGTTTGAGTCCCTCATTAGATCTCAAAATCATACAGTCGCTGCTGGAAAGGATTCAAATATGCAAAATGATGCTGGAAAACTGAAGAATCTGCAGGACCTGGAGGATTTTTCTGAAGAACAGCGCTCAGTTTAACTGTTCAGAACAAACAAGGGACTCATGAACAACCATCGCAAAACAAAAAAACAGTCGTAGATCATCCAGGTAACCAAACACAGTATTGTAACTTTTGAAGGGGATTATTTTAATAATTTCAGCTATTTTTTTGTCTTGTGGACTAAATGTAAACATCTTTTATGTAAACTAAATAAAAAATAACATGCATTTTGTATGATCTCTCTTATTTTAGTAAAATTATTCACATTTTCACAGATTCTGCAAGGGGGTTCACAAACTTCCGCATGCCACTGTAGGTATATTTATACATTTCCACTAGTCTGAAAGATGACAAGTTTTGGAAGCATAATATACCAAAATCTCAAAATTGACCAGTGTCAGTAACCAGCGTTTTTGTCTGTAGTGTCTTGCTTTAAATCATTGAAATTGATTGATTCATCTAGATAAACAATGTTTTCTAATTTTATTAGCTGTATTTAGTGTTTATTTTTCTGTTTTACTGCTGCCATCCTAATCAAAATTAATAGTCGTTATTCTTTGTATAAAAAAAAATTAAAATAAATTTTTTATTATTAATGAATTATTAATTTAATTTAATTAATCAGATTTTTTTTTTTACACATACAATACTATGGCTCATCTACTTATTTTTCCTTAGCTTATGTCTAAGAATATCAGATCAAGCAAAAGTAAATAATAATAATAATAAATAAAAATAAAATGGATTTTCTGGAGCTTCTGACTTCTGCAAATAGCATCCAATTAAGAGGGTAGTCAAATATTTCCAAAAGGCTTTGGACATTGTTCAGCGGTGGACACAGGACACACCCCTCCCCACTGTGCTTCCCATCTGCTCCTCTCTGCGGGACACGTGGCCGCCTCTTCTTCCAGCGCTCCCGTATTGCTAACAGAATGTGCCAGCAACAGGGGGCTCTCTTTAGCTTAATTAGCTTCTCACTAACGAGACACGTCGTCCTATAGGAGGCAGCGGAGGTGTGAGACATAGAGACGCGCTGAGCTATTATGTTTCTTGAGTAGTGCTGAGAAACCCAATCTCATCTGTCCTTGAGAGGTGTTAACTGATCTGATTTATGAAAGCTGGAAGCCGGAACGCTACCTATGGCAGCAACTCATACGGTTAAACTCCAGTTTACTGGTTAATAACATGAGAAATCTTTCACTAGGGGCCAATTTTGATCAGAGTCTCAGATTTTGTAGACTATGAGTCTAGCCACTTTGCTTCAAATTATAGAGAATAGCCATTCATATATAGTGTTGGGGGTAACGCGAGTTACATAATCAGATTACTTTTTCAAGTAACTAGTAAAGTAATGCATTACTTTTAAATTAACAAGAAAATATCTGAGTTACTTTTTTAAATAAGTAACGCAAGTTACTTTGTTTTCCTATTTATTCACTGACACCTTTCCTGTCCTCGTGTTAAGATAATTTGGGAGTAAGGGCACAGGCATTTTCTTCAGCCTGAGGATTATTAATTTCACTCTTTGTGTGAAAGGGCCTTTACATTTGCCAAAAATATTACTTTTGGGTTTTCTGTTATTAAAAATAAATAAGCGAGCGCAGCCCAGGTGACAAAAAGTAACGCAAAAGTAACGTAATGCATTGCTTTTTTGATTTTTTTTTACTTACTTTTTAAGTAAAGAAATATTGTAATGCATTACTTTTAAAAGTAACTTTCCCCAACACTGTTTATATACTGTATACCTTGTCTTCTAACCCGAGTTTTGTTTTTAAATATGATTTAAGCACTGATAGATCCTACAATTACAGTGTGTGTGTGTGTGTGTGTGTGTGTGTGTGTGTGTGGAAGACTGGTCTTTCAAACACATTAAAATGCACAATTTACATGATTCCTTATTTACATGTAATGCAGGCATTCTTAAACTTTTTGCCATCTGAAACTCTTTCACCTAATATATTTACTTGAAGTACCCCTCATATTTTAAAATGAATATTTTAATAATTAAGTATCAGATTTGCATGTTCGCAGTTCCCTGACATTGGTTAATGGTCATATGAAATGCAGGTAAACAAATACAATTTTTCATGTTTTTAATAAGTGTTTTATTTTTGATTGATGTTATTTTAAAGTGATTTATTTTCATTTTCCTTTTAATATCATTTAATTACTTATTAGCTTTTCATTAAACTCTTGAACCCCAGTTTAGTTAACTTAATGTAATGTATTTTATATATCAATATTAAATATCAATATTTTTATATCAATATTAAATCAAATTATGTTATTGAAACAATGTGATAACGAGATGGGTCAAAAGCAATCTAAAAGTAATTAAAAAGTAGTCTGATTATGTTACCTAAAATGTGTAATGTCATGGATTATGTTACTAACTACAATTTTTGTCATGTAATTTGGAATCAGTAGCTGACTTCAATTTGTAAGTACTCTTTCCAACACTGTGTGTGTATGTGTGTGTGTGTGTGTGTTATATATGTATATTATATTCCAGGAAGAACCAGTTATTGATTAAATATTCAAAAAACATTTCACTATTGTGTCTCTGTTCTCTGTTAAATTGTTCATAGAGTCTCTTTATTCAGTCTAATATTGTGGAACCCTCTAATGTAGCTCTAATAAACCTCTACCTAAACACCATGTAAATATACTAAAAGTAAGTGCCACAGATGTTTTCTGGATTTTTTTTTTTAAACTGAACAAAGACATATTAACAATTTGTTTTATAGATATAATGATTTAAATGTACTTTTCAAATAAAATGTTTTTTGGAATGAATTAATAACTATAAATACAAATACTTCATTTTTGGCACTAAACTTGACAAATCATTATAAACAAAACTTATAACTTTTTCAAACATCTGCCATGAAAAGTATTACCTATATATATTAGAGGTCCTGTATATAATACATAATAGTTTTCATGTTAACACGATCAGAGTTGTGTACACACTATAGCACTAAATTGGATTAATTTTTAACTAATTTAGATTGTATATTTTTGTAGTTCGGTGCAAGACTACTTCTGGTTTGGTACACACCAGGCTGCCACCAGCCGGGTCAGCTGTAGTGCTGGCAGAGACTCCTGCTCCACACATCTGGAGAGAAAACACATCTGGAATGCCGGTCTGTCTCACAACAGAGTTGAAGAAGGGCTCCACTGATGGGTCAGGCTGAGAGGAGAAAAATACAAAATTCATCTTAAGGAAATTGAAACCAATTTTTAAATATGTACTTTCAAATAATATAATACTAACACCTAAACATAGTATAATATTTAATATGTTTAGGTGTTAGTATTAAATCAATATTTGTATTGAGTATTTATTAATAATTGAGAAAAATATAAGACAAAGAAAAGACAAGGAACAGATGAGAAAAAATATGCTCTCATAAATGTTTAAAAAAAAGTCCCGAAAAGAGAAGAAAGAAAAAAGTTTGATATTATCGTACAGTAATATATTAGAAATGTACCATGGCATTAATCATTTACCATGGTACATTATCCATTACTTTCTGAAACATGGCTCTTAGTAATAGCAAATATACATTGACATTTGCAAATAATAGCACTGCTATTTGAGGATCTAAGCCACACCTTTGTGACACCAAAACTGAACACGTGATAACTATAGCTGAGATAAATCAAACAGTAGCACCCATCCCTAAAATAACACACCTTTTCTCAATAACACACCTATATAACATGCACTTACCCGAGCCAGTAGAGGATATGCAAGTCCAAGAATTCCCTGCCAGTTGATTCCAGGCAGAAAGAAGCCTTCTGAGGTGAGGATTGCGGCTATGTTGATGGTGATTGTACCACTGGGCCCTTGAGGAATGGCGATGCGGTCAGTTCCCAGCTCCCCTTCCCATTCACCCTGTGTGTATTTTACTGCAACTCCCCTCCCGGAGCTCTGATACGTACTGGAACTGAGCAAATCATCATGACATTGATTCATCACTAATGCACTGCTGAACTTACAAACATCACTCACTGGCACACATTAAAAAACTGGAATATAATGAATGTAATTTTTTCTGGATGCTCTGTTACAAAAGAATGTGATGTAGTGGTAATGTGCGTTTTGATGTTACAGTGCTCTGTTGTAGTAGAATGTGATGTAGGGATGTGATCGTACAATGCTTTGTTATAGTGAAGTGAGGTGTGGCCAAGTATGGTGACCCATACTCGGAATTTGTACTCTGCATTTAAATCATCCAAGTGCACACACACACCATAAACACACCCGGAGCAGTGGGCAACCATATTGCTACGGCGCCCAGGGAGCAGTTGGGGGTTCGGTGCCTTGCTCAAAGGTCTCACCTCAGTCATGGTGATTATTCACTCCCCCCACCGTCAATTCCTGCCAGACCGGAGATTCGAACCCGCAACCTTAGGGTTACAAGTCCAACTCTCTATCCATTAGGCCACAACTGCCCCTGAAGCAGTTATAGTGGTGGCATTTAAGGATTTTATTCTTACAGTAGTGTATGATGTAACTAAAGATGTAATTTAGGGATGTGATCTTACAGTGCTCTGTTATAGTAGTGTGTGAGGCAGGGGTGTGATCTTAAAGTGCCCTGTTACAGTAGTGTGTTATGTAGGGATGTGATCTTACAGTGCTCTGTTATAGTAGTGTGTTATGTAGGGATATGATCTTACAGTGCCCTATTATAGTAGTGTGTTATGTAGGGATGTGATTTTTGAGGTTTGTTTTTCCGTTTTTTTTTTTTTCCAAATACGATCAGTTTGACCAGGGATGACCTGCTGAACACACCACAAAATCTTTTACCGGATTTTGATTTTTCGGACGTTTTGCTGGACATTGTAGTTGGCGGAGCCGTAGCTCTGGTCAAACGCTACAGGCGGCGCAGGCGGCGGGGGAAGAGAGCCGGATTTCGAACGGAGTTGCCTAGCATCCATCTGGCGAATCTCCGCTCTCTACCCAGCAAAACGGACGAACTCCTTCTGCTCTCCCGGACAAACAAGGACTTTTCTAACTCTGCTGCTCTGTGTCTCACGGAAACCTGGCTGAATGGCGACATACCAGACAGCGTGCTACATCTGCCTAATTACCAGCTGATCAGAACAGATCGGGGAGCAGAATCAACAGGGAAATCGCACGGCGGCGGGACTTGCTTTTACATCAATGAGAGGTGGTGTACAGATGTAACTGTGTTAAAGAAGATTTGCTGTTCAGATCTATAAACGCTCTTCATTAACTGCAAGCCGTTCTATTCGCTGCGGGAGTTCTGCTCGTTCATTCTCGTGAGTTTCTACATTCCACCACAAGCGCACGTGAGCACAGCTTTACAGAAACTCGCTGATCTGATCACAGAGAGTAAGGAACAACACCCGGACTCTGTTTTAATCATTCTCGGGGACTTTAATAAAGAAAATCTCTCCCGCGAACTGCCAAAATACAGACAGCACATCACATGTCCCACCAGAGACAGTAATATATTGGATCACTGTTACACAACGATAAAGGACGCATATCACTCGGTTCCAAGAGCAGCTTTAGGACTCTCTGATCACTGTTTGGTTCATCTTATTCCGTCCTACAGGCAGAAACTTAAATCTGCAAAGCCTGTATTAAGATCGGTTAAAAGATGGACTAATGAAACAGAGCGGGATCTACAAGCCTGTTTCGACCTCACTGATTGGTCTGTTTTTGAAGCTGCTGCCACCGATCTGGACGAGCTCACAGAGACTGTGACATCTTATATCAGTTTCTGTGAGGATATGTGCATTCCTAACAGGGCTTATCTAATCTACAACAACGACAAACCATGGTTCGCTGCAAAACTCAGACAGCTCCGTTAGGCCAAAGAAGATGCTTACAGAAAGGGGGATAAAGTCTTGTACAAACAGGCCAAATACACACTGGAAAAGGCGATCAGAGTGGCAAAGAGGAATAATTCTGACAAGCTCAGAAAAAAATTATCTTCCAGTGATCCTGGTTCAGTGTGGATTGGAATGAAGGATATCACCAGTTACAAGTCACCCATCCTCCAGTACTGTGGAGAATCAACACCTGGCAGACGACTTAAACGAGTTATTTTGTCGTTTTGAAAGATCACCCCACACCCGCTCTGAACACCTCTCCACACAACCATTCACACCTCCAGCAACCCCTCTCTCCCCCACACCTACGATTCAAATCAGCGAAGAAGATGTGTGCCAGGTCTTCAGGAAGAACAAAAGAAGGAAAGCACCAGGCCCAGACGGTGTGTCACCAGCCTGCCTAAAAACCTGTGCTGATCAGCTGGCCCCCATCTTCACACAGATCTTCAACAGTTCACTTGAGCTGTGTGAAGTGCCCTCATGCTTCAAACGCTCCACCATCATCCCGTCCCAAAGAAACCCAAAATTACTGGACTTAATGACTACAGACCTGTGGCTCTAACGTCTGTAGCCATGAAATCATTTGAAAGACTGGTTTTGGCTTATCTGAAGGACATCACTGGACCCCCTGCAGTTTGCCTACAGAGCAAACAGGTCTGTGGATGATGCAGTCAACATGGGACTGCACTTCACCCTGCAGCATCTGGACAGATCAGGGACTTATGTGAGGATCCTGTTTGTGGACTTCAGCTCCGCTTTTAACACCATCATCACGGAAACCCTTCAGAATAAACTAACCCAGCTTTCCGTCCCCACCTCCGTCTACCAGTGGATCAACAGCTTCCTGACAGACAGACAGCAGTTAGTAAAGCTTGGTAAATTCACATCCAGCACTCGAACCATCAGCACTGGAGCTCCTAAGGGCTGCGTACTCTCCCCACTGCTCACTGCTTGAGCTTAACACGCTCAGAACTGTGGAGATGATAGTGGACTTCAGGAGAAACCCCCCTGCTCTCCCCCCACTCACCATCATGAACAGCACTGTGACTGCAGTGGAGTCATTCAGATTCCTGGGCAGCATCATCTCTCAGGACCTGAAGTGAGACATTCACATAGACTCCATTGTCAGGAAGGCCCAGCAGAGGTTGTACTTTCTTTGCCAGCTGAGGAAGTTCAACCTGCCACAGGAGCTGCTGAAACAGTTCTACTCTGCCATCACTGAATCCATACTCTGCACCTCAATATCTGTCTGGTTCAGCTCAGCTACCAAATCTGACCTCAGAAGACTACGGAGGGTAGTCCGCACTGCTGAGCGCATCATTGGTACAACCCTCCCCACTCTCCAAGAACTCTACTTATCCAGAGTGAGCAAAAGGGCTGGTAAAATCACTCTGGACCCCTCACACCCAGCACACTCCCTCTTTGAACTGTTACCGTCTGGTCGACGCCACAGAGCTCTGTGCACCAGAATGACCAGACACAGGAACAGTTTCTTCCCTCAGGCAATCCATCTCATGAACACTCAACAATAAACGTGGAACACACAACTATAATACACTATCCATTCACCACATTCACTAATTTTATCTTTATTTTCTAATTTCTAATTTGCACATACTTGACCTGTACATACATAGTTGTCTATATTATATATTGTGTTTTTGCTGCTTTGTACATTGCCTTTTGGTTAATTGTTGTTATTCTTTTATTATCTGTGTCCTGTCCTGTTGCTGTATTTCTGTTGCACTGTGGAGCTTCTGTCACTACAACAAATTCCTTGTATGTGTAAACATACTTGGCCAATAAAGCTCATTCTGATTATAGTAGTGTGTGAGGCAGGGATGTGATCTTACAGTGCCCTGTTATAGTAGTGTGTTATGTAGGGATGTGATCTTACAGTGCTCTGTTATAGTAGTGTGTTATGCAGGGATATGATCATACAGTGCTCTGTTATAGTAGTGTGTGAGGCAGCGATGTGATCTTACAGTGCTCTGTTATAGTAGTGTGCGAGGCAGGGATGTGATCTTACAGTGCTCTCTTATGGTAGTGTGTTATGTAGGGATGTGATCTTACAGTGCTCTGTTAAAGTAGTGTGTAATGTAGGGATGTGCTGCTGCAGCTACAGCAAAGTTGCTGCTTCCAGTATCAACCAGGATGTTCAACTGCAAAGAAAGAAAACAATGACGTCATTATCTTACAGTGGGGGAAAAAAATTATTTGATCCCTTGCTGATTTTGTATGTTTGTCCATTGACAAAGAAATGATCAGTCTATAATTTTAACGGTAGGTTTATTTTAACAGTAAGAGACAGAATAACAACAACAACAAAAAAATCCAGAAAAACACATTTCAAAAAAAGTTATAAATTGATTTGCATTTTAATGAGTCAAATAAGTATTTGACCCCTTTGCAAAACATGACTTAGTACTTGGTGGCAAAACCCTTGTTGGCAATCGCAGAGGTCAGACGTTTCTTGTAGTTGGGGACCAGGTTTGCACACATCTCAGGAGGGATTTTGTCCCACTCCTCTTTGCAGATCCTCTCCAAGTCTTTAAGGTTTCGAGGCTGACGTTTGGCAACTCAAACCGTCAGCTCCCTCCACAGATGTTCTATGGGATTAAGGTCTGGAGACTGGCTAGGCCACTCCAGGACATTAATGTGCTGCTTCTTGAGCCACTCCTTTGTTGCCTTGGCCGCGTGTTTTGGGTCATTGTCATGCTGGAATACCCATCCACAACCCATTCTCAATGCCCTGGACCTGACGGTACATGGCCCTGTCCATCGTCCCTTTGATGCGGTGCAGTTGTCCTGTCCCCTTTTTGGTCTCTTCTGACCACAACACTTTCACCCAGTTCTCCTCTGAATCACTGGCAAACTTCAGACGGGCCTGTACATGTGCTTTCTTGAGCAGGGGGACCTTGCGGGCGCTGCAGGATTTCAGTCCTTCATGGTGTAGTGTGTTACCAATTGTTTTCTTGGTGACTTTGGTCCTAGCTCCCTTGAGATCATTGACAAGATCCTCCCGTGTAGTTCTGGGCTGATTCCTCACCGTTCTCATGATCATTGAAACTCCACGAGGTGAGATTATGCATGGAGCCCCAGACCGAGGGAGATTGACATTTATTTTGTGTTTCTTCCATTTGCGAATAATCGCACCAATTGCTAACCTTCTCACCAAGCTGCTTGGCGATTTTCTTGTAGCCCATTGCAGCCTTGTGTAGGTCTACAATCTTGTCCCTGACATCCTTGGACAGCTCTTTGGTCTTGGCCATGGTGGAGAGTTTGGAATCTGACTGATTGATTCTGTGGACAGGTTGTCTTTTATACAGGTAACAAACTGAGATTAGGAGCACTCCCTTTAAGAGAGTACTCATAATCTCAGCTCCTTACCTGTATAAAAGACAGCTGATTGATTGGGGATCAAATACTTATTTGACTCATTAAAATGCTAATCAATTTATAACTTTTTTGAAATGCGTTTTTCTGGATGTTTTTTTTTTTGTTGTTATTCTGTCTCTAACTGTTAAAATAAACCTACCATTAAAATTATAGACTGATCATTTCTTCGTCAGTGGGCAAACGTACTAAATCAGCAGGGGATCAAATATTTTTTTCCCCTCACTGTATGTATTAACATGTATCACTAAATGGTGGGTCATTTATGCATTAGCTGGAAATAGTTTTAAGAGGAATACTCCGCATTAAATACAGCTTATGATCATCTGTGACATGCTGTTGATTACTACAGAAAATAAACAACATTTCTCAGCTACAATAAATAAATAAATAAAAATTACAGATGTTAAAACATTCTGTGATTTGGTCCCATTTCAATTGATCCTGAATGTATTAAATGGGGTTCAGGTCCATGCTTTTTTGCAGGCCCGTCAGGTTCTTCTAGACTCATGTCCACAAAGGTATTGTCTGGAACAGAAAAAGGCCCTTCCCAAGCTGCTGCAATACAGTTGTAAGCACCGAGATCTCTAGAATGTCATTTTATGTTGTAGCATTAAAAACAGACTTCACAGAAGTAACTGTGTTTCCACATAGTTTTGGCCATATTGTGTATGTTCAATTATATGGAAATAAAACAACCAATACACGCACTTCTAAAGACACTTTTTTATGCCACAAAGGTTTTTAATTGTCACATAAATACCTTGGAATTCTTCTCAGGAAATATTGATATAAGTGATCAATTATGATTAATTTGATTAGTTAGTATATCATGCCATTAATTTGATTTTGAATTTGAATAAAAAGAAAGTAATGTCACAGAATAAATAAATATGTGTAATAAATCTGAAATATGACTAAACATAACAACAACAATAATAGTAGAAATACTACTAATAATAAATTACATCAGAATGTCTTCTATCTAAGCAACAAACAAAAAACAAAGTATTATTAGCATACAAATACTGAATTACGCTGACATGTAGCGCCGTTGTGCTTCGGGCGTCCCGAGTTCGAGTCCCGGCTCACGGACCTTTCCCGATCCTACCCCCTCCCCCACCCCTCACACACTTCACTTCCTGTCGACCTCCAGTCCTATCTAAACAAAAAGGCATAAAACGCCAAAACCCATGTACTGTATCTTAGCTTAGGTTAAAATGCAAATTGAAAATCAGACGTTTTCAGAGCACCCAAAAGTATGTGCAAACAACTATATGGTATTGTTTTAGATTATTTATAATTTTTTTTATACCTAAATGTCAACCAGCTAAATACCATCAAACCCTGCTGGCACAGAGCCCTCCAATTTAGACTCTCCACACATACGTTTTTGTTTGCCAGGCGCTTGCGAGGTGGTCACGGCAGTTGGAATAATGTTGTTGAAGCGCTGGTTCAACGAGGGGGAACTAATGAGATAACAGAGCTGTGCCATCTCACCCAGTTGCCAAAGAGGCCATTATGGGCATTCCTCATCGTTAACGCCATCATAATATACACACAGATCTGCTCCACTGCACTGATCCTAACAGCTTAATCTAAAAACACTTAAACTCTCAAACCCAGGAACGCATTTTAATGCCGTGTTTGAATTAAACATTATGGAAAATCTTGAGTTGTTAAGTAATGATTTTTATATCTTTTCAGGAGGAGAAAAAGTGAGAAAGATTTTTAAGATTTTTTTGAAAGATTTTTAAGCATACTTACACTCTTAAAAATAAAGGTGCTTAGAAAGGTTCTTCGCAGCGATGCCATAGAAGAACCATTCAGTCAAAGGTTCTTTAAAGAACCATCTCTTTCTTACCTTTTTATAATCTGAAGAAACTTCTTTCACCACAAAGAACCTTTTGTGAAACAGAAACGTTCTTCAGATGTTAAAGGTTCTTTATGGAACCATTTAGACTAAATGTTCTTCTATGGCATCGTGAAGCACCTTTATTTTTAGGGGTGTAGGAAAGTTTTTATATAAACTTTAAGATTTGAAGTACACTACAAGTGCACATTCAGTACATTTAAGCACACATCTTTTTTCACGAGGGTTAAATATTACAAATCATGGTTAGTTACATTAATAATAAACTGATTAGAACAAGCAGTGGTTAATAACATGTCTGCTTTGTAAAGTATTGCAGGAATAGAATGAACAGTATGTTTTTCCAAGCATAAACAGAATGAATAGTATTTATTCCAAGCATAGACCTTGTTTTTGCAGGGTGTGAAAGAAATTCAAGAGGAATAATCTTCTTATCGTGTTTAACTAAAGACCTTTCCAAATAAGTTTCCAGTTATTGTGTATAATTCCTCATTCCTTGCCGGCTTTAACTCAAGACAATTATTAAGTACGAATTTTCAGACAAACAGCACAAAGTACAACCGCTGTTTCCCACACGACTACAATCACAGTCTTCAGTGGGGAAAGGCAGAAAGTGTTTGTGGTTATTCAATTAAAAATCACAGTGCAAATTATCATTGGTAAAAAAAACAAAAAAACAACTACAATAGCAATGTAAAATTGCTCATAAAACCAACAGTAACAGTGCTTGCCTTGCTACTTTGAAGGATACATTAAGGACACTTTCCTCACTTTGGCAATGTTCCTGCCACTTCCTGTCTGGTACGAAAAATCCAGCCATGCCACAGCCATGACTACAGGCTACTTCCAGTAAACATGAAGTCTGTCCGCAACAGGGCCCTGGCACACACATACTCCCTTTGGTACCAAGAATCTTGCCCCTTCCCTGTGCTTGTCTCTCCCTGTACTCCTCCTCACTGCGCTCCCATGGCTCCTTTACTGGTGAAGCGGGCTCTAATCACCCCAATCGAGGTGGCTTAGCTAATTGGCAGGCGCTCTGTCACTGGGAACGCATCTGCTACCTGTTTGTACCAATTAGCAGATGTGAGCCACTCCAGTCCGACGCCTCCGCACATACGACAAATTCCGCAATTAGTGGCTCGTTTAGAAAGAGCACCTCAATTAACATGAGTACCCTTAATTACATATTCGCAGAGGAAGATCCTGGCCTCTTGCAGTTCACCTTACTCATTCAATTGTGATGAGATGAGAGAATAAACATGATGTTCAATGACACTGCAGATTTCATTATAATATTTCCAGAGAGACATGCCACGTGATGAATTGTGATCACTTACATTCAAGCTTGATTTTCTAAAGAGAGAGGAATGCAATTACAGTTATAGCAGGGGTTTAAAATGCTTCTACCTGAAAATGTAATGCATCAATTTTTAAACAGAATTTAGGAAGTGGTGTTTGCATTGGTGCAAGCCTTCATTTTTAGCATTAGGGAGTTCAACAACTGAAAACAAAACTGAAACAAAAAATGTTTTAATATTTTTGGAGAAAGGTCAAGGTGATGTAACTTACTTGACAACATGATAAAATAAAAAGCCTCATTAAAAGAATGAAATTCTACTAGTATGGCATAATCTTTTATATTAGTTTTTTGATTAAAAACTGTTTTATTATTTATTAGGCTAATATTTGAAAATCTTTTGTGTGCCAAATCAAAATCATGTAGTGCAGACCTTAGATAAGGTTGTAAAATATCATGGTGTCCAAATTTAGGCCTAATGATATTTATGAATTAATTAATAGTACAAGCTATTATGAATCATATTCACCATTACCTGTATCAATCTCAAAATTATTTTTATCTGTATTCAGCTAAAACTGGAAGTGGGCTAGGCTTAAACCAGAAGCTATTCAAATTTGATGAGAAGCCCATTGTAAATGTAATTCTGTACAAATATGCCTTGTATAACTCATACAAGGTTGAACTGTTTTTTTTCAACCTTCTGATGTTCCTTCGTGTTTATTTCATGCTACAACTAGTAGTAAAGAGGAAGAGATAAGGAATGTAACAGTTAGTACAGAAGTAGTTTTAATTTGTTACTGCACTTAAGTACATTTTTCAAGTATCTGTACTTTACTGGAGTAGTTTTATTTTGAGTAACTGTTACTTCACTACATTCCAAAGCATAAGATTGTACTTTTTACTTCCAATACATTTCATAAAATATATCGTTACTCCTTATAATATATCAGCAGTGTTGGGGAAGCTACTCTGAAACTGTAGTTTGACAAGCTACAAGCTACTCGTAAGTTAAAGTAGTTAAACTACAGTCAAGCTACCCTTTTGGAAAAGTAGTTAGCTACACTACAAGTTACTATCAAAAAGTAGCTAGCTACATTGAAACTACTTTTGATTTTTTTGAACAACGTATATTATAAATAACTGAATAAGTGTCTGAGGAATGTTTTAAGTAAAATATTTAGTGTTTAAAACAATGCAATACAATTATGATTTCAAAGAATATTGTTTTATTACACACAACACTCAAATATCTCAGACTGTTACAAAAAGTGTAACCTTTACTTGTCGTTTCTTTGAAAGACATGAACTTGGACAAATAATGCCATGGGTAATTAACGTTAGTTGTTTCTCCATCCTCCAAATCTGCCGCCACGTCTTGCTTCATCATGTATAATATGGGTGTGTCAACCCACTTCTGTACGTCAGTGAACCGTTAGCCGCAAGATGCGTGATTAAACAACAGGTGGCGGTAATGGCAAAAAAATGAGTTTGTAACCTAACAAGAAGAATATCCTTGCATCGCGCTGATTCGCGCAGGCTCGACAAAACACAATGTAGCTTTTGCTCGCGCTACACCGCTACTTGCTGCAAAAAGTAGTTAGCTACTGGAAAAGCTACACTGTTTAAAATGCAACTGAGCTACTGCCAAGCTACTGAAAAATGTAGTTAAGTTAGTAGCGTCGCTACTTGTAGTTAACTACTCCCCAACACTGTATATCACGCACTTCGAGACGCAGAAGCGGTGTCTGATTCATGAACAAACTGATTATTTTCAATGAACCCGTTAAATCGGTTTCGCAAATCGCACCAAACGTTTAATTCGCGAATTAGAATGATCCGATTGTGAGCGCACGTGGGTGCGCGTTTGATGCTGCGAAAGTTACTAATTTCGAATTTTAGGATTAATTATTGTAACTGAAAATCATATTTAGGTCAAAACTGTTGATTGTTTGTGAACCAAATCCGCTGTAAAGGGTGATTTATATAAGCCCACTGAACTGCTTGAATGCAGACAGATCAACATCAGTGTGGTCAAAAAAACGAAACATTAAAATAACACAGATTAAATCAAATAAAAAAACGCACGTTCATATTCCCCGCTGCTGTAACGTTAGCAATTTTATTATTGCTATAATAAAATGTAACGTCTGTTTTTATATTGTTTATCAACAGTATACATTTATCTATCGTTTAGATCAACTAGCCGATTATAGACAGATATGAATGTTTATTTATAACCATACTGAAAATAAGTAAATATTGTTAGCTGATGCTAACTGTCTAGCTAACAAACTTGCTGGTGCTAAATTGAGGATATTTCTAGATATAAAGTCCAAATATTTTTTATTCAACCACCTAGATACAGTAGATTACATCTGAGGGAAAAAGAATGGATGTGATGTTCAGAACATGATAACTACAGTAATTATCAGAGTGGGAAGTGATGCCCTCTGGGGGCATTTGGCCAGGGGTATTTTTACACCACAGACAAGGTTTGAGAAGAAAAAAATTATTATTTTCCTTAAAATGTTCTTCCTAACTTCAGGCCTTATTCTCATGTCATATATAACAGAACAACAAGCTTTAAAACACTTTTTTTCTTACTGAAAAGCAAATGGTCAAATCGGTTTTCTCTCCGGTACATCACAGTGTAAGTTTCACAGTGAACATTATTACATCACTCTCGTCAACCTAGTCCAGATCAACATCAAAATATATATCTTGACTCCATAATATAGTTGCTATTTTGGGAAAATCACAGGAATTTTGAGCAGTAGGATTAAAAAAAATGTGCTAATATTAAATTAAATTATAAAATTGCTAAATAAATCTATCAGTACTTTTTTACTTAAGTACATAAAAAAATTTAGTACTTTTGTACTTTCGCTTGAGTAAAATTGAAAAAGCAGTAATATTTTATTATACGTATCTGTACTGTTACTCAAGTACTTGATTTGTGTAGCCTACTCCATCCACCACTGACTCTCGGTTGCTCTATTATTTTGGTAGAATATGTTAGTCAGGTTAGACTGCATTTTTAACCCTTTTGTGAAAATAAACGGCGCTGTGCGGTACAGTTGAATCAATAGATTGTTCTACCATCCACAACATGTTTTTTTAAATACATCTAAAATGAATCAAACACTTGGAGTTTTGCAGGGTTTTTGATAAGAAAGAGAAATTAATAACAGCAATACCAACTGACCATAAAGCCTGTACATACAAGTGGACACGCATCTGCTTCAGGCCCTAATCGGAGTCAGCTGCTCTCATTGAGGGGCCCGCTGTCATGTGAACCCATGTGAGTTGGCTCTAACATATTCTCAGCACAAAGATCAAGCGCTCTTTGGTCTCCATCCTTAGCCCAAGGCATCTCATAGAGACTTTCACATCACATGCTTCTTGAACAGATATGCTCTTAAAAGCGGAAACGCAGCGTTGTTTTGAGTTTTAAACAAGTCCGTGAAGGGCAAACCATATGAAAACTGTTGAAACTGATTTAGTGGCCCTAAATGTATGTGGACGCTTAAGCCACACTTACTAATGTCAATGTCATTTCATTATATAAAATATCACACATTTTCTCAGAATTATAGTAATTAAAGTCTTCTAACTTGACTCTAACTGGTCCTATTGGACGTATGAGAGGTCATTAGAGGTCATATCCTCTCAAATTCGCACAGGTCTTTCTTGCAGACTAACTAAAGTTGTAGTTCATCACAACAATGGCCATTCTTCACTAATGTCTGACAAACAGAACAGCAGGCTAAAAATATAGCACTCATGTTGTTGTGAAACTTCCTTTTTTTTTTTTTTTTTGTAAGTGTGCTTCTGCTATTTTTCTGATTTGATGTTTGTTTATAATGCAAAGACATTCATTTGTTCGTGCGACTTAAATGTCCAGATACTTTTAAAGGCCACCCTATAATAATGCAGAATCTAGTTTAAATAGGCGTATTTAACAGTTCCGATGTACTGGAGACAGTTACAAAATTAATAAATGCTCCGTTTCAAAACATCATGTACAAAAGGAAAAATGATAGAAAAGAGGTATGAAAATGTTGAAAAAAATGACATACCGTTTGTCCCGGAGTCCCAATGACCATCTGCATGTAATATCCCCTTCCAGAGTCTCCTCTTAAATTATCGATCATGTCCAGAAAGTCGACAATCCCAGCTGGATCCGATGCCAGGGAAAGTCCACTCTCCACTGCGCTGTGGTTCTTTCTCAAAGGCCTGAGGTCCAGCTGCACAGACGCGTTGAAGTTCCCCGCAAACATTTTTAAAGGTATTTTAAACACTGAATGAGACGTCCAGAAGGAAAGGGAAAGTAGCAAAAGCCCGTAGAGCAGCATCTCGCCAAACTTGATGTTGACCAGACAGACAACACTCAGCTTCGCTTCAAAGTGCAGAACTCTGTCACTGATAGCTCCATTCTCATTATTAGTTATGGGAATAATCTTCGGTAGAGAGTATGTGAACCAGACAGATGCCGCAGGGATATAAAGTAGGCTATGCGTGTAATGTGTTCAATTGTTAACTTCCTGAAGGAGCATATGACGGATATGACGAGCATTTCCAAACATTCCAGAGGCGCGGGAGAAGGAAAGATTGTGTCTCAAAAGCCTGTGTGCTGAGGCTGAGAACGCTTAAAATACTGCTGAAGACAGTTCTGTATGAGTCCGCCTGCAACGCACAGGGACAAATCTTTAGAGAGTAAAGTTTAATCTGGCTGTTTTAATAAGTAGCATATTCTAACTAAGAAAGCGCCATATTGATGACAAATATTTGCATTTTCAAAAGAAATAGCTACAAATGCTTTCAAGGCAGTGTAGTTTTAATTAAGTAAATAATCTAAATCATACATAAATGTATCTGGTAAAATAAACCAGTAGTTTAAAGTTCTTGAAAATAATTAATTCGACATTGTTTGCAGCAGGTGCCAAATTGTTATACAGTCAAATGTATTCAGACACCTTCAACATTTCTCACATTATCACAGTTTATTCACTATAGTTTCGAAAATGTTAATAAAATATGAAAAGAACTGTGCCAGAACAAATCTTAATGTCAGATAACTTTTATAGAAAGCTATAATGAATTAGGTTGAATCGCTGTCAGCTGTTAAATTTAAGTACATATTTAGATAATACCAATTTAGGTCAACCAATTAGCAAGCAATGCTTCATTTTGTTCAGTCTGTGGTGTAAAAAGGTCACATTAGCAATTAAAGAAAAAAACAACAACAACAACAACAAAAAAAACACTGGTCAGGTAAAAGTGTCTGAATAATTTTGGTCCCAAATTTTTATCAATTTTTCTGGTAGTCATTTTATGAAGAATCTTTGACCCGGTTTCACAGTCAGGGCTTAGACTAAACTTAGACATAGTTCAATTATGACATTTAAGTAATTTTTATAAACGTGCTTAGAAAAAAACATTACTGGTGTGCATCTTGAGACAAAACAAAGGCACTGATATATTTTAAGATCAGTCAGTGCAAGTTTCTTTCAGATGAAACAGCTCAGACTTACATTTTAGTCTAGTCTTAAGCATTGTCTGTGAAACCGGGGGTTAGCGTATAATATGTCACAGTTTACTTTATTTTGCTATCCTCACTTACACAGATAAACTATAGTGTCCTGCACCCACTAGTAAAAATAAAAAAAGTTCAAAAAATAAATCTGGTGTCTGAATAAATTTTGGTTTGACTGTGTGTATAGGCTGCAAGAGCAGTAGGCCTATTATATCCATAATTCTCCTAACATTCAGCCTATTGTCTTGCAGTACAATTGAGAGTCAGATGAGGGCATAGTTTACCGCTCCCCCACCGAACTCCAGCCTAACAAACTATGCAGTAATTGAGGGAGATTATCGGAGTGAGCAGGCTGACAGTTTACTGTCCAAATCGCCTTTACTGGAACATTGCTTCCTAATCGTCGCCGAACCCTGATTGGAACAAGACGTGAGAGACAAGACGGAGAACCAGTCAGAGCTAAATTCACCGGTCTCCTTATAAAACAACACCCATCTTTCACAGAACCACTGCCATTTTAACACATCACCTTCAAACTCGTGTGTGCAGAGATGGTGGGTTGTGTAGCATTTTATATTTGGTGTAATTTAATTGTCATAATCGTTTGAAAAAATATATTATTAAGATATTTACTGTAAAAACAATAAACTTAAAATAAAATAGATTTAAAACTCCTTAAAAAAGCATTCCAGTTAAAACTTGTGACCACAGACGATAAGTGTAGGCTATTTATCTTGAATAATTACAGTGAGGTGTCTCCTTACATTTTATATTGAAACCTAATATTTAATTAGGGTTATTAACAGCATATGCTCTCTTCTCATGCCGTGTCCACCCTGAAACTGACCACCTGTTGTACATTTCTGCCGCTCGACCTAAGACCTGGACACGTTCCTCAATAGAATAATCTCCACGCCTTGCGCTGACCGAATTACTGAAGCATCTCTAAGTCCATAATGCTTGTCTTAGACGCGGTGCATCTGTTGGCATCTTGCATGGTGATATTGGATATTGTGTAACTACAAGCAGGGAAGAGGAGTTGGAAAATCTGGGATTAAGGGGGAGAAAGGAGGGGGAGGCGTGTGGTAATGACCTGTCCACAAAGTTCATTTCCATCCTGTCCCAGCCTGGACCATTTAGTTTGCAGGTGACGGGGCAGAATTTGTGGGTTATTAAAGCAGTGATTCAGTTCTAATTGCAGGCAGAGTGCAATTACGTTTCCTGTGAGAGAAGATGTTCCAAAACCCTAGCATAATTATTAGAACAATGCAAAATTTGCGGTTTAGTGTACTTTATTGGCCCTAAAATCCATGTCATGACCCCTTTAAATAGAACTAAAAATATACCTTAAATGAGGCTGAAGCTTTCTCTATCCTCTCCCCTTATCTCTTCTTTTTTTCTTTTTCTAACTTCTCTCTGCTTTGCATGTACTAATTGGTTAATTCACCGCAGTCATCTGAATATTTACAGCTCGTTTTATGTTGTTTCATGTCTCCAGTCTGTAACTGCTAAATCGAATCAGGCGGTGTTTCTGCTAAAAGCATGATCATTAGTAACTGGTGAACTCTCACTGGTTATGTTTTTAAAGAAAAGTCTCTGAGCAACAGGACAACGCATCCAGTTGACTAGAAAATAACAACTAGGCATTCCACAATGTCTTTGATAACTGAGAATCTTCACACATTTAGTCTTAAAAGTGTTCACTTTGAAGAACAGCTTTTCAAACTTTTCAAAGTAGACCAAACCAGCGTGTTTGAGACTGTAGAAGATGTTTAATATTTAAACTAAGGCTCACATTCTATCCTTTGTTGTGTAAAAGACAATGTAACTTATTTTGACACTGTTATTCCCACTACCTTCCATGTTAATTGAACTCAAATGACATTAAATGGAGAGCAAAACTTTCCTTCTTCACATATTTTTCTAAACCCCAGTGATCTCTCGTGTACTCTCTAAAGTTTCAGTAGAGGGTTTAAGATGATCAGATGCTATCCACATTCAGTTCAGAAGAAAAAGCATTTTTTTAAGACAATATATCATTTAAAAATATATACCAATAGCCTATTTACTTTTTAGAGAACTTTATTAAGCCTCCTAAACTTTGAAAGACCAATCTCTGATCAATATAATTGTCTTCTTCAGTCCAGTCTATATAAAAGAAAAATCGTCACAAAAAAAAAAACAATTCTCCATGACATCACCACCATCACTAGAAATTAAATGGAGAACAAATAGAGATTTTAGTATCCTGCTTAGAATAAATAATATAAAATAAAATAATTTTAAAACATCCCATAATCTTGCGTGTCTCCTCTGGAGTTTCAGAAAATTCTCAATTGGCACAAAAAAATCGGCAACCAAACATAAAATTTCAAATGAATAATGGTGATATCCACATTAATTTTATAGCTCTGTACTCTTGTTTATGTATCTTTAGATTTCTCATACATGCAGAAACATATGGAAACATCATAGGAAACGTCAGGCAAAAATTTCTCATTTTTACTGAAACATAACTGACAAGCTTGCTTTCTTTCTTTTTCTTTCTTCCTTCCTTCCTTGCTTCCTTCTTTCTGTCTGCTTGCTTATAGGCATTAGTGATCACCTACACTCGGTTTTCCACATGCAGTCTGTTTTTGGTGTGTAACTGTCCATGCTGCAGTGTGCATCGCTGCACACAACGCTCTCTTCCTGACGACCCACTCAGCTGGCAGGGTTAAGCTCACCGTCCCTGTACCTGCCAGCTTGCTCTCTTAAGGGGCATCGCCCGCTTGCCATCTCTGAGGTATAACCCTCGCCTGCCATCTGCGCCCCGACAGACGCTCGTACACCACACTGCGCCACAGCTGTTCCCAGGACAGCGGGAGGTCGAGTGGTGAAGTCTTGCTGCCACCCTCGCTGCCTCACGGTGCCCCCTGGGGCCGGAGCCGCTCTGCACTCGGCATCCCAAACACCTTCTGTGATATGACTGCGAGGTGTGTTGATCGCCGCTGCTCTGAAAAAGAACTAGAGGACATAGAGGAGAAATGTTTTGGTAGGCTGGAATAAAACTTGAATCCACTTGAATGGTGAATGTGGCCCAAATCTGTTTCCCCCATGTGACACAGATGTGCTGTGGATGACAGTGCGTACAGCAAAAATCACTTTGATTCTGGGCCAATTCTGATCTGGCTCAGCTTAACGTGACTTGACATGATTTACCCTTGAAGAAGATGGAGGACTGTTGAATGATGAGTTGTTAAACACAAGGGGTTAAGGTTTCACTGGCTAGGACACATCAGAATAATACAAATATAAACATCTAAAAGATGCATCTACTTTTTACTTGATCATCTTGTTGTTAGAATGCAGTATCATGCGTGAGATGCTGCAAAAGACGCGAGACACAAGTCCGTACCAGGTTTATTTTAGCATCATTGATATGCTATTATACTTTATGTTAATTTATATATTATTAAAGTTTTTGTAATATGTAGAATTAGATTTTCTACTTTTTTAATTTTTATAATTTTGTTGTGATTTTGTCATTTTTATTATTTTTTTTAAATGTCTATAATTTTTATTATTAGTTTTAGTTATTTTAGTACTTCAATTAAATGAAAATGTAATGAAAATGAAAATTTTTCATAAATGAAAAATGTTTGATTAAATTACATATTTTGTTTATTTTAAGCAACAAAATTGTGTTTTTTATGCTTTTAGTTTTAGCAGTAATAGCCCGGATCAGTATAGTTCATGTGTACATAGAAAAGCAATGGGAAATCTGCACTGTAGAGCACAACAAACTTTGTGAACAGTCCTATTTGTAGCAGCAAGTTCTTTTCTCCATTGATGGCCATTCAAAAGTTGTTACGTCTATCACCATAGACATGCTAAACATGCTATTTGAAACCAGTCTTCACTGCACAACTCCATAGGCTTTGCCTCCATTTCATTCTTAAATCTGAAAAACATAAGCATGTAGGGTGTATCACAAAATGTGCATCAATTTGGGATCGTCACCTGAACTGTCTGATATAAGCCACATTCAGAAACGTATTATTAATAAACAAAAAACATATTAATAATAATATATAAAAGTATAATTAATATATATAAAAATATTATAATAAATTATAATAATTATAATAATAAAATAATGTATTATAAACAAATACAGTAAAAAAAAATACAGTAAAATAAAAAATAAATAAATAAATAAATAAAAATAATAGAATACTACAAAAAGAAACTGTAATCTACATTAAAATGCTAAAACAAGATCATATTTTTTATTTTCTTTGAGTAAATATTGTTTTTGTTGAAGCACACACAATTCTTGTATACATAATATAACTTCTCAAATATATATCGCAAAATGAATCATCTTAAATTAAATTTTGTTTTCAAATTAATTAACCGCATCAAAATGAATGAGTTACACAATAAAAGTTTAATACTTCAAATTGGATGCCTGTTCAAATCTCCAACCCTTAAGTATGAGCAATATAAATACGGATGCTTGCCTTTGCAAAAACCAATAAATATTCTTCAGTGTCCCTTAAAGCTGCCTGCAGTTTCAGAGTTGTACATTTATTCAATCTTTAGAGGTAAAATCATATTCCAAAGAAATTGGCGCAATGCTGCAACAGACACAGTAGAATTACATTGTAGCCTCAGTGTGGTGGATGATGGGAAAAAAGTGTCAGGTATTATTGAACGCTGGTGTCTGTCCTCCCCCCGGAGGCTGAATGGATTCTGCCGAAATTATCACTGTCAAGGCCAATCCAATAAAGGTACAGCCTCTTCTATAAGCCCCTCTCCCTTTCAGACATTTCCCTTTCTCTCCCTTATAGATACATATGTGTGTGTGTGAGTGTTAAATTTAAACCATGTGATCTGCTTCCCTCCTACCCAGTGTGTGTGTTGTGAGACAGTGTTCTGGTTCAGATAACAACGCTGTAATGAAACAAGGGAGCTCCCAGGCAAAGCTTACACACACACACACACACACACACACTCACACATGCACGATAGCAGTGCTGTAGTAGGGAATAAGAAAATGCATAGTGTGCTTTGCCCTTGGCTGCGTGCGAGTGATTGTGCATGGAGAGCGGGGAATAGAGAACCGAGGAAGGAAAATAGGGGGGACTTCATACATTTTTATGACCGCATGAGATAAGGTCAGTTGTGTGCCATCGTTACTAGGCAACACTGCAACCTGGTATTGGATTGAGCTGTGAAGCTGAGCAGTCAAATTTGCAAGCTTTATTGGACTCATCTTTTTTATTTGTTTATTTATTGTACAGTTGTTCAGAATGACACTGGTCATTTATTCTAATTGTCAAACACAAAAAGATATACTAAACAATATTAACTACAGCAATCAGCCACACTGTCAGCCGCTTTCAAAATCTGAAATGTGAAATATGCCGGCTTCACACACAGTAGAAGGAGGAAGGAAGGCATTAAAGCACACTTGTAACTAGCAACCTGTCTATTAAGTTGCACTATATGGACAAATGTATTGGGACACACCTCTTAAATATTGAATTCATGTGTTTCGATCAGACTTATTGCCACAGGTGTATGAAATTAAGCATCTAGCAATAGTTAATTTACCAATTAACAATGGGTCAATTTGAAGATCTCAGTGACTTCAAGTGTGGCACTGTGCTGGGATGCCACCTTTGTAATAAGTCAGTTTGTGAAATTTCATCCCTGCTAGATATTCCAAGTCAACTATTATTGGAAAGTGGAAGCATTTATGAACAACAGCAACTCAAACACAAAGCAGAAGACCAAGTAAAGTCACAGAGCGGGGTCACTGAGTGCTGAGGAGCATGGAGTGTATAAGTCGCTAATGCTCTGCTGATTCAAGCTGAAGAGTTACAAACTTCTACTGCCATTTAATATCCGCACAAAAACTTCACTGCATGCATTTCCATGGCCGAACAGGTGCATGCAAGCCTCACATCACCAAATACAATGTCAAGCGTTGGATAGAGAGGTGTAAAGCACTCCACCACTGGACTCTGGAGCAGTGGAAACCTGTTCTGTGGAGAGATGAATCACGCTTCTCTGTTTGGCAGTCTGATGGGTGAGTCTGGGTTTGGCGGATGCTGGGAAAATTAATGTGAAATCCCTGTTGGTGTAATGGTCAGGTGTCACAATAATTCTGTCCATATAGTGTACCTTCATTTGGTCATAGATGTATCCTTTGCTGATTGCCCCTTTTTCTGAAACATAAAAATGTTTAAATGAATTTTTATTTAATTATTTAGTTAGTTAGACATGGTACCCTGGTATAGTTTAAGTCTTAAACCTAAAGTACTTTCATAGAAAAATGAAGATGGCAAATGAACATAACACATTGATAATTGTGCAGTATTCAGCATGTACACTTTTTGTATACACATTATTTGCCAAAATGTGAAGTATTCAACCGAACCACCAACATCTCTTTCAAAAATCTCTTCACTCAGCAGTCATATTGGCAACGCCTTCAGGCAGATGTTTTGGTTACGACCAATTAACAATGGTTAACAATGGCCAATTAACAACGGCTCTGGTTAAGACCAACTCCTTTTTTAGCAAAATCTCAAATTGTCAAGCATTTCAATACTATAGTTCAAATCAGTAATACATTTTAACATGAAAATCTCAAAAATGTTCCAACCACAACATAACAATTATTTTATGTTACAGTACTAACATTTAGGTCTTATATTCTTCACTTCCAAATGTCAAACTGTCAAACTTTTAAAGTTTTAATTTTGGTGGAATACTAGTTAAATCCTCTAAACTTAGTAGAAGTTTATGCAGTGTTGGAAATGCGTTAAATGAAGTAAACCCTAGTGCATGTTGTGTTCCCAAATGAGTTTTAAAGCACATGCAGTGCATTTACTGTGAATTGAGACACACTGAGATGCTGAAAACACCAGATCTTAACACCGTGTCATGCTTCACTAACACACAACACATCAGATTAAACAGTTATTTAATTAAAGCGCAGTCTTTGATTTGATAATTGCACTTTGCTATATTGCAACCATTGCTCAGCCCCATTTATTTATTTTAAAATTTACCTTTGATGATTATTATCTATTGATCAACTCACAAACCTCCTGCAGTTTTTTCACTAACCCCTGTGTGGGCAACCCTAAACTAGACTAACTGTATTCAGTTTCAAATAAATCTTTTTTATTGCCTTATTTCCAGGATGATGAATGAACAGCATTCACATGCTGCATGATGAAGACATCAGACAACACTGTAGCACATTGCATTATAGATTTATTTCATATACTGCTTTTATTAAATAGTAAACAGTAAATGGTGTAATATGCAGTACATACAATACTAGTATTTAGTATGTTTTTAAATGATCTCACTAAAAATGGTGGATGTCTTAAAGAATAATTTGTGCAATAATGTTTTGTGTTAACAATGATTCAGTTATTGCCCCGTAATATTGCTAAAATGTGCTAAAACTGTGAAAAAAAATACACAAAGCACATAGCCCTGTTCTGTTCTTGTCTCCCCAACCCCGCCTTCCCACCACTCCCTCAAAATTCCCCTCTCTCTCCTCCCCTCATTCTAGCATTCTAACCCTCTCAGTGCCCTAGTTTAGTACTTCAAGGTTGGCCACATATATTCTACCCCATGCCTTACGGCCAGCCAATGGCAGGCGAGCAGCGGTTGCAGTGGAAGGGTGGGGCTATCGTGTCATACAGCAGCGCAGCGAGTGGCCAGTGGGAGGCGAGGGGCTGGGGGGGGGTTGGTTGCTGCCATGGGTGTGTGAGGCTTGTTTTAGTGTGGCAGGTCACATCGGGGAAGAACCTGAGAAGAATAGAAGGCATGTGTGCGAAGAGCAGAATTACAGAGGCTGAGGGTGGAGAATTGACTGGCTGTCATTCATCATATTTCCACTGCCCAGGGAAAGTGCTTTTGCTTTATGCAAGAATACTATAAGGTGTAAATATTAGGATTAGGCATTATATATAAAAATAAATCATTCAAAATTATTGCTATACCATCATAATGGTTATAATGGTAAACTAAAACCACCATCACCAAAAAAAAACAAACAACTAAAAAGTTATATACATACTTTACCATTCAAAAGTTTGGGATCAGTAAGATTTTTTCTTTCTTTTTTTTTTTTTTTCAAGAAGTCTCTTATGCTTATCAAGGCTGGATTCATTTGTTGAAAAATCTAGTAAATATTCTAGTATTTGAATATATTATAAAATATAATTTGTTCCTGTGATGCAAAGCTGAATTTTCATCAGCCATTACTCCAGTCTTCAGTATCACATGATCCTTCAGACATCATTCTAAAATGCTGATTTATTATTAGGGTTTTTTTTTTTATTACTATTTTAAATTTCCTGAACCTGTGATACTGGATTCTCTGATGAATAAAAAAGTTCAAAAGAACATAATTTATTCCAAATAGAAATCTTGTGTAACAATATAAGCCTTTACTATCAATTTTTATCAATTTAACATATCCTTGCTGAATGAAATAATTATAAAAAAAAAACTGTACAAACATACATATAGTATGCATACACACACACACACACACACACACACACACACACACTATATATACTCTTTATATAACTTATTTTAAATAATTTTTTAAATATTTTTTTATTCTAGCTAGTTGCCAACATTTCTTATTTTCATTTAGTTTAACTTGATTTGGTTTAACTAAAACTTGAATTGAAAAAAATAAGAATTAAAACGTATAAAATGTATTCAAAATACTAATGAAAATATAAAAGTACCTAAATGATTCTAAAATAACACATGCATATACTATACTATATTATATTCTGGTTTTAAAAGTTAATTTTATGAAAAATACAAGCTAATTCTATCCTTAAAGGAATAGTTCACCCAAAACTTTAATCTATGTATTTTCAGTCCTGTATCATCTCAATTCATTTAAAATCACAGGTAACTTGTAAAGACATTCAAATCCCTACCAGTACCAACACATTTTTTTCCATGAAGAGTACACATGAAACATCTTTCACATTTCCATTCACAAAGAACGTGGCATATTTGAATACTTTAAACTGAATGCAACCGGGTGTTACGGGGCGAACAAGAAATGAGGCGTGCAGATCCATTTGCAATCTTTATCGTGTGGTAATTTAATTGTCGTCTGAATCCAAATCTATCAATTCAAAATTCAGTGTTTAAACCTTTTTGAGCCTTCCCGAACACCGTAAAGTTGTAATTCGGTATAATTTGCATACATATTTATTTCTGAAATGCTGGAAAGTATTTAAAAGAACAATACTTCATAACTGCTCCACCGCAGCAACTGGGAGCAGAAAGAGAAGAAAAGCACATAAACATTCGAAATGGGTCATTTATGGCAGCGGCAGGTATGCATTACAATTTTAAAATATGCATTATAAACAGATATATATCACATATAATTATATAATATATAGCGTGTCTATTTTCCTATTTTTAAACAGGAGATTTAAATAATCAAATAATAAATAGGATTATTATAAAATATGCTTGGAATAATAAGAATACATTTTACATAGGCTAAGCATTTTTAAATACATTTTACACATTAATAAGAATACATTTGTAAATAAAATTAATTTTATTTACAGCAGACAATCATGTGACTGGCCACATGAACAGCACATTCTCTGGTTCGCAGGAACTCACTCCTCCACTGTGAATAAATCGCCATCTGAATCCATGAGTTTTATCACTGAGGTGATATGTAAATTTATTTTTACAGACGTCCATATGAGAAACAATTACCGCCCGAATAGGGCTTTAGACTTAGACTCAGAAAACACGGAAGGGCTCCGTAATGTACCTATCACTGGGAGAGCGATAAATGCTAGACCAGGGGTTCACAAACACGTTCATGGAGCCTCCCCAACACTGCACATTTTGCATGTCTCCTTTGTCTGACACACTCATTTCAGGTCTTGGAGTTGCTACTAATGAGCTGGTAAGTTGAATAAAGTGTGACTGATAAAGAAGACATGCAAAATGTGCAGTGTTGGGAAGGCTCCAGGAACGAGTTTGGGAACCCCTGCACTAGACAATACTCTGCAATCTGAACAGGATCTGAGTGGGTGTTATATAGTGTGTGTAATAGCTCTCAGGTGAACGTGTGATTGGTGACAGCTGTGTGTGATCAGTGCAATGGATGATGGGAAATGCAGTCCAGGGTGATGTGCAACAGTCTGTTTGGTGTGAGAGTCAATATGATGGAGAGGCAACCTCTTGTGGCAATTGGACGGAAGGCCACGAACCGGATTTGTGACACTGGGACAGTTTACATTAGAGTGTTAGAAATTATTGGTGTTTGCTCAGGCACATATTGCTCATTTGAACATCCCCCTTATTCTAAGCATAAAAAATTATATGGATAGCTTATTCTGGTTGTGAATGTTAAATCATGTGGCTATTACTTTCTTATAAGTGAGCGGGGGAAAAAAATGTAATGCAATAACATACACAGAACACTTCAGCAAATACCATACAAGCATTATGCATTTTCATGTTTCCCTAAAAAAAGTTGTTCTTTCAGTTCTGTTTGGTTCAGAAATTACACACTTCACCTTTAAAACGAAAACAATATTCCCAATTACTCTAATGAAATGCCTCTTCCCTATTCATGAAAGGACAAAGCCAGATTTTAAAGACCCTTCTCAAATAAATGATCTTATCACGGCAGACTTTGAGCTGACTTTTAGCTAAATAATGTTACAGAATTTCTCTCTCCTGTCAGCCTCAGTCAATCTGTCCTTGTCCAAAGGTCATCTCTCTTCTACAAGCACAAACTCCGCTCTGATAGAGACAGCACGTCTGCAAGACTTAAAGGAGTAGTTCACCCCCAAATGAAAACTCTGTCATTACTTACCCTCATGTGGCTCAAAACGGTGTTTTTTGGGGAAGACAAACAGAAAATAAATCTTGATGCAACTCTGTCCATACAACCACATGTTTAACAGTTCCAAAAAACAAACAAAAACCCAAACAAACTAAAATATGCACTCCAAGATGTATTCCAAGGCCATACAAAGCATATTACTACACACAAAACGTCTCGTTTACGTACGTAACCCTCGTTCCCTGATGGAGGGAACGGAGACGTTATGTCGATGACGACACAGGGGATTCACTTTGGAGCCCCAATAATCTCTGACTTTAAGAGAAAACGCTAATGAATTTTGGCTAGTGGACTTTGCATACCTGAGCCACTCCCCGTGCCTACGGGTATAAATAGAGCGAGCCCTCACCACAAGGGGGCACGGCTCGCCTTTGGATTGGTACGCCAAGGCGATGGCATCCACTATTAATTTTCGCAGACGTCCATATGAGAAACAATTACAGTCCGAATAGGGCTTTAGACTTGGACTCAGAAAACACGGAAGGGCTCCGTAATGTACCTATCACTGGGAGAGCGATAAATGCTAGACCAGGGGTTCACAAACACGTTCATGGAGCCTCCCCAACACTGCACATTTTGCATGTCTCCTTTGTCTGACACGCTCATTTCAGGTCTTGGAGTTGCTACTAATGAGCTGGTAAGTTGAATAAGGTGTGACTGATAAAGGAGACATGCAAAATGTGCAGTGTTGGGAAGGCTCCAGGAACGAGTTTGGGAACCCCTGCGCTAGACAATACTCTGCAATCTGAACAGGATCTGAGTGGGTGTTATATAGTGTGTGTAATAGCTCTCAGGTGAACGTGTGATTGGTGACAGCTGTGTGTGATCAGTGCAATGGATGATGGGAAATGCAGTCCAGGGTGATGTGTAACAGTCTGTTTGGTGTGAGAGTCAATATGATGGAGAGGCGACCTCTTGTGGCAATTGGACGGAAGGCCATGAACCGGATTTGTGACACTGGGACAGTTTACATTAGAGTGTTAGAAATTATTGGTGTTTGCTCAGGCACATATTGCTCATTTGAACATCCCCCTTATTCTAAGCATTAAAATTATATGGATAGCTTATTCTGGTTGTGAATGTTAAATCATGTGGCTACTACTTTATTATAAGTGAGCAGGGGAAAAAAATGTAATGCAATGACATACACAGAACACTCCAGCAAATACCATACAAGCATTATGCATTTTCATGTTTTCCAATAAAAAGTTGTTCTTTCAGATCTGTTTGGTTCAGAAATTACACACTTCACCTTTAAAACGAAAATAATATTCCCAATTACTCTAATGAAATGCCTCTTCCCTATTCATGAAAGGACAAAGCCAGATTTTAAAGACCCTTCTCAATTAAATGATCTTATCACGGCAGACTTTGAGCTGACTTTTAGCTCAATAATGTTACAGAATTTCTCTCTCCTGTCAGCCTCAGTCAATCTGCCCTTGTCCAAAGGTCATCTCTCTTCTACAAGCACAAACTCCGCTCTGATAGAGACAGCACGTCTGCAAGACTTAAAGGAGTAGTTCACCCCCAAATGAAAACTCTGTCATTACTTACCCTCATGTGGCTCAAAACTGTGTTTTTTGGGGAAGACAAACAGAAAATAAATCTTGATGCAACTCATTCCATACAACCACATGTTTAACAGTTCCAAAAAACAAACAAAAAACCCAAACAAACAAACAAAAATATGCACTCCAAGATGTATTCCTAGGCCATACAAAGCATATTACTACACACAAAACGTCTCGGTTAAGTACGTAACCCTCGTTCCCTGATGGAGGGAATGGAGACATTATGTCGATGAAGACACAGGGGATTCGCTTTGGAGCCCCAATCATCTCTGACTTTAAGAGAAAACGCTAATGAATTTTGGCTAGTGGACTTTGCATACCTGAGCCACTCCCCGTATATACGGGTATAAATAGGCAACAGATGCATCCACTCTTCAGGTTTCACGCTGAGGAGCCGAGAACTTGTCCCTGGCCGCCAACGATGGTTCGAGGTTGTGGCATGGGGACATAACGTTTCCGTTCCCTCCATCAGGGAACGAGGGTTACGTACGTAACCGAGACATTCCCTATCTGTCGGTCACTTCGAGTTATGTCGATGACGACTTTACTTTGCTAGCTATGGAAAGCTCCACAACCTGAACCCTGTCACAAGCCTATGAAATCGCAAATGTAGACAAGTAGCCGCGTGATAGACAAATGCCATGCAAAGGTTGTAATCTTCCCACCGCCCCAGCGCAAATTTGCTGCTCTTGGTACCTGCAGGGACCAGAGGGGAGTATAATGCTGCTGGTGATAGCCAAGTCGCTGTTCCTTTCACCACAGAAATTTCTTAACAAAAGGGATTTCGACCTTCAATGAAGGATTGCTTCAAGTCTTTCCTATTTGTTGTTACAGCTTGGCAGTAACGATGGGGAAGCGAGCCTTCCCAAACACCCGCAGGGAGGTATCATCTGGAGACACTGATATGGACTTACCCAGGCCTGGGGCAGTACTGCATATGGAATAGGTCTCTGAGGCAGCTCCTACCTGAGAGTAGGGATGGAATGATTGCCAGCAGAGGCTGACAGAATAATCTGTCAAAGGGAAGACACGGATTCACCAAGAGGGGAATCTCACTGTGGAAAAATACACATATGGGACTGCCCGAAGGGAATCAAGCCATATAGACACCTAGCCCAGTACAGGGGCTGACCGGAGACCCGGGCAAGCTAACACCAATACTGGGCCTGGCGTCAAACTGCTCCGCCCAGTATGACTGCCGTGGGTGCTGGAGGATACTCCACCAGGGTTCGCCGTCCGGGGAACTTGCTTGAGGAGGAGAAGGTACTCGCATCCCCGGGTGAGGGGGAATGGCGCAGCAAGCATGACACCGGCCGGCTCATCCCCCCACTTACCTGTTACCCAACACACGGGAAGAAACTGGCTCAAGGTGGAGACTGTAAAATCTCGCTAAAGTGTTCAGTGTCGCCCAGCCCGCAGCTCTACAGATGTCTGCCAGAGAGGCACCATGCGCCGACACATAGGAGGAAACAAAACTCTGTGTAGAGCGAGCCCTCACCCCAAGGGGGCACGGCTCGCCTTTGGATTGGTACGTCAAGGCAATGGCATCCACTATTCAGTGGGCCAACCTATGCTTGGAGACAGCCTTCCCTTTCTATTGACCTCCGTAGCAGACAAAGAGCTTTCTATTCTATTCTATCCTATTAGTTTAAATGATTCAGTTTGTTTTGATATTATATTATATTATGTTAGGCATATATTATAATCCTACTAAATAATTGACCTTGTTGAGTCTCTTATGCTCATCAAGGATGTATTTATTTGATTAGAAATACAGAAAAAAAGCTATAATATTGTGAAACATTATTGCAATTTCTAATATTGGTTTCCTATTTAAATATACTTTAAAATGTAATTTATTCCTGTGAAGCAAAGCTGAATTGCCAACATCATTACTCCAGACTTCAGTGTCACATGATCCTTCAGAAATCATTCTAATACGCTGATTTATTATCAGTGTTGAAACTGTTGTTCTGCTTAATCTTTTTTTGTGCATCTTCGGGGGTCTTCTCGGTGAGAAGAATACCAGTTAGCAAACAGAATCCACTTCAGTACATAGTCTTGCCTTGTCGAGGAAGCTCTAGCATGAGTGATGGTGTCCACCACAGCTTGTGGCAGGCCACTCAAGTCCGCCGCGTCCCATCCAGGAGCCACACATGGAGGTTCCACAGTGGGTGCCACATGGTGCCGAGTCCCTTAGAAAGGAGGTCCTTCCTCAGAGGGATGCGCCAGGGAGGGGCTGTCGCGAGGAGCATGATTTCCAGAAACCAGGTCCGGGTGGGCTGGTAGGTTGCAACCAGTAGGACCTGGTCCTTGTCCTCCCTGACCATGCACAGTGTCTGTGCGAGCAAGCTCACTGGGGGAAACGCATACTTGCGTAGAGTCTGAGGCCAGCTGTGTGCCAGCACGCCCATGCCGAGGCCACCAAGTCCAACTCCACACCGATAAAAGAGATCCTCTGCACAGGGGAGAGTTTGCTCTTTTTCCAGTTGATCTGAAGCCCCAACTGGCTGAGGTGCCGGAGCACCAGGTCCCTGTGATCGCACAACTGCTCTCGTGACCGGGCAAGGGCACCCTCCGTAACTTTCATAAAGACACAAGGCAGAGTGTCGCACACTGTCAGCCCGCGAGCCCGAGAGCCCTGAGGAAAAGGAAATTGCTCTTTCTTTGAAAATGTGGCGGAAAAGAAACAAAAAGAAACTCCACCCGGCCCTCCTCCGGGGGAAGGAGCGGCGCTATCCTCGCCATCTCCTGGGAAAGAGCAGATTCCCACATCTCCGGGATGCCCGCGTCAGGGCCGCTTCATCGTCTTCCTGGACGACTTAGGGGCCACCTGGGATGCACCGCGCTCCTGCAAGAGGCTTGACACGCCAGCCTAGGTGTCGATTCAGCGCAGGGTGGGGCGGAGCGGCTCTAGAGGACACAGGAGGGCGCTCCACTGAACCTTCATCCTTGAACCTCGGAGGACGATAGCCCATCCCCCAATGCTGCGGTTGACATCCGATCTTCTGGGGGCTCACCGAATGAAATGCTGGCAGCCCCGCTAGGCGTACCAGCAAAATCACTCGGGATCTTACTGTAACCTTCAGATCTCCCGGAGTGCCATAAATAATTAGGGCTGTCAGTTTAATGTGCTAACGTAATAATTAGTAAAAGAAAAAATAACGCGATTCAAATATTTAAACACAGTTAACACACTGGCCCCATCCCCAGATATGATGCAGGGCAACAACTCCATAAATGTCATGTAATTAATTAGATTTAAAAAATTGGAATCGACTGACAGCCCTAGTAATAATATTATTTTAATTTAATGTAAATTAATATATTGTACCAGTACATACCAGTGTTACTTTTTTCATTAATTTAATTGCAACACAATCTCAAACAGCATCCTTAGATTATGAAGGACAGACTTTAATAGTGATATCAGATGTGCAAGAGATACAAGCTAATATGGAGGGGGGGACAACAACAACAACAACAAAAACAATCTGTGATTGCCAGAAATTCCCCATCAAAAATACAATGACAATGTTGCAGGTATTACAGGATGGCATATTTGTGCTAGTATATTTTACAGCTTATAACCGTGAATTTTACTAAATCTGCTTTCACCTTAAAATGTAATCAAAATCACCATGATAATATAAGTGGAATAACAGAAAGCCACATAATGAATCACAGTTCATTGTAAGTGGCCTGTCCATGAAACATGGTCAATACTCAGATGACACAGGGGTCAAGACAAAACATTATCACTATCAGGGTAAGTCTTGACACTAAAATAATGCAATATTATGAAATTAACTAAATAACATAAAAACACCCTAAAATAACAAAACTGTTTAAATAAAATATTATCATATGTTGTGTGTCATGCATTTTACTCATATGGTTTTATTATACAATTTTAACTGTAACTTTTTTTTTTATACAGTGAAGCCGATTACTCTATTAAAGTTCAACAAACAAAGTACTGTTTCCTGAGGCAATCATTTAACAAATGATATGTCACAGATACATCACATGAAATTTCTTAATATTGTCACCAAATAAGATCAGAAAATAATATGAAAACACACTGTATGTTACTTTTGGAGAAGAGATAAATGTTAAAAATTATGTATGCGCTTTATTTAACTCGCTTAACAAAGTGTGTTAGACAGTGTCAGTGAGACTGTTAGTTTGTGAGGAAGTACAGAGCTGAATTGTGCTCGCACATATCTGATATTGCCACAGTCCGTGTGTTGTGAATTAAGTTAACTGATGTTACATCATCCCAGTTCTCCCCTCAATAGCATTTGTGTAATGCGTCAACGACTAATGTCAGGCCTCTGACACAACTCACTTCAAAGATGTCTGTTTCACATTCATAATGGAATTTGTTTTCCATTTTAATTTGTAATTTCTCACATAAGCTTTTGTGAGCAAAACTAATTCGCCAATACAATTAAAAGTTATTTTGAGATAAATTCAAAATGTTTTAAGGGTATGTGATTTATTTACTTTTAAAGTGCCCCTATTATGGATTTTTGAAAATCACCTTTCATGCAGTATGTAACACAGCTCTAAGTGAATGAAAACATCCTGACGTTTTAAATCTGAAAGTGCACCGTGTATAAGAGTCGACTCTGAATCGAGTCGTTTTTAAAATGAATCCCAAGCCATTTCATGTTGACATTAACATGAAACATTAACATATTGGCTGCCCACTTGCAGACTTGGGAAAACTTGAAATGGAAATTCATACTAGGTGTCGCTTTTGGAGTGGTAAAAATAGCTGTTTCCCCGGTAAGGCTGTACACAAAGCAGCACTGTGTTCACATAGGGTGACCATATGTCCTCTTTTTCCCAGACATGTCCTCTTTTTGGACCTACAAAAATGCTCCCGGCCAGGATTTCTAAATAGCCCAAAATGTCCGGGATTCGTCTGTTTTCTTAATCCAGCTCCCGCAACATGTGGTTCGCTCCTGCGATTTTCGTGTCCACTCCTTTAAACATTCTAATATTGTATATAATGTTGGCGCATCAGGGAGCCGCTATCTGTATGAGGTGTATTTAAATATTTAAATTTATTTATCTGTTTACTTTCACTTTCGATTTCGCGATCACATACACTCTGTGTAAAGGAAGCACATCTCACAAGATCAGATATTTGTCAATGAGCTCAGGATCTGTTGAGCAGCAAATACTCAAGCATGGTCTTGTCAGTTATCTCTCCTTATTCTCAAGCTGTGATCCATCAGATCTGACTCCTGCAGCTCTTGCTAGATGCAGGGTTGCCAAGTCCGTGTTATTTCCCCAGAATTGGGTTACTTTAAAACTGTTGCCATGGGTTAATTTTTCCCAAGTGGGTTAAAGGGTTTGAAATATTGCATAAACTATATTTGACTGAAATGCTTGTATTGAAACATTTTGCATTCTACCTATGATAAAACTTGCATGGATTTTACATGAACTGTTCCCTCCTGGTGGAATGGCCTGCCCGACTCAATCCAAGCAGCTGAGTCCTTAATATTTTCAAGAAACGGCTGAAAACACATCTCTTTCATATTCATTTGACCCTTTAACTCTACTCTCTATTCTAATGCTAATTAATTAAAAAACTTGACCCTCTAACATTTACACTCTCCATTCTATTTCTATTCTAACTAACTACTTGTTTTATTTTCTTTTTATATATTATAAATAATGACCTTCTAACACTAGCATTATTGATTCTTTTTCTGTTCTATTGACTTGTTTTATTTTTATTTATTATAAAAACAAAATAAGCAAACAAGCAAAAAACAAAAAACTTGCTACATATAATGTTAGGCGAAGCCCCGCCCATGTCCCCGCCCCCTACTGTCCTCTGTTTGGAAAACTAAAATATGGTCACCCTACTTTATCAGGCATTGCAGGCATGATGAAATGAAAATGAGACCAATCGGACCAATCACCACAGATTAGCGTCACGCAAAGGAGTATAAAGTATAAATATTCTTTAAAAAGTACTTGTGTTGCATAGGAAAAATAAATCAATACAATTTTGGAACAACATAAGTGTTGAATAAATAATGTTAAATAAATAAATAAATTACATTTTAAAATATATTCAAATATAGTAAAAAATATTTCAAAATATTACTGTTTCTGCTGTACTTTGGATCAAATAAATGCAGTCTTGGTGAGCAGAAGAGACTTCTTTAAAAAACATAAAAAAATCTTACTGCTTAAAAACTTTTGACTGGTAGTGTATATGTATTCGTGCACGTCATCAGTGAATTCAATGGCAAGTCATGGTCATGTTTTTGAACTAGTGTGGGGTCTGATAAGCCCCTAAGAAGACCCAGTCAATTATGACACTACATTTATGGACATTGCCTATATCTGTGCTGAGCAATCTATATTTGCATGGATTTGTAAACGGTGCATAAGTGATAATACAGCCAGTGGATAACTTTACACGTTGTTAAATTACACACGCGCCTCATGTCTTTATCGCCTCTATTAGGTAACAAAAGAGATCATATGGTGTTGCTCTAGATGGATCTATTCCTGGCTAATGGGCAGTGTAGTGAAAGGGAACCTGATCCTCTGCAGGATGTCTAGAAGTCAGCGGGCTGACATTTGGCCGCCGATAGACCGGTGTGTGTTTGGTTGTAAGGGAACACTAGGCCTCAGCGGAATTGTCAAAACAAAGGGGCCGCTCTCACCAGGACTGACTTACCGACTGTCAACTTGTGTATGTGTGCAGTGAAAAGGTTGATTATGACAGAGGAGTGGAATATTGTGATGTGTGTGAAAGTAGCTCTCGATACTAAAACCTGAAACATAAGTCAGGCTACTATTTTTTGGTGGAAATATTTGGTTTGATTTGATTTGATTACAGTTCTTTACTAAATCAAAAATCTGAAATCTGGCCATCATTTGATTTAATACAGCTTGAGTGACTGGGAATCTGGATTGGGTGAATTGTAGGTTTTGAGTAAGAAATGAACACATAATATATAGGTTTTTAAAATAATTATAAATGGTGCCCTAAGCAAAAGTTTGGGAAGAGTGCATTCATCTAATCCTGCCGATCACAGCATATGTATTGTTTACACCCCTAAACACTATTATTAATATGAAAATGTGTTACACTGAAAATAAGTTTAATATCTTTTATGACATGACAATAGCAGTCAGTGGTTCATGCGCTGTATTGAGTTTCACACAGTAAGTTATCCAGATCCCCTTGTCTTAAACGTACTTCACATAAAGGCAGCTGTTTTCTTCATTGTATCCTACAGAGGATCAGTCAAGTCATGTCTTGTTGAAATTAAATGAGAATGAGTAGAAGACCTGGAGAAGAACTGTATAAGTTGTCTGCTCACCAAGCCTGTCTTTCTTTGATCCAATTTATTTCCCTACGGTGGGGGGCTGGGAGCAGTTGATGAGCAGAAGAGACTTCTTTAAAAAAACATTCAAAATCTTACTGTTCAAAAACCTTTGTCTGGTAGTGTATGTTTATGATTATATTGATTTTTTTTCCCCCCAGTTCAGTTACAGTATTTTTAAATGATAAACAAATTAATTCAAAATATATATACCTCTGATGTGACGTTGTAATTTCCACTGAATAAATAAACATTACAAATTCTTGATTAGGGTTGGATTTGAATGCAGTTGTTTGGGTGTTTATAGAGTTGAGTGGAGATTGACAAGGAAAAAGAACAGGTACCTTCTCTACCTGTTCTTTGGAGAAGTGCAGAAAAGAACAGTGTTTTGTTATGCTATTTATACATTTCAACTAAGTAACTTTAAGGATAGGAGAATAAATTGACATGTACACTGTAAAAATGTCTGTGATTTTAACGGTTAAAAAAAACTGTCAAAATTCTACAGTAAAAACCTGTAAAATGGTTAATGGTAAGTTCCTGTAAAATTTACAGGGAAAACCCGTAAACTGACGTTCCCAGAATTCCCTGCGTTGCATTTCAAATTTTGTTTGAATTTGTTTTTTCTTTAAAATAACTATGTTTCTTAGTTTATTAGGGTTGTATGCTACATCTAATGTTGTTAAATTAATGTTTATTGAATATTTCAGTTTAATAAGTCTCACTATGATGGTGTTTAGTGCTTGTGTGAATGACACTGCGCACCTTCTATATATGCTATTATTTAAAAGCTGCTTGTGATGGGCTTTGGTTCATCGTGTGACTTTCTCATCACCACCTGCATTTGGTGGTTATCAGTGTATTTCAAAGATACAAAACAGATTTCAGTACTTCAATAGGTTGGTATATTAACATTATATCAGTTAATGAAATTACGGTATTTAACTGTAAATTTAAGTTAAAACCTCAAATGTGTTACGGTACGTGTGGTTGAATGAATAAACGAAGAGCGCTCGACGAGAGAATGAAAAAACAGGAATCTTTTTTTAATAGGCTTCAACTCAATATTACCATTAAACAACAAACATACAATCTCAGACAAAGACTAAGGAAAAACTCAGGACTTATAAAGGGACCTACCAAACGAGGAAACCAGATAATTAACTCAAGACAGGTGAACAGGATGAACGATGATTAACTAATGACAGGAAAAACCAAATAAGGGCAAAAGGGAAACTGAACAGAAACCAAACCGTGACAAAATGTTCTTACTGTATTTTTTACTGTAGAATTCCGGTAACCACAGCTGCCAGTTTTTTACTGTAAATTTTACAGAATTTTTTGTTACAGTGTACTTGCAAATTTATTAACAAATATTCAGTAGAATGTCTCTTCAAAATAAAGTGTTTCTGAAAAATGTATAATATGTGTATTTTATTCTCTTGTGTTTTACTGTGATTTACTGTTGCTCTACTTTTTCTCTTTGTATTGAGACACTTCTCATGTCCCTGTGTTTTTGTATTCATCTGGTTAAATCTCCAGATTGAACAGATAAACTAATGCAAATATTTTACCTAAATAACAATGTATAATAATGTCCAACAATTGCTTCAGTAGTATGTTGAATAAGATTTCCATTTAGGTGATCTCCAACATGCATATGACCATAAAAAAATTAATTTTATGCAATCCCTTGTGGAAGAGCAGAGAACGCAACGTATTCATACTTCTGTCCAACTGAATGTTTGCAATAGTGTTGTAGTGTTGCATAACACAAATACATTCAAAACAACAAAATATGTTTTGCACACATCAGAAGAACATGTTTTCCAAACAGCTGAGTTTAGAGAATTGGTATCTCATGAGAACAAGAGATCCTCTTTGTCGTGGAGATGTTGTAATAGAAGAGAGGTGAAGTGTTGTTTTAGGGCACATGTGTGCCATACCTACAATGTTTTCCAACCAATGTATTTTTTATCAGTCTGCTAGATAACAATTGTACAGGTACCAATTCATAGGTCTACATGTATTTTTTTCACTTAAAATTATGTTTGTTTTTTTCATAAAATTCAAAAATTATCTTTGCCCCTGCACTTTCTGTTCAAAATGATGCTGTGACATTTCCAGAATTAGAAAGGGTTTGATCTTTCAGACATCATGTTTTTGTTTTATTTTTTTCCTGTTGAAATGAGGTAAGTTTATTTCAGTTATTATGAGCACGTTCATACTCGTCAAATACGTCAGTTCAACTGCTTTAATTGTTATAAACGAATAGAGTGATAATAAAAAAAAAGGCAAGAGTACTGACTGTACATAACGTCGTGTGATCAGATTAGTCAGGTGAGCATATAGTAATATGGCGCAACGACCAGCAGAGACGATTTTCTTTCGTACAGGCTAAACCAAGAAAGCAAGATTTGTGGTACATTCTGACAGGATTTTATTTTAGAACTTTGTATACTCCTCTGAATAAAAAGGCAAGTTCTAAATATTTTCCAGAAGAGAAAGGCAGTAGGCTACATTCTAAATGTGTTTATCTGCTAAAAGTGTATTCGGTGGACTCGGAATGCTCCTCAAACCTAATGCACACGGACTTCAACACGATAAAAGTACTCTTTGGTTGAGAAGTTTCATTTGAACTAACCTAAAAATGCTAGGAGAAGGTCGTTGACACACGGCTAACAAAGATTCTTGAGATTCTCGCGCGCTGAACTCTTTCATACTAAGTGCGCACCTGAAATAGGTGTGTCCTCCCCATCCTTTAGCCTTCAGAGGAGTGTCTCGGCTCCTTTAAGGCAGTGAGCAGCGAGCCAGGCTGTGGAGGCAGGGGAGAGAGAGAGAGAGAGAGAGGGTTATTCTCTAATGCTCTGAGGCAGAGAGGGTTAGCAGAACATGAACCAATGCGATTAAAGCGCCACGCAGGAGGAAGATGCGCCTGCTTGCAGCCTGCTGGACGGCGAGAGGTGCTCACGAAGATGGTCTGACTCTGGGATCTCACCTTTGTTCCTGCCGCTTCAGCTTCTCCGGACTTTCTTTCCATTCCCATTTCTGATTAAAAATCTATGATTTACTCTCCCCTGTTTAGTTCCTTTTCTTCCCTTTTTTTCCAAAATACTTGGTTCCCCTTGCTTTAAATGACACATTGAGCGGCACCGTTGCTTTTTCTTTGAAAGTTTTCTTTCTCCTCCTCATCACCACTTGCTCTGTTGAAAGACGCTCCTGAATCAGCATCGCACCTGCATCCAGCATCCCCCCTGAAGCACAGCAGCATCCGGAGAGCATCTGAGCTTTAACCAAGACAATCACACTATACATCCGCACATCCTTCATGCGCAACGACCGGGCGCAAAAGCACACACATAATACGCACGGTGGAGATCCGCTCAAGTCGCTGGCACAGGCAACCTGGACTGGCTTTTGTTTTAACCTTACCGTTGGCATTCTGAGTGGGAGATCAGGAAAAAGCAGTGGACAAAGTGTGCGGAGTGAAAAGAGGAAAATCTAGCTTGGGGATTGAACGCAGCGGGGCATGTGGATATTGGCATTTCTCTTTCTCCAGAGCATCCTGAATGGTTAGTCTTTATTTTTTCTTTCTTCTCTCCTATAATTTCTAACTTCATTTACTCTCATCAGGACATTCTGGAAAGGTGTATGCAAATTAATTTTGAATGTTGTCACGGGTGGTCACCTAGGCTGGGAGACTTTCCAAATCATTTCTAAAAAATAAATAAAAAAAACACCTTATTAGTCACATTATGGTCTTGATGATGCCAGCACTATATAAGCACTGCGTACTGCAAAAGCTCCCTATAATGATTCCTGTGTGCACACACAGGGGCCTCCGGCAGGTATTGCACAGGTTTCTTGTCGGTTGTTTTACGCATGGGGAGATGTTAATGAATGTGACCTCTTGTTTATCACACCGAGTGTTGTAGAAGCTACTCTTCCATGAGCTTTTCGTTTTCAATAATGTTGCACATCCTATTTTAAAGGTCTTATTTATTTATTTATTTTCTTTTTATCCACAATGACTGACGTATTTAATATTGGTTATGTGTGCTGCGCCCCCCTCCATCCCTGTAACTGTTTTAAATCAACTTAGTTTAATTTAATTATGGATGGCAAGAATTTGCTTAATTGATAAAGGCTTTATTTTTTTCAGTGATTTTAAATAAACTGAGGCATCTTATTTAATTGGTTTATTAAATAAGCACAATCATTTGATGGCAGATAATTAATGCTGTGGATATTTAAACATTTAAGATGGGCACATCAAATGAAGTTATTACATCCAGTTATTTTTGTAACACATCCCTGTTGTGCACTTGAGCCTCACAGTGGGTGGATAGCAGTGGGGAAAAAAAAGCCATTTGTTTTATTTAATTTAATCCTTTTCATATGATAAAACACAAATCATACAGCTGTATTTACAAAATCTATCATATTGTTACTTACTCTGTTTTTCAGATTATGTGTTTGTTTTAAATAGCTCGCTGACCATGCTTTCTAAATTGCATCTCTAATTTGAGACTTTTTTAATATGAAGCCTCCAAAAATTAATCAGTGATGTAAAAATCATTAAGTAAAAATAAAAAAGATTCATAAGACAAATGCAGGGCAGTAGCTGAAAAATACTACACAACGCCTTAATAGCTGTGTGTATGTGTGTGTGTGTGAGGGACTGCGCCTGCGTGGATGCATATGTGTGCAGTGAGAAATTTAAAGCCGTCTTTATAATTTTTTTAAGGCCAATTGTGCCTTAAGCATGATTTTTCCTATCTTTCTTACCTGTTTTTAATTATACACCTTCGCAGCCGGTGTAAATAGGTGTGATTTGGCTAAACTGGAGAGATGGTCAGTAGGTGCAAACATGGAAGGGTGTGTACGTAAGGAGGGAGTCATGGAGGGAAAAACAGAATGAAGCGAGATGGGAAAATAGACTTATCTCTTCCAAAAATTGCAGACAGACAGACATTGTCGAGGGAAGGTTAGTGCATGATGCAAAGAAAGGAACAGAGACCCGTGCTTTGAAAAAAAAAAAAAGGTTTGAGGATTTGATGTAAAATGGCTATTGGGCAAACGCTGGCACGAGTCCTCAATGTGAAGCTTTGAATGGCAGTCATTTTGAAACGGTGAGGATGTTACGAAAGCTCACCCTCAGAAAACAACAGATATAATCCTCCTCTTCGGAGGAGGGAGATAAATACACCCCTACTCTTGCTGTTTGAGCTCCAAACGCGAAGCTCTCCGAGGCATTTCTCACTTCGGGCAAATATGAAATAAAAAATATTGAGATGTATTTTGTAATAACTTTGAATTGAAATTGCGCCACCCTGCCTCAGCTGAAACTCATAAAAGAGCAGTAAGAACTCATCAGTCACCATCGCCCAGCAGAGCAGACAGTGAAATGAGATGCTCTAGCTTGCTGGATGTGCTTTGGCATTTTTTTTTCTTTTTTTTCCGCCGTTCATGTATTCTTATCAAATCAGCACATATCTGATGAGTGAGCTGTCTTTAAAAATGCAATTCTTCATTTTAAATTAGCTGTTGATATCTTAATATGCTAATTTATTAATTGTGGAAAAGTTACAAATATAACTGCCTAAGTAAGATTGGTTCTGTGTCCTTTTGTACGATCTAAGAATAAACAGCCTTTCCTTTATAAGTGGCCACTTCCTCATCTCAGAAAGCAACTGTATTCTAGAAAATTCGAGCCTGTAGTCTGGAAGGTTTATCACATGCTGCTTGGCCTGTCACTATGGAAACGTCTTTTATCAGAGCCATAGTCGTGTATCAAATAAGGCCGTTGTGTGAACGAATGACCCCTGATGTACAATAAAAGGCACAGATTGAAGAGGAATCTTATTGGTTTGAATGCTATTTTATTAAGCAACAATGTTTTTAATAATAAATATCACATCAAAATTAAATTGAAAAAAAAAATCCTGTTAAGACTTTAATTTCAATCATTTATGATTTAAAAAAAATTCTAACTTTTTAAGAGATGGTGTTTTTAGTTATATGTTATATGTGTACCTCATAGAAGAGGTGGAGATAGAGATAAGTTGCTGCAAAGGGAAGCTTTCTGGATCTTTGAACTTACATCTTTATTTCCTGAGGGTATGAATGAAGAACTAGAACTCTTGATTTTTGTAAAAATTATTATCATTACTATTTTATTTTCTCTCTCTTCTTCTATATCTGTTGTATTTGTAATGTTTAATCATTCTTTGTAGTTGTATACCTGTAATATTCTGCTATATATGTGAATGATTAGACTTTCTTGGAATTCTACTTGTGATAATTGAATCCAGCTGATTGTCTTTAATTGCTGACCTACTTAAAAGGGTGAATGTTGTTTGTTAAGTTAGCACTGAGGATAGCAATGTGCTGAAACGTCTGCTTGCTTGCTCTCTCGCTCGTCTCCATCTGTCTAGCAGATATTGTTTATTTTTTTCTGTAATATATAAAAAGATACTCTACAACTGTTGCAAATAAATGCAATTGCTGTAACCAAAAATATAGCTGATTACAGAATATCAGCAGGAATGGGAATGCTTTGCACCTTGATTTACAGCAAAACAGATTTGAGTATAAATGAAGACACAAAAGCTGCTTGGGACGAGGAATGTAACCGCCTCAGATCTGTTACTCGAAAATTATAATCCGTCACTTGTTGTCCACAGAAACACATGCAGGCACGACGGATTATAATCTAAATCCTGTATTAAAACATGCTGTTGTTACCGGAGATTATACAGTCCTGACGGTAACTGTTATACTAACAGAATTATACAAACCATATGAGTCAGAATAATGACTTCATTTCATGTTTAACTGGGATTTCTTCAAGAGTCTAAGGAGAAATGTGAGGAATGATTTGAGTACATTTGGCTGTGTGGAACTGTGTTTGGTGGGAGTTAATCTATTGGGGGCAATTAAGGCAGTTTGCTGATTAGAGGCCCATCTGTTCAAGTTTGCTAGACAGTCCTATAAGACCTGTGCCCTGCAATCCTCTGTTACCTATTTAAAGATTGTGCGTTAGTGTCCTTAACACACGCAAATGCACACAGCATCTTTTTTTTTTTTTTTTGCTCATTTTGTTCAGTTGTTTACTAATGCAATTCATGCATTAGATGCTTCAGCTTCTGTGGTTAAACAGGATATTTTCATCAAGACGAGACTTTGAATGAGTCAAACCACCCACTGACTTTAATGTTAGCCACCGGTTGTCTTTGAATAAGATTAGATTACACAGTTTTTATGCATTTACTTAAGGGCTGTAGACTTTTTTTTCCCACTTTAGGATAAATGAAGGATTGTAATTTGAAGTGTTGTTGATATCAGTACAATTCCACCACTACATTTTTTTTTTTGAATGAGCTGTATTGCTAAAATTGACTAAATTTGTTGACTGAGAAATCTATTGCCGTAGTCTGCTCTTCAGAGGACAAACATGTTTAGAGGTCATTTTGAGGACAACATGGAAAAATATTAGTCCTGTCTTAGTTTTATTCATTAGATATGAACTGTTGTTTAATTTGCTATAAATTAATTCCTTTCTTAATTATTTTTATTATTCGAATAATATATTGTTATTTTTATTCATGCTGCTATAGATACATTTAAATAGCTAACACTATATATCGATTCTAATGAATGCAAATTAAAATAAAAAAAAATATTTATTATTTAGTACATTTACAGGTGGCTGCAAAATGCAAGTTTCTCACCTATAAAAGCTGTAAAGGTCTAGAAAAAGTCTGTCACTAAAGTATTTTTCTTGTTTTTACAGTGAAAATATAACATTGATTTCTTTGGAAATTATTAATTGCATAGTTATCTATTTTCAATCTACATTTTCTGTTTTTATCAACACCTATTTTAGCTTACACTCAAAACATTCTTAAAATCATAAATTATTATTATTATTTAACAAATGCAATATAAATCACACAATTATAAGAGTTATATCGCATAAGGTTGTATTTCTTTTTTCCTTCTGTAACAAAACATAGCTGATTCCTTTTTCTAATGGGCAAGGATTATGTAATAATAATAATAATAATAATAATAATAAAATCCTCCTTTTTTAAGGCTTAATCCTTCCAAGATTTGTAAATGACATCTGCCTAATATCCATCAACCAAATGGATCGCTCTGTCATCAATGCCATCTGTAAAATAGCATCATATCTCCAGTATGCATTTCTCTATTCATGTGATTTCTCTGCACCCCTGTCTTGTTATTTTTCAAATGAGACCCAGAGAGAGGCTGAGGTATCTCTGACCTAGGTGGGAGAAAGTGACAGGGTGACAAATGACCAGAGCTTGCTTTCTCAACATTGTGATATATTTTTAAACATGGCATAGACTGTAAGATGTAAGACCAAGTTGGTGGTTGGTATTTTTAGCTGCCCCCTTTCAGATCACTGTCACTTTTGCCAGATGTCTGCAATTCGTTGTATGTGCTATGTATGTGTGCACATGTGCATTTGATATAGGATGTGTACATGCATTTGAACCAGCCATGGTACTGTCTTATTAATTTCAGCATTATTTATATTGTAATGAAAATATAGCTGTAGTATCTTCATCACTGCACTGCAAAAATATCAGTATTAGCAAGACAAGACCAGGTCTTGATATGATTTCCACATGTCCTTGTCCAAGATTTTACCACTGAAACAATAGTTTCTGACAATATACCATAGTTACTATAGTTTGTGTTACAGCTGTAAAATTATAAGGGAAGCAGTGTAAGAAGCTTTTTAATCATTTTAATTCATTTATTTGATAACAGTTTTCTGGTACGTACGTTACCATTCATTGTTGCATATTGTTATTATACCTTTTTATGTCACATAATTATTTTTTCTTAGCTTGCACAATGGATAGACATCATTTATTGTTTTTTAAATAATTGAATGCACCTTTCAGAATGATTTCCCTGTTAAATCACTGCATTTAAAACACATTACTGTCCTTCAGTTCGTAACAGCTGTCTCAGCTCCAGAAAGCATGAAGATGTTGCTTTTTGATGTGTGTTTTAGCAGTTAAATGTCTCATTAGAGCGGCAGTTGCCTGAGGTTTATTATGTGTTGCTCTCTCTCCTCTATCAGCTGTTCCCCACAAGTGATTATGCTAATTGCTGTTTGATCAGATGATTAAATTATAATTCGATTAATCCAGGGTACTAAATGCTCTGAATATATTTGTGTCTGCTCGGTTGGCTGGCTGGCTGGTTGTGTGGAGCAGCGGTCTCCTGTCACCTTGCTAGCACACATGAAAAAAAAAAAAATAGAAACGTGACAAACTGAAATGGGAAAAGAAACAGTCTGCAGAGAAGAGGGCTGGGGAGGGGTGCACTGTGTCCTTCCTTTCAGAAAACACGACAGTGCTGTAGCCTACAGATGGACATGTACCACTCTGACACTAAAATCCATTTAGATAAATGGCCAGGTCCTATATTACCTTAAAATGAAAAGGGAAAGAAAATAAATATTATTATTGTTATTATTAATAATATTATTTGCATGATATATGTATAATAGCATTTATCAGTTGGATTATATATATATATATATATATATATATATATATATATATATATATATACATGATTGTAATAGGATTGTAATAAATTGATTATACCTTTGTATCAATAAAACTGTTTTTGTACTGGATTTAATTTTAGGTTTAGGTTGATTTTTTAAAAATTATAATCCAGTTGTTATTGGACATTGCTGCATCAAATGAGACTGTAATGTTCCTTTGCAATACAGTAATAAGTAATTTATTTATTAATTTATAATGTAAATGTGTGGCAAATTGTGCTTAGTTCTAAAAAATACACATAGTTAACTATATTTAATGCATTAAGTATCATTAACTAACAATGAGCATTGCATTTGTTACAGTTTTGTTTAATCTTTAACCTTAGTTCATAAAAATGCAACTGTTCATTGTTAATCTATGTTAGCTCAAGTCCATTAACCAGCATTAAATCATGCAACTTTTCATTTTAATAATGTACTACTAAATGTTGGAATCAACAATTAACTAAGATTAATAAATGCTTTATGAGTATTTTTTATGTTAATGTTAACAAACAGAACCTTGCTGTAAAGTGTTACCCTTTATTGCTTATTAATTTCTTAATAGTAAAAAGCCTAATACTAATAATAGTGATAAATTGATTCATGCTATACCATGGCTCTGTTTTCTGTATTAAAGTCAAAAATTTACGTTGCAAAGCAAGCTGATGTTACGAGGTTAAAATTTTCACTATGATCTCTTGCTATTTATCAGTTACCCTAGTCACTTTTAAGTCATTAATGGTTGCTGCAACATATTGGCTATATTCAGAATACCACATACGACCATACCTTGTCTGCTATAGGTGGTAATGACATGCTACATTTGCTACAGCGTGAAATCTGCAACAGACCATGTTGTATTGTACTGTATTCCACAATGCAATGTTCTTAGCTTGACCTTACAATTAAAGTGTGACAAATTAACTGTAAGTAATATTAACCATTTTTAAACAGAATTTTCTTGACTAAATATTTGATTGGACTGACAAGTTTTAAGGCGTTCTTACAGTAAAAGTCATTAAAAAACAATATTTTCTTAATTTTTACGACACGATAACAGAACACTACTTAGAATATTAAACATGCAATTTAAGGTATATTAAAACAATGTAGCACAATACAGTTTGAAACATTAAGTACTACATATTGCGTACTGTTTTCACATGATATACTTGAATTTGAGTCAAACTGGATCTGGTGTAGAATCCAGGGCCCGTCTTCATAAAACATCAACATCTTAAGAGTTCTCCTAAATAGCAGTAAAAGTTCTTAGCTAAGAGTTTCCTCTTAAAACCTATTCACAAAGCTGCTGAGACAAACTTTTACTAAGGAATAGAGGGAAGTCTTAAGCTAAGAGTAAGTGCGGGGTTGACCTCGTTGCTACGGATAATGTCAGCATGCTTATATGCACACAGTGATTGGCTGATAGTCTCTGTCAGAGATATATTTATAGAAATGTTGTAGAGTGCGATATTATGTTGCCATATTCAAATAAAACTTTATTTGATCATATATGTTCAGCTAATTGTTAGCCTCTTACAAGTGTGCTTCTCATAAACAATTAGCGGATATGCATATAAAAAGCCAGAGTAGAATAATCATGGCTGATAGTAAAACAAGCAAACGTAAAAGAAAACCAAACTGGACGCAAGAACAGCTGTTGCTTCTTGCCTAATTGGTTAAAACAAGGATATAATCAAAGGAAAATTTGTAGTTGGGATAACCTCCAGAATCAAAAGCTCATTATCGTCGAATGTTTCTAAAATGTCTACGTTCCGAGCCAGATTGCTGGCAACAGCCATTTTAGCATAGCTTGTGGTTTGGTCTTAGTGACGTAGGAGTCCTCTTCTCTACTCCTAACATTTCACAGATTTAGGAGCTAGTTTTAGTGCTAAAACGCTTTTTGAAATACGTTTAGAGCAAAAATTTAGGACTGACACGCCACTAAGCTTTTCTCCTAAATCAGCGAGTTATTAGCTAGTTTTAGCCTTAAGATGTTTTGTGAATACAGGCCCAGATCTTTTCAACAAATATTTGCCAGCAAATTTGCATTTTAGCAAAGATGCTAATTTATTTACAAAGGTGTCATTAATCACTATATAGCATATTATTAGTAGAGATAATGAAATATTGTCTTACATTGGACCTCAGTAATGACCAGGTGTACTGAGATGTGGACTGTGATGTTTGGCATCGTTGTGCCGCAAGCGCACACAGCTAACCGAGCTGGGCATTAGCCTTTGCGAGCTCAAATAGACGGATGTGTACAGATGCTATTGAAACAGACACCTGCACCACGAGAAAGACAACACAGAGGAAGTCTTTTACTGAATCCAGAACAGTTTTACATGCCAAAGAGGGAAAAAAAAGGCACTATCCGGAGATGCGCTGACCACAATGAGGGTTCTTGTTGAATCTCTCTCTGGCTCTAGTGAAGGCAGGATGCTTGTTTGTTAAGATGCTCTACATCATTATGAACCGTCAAGGCAGGACGGCCTCTCTGGACACCGGTCTCATAGACTTTCCTTTGAGCCGTTAGATAGAGGCTTCTCTGTATGTTGACAGAGGAGTTTTGACTTCCCACTGAAGAGCTTTTGTATCCCCTAATTTTGATTCCCTCTGCCGCTGTCCAATAACAGACTCTTATTTAGGAAGCGCCAAGATTAGAAGTCAGATTTTATTGATTTGACACATTTTCGTAAGACTTTACTTAAACTCGAGAGGCAAATAGAGCTAAAAATCAAGCTAATCAGCTAACATTAACCAGACACAGTACAACTACTATTCAGATAATTCAATTAATCATTGGTACAGAAGAGTAAGAGAAAGTAACATGGTACAACTCATGATGCCATGTTTTCTTCTGACATACTATGGCTTTTTGGACATGTGCCATGTATACAGTCACAATGTATTCAGACACCTTCAACATTTCTCACATTATCACAGTTTATTTGCTATAGTTTAGAAAATGTTAATAAAATATGACAAGACCAATTTGACTCTAAAAGTCAAGAGCAATTTGTGAATCTTTTACATCTTTGTCAAATAGTTGGCTAATTCATAAACCTACATACATTCTGATTTATGCACTTTCATACGATCTGCTTATGCCCCACTAAGAGTTAGGTTAAGGTTCATGCTCATTATTTTAAATAATAATTAATTATTATAAATAATATGTTTTCCGACTGCACGAAATTGCAACTTTATAAAATAATTATGTTTTGTTAATATATTATGTTTATATTGTGATGTACATTCATGTCTAACTGATTGTCAGAAAAGAAAAAAATTGTATGGGGGACGTGGTTCCATGCAAAGGTTGTTGATTTGTTTTTGAGATGTGAGTGTTGCACACAAAAGTGAAGCCAGATGCGCTTACAGAGGCAGAGAAGTCTGTCATTTTGATTAAAACATTCAAATTAAAAACAAAAAGGAAACATAGAAACATATGCACAAATGAATTGTTCTCAATAAGATCTATAACAGGCATTTAGAAAACATGCCGACTTTAATGTAAACTCCTCTTTAGGCTGAATTTACAGCATTAGGCCTAATGCACAGATTTATATCTACATTTAATGTATTCATTTAGCAGGCGCTTTTATCCGCTGACTTATAAATGACAAATGCAACAAAAAGCAATTCATCCTAAGCAGGCAATAACATAAGAAGAACTAATGCAAATTTTCTTACAGAGAGAACTAAGAAATAGTAAGCACAGGAGGAATTTTTTGACACCGTGAAGTGCCCATGGAAAAGATGAGTTTTTGGCCATTTCTTGAATATTATTGGAGATTTGGCTGTCCAGATAGGGTTCAGAAGATTATTCCAGCATCGAGGAACAGTGAACGTGAATGTTTGTAAAAGTGATTTGTCTTTCTGTAATGGTACCATGAGGTGCTGCTCACTGACTGACCGCAGGCTCCTGGATGTAGAGTTCGTGGAGGTAAGAGGGCCCGTGGCTGTTCTGTAAGCATCAACATTTTGAACTTGATGCGAGCTGCAACCGGTAGCCAGTGAAGAGAGGTGTAAAGTGGGCTGTTTTCAGCTCATTATAGACCAATTATGCTGCTATGTTCTGTATAACTCATAGAGGTTTTATGGCCAAAAGAACATTGCAATTGTCCAAATATAAATGGCACTGCATTCCTGGACAAGGAGGTATGCAGCATGCTCAGTTAAGAAAGAAGGACTTGATTTTCCTGATGTTTTGCAGTGAAAACCTGGGTGACCGCGCTAGCAGAACCTGTTTTTACCAAGTGCGACATGTTCCTGGATCAACATCTTCTGTTGACCCTGGAGCAACATTGTGATTAACCAATCAGATTTGAAGAAGCAGTTTATAGTTTTTGTGAAGTTTAGTCTTACAATCAGTGTTTGGTGCTTGTACATCAGTGTCTTTCATCTATCATTTCCTCAGATTTTAGGGGTTAAGGTTAGGTTTAAGTGTAGGGATATATTCAAGGCTAAATGTTTGGATTAAAATAAAATATGTTGACCTAGGAACACATCTAGCTCAGCAAAATCAGGACGTGCGACCGCGCTGACATTACAATGTGGTCTTCGATGCTCAGCTGGTCACTGAAGATGATTTAAAATGAGATGGCACCGATGTCACATTTCTGTGATGTATGTCACCAAAGAGCTCTGATGACGACACACTGTTTGATCATTGTCTGGATTCACTAGAGATAACGAGGATGTGTGTATTGTATTTATTCAGTTCCGCTAATGATCCCAACAGTTTCATAACAGTAAAAACTTCTCATGTAATCTTGTAATGCTATGTAATGCTGTATTGTGTCATGAAAATACAGCTGATAAAAAATATGGAACCTGCTTTATTGGCGTTTAAGTTGTATAGGCTGAACTTTATTTTTGTATGCAGGTGCAGTAGCCTACATAAAGTATTGAATGAAAACTGTTGCTAAATGAAAACATCTCTGGTTTTCTTTGCCAAATATCACATCTAATCTGTTATAAAGTATGCAAACACCGTGTCCGGCTCCACGTCTCTGTTTTCAGCTCCTCTCCTGAATACAAGCATCAATTCTCGCTGATCAGTTAAATCCATCCGAACACACCTTGAGACAAGTTGTAACATCTAAAATGTTGAAATGTGGTTGTAGCTCATTGTTTTAGTGTCTTGATATACAGTGCTTATTAGAATTAATTCAAAGGTATTAAAGCGGTTGTGCTTGTCTTCTGTGCATGCACTAAGAATGGCTAGAAATGGATTGGGCGTGTATTGTAGTGTGTAGGTTAAATGAATTTGATAACTGTTAATTACTTATGGAATTAAGTGATACCAGCCAGTAGCCTTCAGCTGCAGCTCCAGAGATCCTACCTAACACTAGCAATGATAAATATTATCTTGCTTTACTTGACTAAGTGACTTGCCTTAATAGATTTAGCGGTTTTTGAATATGGAAATGCTCAGATTGAAATTGCCCGACTAACAGCCTTGTTCGTGCCATCAGCTGGGCAAATTCAGACATTAAAGTCAACAGCACTTTCGTTTTCCGATCTCACCCTGCTGCCAAGTCGGCTCTTAACGAGCCGCTCACGTTCGCTCGTTTAAAACATGACAACGGGAATCAGAGGCGCACCGCAGGGCCACACTCGGCGTGCTTTACCCTTCGCCGACATCAGAGAGCCGATCTGTCTGCACATATCACAGGCGAGCAGACGGCAGGCCTTTTCTCGTCTGTCATGTCCTGCTTAATATTCATGAAAGCAAATTGGGAGACAGTCATTTGGCAAGTGCTGCAAGTGCTAAAGCCTGTGGGGGTTGTAGGAGAGAAGTGCATACTCACAGTGGCAAAAACCCTGTCCCGCTCGCCCCTACCTTGTCCTGGGTCCACGTCACCCATCCCTAGCCGCTCCCTTCGGCACCTTGTCTCGTCCCATCTCCCCCTCCTGCCCCAAAAACCCAAAGCCCCCCAGGCGATGTGTTGAATGCAGCCTTAATTACCCCAGGTCCCTGACAGAGCCTGTCATTGTGAAGCAGATATCCCATGATCCTGCTCAGCACTGACAGGACACACAGACCTGGCAAAAGCAGCAGCTCAACATTGGCTCAGACAGAAATCACAACATCTGTGAAGTTTTAAACAGATCATGCATGTGGAGCGTTGTATGGTCGCTGGACTGTAGACAAGGAACAGGCTGTGTGAGGTATTGCAGTGTGGAAAAAAATTAGGTCTTATAATTGACCTACTTTGTGTGTGATTAGTTGCATAAAAAAGCACTGACAACACCAAACTATAACTCTTCACATTCACACAGGGTGAAAGGCTATCGTCTTGTACTGTGCGCTGAGACTAATATGTGACAAATTTAGATTTTTGAATAGGTGTTTGATGGAAACTAGTTAGTAAATAATCAAAATCACAAAACTTTCTTATTGGCACATTCGAATGGTACTCGACAGGCATTGATTTGTTCGTTTATTTGTGGTGGTAGTGTTTGCCTCATCAGCATTGATTGCACCTTTGCTCAGATCAAATGCATCAGTGGTGCCGAAAACGGTTCGGTATGGCTGATTAGACAGTTGAAGATAATAAATGCTGTTGTGTGTGATTGACTAGTCACCCTAAATTTGAGTCAGTGACTAGTGTTCTGGCTGTTATGTTCTTTAAATGAATATATAATTGTTCTTTTCTTACCATCTTACAGATTTTTTATGATTTAGTAATTAATATTGCATCTCAAGTTTGCCATTAGCTTCTAAGGAACTACCACATAACGCATGATTCATATCAAATTGTAATAATTTTCTGACCCTAGCTAATGCAGTGTTTGTCAAGCTAAAGTAGTTGAACTATAGAACAGCTATTTGTTGTAGTTACCAAAAGCTACTAAGAAGTAGCTAAATATGTTAGATCCATCAGCAAGGAAATATCATTTCAGATATAATCGATCCAATGACAATTTATAACTTATACAGCTTTACGGCACAAAAACAACTATGGTCTTCTAGGGTCATCTAAGATGTACTGATTTACTAATGACTTTCTAATGCTACTGTACATATGAGAGAGAGGGAGCTGTTAATAAAGCATTTGTTCTCTGGAATGAATGGCCACCATCTATACAATGACTGCATGTTTTGTAACAAATACTGTACTATGATAAAAAGATACTTATCTTATTATTAAATATTGTTGTTGTTGTTAGAAATGTTTATGGCCAGCGATTTTTCTCAATTCACAAAATTGTACACTATCCATAACCCTTTTTAGCTTAGTGATTTCTAAAAAACTATTAGCATTACATTAATAGGCTATTACTTTAAATTTAAATATTGCAGGCGTGGAGGCTAAAGTGGAAAATTGTGAGTGTGGACATTTCCATTCACAAATTTTAGTAGATCTGACACCTTCAGTGAATTTGGGTTTAAACAAGGAGTGGATATTCTCTTTGAGGCCTCTAGATTCTGACCGGCAGTCTTTGCCTCTGGCGTAAAGCTCATCTCCTGGTGCTCTCAAAGCCAGCACTCTTTAGCATGCTGTCAGTACGGCAAAAAAAAAAATATATATCTTAGATTCTTCGATTCTCATTTCCACTTTGTCCCTGTAACAATATGCTTATGAAGCACAAAACAGAATCTAAAACTGAGCTAATTTCCCAAAACTATAATTAAGGAAATCCTCCACCCCAATATTCTGATTCTCACACACACAAAAAAACTTAATTGTAAAATTATACACTAGCAAAAGTGCTGTTGTTTCACGTCAACACAGCCTTGTTGTGTTTTTTTTTTTTTTTTTTATTAATCAGTGGTTTAGTTGAGTGAATAATTCAATGACTCGCTCCTAAAGATAGTCAGTTGTTGGGCTTTTCTGGCATGACAAGGTAATATTCAGCAATAGCTATTCTAAAATCACCACCACTAATGCACAAACTAATTGTAAGTATTTATATGTCATGGTAATATTAATTGTTATGCATTTCTTTTATGACTTTCAGGTGGAATGTGACCTGTACATTTTTTTATTTTTTTGAGGTATACTCAACTCTGTTTGGTTTTAGCTTTTGATGCCGTCTTATTTTATAACGGAGAAATACTGAATGAAACATCAAACGGTACTTTCAAACCAGTCTGTAAACCTTGCATGTGAAATTAAATCAATATATCAGAGCATCTCAATTTGAGTACATACATGTGCCCTGCTAATATTATGAGTGTGTGTGTGTGTGTGTGTGTGTGTGTGTGTGTTTCTGAAATGCCCTACTAAAGTCACCTTGGCTTGGTGTTAGCCACTTTCCATCAGGTGCAGCCCACGCCTCAGGTGACATGACATTAAAGGCCTACAGGCAAAGCAAGGCCCGTGCATTAGAGTCAACTGCCATCCCAATCACTCGCCCTGCCCAAAGAAAAGGAAGAGTAGAAGTATTTGATGTACAGACCTTCAGATGAGAGGAGCAGTTTAATATTGAATAGAGTGCGGTTTATCTTCCAAAGCTGTACCCAAAGAGAGAAAAACCTTGGTTAATTATGAATGCACACAATACATTATTAAACAGTGTCACATTTCCGTCTTTATGGTTCATTTCATGAAAAATTATGACAATTATGAATTTTTCCTCTGGGTTGCTGAGTATTAAAGTACTGTTTTCTTGTTCAAATGTGGTGCCCTTTCAAGAAGGATTTGATGTGACTTCTGTTTTGGCAGCGGCTATTTGCACTTAGTGTAAATAGTGATAGACGCTATTTACACCAAGTGCAAATAGCATATTTTTTTAGTGACAGGTGCTATTTACACTAAGTGCAAATAGCAATGGATTCTATTTACACTAAGTGCAAATAGCAATAGATGCTATTTACACTCAGTATAAATAGCAGTATTTTTTAACGATATGCTATTTACACCAAGTGCAAATAGCTATAGATTCTATTTACACTGTTAAAATAGCAATATTTTCTGCTATTTATACTACTTATTGCAAATAGTGGCAATTATCTGCACCTCAGTATTGTAGTACATTATAAAACAGTACACAATAATAACGTACTGAGTGTAAATTATAATTTTAATTCAAATTTATTAAATGGATGCCACCTTATTGGGACAATAAAGCCCTCCCTACACCTACCCTAACCCTACCCGATACTTTATTTTCAACTTTTTGATTATTTCCTTCATTTTTATTGAAAATAAATGCCTTTCTGATGCGATATGAGATTTGAAAAGGGAGAAAAAAATGTTTGGCAAAAGGTGGGCTCGAACTCGGGTTGATCACATCAAAAAGCATGCACCTTACTATCTACGCCACTGAAACTGATGTTGAACTAACTTCTTTTTTTATTGTTGACTAACCCAATCACACATTAGTGGGCGGAGTTAGTGTAAATAGCCTTTGCCAACAAGATGGGCTATTTACACTTAGTGTAAATAGACACTTCGTTCTGTTTTTGGACTTAATTTGTAAAGAAAAATAGACCCCAAACCTTTAAGAGGGCTATCTTTTCAGAACAAGCACATCCATCAAACATTAGATGTCATGAATTAAAATAATGTTTCATTTGTTTTTAACTAAATAGAGCATTTTAAGGTAATATCCTTAATGGGGATATGTGTTTATTTGGGTCAATGACTTATATAATAATAGTAATAATAAAAAAAAACAACTTATGGTCGAATTGAACAAATGTCTGAAGTGATATGAGATACATGCAACATATGCCGAGTGGTGGTTTGTGAAGACTGGAATTGAGAACCACTGGTCTGAGGAATCCGTTCATTGCTGTAACCCTAAAAGCCAGCGTGCCAGAGGGTTAAATAAGCATTTTTGTATTCCTGAAGCCACCGGGATGGCACTGGGGCTTGGGCCCATCGTCGCTGCTTGCAGCTGTGTTTGTATTTTTTTTTAAACAAAATTTGTGAATATTTATAAATATCATTAATAACCTAAATTAGCCTAGCCTTGCCAATTAAAAAAAAACCATTATTTGACTTACTGACTTTCACCTTCAGTCATGAGGGTTTTGCTTTTAAGTTTGTTATTTTGTTGTTGTGTTTTTATTTATTTATTTTAATTTTGAATATATCTGTATTTTAGTTGCACCACATGACTTTGATTTTACTGGCATGTTTTTATGTATTTATTTATTAATATTATTAAGCAGTGAAGTTCTTTGATTTATTTTTTCTGAAGAAATAATCATTTAATGAGACTTTTTCCTCCGTAATTAAGTCGCTAAGAATAGTAGACAAAGAAGAGCATCATGACTTGACTGACCATTTTTTCTGCCGGTGTCCAAGTGGAAGATACATGGTCTACTCTCTGCAATCTGAATATCTTAATTAGGATTTATTCATTTGTAGTGGACATGCATGTAATTTAAATTTCTTTTACATCAGCAGGTCTTTATTTCATTACGAGAAGCCAAACTTACAGAATGCTTGTCTATTAACCGACATACCCTCATAAATTCATCAAGTGCCAGATGATTAGTGCAGAATGTGTTGAGTTAGGTAGCAAAAAGTCTTTATCAGTCCTCTTGGAATGAAGATCCACAATGATTGCTTTGGTTTACAAAAGAGTGAGCGAGCAAATTCTTATTGCATAAAGGCCAGAATGTTTTCACACTCTTTAATATCGGAACAAACACTCCGCCAAGCCTCTCGCTGGCAAAACAAGATATTTTAACAGATGGTTGCTTCAGCATGCCACTTGATGAATGGTACCATATGCCTCAGATTGCCACAGTAAAGATTATCACCATTACGAGCGCTTGTTCGCGGGTTTCGTTTGTTTGCTTGTCTGTGTTTGCTCATCAAGCGTGCCAACAACTGGAGTGTTATATCTGAGCATGTGGGCGCACATGTGTTTATGAATACACGTCGTCTTCTGTGTGTGCCTTCTGCTTTGTGAGTGAAACCCGCTGATCCTCAGAAAAGGTTGAAACTGCTGCAATTTGAAACCTTGTTAGAAATTTATGAAGTGCTAAAATGTTTTGTCCTGAGGGAAAACACTGCCAGCTGTCACTGGTGAGCCATTTACTGCCAAACGGAGATTGGTGCTCAGATAGGACCTGTGGCACAGCATTGAAGAGATTTTCATCAAGACACAAGATAAATTTGGCAATTAGCTGGAAGTCATTCAACTTGAACTTTTATTTGGTTGCAGCAGCATAAATGGCTGCCCACTGCTCCGGGTGTGTGTTTACAGTGTGTGTGTGTGTGTTCACTGCTGTGTGTGTGCACGATGGATGGGTTAAATGCAGAGCACGAATTCCGAGTATGGGTCACCATACTTGGCAGTATGTCACTTCACTTCACTATAGTTGTATCTCCATATTAAGCTGTAACAGAAAATTATAGCATCAAAAAAAAAAAAGAGATTTCACTTTTACATCCAACATTAATGTGTCTCATTAATGCTTCTTTGTCCATATAAATGTACTCACTCGTGCACTCTTGTCCTTGTCTTTTCCTTTCCAGTTTTCGGTGAAGATCTACGTTCCAGCTTATATTTTGTCAATGCATCTCTGCAAGAGGTAGTGTTCTCCAGCACCACAGGGGCACTGGTGCCGTGTCCTGCCGCGGCCGTGCCCCCCGCCGCGCTGCGCTGGTACCTCGCCACCGGGGAGGAGATCTACGATGTCCCAGGCATCCGCCATGTGCACCCCAATGGCACGCTACAGATCTACGGCTTCCTGCCATCCAGCTTTAGTAACCTAATCAATGACAATACATACTACTGCACAGCGGAAAACCCATCAGGAAAGATCAGGAGTCAAGATCTACACATCAAGGCCGGTCAGTCAGCTCAACAGAACAAAAATAAAACAAAAAAAAACATGGAACAAAGGAATACACAAAATGTATTTTTTTAAATTATAATTATGGCATAATTATTATAATTAATTGAACTCTTATACAGCAAAAAAAAAAAAAAAAAAAAAAACACACAGGTTTCCGTGATTTATGGGGACATTCCATAGGCGTAATGATTTTTATGCTGTACAAACTGTATTTTCTATCCCCTTACCCTCACCCTACCCTAAACCTGCACGTCACAGAAAACTATTTTAGATTTTTACATTTTCAAAACACTTCATTCTGTATGATTTAGAAACTGTTTTCTTCTTGGGGACCGAAAATGTCAAAAATTCCTGGTATAACTATCCTTGTGGGGATAGTGTATTTGGTCCCCATAGGGAATAACAGGCACACACACACACACACACACACACACACACATACACAAAGAAAACAAAGAAAATCAAGTTTTTAACATATAAACTAACCTTTGAGTTTTTTAAATTACCTACAGCTCAGTATTATATATTAAAAGTGCTCGTAGTTGTGCTTCTTTGACAGCTCTGAGATAGACAGATGAAACACACTGAAATATTAATGCATTTTTTGCTTAGGTCAGTCATGTGTGGAGAAGACAATGCTGGAATTTGGGTCATTTTTTGTGGTCCATTGTGTATTCTCTCTCTTTCTTTAGCTATCTCTTTTTGTACATTTCAGTCACCTGAAGCAACCATCAAGTCGTCTGATTTTTAATAAAAATATTAATAGCACAATTATATACAATACATTTTATTAAAAGTTTTATATTACACAGTTACTAATGTGTTTACTAATATACAGTCCTTTTACTAAGATACATATACAGCATTTACTAATCTATCTATCAGAATATGATTAGTGTATACATTCTTAAAAGTCACTCTTTCAGTTAGTATTGTGAACTTGTAAGAATGAAACACCTCTTTTCTCTTGACCGCAGTATTCCGGGAGCCATACACAGTGCGGGTGGCTGATCAGAGAGTCATGCGAGGGAATACGGCGGTCTTCAAGTGCATTATCCCGGCCTCAGTAGAGGAGTACGTCAGTGTTGTATCATGGGAGAAAGACACAGTCTCACTTGTCTCAGGTAGGGCTGATCTCTCACATTGCTTTTGATAAACTTGCGAGATTGTAACAAGAATTACGAAAGCCTTCTTTTGCCTTTTTTTTAATTCCCCGGAACTGCCGTTCACTCTCTAGCATTAAATTTGTGTCTTGCTGAAACAAAATGGGTTGCTTAGCATATTAATATTGATCTGCCTCAGCTGTTTCAAAGTAGTTGAGTGCTTTACTGTATGGTATATGTTCGTTTCAACTCTTTGATTGACTAGTACCCTCTGAATGGATTTTGCAGGAATGGATGAATTTAGGGAAAGTTCAAGTGTGATTTGTGGCTATAGAAATGCAAAAGCTACTGTAAAGTTTATCAAGCACTGTACATTCACTAGATATTTGAAGTCCTTAGATTCAAAGATATGCCTGGCAAATAATCTGGACATGACAGACGGTAAACGTCTTGTACCAGAGCTTTTATTGAGCTTTGAAAAATCCATTCTCTCACCAATCAATGTACATCACCACTTATGACTAGCTGACAACATTTCCATGGTAACACTCTGATAGTAATTGGCCAGTGTGGTTGGTGAAATATGGAATACTATGCAAGATATTCCTCATACCTTTATGAATGGTTCTGCAATTACATGGTCAGTGTCATTTATACAGATAAATTTGATCTGATGCAGTCGCAGCACATGCCAATATCAACCAGTGTGCAAAATGTCAGAAGCATTAGACCTATCCAGTGCTCATCCCTCGCTAAATATTTAATGATGAAGGACCTCAGACGTGTGGCTGAAAGCTCTCTGGCATGTGAAGCTGAAGAATTGTTTACTCTTGCAGAGAAGTGGGCATTGAGATTTATATGCTGGAATGTGCCTGTGCTTCATTCTTTTTTTTTTAATCAACCAGAATTTGAAAATAATTGTTGGTGGTGGTGTGGTCAGCATGACAATTGGCTCTTTGGGGATTAGATATAGTTGTTCATATACATATTCCAAAATTACACATGTATTTCATAAAATACCAACAACAAACAAATGTACAGTCAGTATGTTGTGTTGTTACATCAAATGCAGGTTGTGAATTCAAAAGCATTTGCTTGAAGTGGCTGTTAACCAGTAGTTATTAGGCTAATAGCTGTAGGTATGCTGCCGTGCAAAGGAAAAGCCTGTAACTTTGATTTATGTCAAAAAATTAGTTATTGATATTTTTGGGACATTCAAGACATCCTTTATCATGTACATAAGTATCTTGAGTCAATTTCGTTGTTTTTATGAGAAACTAATGGGTCGTCTCAACCGTAACTTCAAAAAGCCCCGGAGAAACCAAGGCAGAACACAGTATAACACCAGTAACGGCTCTTTCGCTTTGTTTGGAACGCTCAAATTGAGTTACGGCGTTTGTTTAGTCACGTGTCAAAATGAAGTTACGGTGCCGGCTTGGAGTTATACAAGTACTCGGTGTTCTGCCTTTTTTTACTGTCCATTAAAGTCTGACACATTTTAATTACGGTGTAGACAAACGAATTAGATTGTTATATGGAGCTGTTTGGTAGATCGCAAAGTACTATAAAGACCAGACACCTTGGCAGCAAGACATAATCGTGAATAACCTTTAAAGACTATTTTTTCCCTCTTTGTAATGCAGATTATTCACCAGGCTGTCACTTCTAGTTGGATGCGAGTGTATTTGAATGCTGTAGCATGTAGCATGATCCATCATAAAATCAGTAGCCTAACAGTTCGCAATTAAATCCATATCCTACCTTTTCTTGTAACCCGATAAAATCAATCCATAGCGCTGAATGTCGTTAGAGATGTTTAATCCAGACGCATTTTTGAGCAGCCACAAGTCGTTCTTTTAGGTTAGGCTAGGCCTATTTAATTCAAGTCAATATAAGCAATTATGCTATGTCTAGAATTATTTTACATTACTGAGCATAGAAAATAAATTGGTTGCAAAACGGTATCCACTCACTTGTTTAACTTTTAGTCAGCTTGTTACGGTCAAAAAAATTAATAAATTTATACAGTCACATTACTATATGCAATAGCCAATTTGAGATAGCCCATGATCAGAAGATTTTATACAGGTGTTACTATAACGATTTTGTAAATCGTGATCAGCAATCAAATTTGATAATATGGAAGTTACTGCCTTTTGCCTTGGCGTGACTTCTCATTTTTTGTAGATAAAATCTAAAATCTTGCCAATATTAATTTAATGACAGTAATGATAGATTTGGGATTTCAAGTTTAATCTTGGGTCTGAACTTGACCTTCTGCCTCCACGTCCCAAAAGGCCTCCTCAAAACTAAATGCTGGTCATGATTTAAGAAGAAGCAACCCTTCACATTGCATTGCAAACTATCAGAGGTCTGCCATTTTTCTGGTCTAAAAAGCTAACTTTTAAAATCCAGTGAGTTCTTGGTGGGTACAATCAATTCCAACATATATTTTTTTCACATGGAAATCATAATATGGGAGAAATATAGGCTGTGGAAATTTGAAATTCTGCATTTTCATAGACGTACACAGTGCTATCAAGGCACATTACTGGTCACCCCATCGCTCCAAAACTGCAGTGTGAGGCATTTTGTTTTCTTGTCCTCGCAGCTTTTTTAATGTTAAATCCCAGATGTAACTGGATGTGTTTCTTCAAATGCGGATACATATTTTGCACCTAAAAATAAAATTAACAGAATTTAAAGACATTTCTCAACCTCAAACAATGGATCACAGAAGTATTCTTAAAAATCTGACTACAACTACTTCACTGGGGGGAAAAATATACAAATTTTGCTTTCTGAATCCCTTAGTAGTCATTTTCTCCTTTGAAATTGTAAATCAGGATTGCCACGTAAAATACTGTACATCAGAGCAGAACGATTGTGCTGTTAGCATGAAGCATTCGATCTATTTTCCCTTGTCTGCTTAGCATAAATCAGTATTTGGAGTGGACGCGCGAGCTATTCCGGCCCTATAATTCCGGCTAACACTGGAGATTGTCCCACAAATCACAGAGAAGATGAAATGCATGATTACAGAGTGGGACTTGTCTTAATTAATGAACTGTGATTGAAAATATAATTACAATATGAATTACCTCTCAAAATAAAGACTGCTCCCTAGTCATTTGAAGCGAGGGCCTGTTTTAAATGTGAATGAACGGGGCCTAATGATACTCTAACTTACCATTAACCTGTCATGCATTTTAAAACGGACCTTTCTGTGTGCGCTTTCAAATTCATGGCTGTGGATCCGTCCCCTCCCGGCTTTTGATAAACAATTGACAGCTCTAATAAAGAGATGAAAGGCTGTGCAGGTGAAAGGGCCCATGTGTGTGCGTTTTTGAGTGTATCTTCCTCTTTGAGTGTCCAGAGCACGGAACAGGTCCTAATGCACCTTGCAGGCTGTTTTGTATGTATTTCAGGGATTTGACTACTGAATATTGATGGTGGCCGTATTTCTTTTGTCATCTTGTCTGCATGCAGACCTTTTATCCGTTGGTTCACCCATTTGATCTTGTTTTAGTGACTGAAGGGATGCAATCAGCCACTTGGATGAAACATAGAATTGAAGTCAACATGAAATTAAAATTAAGCCTGTTTACTTTTATTATACACATTCCCTGTTTTACCATGAAAAAAATGGAAGGTTGTAGTAGTCGTAAAAAATGTAACAGTAGTAATGTGCCTTAAAGGGATAGTTCACCCAAAAATGAAAATTCTGTTAATAATTACTCACCCTCATGTCGTTGCAAACCTGTAAGACCTTCGTTCAGCTTTGGAACACAAATTAAGATATTTCTGATGAAATCCGAGAGCTTTCTGACACTCCATATACAGCAAAGGGTCCTACCACCATCAAGGCATAGAAATATAGTAAGGACATCATTGAAATGGCCCATGTGACATCAGTGGTTCAACCGTAATTTTACGAAGCTACAAGAATACTTTTTGCGCACAAAGAAAACAAAAATAACGACTTTATTCAATGATTTCTTGTCTTCGTGGACAGTCCTCTGCCATTATAGATGTATGTGGATTGCATTTCTCTGTACGTAAATAAGGTGAAGCGCATGCATTGATAATGGTGGAGGACTGTCTCGGAAGAGAAGAAATCGTTAAATAAAGTCGTTATTTTTGTTTTCTGTGCGCACAAAAAGTATTCTTGTAGCTTCGTAAAATTACGGTTGAACCACTGATGTCACATGGACCTTGCATTTTAACGACGTCCTTATCGTGGTAGGACCCTTGCTATCTATTGAGGTTCGGAGAGCTCTTGGATTTCATCAAAAATATCTTAATCTGTGTTCCGAAGATGAACAAAGGTTTTACGGGTTTTGAACGACATGAGGGTGAATAATTAATGACAGAATTGTCATTTTTAGGTGAACTGTCCCTTTAAGAAACGAGTTTCCTTTTTTGATGACATCAACAAGCCCTCTAATATTTTAGCCCCTCCCGTTTAAAGTCTTGTCATATGGGCTACACACATGAAAGAAATGTGTTTTTGATTCTGACCCCTGTTACTCAGATCGTTCAGAAACTGACAGCTCCTCTAATATCTATACTGTACGCAGCTTGTTGCATTCGTGCTAAACTTTGGTCCCGCTATCATTTTTTACAGCGCTTTGCCTTTGGCTTTTCTCATTACAGTTTGCTTCATGGCCGCAGAAGTGTCCCTCTCTCATGGCTGACATTCACTGACATTTGTCAAACCATTAAGCTCAATTCACTTTCCCTTCCAGCGCGGTTAGAGGGGAAATCACAGCCACATGCACTTTACTTATTTAATGGTCTGTTTCTAATGGGTCTTTGCCGTAAATATTGTGAGTTTGCATTTGCAAATGCGTTGATGAGTTAATCTTTTAAGGTGCCGTTGTGGATTGACGATTAAGATGCTAACTGGATAATGAATGAATCATTTCAGCCATGGTACTTCAGTGTGTCAGTGTTTTAGCCAGTGGGAATGCATTCAAAATGCATTGGTTTTGAGCTCAGTCATTGAATACAAACTATGCCGTCTGAATTAGACTTTTAATATATTACTTAAATTTGTAGGACATTCCTTTCCCAATATTTATTTTAAAATATATTTTAAAATAAAGTGAGTGGTGCTTGAGCATACATAATGTGTAATGTATTGCTGTTTGGTTGCCAAGGTATTATGGATGGTTGCTAGGGTATTGCTAAGTGGTTACTATGGTGTTCTTAGTGGTTCCTCGAGGGTTTCTTACTTAAATAGCTTTAGTCATTGTTTATGGATTTTTTCCCCCATCTCTTTTACTGTCTACCAGGTGAAAATCTTTATTCAAGTCTGATTAGCAGTGCTGGGTAGATTACTTACACATTGTTGTGCATTACGGATTCCAAATTACATGACAAGTAATGTAATACATTACATTACACATTTTAGGTAATATAATTGGACTACTTTTAGATTCATTTTGACCAAACTTGTTTGTCTCATTGATTTAAATAGGGTAATCTAGAGAAAGAAAATATATTCCAATTGTTGTTATTAACATGAAGAGCATTAAACATTACATTACATCAAGGTTTCCCAAATTGGAGTTCATGAAGGAACTGCAGGGGGTTTAATGAAAAGCTAATAATTAATTAAATCATAAAAATGTAACATTAAAATAAATTGTATTTTAAACATTTTAAATAAATATTTTACTTGTTTACCTGCATGTCATATGACCAATAATCCAAATTATTAATTCATTATTAACTTAAATCTCAATATATATTGAAATAAGTACATTTATTAAGTGAAAGATGTTTAGCTGACATAAATAAATAAATAAATAAATACTGTACATACATACATACAAATAAAAAAGTTTGGGAATCCCTGTATTACTTGTAAATAAGAACTAACGTGAATTTGTGCATTTTAATGTGTTTGAAAGAAAAAATCCTTCCAAAGACAGTAAAATATGATTAAATAACCCTTTGAGTGATAATTCAAATAAAAATTTATGTGTTTTTAAAAGATGAAAAAGGGAGAATCAATAAATTATGAATAGTTTATAGCTATTGTATGAATATGTAATCATATATATGTGTATATATATATATATAATAACCCCCTCAAAATCAATAGAAAAGTAAATGTAGTCTGATTGAGTTGTTTAAAAATATAATTTAATCTAATTACAGTACTACATGTAATCAGTTACTACCCAGCACTGCTGATCATTTATTTTGAAATATGATTTCTGTTGTAATAGCATATCTCTACTCAACAAGCCACACAATTTAAGATATTATTCATGTCTATAGCAAAAAAGTTTAATACTTAGATTTGTGGGTATGTTCAAATCCTTAGCCATAAGTATGAGCAATAATAATAGTGCTTAATAAATTATTTTATGACCTTCACTTTGTAGTTATAAACACTGGTGATATGACGATAACTGGAACAAAAATCATAGTAAAATACATTTCAGATCAGTTCCTACATTCATATATCAAAATCTGACCTGTAAAAGCGTAAAGCCGATATAAATGCTAAGTGCGTGAGTGGAGGGGGGATATCAATGCCATGGACTCCTCTGTGCGACTGCCGCTGCTTATAGAATATATAAAGAGCAGAGGGGCGGTCAGACATGTTGAAAAGCCAGCGCCATGTTTGAGTGAGTGTGGCTGGGGCCAGAGACAGTGTCTGTGACTGCCGCTGCTGCTGGGAGCCTGCAGATAGTGCATTCTCATTAGAACAAACCCACACTCCTTTCATCTTTCTCTAGCCTGCAGATTAAGTTGGAGATGGTGAAGCACCAGGCTTACAGACTGAAGCTAGAGGAGAAAGATAAATGTAAGCCTCTCTCTCTCTCTCTCTCCCTCTCTGTTTCTCTGCTCTACCTTCTCTTTGTGTGTACAGCAAATGTTCTATGCAGTGTGGACGTCTCTCCTGAAACCTCTCTCACTGCTGTAGGAGTAATGGAGTAAAGCTTTCTTATGGCTTTAACCCCCTCAATATCTTTAACCCCCTGAAGTCATAACAGTAGCACTAGAAAAAAAAAAAAAAAAAAAAAAAAAAAAATATATATATATATATATATATATATATATGTGTATATTAGGGATGCACGATATTGGATTTTTTTCAATATCCGATATGCCAATATTTTTCATCTAATTTTGGCCGATACCGATAAATTTCCTTTTGTTTGGAAACAACACCAAGTCTCTCCTGTGCAGAAATTGTACAAAAATTATTTTTTAATTTTGGTTCGTTTTTAACTAACTTATTTATTAGAATTAAATAGAAAATAATGAATGTTTTTTGACAGTACATTGAAGCTTTGAAAATAACTATAAATAAATTATCAATTGCTGCATTCCAATCCATAAGTTCAAATCTGTGCACAAAACTTTGCTTCAAGAATGAGCCACACTGATGATGTGATCTAATCACGAGCACACCCTGAACACATGTGAGTTAATGTATTCCTCTTATCGGCAAGACATATCGGCATCATTTTTCATATCAGGCCGATGCCGATATTTATATTTAAAGCTATTATCTGCCGATTCCGATATCAGTCCGATAATATCGTGCATCCCTAATATATATATATATAGTATTCAGACACCAGATATAATTTTTACATTTTTTTACTAGTTGGTGCAGGACACTATAGTTTATTTATGTAAGTGAGAAAAATTCTTCATACAGTGGACTACCAGTAAAATTTATAAAAAATTTGGGACCAAAAATTATTCAGACACTTTGACCTGACCATGTTTTGCTTAAGTGTTTTTTTCTTTAATTGCTAATGTGACCTTTTTACACCACAGACTGATCAAAATTAAGCATTGCTTGTGAGCTTAGGATGGGTCTACCTGTTTATCTGAAAAAAAAAAAACAGGGGTGTTTTGAGAGATTGTTTGGAGACAATATTTCTGAAATTCCATTTGGTGATGCTCACAGCACAGAAATTACACACGTTTGTGTATCCATTCTACTATATGTCCTTCAGTCATATTGTATATGTTGTAAGTAAATTAGGTCACAGCTAAAGAAGAGAACACGGTCATCTCCAAAGCATCACACCAGCCCATAACTGTTGTTTGACTAACTAGACCAAAGGCCAGCTCACTAGAAGAGCGGATCATTTTTAAATCTAATTTGTGATATAATTGTTTCATCCAGATAAAGTGTATCTACAGCTGTAAATGTGATGTGAGCTGTATATGTATAGCTTAAAAAAAAATCATGCTCCACATGCTTTTAAAAACCCCTGCTTTCATCACAGAAAAATACGTCAGAGAAAGAGAGAGAGAGAGAGAGAGAGAGAGAGAGAGAGAGGGGAAAAGAAAGAAGGATATAGTGTAGAGGAGGGAAAAAAGGACCTAAAAATCAATAGCTATGTACATTAATCACACAGCTGCCACTGAGAATTATGGGAGCATAAGCTGAAGGATGCATTTGTGCATTTGCAGCATGAGTGCTAGTGAACGTTTAGGGAATACAGAGAGAGAGAGAGAGAGAGGTATCGGTTTTCTGATGTCTCCTTTAAGGGTGCGGTGTACCTAAAGAAATGATAGGGGGTTGGTTTTTATATTACTGAACTTTGGCATTGCACATACGTACACTGAAAATAAAAGAAAAAAGAAACAATACTGTGTTATTTCTTTAAAGTGGTTATATTGTTCTAATAAAAAAAAATGTGTGGGCTAATTTGTTCTGAAACTAGTTTTTTATTATTATTAATTTTTTACATTTATTTTCATATGAATGTGATTTTTCTTATGTAACAGAAAAGATTACACATTTAAAAAGACATTTCAACAATCATTAAGGTCTTTCAAAGAGAATATTTGCGTCTTATAAATAAGCTGTTTTTGTTTTTAGTTTTAGTGAAAAATGACAATTTTACTGTTAAAGCTCATTTGGTTTATGGTGAAATAAAAAAAAGAGTACTTAATCATACTATTTGTGATCTTACAACAAAGTTTCTCTCTTAAACTTGATTGCTTTGCATTGGTTTAATTGAATTCTTTAAAATTTGTGATCTAGATAAAACTACAGTATGTAAAACTAATGTGTACCAATCAGGTACTTGAAAATGATTTTTGATGTAACTGGAACTATCATTCCCTCTGGGTTTTGCATTAGGACATACAAAGTTTTAGATTGGTGTGATTTTTTTCAATGTATTTAAGAGAAGTCTCTTCAGCTCAAGGCTGCATTTATTTGATCCAAAATGCAGAAAAAAATAAAATAAGCACTATTTAAAAATGCATTTTATTCATCTGATGGCAAAGCTGAATTCAGAAATCTGCTTCAGAAATCATTGTAATATATGCTGATTTGCTGCTCAAGAAACATTTATTATTGTTGTCAATGTTGTCTACATTTTTATTTAATGAATAGAAAGTTTAAAAGATCAGCAGAAACAGAATTTTGTAATTTTGTAATATTATAAATCTCTTAACTGTCACTTTCGATCAATTTAATGTATCCATGCTGAATAAAAGTAATGTTCTGCAATTTCTTTCCTCCAAAAAAGAAGAAAAAAACCCCTGCTGACCCAGTAATGCATAATATTATAAAAGCTTTCTGTTTCAAATACATTTTTCTATTTCAGATAAATTCTGTCTTTTCATCAAATTATCTTGAAAAATAAAATAAAATAGTACACAACTGTTTTCAACATTGACGATAATAATATTTTTGATTAATATTAAATACAAAAGGTTTGGTTTGAACCCAACCATAAATATCATTTGAGAAAAACAAATTAAAATTTGCTTGACACACATTAGAGTTTTTTGGGGTTTTTTTTGCTATACTTTATTATAATAATATTTTAATATAATACTAAAATAATTTCTTGTCATCACCTTACTGAAATAACTACGTTTCTCTTAGGTTGATTCCTTGAAAAGTGTATGTGAAAATTCACACTATATGTAAAAATACCTACAATTGTGAAGGAGATAACCGTGGATTAATCCCTCTTACATCACTGTTTACTGATAAATAAAGGCAATATGGTGGCGATCAGGCTGTTTAGGATGAATATGATTACCGAACGGTCTGCTCAGGCCACTGGGGACTAAGCGAGACTTAATCTTTAATAAGCGCTGATGGCTTCGTTACCATCTGATGTTATGCTGCTGCTTGGCTCCGCTCCCCAGAACGGGACTTTTCCCGAGCTTATGGATAACACCACGCTGATGCACTGGACCACGGCCAGGGCATAAAATGGCAGCGCTCCAAATGGCAGATTAGTAATAAGTGTGGCGTGAGCTAATTACGGACGGAACAACCAATTAATTTCAGTTTATAAACTCCTGTAGATTTGGCCTCGTTTTTACCCCAGGTGCCCTGGAATAGGGTCTGTCTCACCCCATTGCTGGAGGAGGCTGGTGGCAGGTGTTTTGGGCCGTGGTCCAGATATTCCATATGTACAGGTGCAGAGGTACTTCTGGAGGTCTGAGTGCCGCTTCGTGTCTCATCTTTGAATTGAATGGTCTGCTGACGCATGAAAAAGGCACTCAAAACAACAAAGCTTCTCAGAAAAAAGGATTTGTTAGTGCTGAATCTTGCTGTTGATTTGTTGAATGTTGTAGATATGGTCATTGTTCATTTTATGGCTTATTTTTCAATCGTGAGGATAAATGCCATGTCATAATTAATGGATAGAAATTAATTATGAATAAGATTTCAGTAATATTACAGTTGCTGTCTATAAAATAGCTTGTTACAATGCTATTTTTGTTGCTTCAACTCCTGATTTGGAATCCAACAATCCAATCATCCCTAGATACATTTTTATATGATAATCACCCAGGCCTCACATGTGACATTTGATCCTATATTGAGTATATATTGCACATAGATGTCCCCATAGAAATGTCAATGTATGTACACACATATTCACGAAATAAGTTAAAGCAGATTTCTAGTTCCCAGCATGCTTTACTTCTGATTGTTAAAGGAGAGTATAAATATTAAAGTGTTATTTCATGTTTTTGCTCAATATTAGTATAGGGGGAGATCTATTAGTGTTTAATGTTGTATTATTTTGAAATGTTAAAGGGCTTCTGGTATATGTAAGTTTGTGGGGTTACCATTGTGCAGAGGGGTAGAACCTGTGGTCAGGATGACGATTGAACAAACACCATTACATTATGTGTTACTTTATTTAAAAAGTTATGGTGATAACACATTGATACAGCACAGTGATAGTCTGTTCATTAAGTGCTTTAGTATGAGTCAGTGTGCTTATGTTATTGTAAACTAGCTACATCTTAAAACATGAAACATGTATATCATAAATTAATGTTAAATATAATCCATATATGTGTGTATATACTGCATGAGTAAATATATGTTCAATATATTTTTACACATGCAGTCCCATGTCTTATCACATGTACATCTATATATTATAAAGTGTATTACTGAATATAAAATTACATATATCGATGATTGATATATTAGGAAATACATTTTCTTGGCGTAAGGGTTATATCCACCAATTATCAAAAGAAATATAAAAAATTAAATAAAATTTGATCTTGCATGAATTGTTTTGACAACATACATCATGAAATATAATCAGACCTGGGTAACAGATGAATTATACTGTAGTTACAAGTAGCGTCAAGTTACGTATCGCAATTAATAATAAGATATTACCTATAACGCACTATAAACCACCATTGAGTGTTTGTAATAACTTCCGATTGTGATCTAATGTGGATTTTGATCACATAATCAGGCAGAAATATGTTATTTGAAGCATTTTAAAATATAAGCTAATCGTTACAGCTGCTAACATTTCACCATTCGCAGAGAGTTTGATTGACAGGGGATGTGACCAATCATAATACAGAATCCGCCATTTTGACCGACAAGCTAACCAGACAGAAGAATAGATTGATGTTGGTGGACTTGAACAAAAAATTGTGTGTATTATTCATTCATGTTTATTTTGTGGTATAACTAGTAAAGAGGAAGAGATGATCAGTTCACATGCCGCTTGAATGGAGGTGCTACAGTGATCTGTCACGACACATTAAACGACACATTATATGCCTTGCTCAAGGGCACCTCAGTCATGGTATTTAGGGTGGAGAGAGCGCTGTACATTCACTCCCCCCACCTACAATCCCTGCCGGCCGGGGACTCGAACCCGCAACCTTTCGATTACGAGTCCGACTTTCTAACCATTAGGCCACGACTTCCCCATATAAGCAAGTATCTTATATGGACTTGCTTATATCCCCATATAAGCAAGTCAAGTTAAAAAAAAACTGATCTACTTTACATTAAAATTATTTGAAGTTATTTTGATAGATAACAGTTTGTTTATTTGAATTATTTTGATATATGTGACCCTGGACCACAAAATCACGCCATTCTGAGGAAAAAAAAGTCAGCTGTCAGCCGAAAATATTCAGAAGGAACAAATACATTCCTTGAGAAATATAACTGCACGTCCACTGCAGTCATCATAGCCTTCACATTCTTTCTGATTTGAGTGATCCTTTTCTATCTAGCTAGCTAAATATGCAGTTATATCACGGGTCGTTGGCATTGTACTCGTGATGAAGCGCTCTTGGAGCGAGTGAAAACCATGACGTTCCGACTTTGAAATTTGCTCCTCGCTCCATTCAAAATCACACCGCTCCACTCACGCTCCGCTCACATACTCTGATTGTGAGTAACAGTTACTGTCATGAAAGATCTATTTTAGAACCAGCCCCTACCTAAATAATCTGGCTACAGGCGCGGGCCACTGGCCTATACTATCTTTTTACGCGGCGCAATACAACGTTACCATGTCTGCATATGTGATCAGAGAAACGACAAACAACAATCGCTACTCTACACTGCTCAAAACTTGCATTTGAATCGTTAGTGGCAAATTCTTTAAAGTCAGCATAAAATGGAACTTGCGACTGATTGGCTCATTGGAAGTTGGGGTGTTACTAACAAAATGGAGGCAGATCTGAAATGCCAGTTTGCAGTTAGTGGTGGGGGATTTCTCACCACTGGATTCATGAATAAATGTTTTATTTATTAGGGATGACGACCACGATCAACAGCCCAAAACATGCTTAAACAGCACGCGTGAGAGAGAGACTGCCTGAAGTCATATTCATGAAACAAATTAGTTTGCGATGTCCTAAGAGAAATGTTGTCGTAATATCCAAATATCTTTTCAGTGTTTAAGGGTAACGTACTCCCTCATGACTGGTGTCAGTGCTATAAAGGGACGCATCAGCTTCAGCTTTTCCCCCTGTCGTTTACCCCTCACATCACTAGCACCGCCCTTGCGCCATTACTCATGACTAGAAGAGTAGAGGAGTTGTTTTGAGGGAGTGGGGAAGTTAACGTATTTGATTAAAGATTACGAGGGCACATGAATTTTAAAAAAATAATGAAGTGCACGGATAAATTATTTATAATAAACACTACAGTATTCCATCAAAAAATAAGAATAGACAATTTTGATTTCATGCCGACTTTAAATATGAAAACATACTTACAGGCTTGTGAGTCATAAGCGCCAGACTGTCCTTGCAAAGTTGGAATTGCCCCACTTTATAGAAACAGCCTTTGAGCACAACTGCCATTGTAGGCTACTCTCCTAGCTTCAGGAAATAGTCTTCCGTGTAATGCACTGCACACACTGTAATATTTGGGTTGAACTGTTCTGGAACAGTGTTGTAAATACAACTTAACCACTGATTTAAGTCCTCTTTTGGAAGCCCAAACAAAGTACTTTCGCTTTCACAATGAAACACAGCGAGTCCAGGACATGGCACCAGTGGCAGCAACAATACTACAGCGATAATAAAAATCACACCCTCTTTCGTATACATTTGGGTGGTGTTATGCAAATCTTCCCACACAGTGGCGTAGACATGAGGGGGCGTGTTTAAATGAGCTGTTTTAAGAGGGCATGGACAAAACTTAACTTTTATTAAGAATATCTCTTTGGTTGCAACTTTAGGGATCTTATCTATGCATGAACAGCTTGTGATACTCCAAAGAGAAAGGAAAATTTGAAATCGCATCATATGACCCCTTTAAAGAGTCACAAAACAGTATTTATTGTTTGAATGTCTTAAAAAATTACAACATTTGAAAGCTGAGATTTTGTTTCATACCAAAAGTAACCTGCTCTGTCTAGTCTGTTGGCATGTTATCATTGTGCTCTTTGTTCCACGACTGGGTGAGAACATGATGTGTGGTGTGAGTTGCCAAGCATTTCCAGACCCCTTTATCTACATTTTTCCCCCTTTTTTTTCAAACAAAGAAAATTATACAAAGGAAATGACAATATCAATAGTTTTCCACTGATAAACAAAGTAGATCCAGGGTTATTCATTCATTAGAAAAGGGAAACATGAAAATGTACAATGTTTATTTCTTAAATGTACAATGTTGGAAATGAAATGTAGAATAGACTTGTTTAGATCACTAAAAGGGTCATGAACTGCATTGTTTTTTTTTTATAATGTTCTCTGAGGTCCTATTTCTGACCTAATCCAAGCTCTCACAGTACTTCTTACATGAAGGAGAAAAAGGGATTTGAAATGCAGCAATGGTCGCATCCGGTGTAGACATGGTTTTAGGATCACAAGGAAGGCAATGCAAGGAAGACTGTGTTTTTCCACAGCTTTGCACTGCACTACACCTTTTAAGCCTTCAAGGAACCTATCATTTTATTGCTTGAGTAATCCTGTGTTGTGTTACTCACCTCCTACTATATGTATGAATCGTGGGTGGGGCTAAATAGACAATGATGTAGAAGTAGGCATTGATCTTCTGTAGGGAGAGTATTTTCTATCATGTCCTACTGAGACAAAATATGAATTCTAATAGCTTTGTTTTAATAAAAGCTGTTTTTGAACTAATGGGGATGTTTGGAGTTTTAAAACTTACAGGATGTTTTCGTATACAGTGCCGTTTTTATGTCAAAAGATCAAGGGAATTATTATTTCTAAATTATGATTTATCCAAATAATGACAACTTAAATAAAGAATAATAATTAAATTGAATAATTGTAAGAGCAAATATTTACAACCTTAACAAACTGTGATTAAAATCTCTCCCTCTATTGTATTAGATGGGAATAATCAGTCCCTGCCTAACCGCTGTCTGTGTGGGGTGGAGGCACCTCGTACCTCAACCATAACTCTCAGCTGTCTTGTTTGACCTTCCATCTTCTTCCATGTTTACCATGTTAACCATCAGTCTTGAGCCATTTAGTTCCTGAAGATCCCTCTTATGTTAAATCATAGTTCAGATTGTTAAATTGTAGTTAAGATTGGAATAATATCTTACTACACACTGAATGCTGCCTAACAACATAACACAAAGTCACAGTAAAATTCTAAATTACTTTGTCCATGTCACCAATGCCACAGAATAAGATATTCAGAGAAAAAAAAAGTTGTTTTTGTCCATGCAGTGAAATTCATCAGCCAGCATTGACTTTCATTATACGAGACATTTTTCATAATATATTTTTTGTGTTCTATAGTAGAATGAAATGCATTCAGATTTGGATCAACATGAGGGTGAGTAAATGATGGCAGAATCTAGCTTTTTTTTCCCTAGAGAGCCCATTGCTTTTTAAGTTATTGGAGGCACTTCCAGTTTGGGGACATTCCACTCAAAAAGAATGAAAGAAATCATTTCAAAGAAATCATTTCAAATCATAAGTTCCCTATCTTTCGGTCACTTTGAGTTATGTCGTGATGATATAGGGGGTTTACCCCAATGGGAAAATGGCAATGAAATTTGGCTAGTGGATTTTGCATGCCTGAGCCACTCTCCATGCATACGTGTATAAATAGGCGACAGGTGCATCCACTCATTCAGATTTTTGCTTTGGAGCTGAGTGGGTGAATTAATTTCTTCTCCACAAAGCCTTTTCGTTCTGACTTGTAGAAAGAAGCTGTTCCTGGTTGGCGTGACGGCACAAACAGCGGTGTCCCTGTTGAATCAGCGATTCCCCTGGGCGCTTCAACTAAAAGAGCAGTTTCTCATCACGGACGGCTTGCGTCTTTTTTAAGATGCCGTTCTGTCCGTGTTCTCTTGGTTGCGGTTATTACATGTCCTCTGTAGACGGACACGATCGTTGTCTGCGTTCATGGATGACTCTTGCGTTCATTGTGATCGTATGAGCATGGCTTCGCTGCGATCTTTCATTCGGTGCACCGCCAGAGGAACGGATGTCGATCGCAGCATCGGGAGACGGGCTATCGCCATCCGACGATGAATCGGACCCGGAGTTGATGGCCATGCTTTCCCAGGCAGGGCTGGAGGTGAACACACTGCCCAGTCCCGAGCCCTCGTGGCTCGATGATTGGTTTCTTGGTGCAGGGCGTGGCACACAACCGCATCCTTCACCGGTGCCTTTTTTCCCGGAGGAGCATGAGGAGCTGACGAAGCCGTGGATGGCCCCTTTTTTGACCAGAAGCCTCTTGTCTGTCTCCTCCGTCCACACTACCCACAATGGCGGGGTGGCTAGGGGGTATGTTGACATTCCCCAGGTGGAGAGAGCGTTTGCGGTGCACCTGTGCCCGCAAAACGCTGCCACTTGGAGGAAAAGTCCTCGTCTCCCGTCCAAAGCATGTAAGCTGACAGCGGCTCTCACTACCAAACTTACAGTGCTGCGGGCCAAGCCGCCTCTGCCCTGCATGCCATGGCTATCCTGCAGGTCCAATAAGCCAAGGCACTCAAACAAATGCACGAGGGTAGTTCTGACCCGGGGTTGATGCAGGAACTGCGCATGGCGACTGACTTCGCCCTCTGGGCAACGAAAGTCACGGTGCGGTCCCTCGGAAAGGCGATGTCCATCTTTGGCTCAGCCTCGCTGAAATGAGAGATGTCGACAAAGTCCACTTTCTTGACACTCCCATCTTGCAGGTTGGCCTATTCGGCGACACTGTCGAAGAGTCGGCAGTGCAGAGACAGACTGAGGCCATCTGGCACATCTTGCCCCGTGATCCTCCAGCTGCCATTACTCCGCCGCGGGCCACGCCTCAGCCTGCTCGTCGCCGAGGACGTCCCTGCCCCATATTGCAGTGTCCCCCGTGTCCCAGCCAGCCCCTAAGTCCTCTAAAAAGACAACGAAGCAGCCCTGTCATGGGCAACCCGGAGATGTGGGAAGCTGCTATTTTTCAGGAGATGAGCCGGGCGGAGAATCCTTTGTTTCATTTTCTTTCTGTACCCCCATTTTTGAAAAAGAGCAGTTTTTTTTTCTCCGGGTTATCAGGCTCGTGGGTTGGCAGTGAGCGACACGTTTCCTCCTCACTCTTGCCCCCGACGCACCCTATCGCCAGCAGCCAAGAGATCACGGCTCGAGGATGTGCTGCCTCTCCACGCATCTCTGGCCAGTCCCTCCGGGGACACAGGGAGTCCTGCTGTGATGAGCCAGGACATGATGCTTTCTGTGCCATCCAGCATGACTTCACGCCTCTGCACCACCGCGGGTGCGTTGTCCCTTTGGTGTCACTCACACGGAGCTTGGAAGTGTGGCTTGCACTGCCCAACCCGTCGCGCTGGCTCATTCGGACAGTTCGACTCAGCTACGCGATTCAGTTCACCAGGCGACTTCCCAGGTTCAGCGGCATTCTCGAGACTTCGGTGGCAGCTCGAGGTGCCCCTGTCCTGCGAGAAGAGATTGCTGTCCTACTGGCGAAGGATGCAATCAAGCCTGTCCTTCCAGCCGAGATGAAGTCAGGGTTTTACAGCTCACAACACAACGAAATTAAAAAAGCAAACATAAACTCAAAACACAACAAAATTAAGCAAACATAAGCACACAACACAACTAAATTAAATAAGCAAACATAAGCTCACAACACAACAAAATTCAGAAAGCAAACATAAGCTCACAACACAACGAAATTAAGTGACAACAAAATGGAAATGCTCCTGACCACTAGGGGGCAGTTTGTCTGCAGAAACGGGCAATTGTGCGCATGTTACGAATATTCGTGGGTGCCGCCGTGCGGTTTGAATAGTAAAATAATCTTTGCTATAGTGTTTCCAGGGTCGCGGTTTGCATTCGTGGGTAAAATTACTTTTTTTGGGCTATGTTTATAATGTACCGCCACCGCCTAAAGTTAAGATAGTTCCTTATACTAATGTTTATAATACTTGGAATATATACCTGGCAACTTAAGAACGGAGAGACGGATGTCACAAACTATTACATGACATGAGTTTCACCTACAGCATAAGATGTTAAGGCATTTACACAGCAGAAATACACACGACAACAGCCAGTCAAAGCATACATGTCTCTTATAAGGCTGCATGTTCCGCGTGTCTCTGTTTATATGAATAGCAGTTTTTTCTACTACACAAACTCAAACACACGAGAAGCTCATGGTAATTTCAGTGCCACACTTTATCAACTGTATTATCTCCAGAGCCAAAACATATCAAAACATTCAGTAAAAACACGTTGTTCATTTAAAAATCGATTACACACATTAAGCTCAATCTTGTGGCATTTCCATTGTGTTGTGGCTTAATTGCGTTGTGTTGTGAGCTTACGTTTGCTTTTTGAATTTCGTTGTGTTGTGAGCTTATGTTTGCTTTTTTTACTTTCTTTTTGTTGTGCACTACTGGGCCACCGTAGATACCTGATCTGACCATTAGAAATTACCTTTGTTGCTGTAATGGAATCAGTCAAATGTTGATTCAATCTTATGACAAAATGTTTACTGATAAAACAATTATTTTAGATATTTATGCAATACCTCAACATATAGTGTGACACATTATTATTAGTGCAAACTGTCAGTTTGTAAAAATTGATTTTACACAGTAAAAATAAATCTTCAAAACTCATTTGCAAAACATCATGACAGACACCCCCCCCACACACACACACAGTTTGTGGTGGGGGTCATCATAAGGTTGCAGGCTGACCTTTGACTCTTGATGACGTACACGGCAATCTTAATGTAGCATGAGTCGACCAATCACAATGGTTTCTGCTAGCAGCATTTGCTTATCACATGAATTCAGCTGTGCTTTTGTGTGTGTGTGTGTGTGTGTTTTGATGAAAGAGAGGAGCAAGTCACTCTGTTTCATTTTATCAAATGCAAGCCTATAACAAACTGCATCACTCTCTTACTTGTTCCATGTAGCTGCTGCTTGGAATTTGATATGTGTCTGTTGTATTTAAAATGATCAATTATGGTATTCCGAATACATCAGGGTGAAGGGGAATTCTATTGCTGGTTGTGCTGAAATGAAAAACGGGGAGAGAGAGAGAGTGGAAAAAAATTTGGAATCGATTTTCCCGTTACTTTCTGCTGTACTTGTGTTGCCATGGCAACATGGTCAGGTTTCTCCATCCTCCCAGGGCAAATGTAATTGTTGTCTGTTTCTCAAAGCTAGAGTCAACATTCAGCATCTCACACTCTCATGGCTGCTCAGCACATCACAATCACACATATTCTCTAAAATGCTATTTAAATGGTGTATCCACAGTTAATGGTGGCTTTTTATTATTATTATTATTAGGCTAACATTATTATTATTAATAATAATAATAATAATGACAACATGCTTATCTCTGAAATGATGCTTCTGAATGCTAACATTTGCCCACAGGTCTGTTCATTTTTTATTTTAATTCATTTAAAGGTATTGAATGATTTTAGATCCTTAGAATGTTTATTTTATATATATGTAATTTCTTGTAGCATTAAAGCATGGTTTTCATTGAGACATTTTATTGTTATACTGTAAAAAAAAGCTTCATCGTTATGTTAGAACTTTATTATATTATAATATATTTAATATATTGTTACAACATTTGTATTTTCATCTGTTTGAAGTAGTTTAGTGGTGGCAGTTGATATTGTTCTCACATAATATCTATTATGTCTAAATAGACATGTTTTATCTTTAGTTTGAAGCAAATATTGTTATTTAAGATTTTAAGTTTTTTTTAAAGGCTTGTGATACTTTAGAATCAACCATACTTTATTTTGAAAGTGCATTTCTTTATTTTTAGTTTTCTGTTTTTTTTTTTCATTTAAAGTATTTTAACAATTAAATTATACGGATTCATTCAATCAGCATGAATTCCCTTTTTCCAATGTGTAAGCATTGTTTTCAGTTAGAAACGTAATTGTTACACTGTCAAATAAATTATTTCTGGATTATGCAATACAGTTATGCTATACCAGGTATAACTATTCACTTAGAGTGATGGGATAATAACAATATATGCGGTTAATGTATTATTTTTCAGCCAAATTGACTTTACTTAAAACCTGGAGGATGAGGGTTAACCATTTTTACAGGGTGCCAGATACAACAGCTTGTCCTGATATAAAAAGTCTTGTTCAAAAGGGAAATGGGGTGCAGATGGGACTAGCCTGTTTTCCTTCAGGAGTAATTAGCAGGTTGACTGGTTTGGGAGTAAACTACCCCAGCATCTGAATGAACCAGGCCTCTGGCTAAAATGTGTGTCTCATATGGAATTGTCCCATGCGACACTGCCTCTGCACCCTCCTTTTCTAAATAACTGCTAATTAATACTTATTCCTCAGGGACATAAAACACTCACATGGGTATTACAGATGGCTGTTGATTCCATACAAGTTGTTTTTAGCCAAAGAATTCCCAGAAGAACTTGTTATGGTAAGCCTGGTTATGTTTGGCTGAGTCTTTACCACAACTTTCTTTGCTTTAATTAGACTGTTAGTATGTTCCACTCCCGACCTCTCGCTTTTACAAAATCATACTATAACATGGTCCAGTCAGTGGAATTACATAATTTAATTACAAAATAAATGTAACTGTAATCGGTTACATTTACTGAGAAAAAATGTGTAATTAAATTACAGTTACTTATGAAAATGTTAAAGGTTACATCTGAATATTTTCTCACACATATAAACTTGATTGATTTCTTTCCCAAATTGCATTGACGGCTTTAAAATTTGAGACACCAGCGTTTTAGGAGTTTGGGACACAGAATAGGACATATGCTTATTTAATAACTGTTTTATTTCCTATTTGGTTTTGTGTAAATGCTTTATTTTTTAAGATTAACCATTTTTTCCAAAGCATTGTTAGATGCCAGTGTTTCCTGTTTCCTTTGCAAAGATTTGATTTCAAAAACAGTATCATAGGTATTAAACTATATCTTATGATTTTAAACCTGTATTTAACCTCAGAATGATCTCAAAATAAAAAGAGGTGTTACAGTCTGATTTTGTGGTGGCTGTGTTTTATAATTAAATTATTATAATCTTTAAGTATTTGGTCTGACAGTGATCAGCGCTGAATCCTACTAAATTAACCCTGCCAGCTTAAAATGATTAACATTTGAAAACATTCATTAGAATGAATGAATGATGCATTTATATAGCGCTTTATTAGAAATTTAGAAAAGTAATCAAAATATAATCAAATGTAATCAGTTACATTACATTAATAAAGTCATTGAAATAGTTATACTACTTACAGTGTTACATTTTGAATACGGTAACTTGTAATCGGTAACTTTTTACATTTCCAAAGTAACTTTTCCTTTTCCTTTCTGTGCAAAAGATTTCGAAAAAGTAGTTTGGAAATGTTTACATCCTTCGCCATCCATGATATTTCTAGATTTATTGAACATGTAGATTATAAGCTTCGTTATATCAAAATAAACAACATCTGCTGAATCAGTTGTTACCAGTTCTGCCATTTAACATCCGGTAGCATTATCACAAATCAAATTAGAATCCAGATTTAAAGTCAAACTGTATTATTTAAGAATTGTTATTATAATTGTAAAAAGTACACTTCTGTACTTATTAGGTTCTAATATGTACACTTTCAGTACGGGTACAAACATGTACCTTTTGAAAAGGTACCACCCCAGTGACAGCTTTGGTACCTTTATTTCTGAGAGTGTGTGTTACGCTCCCTGGTCTCCTCTATATATTTTATAGATTGTCATTTAGCGTGACCTTTTATTTTAGGAATGTGAAGTTAGTTACCCTAAAGGTTTTTACATTGGTGTATTTAAATGCATAGAAGAAACAGTAGCCTATATATATATAGTAAATCACCATCTACGTCTAGACATGCCATCAGCGTGGCTTTAAAAAACTCCCAGTGTTCTCTTCATAGCTCTGTGCTGAAAGCTATTAGGGCTAATTCTTGATAATTGGCCGGTTATTAGGTCAAATCCATTCTGTACGAGTCTGCCTGAACAGTAAATGTCACTTTCATGACTTTTCTGTATCTGGTTTCACAATGAGGTATTTGGATCCTATAACAATTGATTTTAAGTGCAGATATCATATTGACTGTTTATCGACTGAAACAATTGATAAAATAATGTTAACATCTTTTAAATATAAACAGCATTAGCGGCACATTTTTGTCACCTGCTACAAATCATTCTTAAAAAAATTCTGGTTCTGAGGATTTCTAAAGCGGTTACATTGTAGATGCTGTCAAGACAATAAGACCTTTAAGTGTTTATCTAAACATACAAATACCTATGAATACAAATACGATTACCCTGGTGGTCTTTATCTGATGATAATGGTGTTATTCCTCTATGACAAAAAGTAGCTGTTAGAGCCACTGAAACAATTTACCTTATTGTTCATTACAACTGCAGTCACTTTACCCAAGACACCCGAACACTTTTATGAAGTACTCTATTAAAAAATGCAAAAGCAAATTTACAACAAAAAAAAAAAATGTAAATGGCTCACAGACAGATGGAGAGCAGCGTAACTAGTGATTCTTCTGAAGTGGGTGAAATCTATTTGCTTGTTGAAGCTGCTTGCATAATCCTTTAGTTCCAGTTGGCAGCTGTGAGCAAAGATACGGCACTGCGGGAATTTGCATGAATATCATTGAGAGGACAAAGAAATGAGCGCGATAAACGTACATGTGCAGAATCCTTTGCATAATCCCACCTAATCCATAATCTGAGCTCTTAGAAAATATCACAGAAATATAAGTGAGGAGAAAACCCATTAATAAGTGCATACAACTAAAATAACGAGAGATCACATAATTTTATGTAGAGGTGGACAGTTCATTATCAAGATTATTATCGTTCATCCAGATGGAGCAATTAAAGGAGAGATCACATGAAAACAGGTATGAGACCTGCATGCTCAGAAGAAACCTTGCAACCATCCAGCAATGACTGGGTGTTGTTTTTATTAAAGTTTTTCACAGCTCAGATGTGTACACTACAGTTTTTTGGGAGAAATAAAAATTGTCACAAGCAATACGGTTTTTGATGTACGTTAGAAGCATGTAAATGATGTGGATACCATAGCTCAGACAATTTGCTTAGCAGTCTTTGAGTGTATATTATCCATTATTTATTATTGCAGACTTTGGAAATCTGCTGGAAACCGCAGTTTGAGTTGTTGACATCCTTTGTGAAATTCTAGACGATACCATATTTACAGCAGAAACCAGAATGTCATAGAGACGTGGCTCTGTTGAAGTACACTGAAAAAGAACATTACACTTTGGACAAAAAAACCCTCTAAATTCTTACAGGTTTTTATTTTATTTTATTTTATTATTATTTTAGATTAGATTAGTTATTATGTATTGGTTTATTATAGACCACCATACTTGACTATTGTAATATAGTTGCATTGTAAACATACTATAATGACATTTATTGTGATGTGATGTATGTAAACAACAACAAAAACAAACAAAAAAACAAGAAATAATAAAACAATAAAACCCCTAATTTTTGCAGTGAGTTAAGATAGTCAGTATGAGTTCTGCACATCTACAATTTGATGTCAAGTGAAAATATATAAACAAAATTTATTTATTTATTTACTTGTTTGTTTGTTTGCTTGTTTGTTTGGTTGGCTTGTTGTCCAGTGTTATTTGCTTTTAGCCAAACTGAACAAAACAGGTTTAAACCAGAAACCATGATTTTCGCTTAGGCTAATATAAAAATGTACTTTAAATACTGTAAATGATGCTGTCGTTTTACTATTTTCAGTGTATAAAACCACTCAAAAGACCCTAGCATCCACCTGGCAACCTCCTAGAACACTTGCCAAAGCTCTAGCAACACACTAAAGCCACACCGTACACCTTAGCATAGCACTGCAACACCCTGGCAACAAGCATTGAGTTTTGCACAGGCTTTTTCTTCAGAAAATGTAATTTAGTTGAGGGAAGTCAATATGTGTGTGGATGAATGGGCAGATTTCTTTGGAGAAAAGTCTGAAAAGCAGGAGAAAGCTCTTCACATGCACTCTATTTAATCTCATTGCTCAGAGAAACATTTGTGATATTAAACAAATCTCATTTGTGGTTTTCTGGTGACATTACGTTGAAAAGTAAAACATCAAGTTATTTGAATGCATCAGTGATATGTTGAGAGAAGGGGTTTGCGTACGAGGACGTGATTGGCTGCCACATATATGGTCAGCGAAGCCCCGCTGCCAATTGAATGAAAGCAGTAAATCATTCTTTACAGACAGGAAGGGTGCTCATTTCTCTTTTCCTCCATTTCAGCTTGCTGTACATGCTTAGAACAGAGCTGAAAAATCTTGAGATTTAGTTCATTATATCATCATCATACCATATACCTTTAGCTGATCTCGTCTTATACTTTTTTCTGACCACCTCCATCAGCCAGTACAATATTAACATTTAATTCCAAAAAGATGGCAGAATAATGTTTTCAAAAAATGTCACATGAAGAAAGAAGACAATTCTATTTAAAATATTTATGTGTGTGTAGGCAAGAAAATGGCCCAAATGTGAGACACGAGCAGAAAAGGGGGAAATGGCAGGAAAACATGGCGCGTGGGGAGAGAGAGAGATAGAGGGATGAGGAGATGTGTCTTGTAAGCGGCTCACTCCAGGGCTGTGGCGCATAATCAATGAAGAGAAGTGCGCATCGTAACCTCTGTGTTCGAGCGGTCTCGCTGAGGCCCATCCTATTTTTATAGGGAGGGTAGGTCTGTTGCTATGCTCCAGCTAAGCAGGACTACCACAGAGAACAGGCCACTCGCCACCAGATCCACTGCATCTCTCCCAACATCTTCAGTGCGGTTTCCAACATTTCTACAGAGAGTCATTGTTTATGTAGTTGCTTGACACATTAGTCAAATATATACATACATATGCATATGTATTACCCACTGGTTTATCAACATTGATGTTAAGTTTTGTTTGTTATGTTATGTTTATATTACAAGAATTTCAAAAATATATGAAAGTCAAACATACCCTACATGCTACAGTTCAAAGGTTTGAGCTCAGTAAGATTTTAAAATAATAAGTTGCATTAAATGCATTAAATTTGATCAAAAGTGAAAGCAAATGCTGTTAAATGCTGTTTTTTCTATAATTTTTTTTGTTTTATTAAGTTGTAATAATATTTCACAATATTACAGTTTTTACTGAATTTATGATCAAATAAATTCAGGCTCGATGAGCGTAAGAAACTTCTTTCGAAAACATTTGAAATCAAATCGTGGTAACACTTTATTTTGAGGACCATTTCTCACTATTAACTAGTTGCTTATTAGCATGCATATTACTAGTATGTTGGCTTTTTATTAGTACTTGTAAACAGTGTTGGGGAAAGTTACTTTTAAAAGCAATACATTACAATATTGTGTTACTGCAGTCCATAACTTTTTTTTGGTTAAAAATCATCCGAAATCAATATTTGAGCAAGTACGTAACCAACCAGTGTTCTAAACTATCGCCTTACTTTAGACAGATTCGCAACGGTTAGCTTATAATAATGTTTTCTAATTTGAGTGGTACGGCTAGGAATTTGCAGGAAATCCGAGCATGCTGCTGCATCATTACGTCACGTCTGTAAACAAAGACGTTGTCCTGGCTAGTAGGCTATCGCATGTGAGGATCCTACAGGTGGCGGATCGTTTATAGCCTTTTCTCACAGCAGCTGGAATAATTAAATGTATTATTTTGATGGCGGATTGTAATTCAGAACTGATTATGTGTTTATGAAATGCATGCGACTTAAATTATATTATGTTCCAGTTTTAAATGTCCATCCGATTACAGATAGCATATATGGGATTACACAAGTTTTGTATTTTTAAAAGAACCAGTCCGAAGGAAGAATAATTAGCTTTTTTTATTAAAATAATTTCTTTATATGAAATTCGAATGGTATGACAATTAGAGATTAGACTGTACAGGAATTGAAATCTACATGTAATGCTAATACACACTACATACACGCAATTCTGATGTTGTCAACCTTAACAATTTGAGAAAAAAAAAATATAACAATAAAAATAATTTGCACGGTTTGATGTGATATGAGCTAAGTGACCGTTAGATCGTTAATCACCATTTGTAGCGCGATTTATTGTAATGCTTTTTTCCTCAGTTGGTCAGAACAAACGTGGCAGACTTGTTACTTACTTGTTCAGATGACAGTATCCGATATGAATTTTTATTTGGGTCATATATTCCAAGATGTAAGCTAGAATCTGTGATTCCGAAGTACAGGATCCACACCGGTGTGGTGACTGACAGCCACACATACTCCTCAAAACATTAGATTCATCCGCGCTGGAGCCGTGCACAACCCAATAGTTGCAATTGCAGGTTTTCAAACAGAGATGGCGACAAAGATGCAAAACTTACAGACTGCAGCTTTAAGGAAAAGTAACTAATTGCATTACCTAGTTACTTTTTTATGGAAAGTAATGTGTTACGTTACTTTTCTCACCTGAGCTGGGTATCCATGATTGTTTTTGATATAAAAACTTTCTATTTTTGGCAAATGTAAAAGCCCTTTTATTCCCTTTTATTTATATATTAGGCTGAAGGAAACGTAAATTTACGCTCAAATAAAACTTTCTGGATTGCAACATGGGGACAGGACAACTGTCAGTTAATAAATGGGAAAACGAAATAACTGGTGTTAGCTATTTGAAAAAGTAACGTGGATATTTTCTTGTAAATTAAAAAGTAGTGTGTTACTTTACTAGTTACTTGGAAAAGTAATCTGATTATGTAACTTTCGTTAATTGTAATGCAGTACTCCCAACACTGCTTATAAAGCACATGTGAATGCACTACATTTTAGATCCCTTAATCCTACCTCGAGTTTACTGAGGCAAAAGTCATAGTTAATAATTAGTTAATAGTGAGAATTGATACGTAAACTAAAGTGTAACCAAAATCTCAAGACCCCAAACTTTGAGCGGTAGTGTATTTATTTAAGAAAATGTGTATATAAAGTGAATAGTACTAATTAAGAATGAGTGTCTGAACGTTTGACTCACAGGGAGCAGAACAATTATAGTATGACTCATATGTCACTGGGGCATGTAGTCTTTCAAAAATACTGTACATACTGTAGCACTGTTAACATTTTCATATATCACTGATGTGAGATAGCTTTTAGCAGATCCTCAACAATGTTTTAGATTGTCCTCAGATTTTTCAGTATACCAGACCTTGCAGTCAAATGCCTTTGGGTTTTTTATTTTATTATTTTAATTTTTTTTACCTTTCTTTTAGTGTGTAATATAGCTGTTTGTACATATAAACAATCTGCAAAGTTACAAAGAAAGTCCATGGCAAAGGGAGATAAACTCTCCAACAGAAAACACTTGCCTGAATTGTGCCATTTGTAGTCCCTACATAATTTTTGTGGCTTAGCTTCATCACAATGTTCACATTTGCATAATGTCCACCTACTGTTTGAGTTGGCCCACCTTCAAAGGACAGTTAGGGAAGTGATTTTGCTATGTCTAGGAGACATTTTCCCTGTTTTTCAGGGAACATTTTTTTTTCCGATACTCACACCATATTTACCACAGATATAATACTTTTTACAGCTGCTCATGAAGTCTCTGGAGCTGAAACCTAATTATGATAAGGGGCGTTACATTTCTGACACACACTATAAGCAGTTGACCAATCACAGCAGACTGGGTGAACTGACCAATCAGAGCAGACTGGGCTTTTCGGAAAGGTGGGCTTTAAAGAGACAGAAACTAATACAGAACATTTCAGGCAGAGAGGTGTTACAGAAAGTACAGTATGAGAATAATATATATATATATATATATATATATATATATATATATATATATATATATATACAGTATATATATATTTTTTAAATAATGTAAATATATTATTCTACCAATTATGTTAGAATCTTATCTATTACATACCAATTATGGAAAAAAACTATTACAAATTATGAACTTGTAAATGAGAATAATATGGGCACTTTGATTATGTTTTATCGTCTAGATCATGAGGCTATTTCAGTCAAATGCAGTTTGATGTGTTGGAATAATTAATTTGTGATCCAACAATAGCTAATTTTAGCATTTATTATGAAGGTTTTTGCAATTTAGTCATGTCCCTGTGCGGACTTTGCTTGCAATTTTGCCGTGGAGCTGTCACTCAGTCCCGGGGAAGGCGTTTGTCACGTCTGATTAGAGTTAACCCCTCAGACAGCGACGTGTGCATGTGTCACTGCTGCTCTGTCCTCCCCTCCTCGTCTCCTCTGTTTTCTTCCCCACCCCTCCTTCTCCTCTGGTTATTTTCAGACAGTGCAGCAGAAGAATATTTCCCCCTTCAAGGTCTCCCGCCCACTCCCGTGGGTGCCGTTTCCCTGGAAACCATGTCAGAGTTGACTCGGGGACCGCAGATGGATTGCCCTTTATCAGGTTACACAATTGGCCCATTAAAGAGAGGCAGCCTGCCGTTCTAATGACAGGACCAGCCAACCCCCCCCCCTAATGGGTATAGCTGCACATCCACTTCTGGACACAGGGCTGCACCACGTCACATCTTATAGGGTTGTTTATGTGCGGATTACACCTCTCCGGGGATTGCATTGTATGCCAAACCTGACCTGGCTGATAGAATCCAAATGGAAACTTCGCATTGAAACAACGTTATTGGATTCTATGATTGGCCCACCCAAACTGAGAAGCGATGCAATAAATCCTACCATATAAATCCTATTTTTTGTCTTAACCAACTGACTGCATCAAAGGCCTTTAGCAGCTATTCCTTTTACTTCTCGACTAGTCATTCAGGGGTGCACTTCTCTTACAACAACGTAACACACTCCCTAGCTACCATAATATGAAGCATCGTTGGAAAAATTAAATATTGAACATTCCTTGACTAGTCTGTGCAAGACTGTAAAACCCCTAGTGCATCAAGCAGAACGAAATGTTGTTGCTCCCCATAACTTTATTTTAAACAATATAATCAGTAGTGCTGTCAAATGATTAATCGCATCCAAAATAAAAGTTTTTATTTACATAATATATCTGTGTACTGTGTATATTTATTACGTATATATAAATACACACACATACAGTATATATTTAGAAAATATTTACATGTATTTACATGTATATATTTACAGTATATTCATATAAATTATATTATATATAAATATATTTAATATATAAATGTAACATATTTTTCTTAAATATATATATATGCATGGGTATGCATTTATATATACATAAATATACACAGTACACACACATTGTCACGGTGCACACAGCAGGGAGGAATGAGGAACACGGAGACGAGGAGTAAACTCAAAATAACAGTCTTTAATATAGACAAGGCAGGGCAAGACACACAGGAACACCGGGAGTAATGAGTAGACCAGACGAAAACTAACTGAACAGACAGAAACTTAAATACACAGGATAAAACTAAATAATTAATCAAACACAGCTGAAGGGAATCGTAATAAAACTAAACAAGGACAGGAAAATAACCATATAAGGACACAAGAGGCGGGAAACACACGACACAGGACTGATACAAATATAATATGTAAGCAAAAACTTTTATTTTAGATGCGATTAATCGCAATTAATCATTTGAGAGCACTAATCAGGGATGCACATAAAAAATAAAAAATGCTCTGGGTAAATAAGTCTCAAATCACTATTTTAGATTGACTTACTGTAATACTGTATAAGAGTTCCATTTGAACTGAAAGCATAAATCTATGCTATTCACTGTCGTTTCAGGGCAAAATGCAAAACTGACATTTCATTTACTGATGCTTCACTCGGCAGTGCTAAAACCAACATCGCATATACTTTCTTGATGGAAACCTGCCAAAATGTTTAACTTTTTCAAGTTAATTTTCGAAAATTTATTTATAAATAAATAAAAGAAAATGTAAATATTACAATGTAAAAAAAAAAAATAAAAAGAAAAGTTGAGCCAACTTGAAATTAAGGCAACCAGCTACAGCAGATTTTTGAGAGAACTCAAAAATCTGATGTAGCTGGTTGCCTTAATTTCAAGTTGGCTCAACTTTTTTTTTTTTTTACAGTGTAGCATTTTATTGTTAAGTGTGCTATAAAATAATTATATGTTTTAATACTCACTTTTTATGTTAAAATATAATAGTATTATTGCACATTATTTATTTTATAAAAAAATAAAGCACAATAATTATGTTATTGCTATTATTAATTATTTAATTTTTATAGTTATAGTTATTTATGTTAGCTAAAGGAAATGTTTGTTTTACATACATTCAGACGTGTCAGGAAGAATGGTGAGCTGCCGACCTTCCCGAAGGAGGTTCAGAAGCACTTACTGGTGCCGGACGCTCCACCACGTCTGGCTGCCGAGGGGATGGAGGAGCTCGACAGGGTCTACAGTACGGACTCTCTGGAGCAGTTTTAGCAAGCCGACCCGAAACCGGAGCCTCTCAGTGCTTCTACCCGTTTGAGGTGAGAACACAGGAGGAGACCGGTTCCACACGAAGGCTATAGAATCTAGCGAACGTGTTAGGGGTCGCCCAGCCCGCAGCTCTACAAATATCTGCCAGCGAGGCGCCACGAGTCAACGCCCAGGAGGATACAACACTTCTAGTAGAGTGGGCTCTCAATCTGAACTTGCAGGGCACACCCTGTGCCTGATAAACCAGGGTGATGGCGTCCACTATCCAGTGGGCCATCCTCTGCTTGGAGATGGCATTCCCCTTCTGCCGGCCTCCGTGACAGACAAAGAGCTGGTCTGAGGTCCTGAAGCTTCGCATCCTGTCAACGTAGCATCTCAATGCTCGGACGGGACAAACCAAAGCTTGGGCTGGGTCTGCCTCCTCCAGGGGCAGCACTTGCAGGCTCACCAGCTGGTCCCTGAAGGGAGTAATGGGAACCTGGGGCCTCAGGATTACCTGGGAGTCAGCCGGCCCAAACTCTAGGCACGAATCATCGACCGAAAATGCGTGCAGGTCCCCTACCCTCTTGATGGAGGTCAATGCCAACAGGAGCAGAGTCTTCATTGAAAGAAACTTCAGCTCGACTGTCTGGAAAGGCTCAAATGGGCCCTGCTGTAGTGCTCTGAGCACTAGAGACAGGTCCCAAGAGGGTATAGAGCGGAGCCGTGGAGGCTTTAACCTTCTAACCCCCCTAAGGAATCTGATGACCAAGTCATGGTGCCCCGTCTCTGAGTCAGTAGATCCTTCCACAGAGGAATCTGCCAAGGAGGGGCTGTCACCTGCTCCTCGTCCTCCCTGATCTTGCACAGTGTCTGTGCGAGAAGGCTCACTGGGAGAAACGTATACTTGCGAAGGCCCCGCAGCCAGCTGTGTGCCAGTGCGTCCGTGCTGAGTGTTCCCTCGGTCAGGGAGTAAAATAACTGGCAATGAGAGGTCTCTAGAGATGCAAACAGGTCTACCTGAGCGGTTCCGAAACATCTCCAAATCAGCTGGAACGTCTGGGGATGGAGTCTCCACTCTCCGGGGAGCGCAGCTCATGACAACTCATCGGCTGCCCGGTTGAGCAAACCCGGAATGTGAATGGCACGAAGCGACCTCAGATGCTTCTGACTCCAGAGGAGGTCTGGGACACAGGGCATCTTGTCTGACTCCCTCGTGTCGGCCAGACACAGCCAGAGATGGCGTTCCTGGACCACCATAGTGGACATCGCACGGCCCAGAGGCCGCGCAGTGACCTTCATCGCTCATATCGCGAGGTCAGAAGCTCTTTGAGAACTTCTGGGTCGTGCCAGGTTTCCACTCGAGCCTGACCCTCTCGGTGGCCCGGGCAAGCATTGCCACCATTGCCGGATTCGGATCCGGAATCGCTGGCCACACAGAAGGCAGCAGCATTACCGAATCATCATCTTCAGAAAGGCTGGCTCACCCTCCGATGCAGCGATTGACATCCGATCGTCGGTGGGAGCACCAAAGGATACGCCAGGTAACGGCTGCATCCAGAAATGCGCGGGTGGAAAGGTATCTTTAAAAAGATGCGTCTTTAAAAAGACCTGTGAATGACGCTTTTAGAATTCGCTCTTTCAGAATTCGCTCTTTTAGTGTGCTGAAGCGCACAGGGAGATGGCCACCTGCAACACAAACAGAGGGTAGTGCAGCCTGTTGTGTGCAATCCACTCGACACGGAAGAGCCACCGCCGCTGAAGCGCCGCACCGCCAGCACGAGAGCTTCCTTGAGAGCGTTGCCTCGCAGACACTCAGAGCAGAGGTCAGGAGCAGAACGATAAGACCGCTCGGCTCCGAAGCGAAAAGCTGAATATGCACTGCACCTGCTGCCTACTTATACTCATGCTGTGATCAGCGGCAGCTGGATGTAATAATCGCATGCCAATGTGCATTGGCTCGTTTAGTTACACTCTAAGTGGATTGGTCGCTCTAACTGAGATCCCAATTCGTCGGTCATCCGACGTGACTTGGAGTGACTGACTGAAAGGGAACTGTCTTATTCTCATCAAGGATGCATTTATTTGTCCTTTGTCATGCATTTATTTGTAATTATTATTAAAGTTGAAAGTTGTATTGCTTAATTTTGTATGGCCATTTGGACTATGAAGGCATATTAATAAGGTAAAGTTAAAATTCATGAAGACTTTAAGCTTTAAGATCTTGTGTCCACAACCTAATCTTAAAATTACTGTAGAAACGAAGTACATTTATACAAGTCATTTAATTAAGATCCTCTGTGCCAGAAGTTCCAACGCAGTTAAAAAAAACTCATCAGTGTATAACAAGCTTAGTTTATGTAATCATTCAGGCTTCTTTTGGCATTAAAATATCTTTTGCAGCCTGATTTGCATCAATAAACAGCAGTGAGTGTGGCTTTTTAATGCCTAATTGGGATCTAATAAGTGGTCGTATTATTGCGAGTGCCGGGGTTCAACCCTATTAGTTGCTTGGCTGCCCATAACATTTGCTTCCTCCCTCAGTACTTCAGTGTTGCGGGCATGATTGTGAATGAGATTTCTCTCTCTCTCTTTATCGTTTTATTTTTGAAGTGCTAAAAATAGACCCCCCATTAGCCACATCGCCTGTTACAATGTGTCAGCAATCAGTATGGAAAGCACGCTGTGCAGAAATTACAATGGTCGCTTTTTTCATCGCCCTCCCTCTTTCTCTCTCTCTCACTCCTTTTCTCTTTAGCAACCCCCCCCACACACACACACACTCCCGCCAGAGCTCTCAAAACCTCTTCCCTGGAGAAACAATCGGGCCTAATTTATGGGTGAGGTGGGGAGAAGCTTTTATCTTTGAATTGCATCTGAACTAAATGTTCATCTGTGATGTTTTAGTATGGTGCAAATAGGGTTGAAGTCTGTAAGATGATGCTAATTTCCCATCAGTACCATTGCCCTGGTAATTTCTCCACACTCTGCTGTGCTTTAGTTGAGAATGTCTGGTACAATGAATATCTCTTGAGCCAATGTACTGTTACAACACAGTCTTATTTTAATAAACCTGTCAATAATAATAGTCAGTAATTAACAACTGCACTATATTGCATTGTTGTAAGCTGTATTTTGAAAGCTGATGATTGTTAGCTGTTGAAAGCTGTTTCTAGTGTGCTAATTTTGGTGGTTGAAAGATTATTTAACATATTAGGCATATGTAGGAAAAAGGTGTCTTAGCATTTCTACCAGCTACTTTGTAATTATTAGTGAAAAATGCTGTCAAAAGGTTTAGTAGCATATTGAATGCAAGATACTCAACTGCCCGTGTCCCTGTCCATGGTGCTGATCCAGGAGCCCATGACCATTCAAAAACCAACTTGGAATATTATGGATTTTAGTCACTGTCTCTGGCTTTTAGCCCATCTAAACATGGGAAACATGAATTCAACTATTTTATTTCCAGTTCTTATTCCTCTTAAGAATTCCTGCTGTTTTTCATCAACAATTCTTTTAGTACTTTTACTGATTAAATAATTTAAATGATAAATTTATACATTTAAAACTGTAATTGGAAAAGGTTGCTTACTCATGTGATTTCTCATTTTAGAGGTGACATAATTGGTTGATATATTTATAGAATACTTATTTAATGCATCATATTTATTTAGAACATCAATATTTATAGAATACTGCTGAAAAAACACATAATATGTAACTGCATAATGTTAGAAGAACAACAGTCAGTAACTAACTACACTGAACCGACTCAGACAATGCTGGTAGCGTTGTATGTTTTTTTTTTTGCATGCAGCCCCTGATGACAAGTAAAAAAAGAAAAAAGACTTCCATTGACCAACAATCAATTGGTTTTGAAGGAATTGTTCATTACTTCCTTGCATTTGCAAATCTGTCAAGCTGGGTTTTTGCAGAGCTGTAATACAAACCTAAAGTATTGGCTGTTTAAAAAAGGGAAAAGACCTTCAATATGTCCCACCCCAAAATAAGAAAGAAAAGTATGCTTATCAAGCAATTTCATGAGGTCTTTAAGTGGTTTTCCTTGAGAAACAATACCTCAACAGGATGGTTTTAATTGGTCTGGGATTTGAGAAAGCATAGGGAATATTTTAAATTTTGCATTTTACTCAAAGTGATAAGCAGTTTCAGTTTCAATGATCATGCTAGCCTTCTCAACTTTTAGAGACGTCTTGGATTAGAATCAGTTTACAGACATCAGATATTGACGGAAGAAAGTAAAGAAGATGAGTGATTACAGGGATCTTCACTAAGCCTGAGTCTGTTTATGGAGCTCCTACTCAGGGATACGGTTCTCAGGGGGCAACAGAGGTCCTGTGGGAAGATGTCAATTAACAGCAGAAAGAAGCCCCATTTAGCTGTGTTTTTCATCCTTCAATTGTAATTTAATAAAAAATGGGAGCAGTTACCCTGAGGCAACTGTTGACATTGCATTCTGAGCTGTGGCACTGCTAAGCTATTGCTGTTTTTTCTAATGTATTTATACATCATTTCTGAACAGAGGACTCTGTTACTAATTCATCTACATAAAGGAATACTGTAGCGCCCGGGGGCACGAACAAATGAGAGCAGTTAGCGTCGCGCACCCTCCTCTCTACGGTTCCCCACCCCTCCTTCTCGTGTATACCCACAGCCGACTGCTCTGTTAACTTGTCACTTGTCATCGCCAAAATGGAAGGAGCCATATGCCACACTGTTTGTTGGAACAACCACCCCCAACCTCCCTGCACGCTGCTAGCGCTTCTCTGCTATCAAACAGCAGAGTGTTGCTACAAAGGGAGCGATCCCTTGCGCAAAGTGACTTCAATCGAGGATGAAAGCGCTGCCTGCTTCTCCCTGCCATCTGATTCCCCGATTTGCCATCGATGATCAGAGAGAGTCTCCACGCTCATTTTTATCTCTTGCATAATGCAGGAGTGTATTTCACTCCAGTGATGATGAGGGAATATCTGCCCTAGCAGCCTAACACAGCTGTTAACTCTTCTACTAGCATTATATACTGTGTGACAGTCTCCGTGCTGTAGGGGAAACCCTCTGTCCTGACGTCACCCAGTGCTTGCGTACAAACGTGACCCACTGACTTACAGTGAGGTTCTTGTTCATTTATTTCCAATCAGTTACAACACATTAACTTGTGCACAGTTAGCATTAGCGTTGCGAGTTGGGACTTCAAGTGTGAGTTAGAGCACCTACGCAGGAGAGTTGACCATGGACGTATGAAACATATTGCCATTTTTAGAAAGTTGCCCCACCACTTTTTTTTTTCGGGAGATGATAGTCATAGTTTGAGTTTTTTTGTTTCTCTTGGCCACAGTGCAAATAAAAAAAAGTAGCTTTCCACAAACAAACTATGACAATACAGAAGCTTCTGCCACCTGGTTGCGAAATGAACTCAGAAGTGGACAAAATGTGTCCTGAATGTGTGACCCCTAAGAGGGCAACTGCCCACTTACATGCCTTTTAGCAATAATTTTAGGATCACTGGATGAACGTTTTGTTACCAGATTAATAGTCAGCCAGGTTTATGACAGGTGTTCTCCACCCTGGCCCTCAAGATCTACTGTCCTGCAGAGTTTAGCTTCAACCTTGAGTAAACTCACCTGCTTGTAACTTTCTAGTAATCCTGAAGACTTTGTTTAGCTTGTTCAGGTGTGCTTGATTAGGTTTGGAGCTAAACTTTGCAGAAATGTGGGCCCTGAGAGCTGAAAACTCCTGTAAGATAATTTCTACATCCCAATGTTGGACAGGATTTTCGAAAGCACAACTAGATCTGTCAAGTTTCTCAACTGGCTCGTTAACATTTGTCTGACCCATAACATTTCTCATTGGTCAACAAATGCCCATTCATCCACTCATTTGTCCTGTTTCCTCCATGTTCTTGCACACCACCGCTATTGAGATTCTCACTCAGCATTCTCGCTCAGCGGAAACACTGAGTAGTAGCCTTTAAGTTGAAAGTATAGTTCAAGTGTCCATTTGCCATAATTTTCAAGCCTTTTTTGTAGTCTGAATGCGTCATCTGGAATTGACTGCACTTATTGGTGGAGTGACAAGTAATATTTGAAGTAAGAAATACAGTACATGAAAAAAAAAGAAGAAAACTGGCCATAAAAGTTTGTAAGAACAAAAATGGATTTGCAAGGAGGTGAGAAGGTACCTGTGTTTGTACCCAAAAAATTATGCATCTCCATGCAGCCCTCTGGAGGTAAAGTGAAGTATACAAAGCCATTTGTGCCTGTGTCGACAGTGGCCAAACAAGTCCATGGTCAATGGAGGATGCTTACAAAGTCTAGGACGCTTGACCATGCGCAAGATGTTAATGGCAGGCAGAAAAATGAAGCATCGCGGAGGCTTTAACTGTGAACACGCCATGCACAGAATTGGGTGCCACTCACTGTGCATTTGGCTGATTTATGGCCATGCTTCGAACAGGGGCCAGGCTCATTTGCCGCGGAATAATCAAAGCATAACCCGATGCCTTATGTGTCTTTCCCTCAGCTTTTATGGGAAACGGTTAGAGCCTTACGCCCATCAGCCGAGCCTACTAACACTTCCAGTACGTGCTAGGTTAGTGCTGGCAGAGGAGATAGCGTATAAATACTGTCAGAGAGCTCATCCATCGCCACTGACCGCATTTCACCCTTCCATTGGCAGCCTGTAATGTATGTTAATGGCACTCTAGAACATTAAGAGAGCGTTGCACAGATGTTTGTCTGGCGGCTCCGAGCGTGTGTACACATGTACAGGAAGGCTCATAAAACACAGCAACAAGGGCCGTCTGTGGCAGCTGCTACTTAATCTGATTACATCTCATTCAATCTGGAGAGACCTCTGTCTAATATCTGCCAGTTACGTACGGGCACAGCTGTGCGTACGTTACAGGATCTGCACCATATGGACTGGTGCCGATCTCAGCTTCGCGTGCTGCTGCGAGCCAGCAATCGCGGGGATGGTGGTCTTGTGCGAGCACAGTGCACAGGTTTTTATCTTCACATTAATCTTGTCCTCATTGTACCCTCTCACCCATTTCTGTCTACTTCTGAGCCTCTCTGCCTGTCTCTGCTAACTGTTACCCGCTTTGACTGTAATTAGTCTTGAAAAGGACATTTTTAGTGGAGGATTTCAATGAAATTTAGACAGCCCTCCCCCCACCGAGCCCAACCTCACACTACAAATGTTGCTCTGTGATGATTTGCTCTACAGCTAAATACAGAAGTAGTCAGGACAATTATGTGGTCAGAAATTATAATACTTTATGAATTACACTGCAATTTCTGTATTTATTTCTTGATTCCTGTACAAATATATAAACATCCTTAAAACAGGATAAATGTATTGAAGAAACGTGGTTTCAGAGAATATGAAAGTGTATTTTTCTTGACCCATTGGGAAGTAATTTTGTCTTGTTTTGTGCATAAATAAAAAAAATTGTGAGGTTAACAAGAAAAGCAATTGAGGTAAGGAAAAATAAGCTTAATTATTTTTATTTATTTTTTTTCTGAAAACTCCCCTGAAAACTAGGGGAAGTCGTGGCCTAATGGTTAGAGAGTCGGACTCGTATCGAAAGGTTGCGGGTTCGAGTCCCCGGCCGGCAGGAATTGTAGGTGGGGGGAGTGAATGTCCAGCGCTCTCTCCACCTCAATACCACGACTGAGGTGCCCTTGAGCAAGGCACCGAACCCACAATTGCTCCCCGGGCGCCGCAGCATGGCTGCCCACTGCTCCGGGTGTGTGTTCACGGTGTGTGTGTGTGTGTGTGTGTGTGCATTTGTTCACTACTCACTGCTGTGTGTGTGCACTTGGATGGGTTAAACGCAGAGCACCAATTTCGAGTATGGGTCACCATACTTGACAATACGTCACGACTTTTGACTAGTTTCTCAACTAAATCTTGTTTTAAGGATGTTTAGATTCATACTGATTTGAAAGATATTCTTTGAAGTGTAATTTCTTTTTATCTGATTCACAAATATACATAGCATGCCTTGATTTTTTCCATAGCCTTTTTAATATACTGTATATATATATATATATATATATATATATATATATATATATATATATATATATATATATATATTCTTATATTATATACCCTAGAGGTAATATATACAATTACCTCTAGGGTATATAATTGCAATTACCTCTAGGGTATATAGAGCCAGTTAAAAAGAAGAAAGAAAGCATGGATTTAATGGAGCCTGAATTCTCAACACAGTGTGAAGGTCATCCACACTGTAGGGGGCAGCATCTCTGTTTCAGTCCTCCCGTTGAAAAGCTCACACTGTCCTTTTGTTTTCCCCCAGGATTTGCCTGACCTTTTTCATTGGGTCATGAAGACATCTCTCTCTGTCATAGCAAGAGCCATCAACAAACAAACACACACACACACACACACACACATGTTGGTTTTTGTGGTTTATGGGGACTCTCCATAGGCGTAATGGTTTTTATACTGAACAAACTGTGTGTGCTATTGCCCTACACCAACCCTACTCCTAAACTTAGCCCTCACAGGAGACTTTGTGCATTTTTAGATTTTCAAAAAAACAGCATTTAGTATGTTTTTTAAGCCTTTTGAATTACGGGGACATAGGCAGTGTCCTCATACACCACCTTCATATTGTAATACCTCTGTCATACCCATGTCATTATACAAATTTGTGTCCTCATAAACCACATAAACATGCACACACAAACTGTAGGAATAAACATACACATCACATACAGTTTAAGCATATTCTGACATAAATGCATCATACTGCTCTTTGTATCAATGATAGAAGTGTCACTCGTGCTTAAATCAGATTGGATTTTTCATCCTGCTTAAAAAATATGCCAGTAGTTTTTTCACAACTACTCCTTACATGACAACATTGACTCAAGCAATAACTTAATATTGCTGCTACGTGCCAGATATTTTCAAACTTTTTAAAAAATAGTTATTATTTTTGCCAATCTATCTGTTGCAGAAATGACATACTTCCATTTGAAGTGAATCTCTAATATCCATTTCAAACTGTTTAATACTATACTGAATGAAATAGCATAGACTTCTTCATGGCTAGTGTTTGCATATTTCATTTCATTCAGTAACCTTCTTGTTCTACAGATCTGTGTATTAGGGTTAAATGCTACTGCTTTTGATGGCGTTCATTTCTGCCAGATAATACTATGATATGTTTTGCCTTACCGAATGTGGCATCCTGTCATCAGGCTTTTATGATACCTGTCAGTTTAAGACAAGTCCAAAAATGCTGGATCTGGCAACACAGTGAAGGCTGCACCCACGCCCTCACTCACAACCCTCTCAAGCCTCATTCACTCCGCCAGGGTCTTGCAGCTATCATTTTCATACCATGGACACTAAACATTCTTGCAAACTGTCTAAACTTAAATAGCAAATTCGTCATTCAGAGAAAATTCACCAATGTCCAGACAGGATAGGATGAGTAGGCTATATTTCCCAACATAGGCTCATTGGAAACACGTGCCCCTACCTACATTTCTGCAAAACTAGAAAAGCATACCTATATATACACATGAATTGCTGCAGTTTCCAGTTGAAATGAACACTAGAGGCAGTAAAACTCCAGCTGCATCAACAAATATGTTTTTATATCACTTTTGCATTTGTTAACACTATCAGGTGGGTTTAGGGTTGGGTTTGGTGTAGGGGATATTTCCAGCACGATTGAGCATTAACTTTTAGTGACACTCATCAGATATTTGAATTATGAACCGCCGCAACATGTGCCTATATCAACATAACAAAAACGTCACATATTGAACCTGCATTTTAGCACCACTCACTGGACGTTTCACTTTGAAGCTGCCACGAAACGTGCAGTAAGGTATGTTTTTCGAATGACGTGGGTTGATATTTCCAAGAGAATTTGTCTTGGCTTGGACTCTACTTGAATGAGCTGGTCTTCATTAGGCATAGAAAATGTAGTCTTGGGGAGCACATAAAAAAATAAGTCATTTGCTAAAAACATATTCCATTTAGCAAATTTGAACTGGCATGTCACATTTGGTGACAACACAAGCAAGCACCAATGACAAAACCAATTGTGAGTATAATAAAGTTGTTTTTTCTCACATTTGGCTTTGAAAATCTTGGACTATAACACAAGAGTTATATAATCATTTTTGTGCTGTTGTTTGTTCTTTTTGACCTTGGCAGAAAGTCTCTATAAACTGCAGTTCTGAGGGAAAAACTGTTTTGTTTTGTTTTTTCCTAAAATGTTCCAAGAAAACAAAATAAAGAATATGGTTTTATAACAACATGAGGCTAAATAATGACAGAATTAAAAAATTTTGTTTCAGCAATTCTTTGAAATGTACTTGTTGCTACAAAGATGCTTGGAATGATGGCTGAGACGGCATTTATTCTGGAACTGACATCTTTGTTGCACCTTTCCCTTGCTTTATTCTTCTGATATGAACAGGATACAGTTCTTGTCCAAGTCACACACCTGACACATCACACTCTCAGAGTCTAGCGCAGACACGCTCAGTTTTCCCTGTCTTGCTATCTCTCCGGTTGTCACAGTAACCGTCTCACCTCCTCTCTCCAGGCACACCTAATGAGGTGAGTGCAACACGGCCGTAAGAGAAGAGAAGGGAAGTAACGGGGTGTTAGCACAAAAGAACACGCTTTATTGAAGTCATGCCAAATATGTGTTTTGTGAGCATTCTCCGGGATTCTGTCACATATTTCCAGTGTGCTGTAAGTGTCGCTGTCAGCCAGTGCTGCCTGCTTTTAAAGACAAAAACAGGAGATGCAAAAAAATGCACGTCGAGAAAGGGAGAGAGAAAAATGCAGGAGAAATGCGAGACCGTGTGTGACAAGGCATCTGACGTCTTGAGGTTGTTATTCATCCAGTAACACAGAGCTCCTCCCTTGCTCAGGCATTCGTGTGTTCTTGTCCTCTGTATGCTGTGTGGCTGTTTGCTATCTTGCAGTTTCACGAAGGATGAAGGGAGGCCGTTCAATATGCTTGTTTACTGTGGGGGTACCGCAGTACTCTGATGCTATCTGATGATAATAATGTGGTATGTGATTTATACCAGTGGCTCGCAACTGGTTTTGCTTCAGGACTCACATTTTGCTTTGGACATCAAGCGAAGACCCGACACAATAAATAAAAAACAACTTTAGGCCTAAATGTAAGAATTGTGTATTTGAGTTGCATTAAAAAAATCCATCCATCCATTTTGGCATAAAATAATGAACTTATTGTGATGCATATTTGTCATACATTAAAAAAAAAAAAAACATGGCATAGTGTGTTATTAACTATTAATTTGATTTTATTAAAATAATCATCTTTTCAAAATGCATTTATTCAAATTGCTGAGAATGAGCATAAATCTGTTCATTGTGAAAACAAATATACTGAGTTAAAAAAATGATTAACATGGTAAAGATGTGGCTAGCTGTGGAACAAGTAATATTCAGTTAGTTTAAAAGAGATTGAAAGATGTTGGATTTGTTATTATATAAATAATGCATGTTTCTTACCTGTTTCATTTATGTATGACTGACAAATTTATTGTATAATAATACATTATTTATTGTATTTTTATTTTTACACATTTGTTTATTGATTGATTGATTGTTAATTTGCAATACAATCTGCTTTTCGTTGATCTTTTTCGGAATCTAAATTTGCATCTAAATTTGGCTAACCCGGGTCTGCCATTAATTTAAAAAAAAAGGTGATGCTTGATATAAACTTGGCCAATGATAAAATGAAATGTTAAGCCACGTAACACTCGAGTCTCGTCAAGGCTTCCCTCCCTTGAGTCAGAGTCAGCGGCAGGATGTGTTTTATTGGTTTGCATTGTCAATTACATTAGCTTTAATTAAAGACACTTTACATGACTTTAACTTGTCTGAAAAGCTATTACAAGAGTTCAGAAAGAATATACAAGCAGAAATTTGTCTCGTCCTTGGCATTCTGTCTATAATGGAAGAATAACTCGTGTGTGTTTAGCTTTATTGGTTGGTATGTCAAAGATGTAGCATTCAAAGCTAAAAAATAGTGGCATATGCCATTCAAAATCAGATGTGGGATATTCCTACTTGATATCCATGACTCTGAAGATGATGTAGGAAGAAACATGACAGTGGTACTGTGTGCCAGTCTCCTGTTATGCTGCAACTAAATTTTGTAGGTGTACGATTATTAATGCAGATAATTTTTTTTATTTTTTTTTACACACCTGTCTCTGTAAATGCTAGCTAAACAGGCTGTATTGTGATCGCTTTGACTCACTGATTCATTGTTTTTGCTAAAAAATGTACATTTATCATCAGCTGTGTAGATCTCCCTTGGCTGCCATGTTCCTATGATATCGCACACCCACATTTCAGCTAAATATAATTGTACATTTCAGCACAAGCATCCAATTTGAAGAGGAGTTCATTGCACTTTTCCAAGTAAGCAGTTGGAAATTCTGCATTGAATGGAGTACAGCATAATGCGTTTCATTTATAGATGGCTTTTTGAGATTCTGAGATTCATATAGCTCAATCAGTTCAGGCAGACTGTCATCAGCGGCTCTCATTAGCGTCCTAATAAAGACCCCACGACAAGCAGTTCAGTGTAATCAGTCAACGGGGACAATATTTACAATCCGCGCCATCTTCAGCTCCGAACACGGACCAAGACTGGGGCTTAAGACTCTTTTCCATTTTTACCCCTCTTTTCTCACTGTCAACTTAATTAGTCACATCAGACGTTAATTACACCAAGTGTAGGAAGTCGCAATCTCAAGAAGATCAAATTAAGAAGTGTGCAAAGCTTGAAGTGTCTCATTTCTGCCGGTGCACAGACAATCTCAATTCTGCGGGGAATACGTCACGTGAGCAAACCTCCCTTACGGCTGCTAAACAGGATCTTAATGCTGGAAATCACCCCATTTGAATTGTTAAGTGAATATGCACTACTCGCCTTAAGAAGTAGCTCATCTCTGGTGTGAAAAAGAGTTAATGCCTCGGAAATGACTATGTATGAATGCCTTCCTGTAGCTCAGACGGTACAGGATGGTGCTAGCAACGCCGATTTCATAGGTTCGATTCCCAGGGAAAGCAATGACTGACAAAAAATGTGTACCTTGAATTCAGTGTTAGCCGTTTTAGATAAAAGCATCTACCAAGTGCCTAAATGTACTGTCTGCAGTATGGTAGAAGATAGTGGAAAACAGTAATGTTATCTTAAAGGTAATATGTGTGTGTGTGTATTAGGGATGCGCATCTCCATAACTGATGCTGATGTGATACGCATCTCGATGCATAGCCTACGATACGATACATTGAAGATACACATGAAGCAGCTAGCGATGCGATGCGATTCACCCCTATTACAATGCAGTGCGATTTGATTTTGATTCGATTCAACACAATGTGATTCGATGCAATGGAAAAAATATGATCACTTTTATTTATTTTAGTTCAGACAGATAGCAAATCATAAATTAATTTATGTGTCTTCTAACTTCTAACACCTCAAGGCCTGTTTCATAAAACAAGTTTACCAAATAGGCCAGGCTTATTTCAGTTAGTCTGACTCACTCTCAAATTATTTGGTTCCATAAAGCAAATTTAACAAAGATCAACCTCAGTCACTGTGGCTGCTTATGCTGGAAAGCTAACCTGGTCTAAAGCAGACTAACTGTCAGGCTAAGCTGAGCTCACTGACCAATAGAAATGCAATGATATCACCTGTTCAGTACCTGGATGGGAGACCTCTGGTGAAAACTAGGTTGCTGTTGGAAGAGCTGTTAGTGAGGCCAGCAGGGGGTGCTCACCCTGTGGTCTGTGTGGGTCCTAACGTATAGTGATGGGGACACTATACAGGTCCTTCTCAAAAAATTTGCATATTGTGATAAAGTTAATTATTTTCTGTAATGTACTGATAAACATTAGACTTTCATATATTTTAGATTCATTACAACACAACTGAAGTAGTTCAAGCCTTTTATTGTTTTAATATTGATGATTTTGGCATACAGCTCATGAAAACCCAAAAATCTCAAAAAATTAGCATATTTCATCCGACCAATAAAAGAATGGCCATTATGTTCAGTTATGCACTCAATACTTGGTCGGGAATCCTTTTGCAGAAATGACTGCTTCAATGCGGCGTGGCATGGAGGCAATCAGCCTGTGGCACTGCTGAGGTGTTATGGAGGCCCAGGATGCTTCGATAGCGGCCTTAAGCTCATCCAGAGTGTTGGGTCTTGCGTCTCTCAACTTTCTCTTCACAATATCCCACAGATTCTCTATGGGGTTCAGGTCAGGAGAGTTGGCAGGCCAATTGAGCACAGTAATACCATGGTCAGTAAACCATTTACCAGTGGTTTTGGCACTGTGAGCAGGTGCCAGGTCGTGCTGAAAAATGAAATCTTCATCTCCATAAAGCTTTTCAGCAGATGGAAGCATGAAGTGCTCCAAAATCTCCTGATAGCTAGCTGCATTGACCCTGCCCTTGATAAAACACAGTGGACCAACACCAGCATCACTGACTGTGGGTACTTGACACTGGACTTCAGGCATTTTGGCATTTCCCTCTCCCCAGTCTTCCTCCAGACTCTGGCACCTTGATTTCCGAATGACATGCAAAATTTGCTTTCATCCGAAAAAAGTACTTTGGACCACTGAGCAACAGTCCAGTGCTGCTTCTCTGTAGCCCAGGTCAGGCGCTTCTGCCGCTGTTTCTGGTTCAAAAGTGGCTTGACCTGGGGAATGCGGCACCTGTAGCCCATTTCCTGCACACGCCTGTACACGGTGGCTCTGGATGTTTCTACTCCAGACTCAGTCCACTGCTTCCGCAGGTCCCCCAAGGTCTGGAATCGGTCCTTCTCCACAATCTTCCTCAGGGTCCGGTCACCTCTTCTCGTTGTGCTGCGTTTTCTGCCACACTTTTTCCTTCCCACAGACTTCCCACTGAGGTGCCTTGATACAGCACTCTGGGAACAGCCTATTCGTTCAGAAATTTCTTTCTGTGTCTTACCCTCTTGCTTGAGGGTGTCAATGATGGCCTTCTGGACAGCAGTCAGGTCGGCAGTCTTACCCATGATTGCGGTTTTGAGTAATGAACCAGGCTGGGAGTTTTTAAAAGCCTCAGGAATCTTTTGCAGGTGTTTAGAGTTAATTAGTTGATTCAGATGATTAGGTTAATAGCTCGTTTAGAGAACCTTTTCATGATATGCTAATTTTTTGAGATATGAATTTTGGGTTTTCATGAGCTGTATGCCAAAATCATCAATATTAAAACAATAAAAGGCTTGAACTACTTCAGTTGTGTTGTAATGAATCTGAAATATAAATGAAAATGAAATATATGAAAGTCTAATGTTTATCAGTACATTACAGAAAATAATGAACTTTATCACAATATGCAAATTTTTTGAGAAGGACCTGTACTATCAAAAAGCACCATCTTTCAGATGAGATGTTAAACCGAGGTCCTGACTCTCTGTGGTCATTAAAAATCCCATGGCACTTCTCGTAAAGAGTAGGGGTGTAACCCCGGTGTCCTGGCCAAATTCCCTCTACTGGCCCTTGTCTATCATGGCCTCCTAATAATCCCCATACACTTGATTGGCTCTATGACTCTCTCTCCTCTCCACCTGTAGCTGGTGTGTGGTGAGCGCACTGGCGCCGTTCTAGTGTGGCTGCCGTCCCATCATCCAAGTGGATGCTGCACACTGGTGGTGGTTGAGGAGAGACCCCCCCCCCCCCCCCCCACACATGATTGTAAAGCGCTTTGGGTGTACAGCAATACACAATAAAGCGCTATTTAAATGCATCATTCATTCATTCATTCATTCACTGACTCTCTCACATACTATCAAAGCCGAGCAGCCTTTCTCTCTGGTTTTATAACAGCTGCACCTTTTATAGTTAGAACAGATAGCATTAGAGCATTACAATCTAACATTGCTCATTAAAGCATTAACAATCACTAAACTAAAAGTTAAAATCACTAAATTAAAACTACATTTTAACTGCTATAAGAAACGCATTAACTCATCTGAGCTTAGTAATTAGGTTATTAGCTTACATTTTATTTACCCATTGCAATAGTCCCTTTACAGTTACTGCTATATAAAATGCATATTTGACACTTTGATTTCGCTCCGTCTGATTAGCGCGCATGCGCGCAGCAGCACTCGTCCACTCGCGTAAGCCCACTCCTGACAGCAAAATGGATATATTTGCATGACCTTCTAACATTGACAGATGAAAAATATACTCGGGACATGTCAGTTATGCACTGAGGAAAACAAAACGTCTCAAATGCATTAAACAGCACAGATATATTCGCTGTTTGCCATGGTGGATCGATTTGATCCATGATCGATATTAAGGGCTGCTTAAGAAAAAGCGTGCACAAATTAGTTAGATTGTGTGAATTTACATTGTCATTTATAACCACTTTAGCCCCGATTGATTTCTTAGGTTATTTCAATTCAGGTTTTGGAATTTAATCCCCGCTTTTCCGCAGGTCTCCGTAGTGTTGTTGTGATTCGTCATATTCACGCGCAGCGGGGATGAGAGAACGCGCTTGAGAAACAGTTTCAAGAGGAGAAATCAATCTATATGTATAATATTGGTCACAGATTATTGGTCACTTACTAAACAATAAAAGTGTAGCACATCCACTAGTAATTATATATAAATAAATAGTTTTTTACCAATGCAAATATGTTAGAAACGATGCATCGCAATAAAAATGCCATCTTGTATCCGATGCACACTTTTTAAACCGATGCATCGCATCGTTAACTTTTTTGTCGATGCACCGAGCGAATCAGGGAATCTTCCCATGCCTAGTGTGTATGTATTAATTTATATATTGTTTATTTTTATTTTTCCTATTCTAGTTTAACATGTAGAAACCTTATTTTATAAGAACAGGGGCATCCATTTGTAACTTGCATCCATTTGTGCAAAAACAAATATAAGCTACAAATCAAAACATGCTAAACATTTGTTTGATGAAGCCTTTTTTGAAAGTTTGGAAAAAAGTTTAAAAATTCTTTACGTTTGTAGGTTTATAGGCCTCACAAACAGGTAAACTCCTCATCCTGTTATTACAAATTACCGTCCTGTGCATGTGGCCAATTCAATTTAAAATCTAACTGATACATTGTAAAGGAACCTATCCTTAAGTTTTGAATTATGAACAGCAGAAGACAAGGGAGATGTTTGGGAAAGACATTTGGAAACATTATTTTACAATTCCATCTGGTGCCACTAACGGCACAGAAATTACACACTACAGATGTACAAAAATCCTGATGAATAATCACATAAAAACAAACAATATAATGTTCATCTACTGCTTTTCAGTGTTTTAAGCCTCCTCCATTGAAGAGCTTCTATGAAGAGCCCTAATATCTCCAGCGTATATGAGGAGCCTCTGTAGAAGGGTGGGTGAGATATAACTATACAGTGGCATCCTTGACCTCATCTGTGGGCTGAAGAATATGGCGAAGAGCTTTTAATGATCGCTGCACGACATAAGTACACTAACCTTGTGTCCTGCAGGTCTAAGTGAACCTAGCCTTTTCATTTGCAAAAGGTACAAAAGGGTGTCACAGCACAGCTGTAGTTGGGCTATGCATGAGTCATTTAGATGGTGCATATTCAACATAGATTGCTGAAGTAAAGGTCAAGCCCTCTTGTTAAGTTCAGGTTGCCCAGCCTCCAGACACACGTTACATCTCTTAGAAAATGTATCCTATAATATATCCTGTAAGCCAAGTTGAGTGACACTTCTTTTTGATCTGCTAAAACAATCACTTTTGAGAAGGTTTTTTTTTTTTTTTTTTTTTTTTAAACAGGACAAAATTTAATTCACCCTTAAATGTGTCTTAATGTGGTAATGTTTTTTATTATTATTATTTGTGCCGTAATTAATTGTCATTATTACATAAAATTACTGTTAACTTGATTTGCAAGGCTGGCAGCAAAGGCTTGATTTTCCTCAACTAAATGACTATTAGAGTATGTTTACATGACAACAATGTGCTAAATAAATTGTGTTTTTTTGCATACAATTCTGACAATCATGTCAAAGTGATCCCCGTTCACATGGATCCACAAAAATGACTTAAAACAATGTACAGGCCTGTAGCTGATGATGTATTTTTGTAAAGAAATACTATGTGAACACCAGTGGCGGCTGCTGGTCTTTCAAAGAGGGGAAGCTCATTTTCGGCCTACATCATACAAATTGTCCATTTATTTATACGTAAATTCTGCCCTACATTCCTTTTCAAGAAAATGCTCTGTGGCCCTGTCGTACCAACTAGGCGTCTTTCCAGTGACTTGACCAGTGTCCTCTCAATGGCCAGCAGAGCTAGGCTGCTTAAACGGTCTTGGCCCATTGTGTTACGGGTGTAGGACTTGAGCCGCTTTAAACAGGAGAAGCTCCTTTCTACACCTGCAGATGTAGCTCCAATTGTTGCCACTAATGAGAACAGTTTGTAAAGAACACTGTCCAGCTCCATGTCTTTAACCCTCTGGGGTCTGAGGGTGTTTTGGGGGCCTGGAGATTTTTTGACATGCCCTGACATTTGTGCTTTTTTCAGTTGCTTATAAATATAGAAATGGCTAAGTCTAATAACACTGTAAACAGCACAAACTGGGCTACAATAATATGTTAGCAGCATTTATGTACTTGATTTTGTTTTCGAGAAAGCAACATTTATGTGTGGTTAGTGAAAAACTAAATTTTTGAAGTCACTGAAATAAGGCCATAAAACACATACAGAACATTTATTCACAAGACTTCTGAGAACTGGATCTTGTAGCCTAGCATTTTTGCTTCAAAATAATGTGAAAATCATCTTGTTTATTTGCTCACAGAAAACAATATATTGATTTAAATTCCCTAAGACACTTTTTGAGTAAAAAGGGTCTATGTGAGAAGGCGTCAACCTTCACATTCACACCTGAGAAGACAGGCCTGCATAATGAGCTTCATAATGAGCCATTTAGTCAAGTATGTGACTGAGAGGAAGAGTTACAAGAAAGAATATGAGGACAAAATAATATATATATTTTTTTTGTAGTTTATTAAGAATATATTTAGCTATCACACAAAATAACTTGAGATTCACTTGTGAGTGCAGTTAAACATTTTATTAGGATCAATCAAAGCTGTCTTTCAAAGCTGACTTTTTAGCATCATTACTCCAGTCACATGATCCTTCAGAAATCATTCTATTCTGATTTGCTGCTAAAAAAAATATTATTATTCTTATTATTATTGTTGTTGAAAAGAGCTAAGAAGATTTTTTTTTTAATGAATAGAAAGTCCAGAAGAACAGCATCAAAACTCGTGGAGTGTTTTAGTTAGTTTCGCGTCAAAGAAAAGCGATACAGCCCGCACCAGTGGGTTAAGGAACACCAAGTAATCACACAGCTTTCTCCTGTTATGATGAAAACTGGCAATTTCGCCAAGCAAATACCAAGAAATAGGTTGCAGCAGTTTGTCTTTCGACTACACTTGCAAAAATCTGCTATGGGACTGAGCTCGAATAGCTTCAATGACTTCTTATAGGACAAAATCGCTGTCAATCAAAAGGAGATGCAGTCTTTCGACAGACCCTCCAATCATCACGCAGAAGCCCGGAGTCCAGCCCCGCCCACTCCTCCATTCACCCCCAGAGATACTGAGCGTCCGGGGGCGGGACATAATCGCAGCATTTATCCAATGACCGTCTAGTTTTGAAGCACTGAAAAAAACGGTTCAAAGCAGCCCCATAGAAGTCAATGGACGCTGGGCTTCAACAGGGAAATACACTGATGCTACGGGAATATATGAGAAGGAAATCGAGTCACCTGCTATATATAGCTGATTCTGAACGAACTCGTCTCTGAGATGAACGTGTTCTAACGCATTTTTTATCAATAAAATGTTAACACGATAGTACATATTTGACCATGAATTTTTTGACATTATAGGGGAAGCCGAGCTTCCCTTGCAGTCTTAAAGAAATCCCCACTGGTGAACACGTAATACAGTATGCATGTGCATGCCCTAGTAAAAAAAAGTTGATACTTCAAAAAAGTTCATACTAAGTATAGTTCAAATCTTTTAACATATTTACTGGCATATCGCTCAAGACTTATAATTAAACTTTATTTGGAGTACTACTTGTGCACAATGCACATTTATTAATATTAAGCTTAAAATGTGTTTTAATGTCAGTATTGATGAGGATTGTATGATCTTTGAATAATATCAGTCTTTTAATGCAAGATATTTAACCTGTTAACCTTCGCCATTTTGGGCCTCACAGGTGAAAATAACATACCTAAATTAAAATGGTAACAGTTCCTGATAAAGTGTGCAACACAAACAAATTAGGTATCTTTGAAAAGAAGACACTCTAGGCTTTACTATCCATCAAGGTACCTGAATTATACCTACAATATTTCCACTTTAGCACAATCCAATATGCTTCAGAATATATTTAGTTGGACTTCAATAATACTTTAGCACAATTAAAGTGCAATAAAATTTGCTCCAATTTATCAGACTTTAAGTATACCAGTTTAATATACCAAATTGAAAATTGCTGGGTATTTTTATTAATTACATACATACGTAAATGTATTTGTAGTATGCTTAGCATGAACTACATGTATTTCAAATACATTTTAGTATATTTATTTTTCACTAGGGTGACCAAAAATTTTTCATAAATTTGTAAAAGGTAGCATGTTCAGGCCCCAAAACATTGTGTAAATGAATGACCAAAACGCATAAAAAGTTTTTAGTTGAAAATGGTGTTGTGTAAATGCCCCCTTGGTTCACATTATTTTCATCGTCCACAGTCTCTACTATTTCTAGGTTATGATAGTTGACTAAAACTAAAATAAATAAAAACTAAACTAAATCGACATTAAAAACTATAAAAATGGCAAAACAATAACATTTCTAAAACTAAAATAAAAACAATATTCATGTTCAAAATATTCATGTCTTCTGTTAATAATAGTATGCACAATATGTATGTGTGTATGTGTCAGAGAGTCACCACAGTCACCGCAGTCTCCATCAACGACACTCACCAGATCCCAATCCCCTGATTTCTGATCACTGCCACCTGTCAGCACTAATCAGCAGCACTATATCCCTGCACTCCTCTCGTTCACTCACTTTCTGGTCTCAAACTTTCCATGTTGACTAACCTGACCCACTTAACTTTTGTCTGCCTACCAGTTGCTCCAGTATTCCTATTCCTTTTTTCCACCACTCCTGTTCTCCACCGTCTCCACGCTCCACTGTTACCTCCGGATCACTTGGAAAAGGAAAAAGGACATTTACACTCAGATAAGCCCCTAGAGGCATTCCACGTTTCACTCTACATAGAGATGCAATCTCTTAAATTTTCCAACGAATGGGCTAAAGTTGCCTTCCTGATCTCCCTGCTAACCGGACGGGCATTGCTCTGGGCACAAGCCACCTGGAACTCACAGACCACTATAATTAACTCTTTCGATGCTTTCTCTTCCCACTTCAAGGAGGTCTTCGGCCTATCCACCGGCTCGCTCTCCATTGCCGACCAACTCATCCGCCTCCGTCAGGGAGATTCTTTGGCCAGTGACTATACTCTGCAGTTCCGGACTCTGGCGGCCTCGTGTGGATGGAACGAGGCAGCGCTACTCACTGCTTACCTTCAGGGCTTGCATCCACAGATCAGAGCCCAGATGGCGATCTAGGATGACACTGTCGGTCTGGAGAGCCTTATGCAGAAGGCCGTTAAGATCTCCCAACGTCTCGCAGCTTGTCAGCCGGACATAACCGCTCATTCTCCGTCCTCACCAGCTGCCTGTCCTCCGGGACCAGAACCTATGCAAACGGATACAAATCGCCTCTCACGCACTGAGCTTGCTTGACGTCTCGCCATGGGACTGTGCCTCTACTGCGGAGTTCTAGGGCGCTTCATTCAGGTGTGCCCCTCTCACCCCCCACACCCAGCGGTGAGTACCCTCCAATTGGAGCCTGCTATCTCTACCTTACCACTGCTAACGGTACAACTGCTCACCGCACGTCATTTCATTTCAGTACCTGCCCTCGTGGACTCGGGATCCTCAGGCAATTTCATCGCACAAGCCCTCCTAAAACAGCTTGATTTACCCCGCCAGAGACAGGCCGAGCTGAAGATCGAGACCATACAGGGAAAACCGCTCGGGCGTGGGCACATCAAGTTCTGGTCTCCGCCGATCACTCTGCAAGTAGGCTGTCTTCATCAGGAGAGGATTTCCTTTCTGGTACTGGAGGGACCCACCGTCGATATCATCCTGGGACACCCCTGGCTATCTCAACATTCCCCCGAAGTCAGATGGGATACCAGCGAGATCCTCTGATGGAGTAAAACCTGCATCCAAAACTGTCTCTCCAACGTCCCTGTACCCCTGGTTAGTAACCTGAAGCTCCAAGTTCATTCCACCCTAGTGGAGAGCCCCGAGCCTCGTGAGGTTCCGACGATCCCATCTGACTACCTGGCGTTCCAGGATGTGTTCAGGATTGTGCCATCGACCTGCGGCCTGGAGCTATACTCGCCAAGGGTTGAGTATACCCCCTGTCCATCCCGGAGCACAAGGCAATGGAGGATTACATCAAGGAGGCTCTCCAACAACAGTTAATTCGCCCTTCCACCTCTCCTTGAGGAACTCCGTGGGGCCAACATCTTGTCGAAGCTGGACCTGCGGAGGGCCTATAACCTCATTCGTATCCGGGAAGGCGACGAGTGGAAGACGTCTACGTGCCCACTTCCTTGAGGACTTCCCTTCTGGGCTCCCTGCATGCTTCCCTGGATTCTCTGGACACCCAGGCAGCCAGCGTACTCTCTTGTTCTTCCAAGCTCGATACTGGTGACCCAGTATGGCCCGAGATGTCTCCCAGTACGTTCGTGGATGCTCAGTCTACACCATCTCCAAGACTCCACATCATTTACCCGCCGGAAAATTAGTTCCATTACTAGGGCTGTGTATTGGCAAGAATCTGGCGATACAATACGTATCATGATACAGGGGTTGCGATACGATACATTGCGATACTGTAAGCAAGGCGATATATTGGGATATTTCTTATTTTAGGAATAGAATATATATTTTTTAGGAAAGGTGTCGTTAAGAACACACCACCCTATGCAAACCTTAGCAAAAAATAAATAAATAAAAATAGTTTAACTAGAACACACTGCAGAACACACTGGGATCAGCATTTGCAATAATCCGTCCCTATAACATTCAACATTATTGAACCACTTTTTGCGAATGAGGAAAGGGGGAAATATTCAAGTGCTTGCATGATTCTTTAGTTAAATATATGTATAAAATGTATTGTATAAAAAGAAAAATATATATTTATAGACTCTAAAGGTTCACCGTTTTAGTTTACAATTGTGACATACAATGTCATAACATTTGATCTGAACAAAAAATTACATCTGCTTACATTTACATTTATTCATTTAGCTGACGCTTTTATCCAAAGCGACTTACAATTGCTATACATGTCAGAGGTCGCACATCTCTGGAGCAACTAGGGGTTAAGTGTCTTGCTCAGGGACACATTGGTGTCTCACAGTGGATTCGAACCCGGGTCTCTCACACCAAAGGCATGTGTCTTATCCACTGCGCCATCACCACCATGCTTAATATCAATGAAAAATAAAGTGCTTGCAGGATTCCTAAAGAAAACAAAACAATTGTAAGACAATCAAATAAATACAGATGGTAAACATTCTGAGAACTTTTCAACTTGGATTTCACAGGTTTTTCAGTTTGTGTTTATATTCAGCGTGGAATCGCCGAGACGCGATATGCGAACCGGCCCAACTGCACAAAACGCTCCCGAATTACGAGAGAAAGCTGCAGCTGCGCGGCGACTCTACCGCCTGCAGCACCCCGCGCAAAGGCTCTTCAACACGGGACGCGGCAAGCTGCAGAACCGAGGTTGCGCTCGCGCCGTGGCCCTGGGGCGGACATTACCACAAAGCCCAAATGGCGCCACACTTCATCTTTGTACACCGTCACGAGAGCTGGAACAATTCTTTCATCCTTCATTACGGGCAGCAAACTATATTAACGCTAACATTAGTGGAGTCCCCTGATGCTATTGTTTCCTGTCACTGTTTAAGTTCAGAGATAAAGACTGATATCTAGCGGTCGGGATGTGAACTCAAAATGAAACAACTGCCATAAATCTTCTATGATGTTTTTTCTTAATATCTATATTCCGTTTTGGAGAATCAATACAGTATCGCCAAACAAAATATCGCAATACGTGTATAGATATTTTCTTACACCCCTACCCATTACCCATTCCACGTCGCCCCTGGTCCCACATCGGAGTCGACTGTCACAGATCTCCCCAAGACAGAAGGTTATACCTGCATACTCGTTGCAATTGACAGACTTTCCAAAGTCTGCAAGTTAATTCTCCTCCGAGGTTTACCCACAGCCCTCAAAACAGCAGAGGCCCTCTTCCATAATCTCTGCCGCACCTTCGGCATCCCGGAAGATGTTGTCTCCGACCGTGGGCCACAGTTTGTCTCCCGTGTCTGGAGGGCACTCTTCAAACTCCTCGATGTCTCCGTCAGTCTCTCCTCAGGGTATCACCCCCAGACTAACGGCCAGACTGAGCAGAAGATTCAGGAGATTGGGAGATATCTCCAGGCCTACTGTCATGACAACCAGCACAGCTGGAACTGCTTCCTCCCGTGGGCCGAGTATGCACAAAATTCCCTCAAGCAAACCACCACCGGCCTCACCCCTTTCCAGTGCATACTCAGCTACCAACCCCCTCTGTTTCCCTGGACAGAAGAGCCCTCCGACGTTCCAGATGTCGACCACTGGTTCTGAGCGAGCGAGAGAGTTTGGGACTCAGCTCATGTCCAACTCCAGCAGGCAGTGCGGAGACACAAGACCTATGCAGATGCCTGTTGGTCTGCCAACCCCGTCTATCGTCCTGGAGATAAGGTCTGGCTCTCCACCCGGGATCTGCGTCTCCGCCTGCCCTGCCGGAAGCTGAGTCCCCGCTGTATCGATCCCTTTGCCATCGAGAGGCAGATAAATGAGGTCACCTTCCGTCTCCAACTCCCTGCACGGTATCGTATCCATCCAGCATTCCATGTCTCACTCCTCAAGCCTGTCTCTCCCTCTGTCACAGAACCCGACGAGCCTGCAGTACCTCCTCCTCCCGAGATCATTGAGGAGACCCTAGTCCACAGGGTGCAGGACATCTTGGACTCTCAGTGACTGGGTGGTCGCCTGGAATATCTTATTGACTGGGAGGGATATGGGCCGGAGGAAAGATCCTGGGTGGCCCGGGACGATGTGTTGGATCTCTCTCTCCTGGCGAGTTTCACCAGAACCACCCTGACCGTCCCGCACCCAGAGGCTGTGGCCGACCCCGTCGCCGTAATAGGGCATCAGGAGCCGCCCCTGGAGGAGGGGGTACTGTCAGAGAGTCACCGCAGTCTCCACCAACGACACTCACCAGATCCCAATCCCCTGATTTCTGATCACCGCCACCTGTCAACACTAATCAGCAGCAGCACACTTCCCGTTCACTCACTGACTGGTCTCAAACTTTCCATGTTGACTAACCTGACCCACTTACCTTTTGTCTACTTACCAGTTGCTCCAGTGTTCCTATCCCTGTTCTCCACCGCTGTTATCACCGGATCCCCTGGAAAAGGAAAAAGGACATTCACACTCATATAAGCCCCTAGAGGCATTCACATTCCCGCCTGCTTACCTGGACATTCTGCTCATCTCATTCGCCTCTGCTACTACTCAATAAACCTGTTGATTGTATTGTACTTACCTCTGTGTCCTGTGTCTATCTGCTGACAGTATGTATTTATTTATTCATTTTTAAATTCTACTTTAGATCATGCTAAATCAGTTTCAAGGCTTCTATGTTTTCCTTAATGGGACAAGTGGTCCAGCAGTCACTGTATTTGATTCTTGTCTTAAATTGTACTTTGCATTTTCTTTTGCTTTTATATAAGATAGCTGTGGTAGCCCTCACAGAAGAAGAGCTTTTTTCTAATTTTACTGTTGGCATGGGTTTGGCACTCAAATGTTTGTAAAGAGTTTATTATTATTACTATTATTATTGAGGTGAGTCAGTCTCATAAGAATACACAAGGCATCGTCAGCTTTGAATAACACCGCCCGTTGTTGATTCTTCAGTTTGCGTGTTTGTTTCCACATCCACAGTCATATGAAATGTTTGCTGTACAACCCCAAACAATAAGTCCCCATTACACACAGCAATAGATGGAGCCAATATTAAACTGTAAATATTAAATATTAAAGCTGCAATTCACGGCAGTTGTGCAATGCCCCTGGGTGTCGGCTATAATCCTGCAATTTAAGTCATATTTGTTTTTAACAGATTCTCTGTCTCTAAATGGTGCTAAATGAGTCTTTGATGGCCGTGTTTAATTCATAGCAGCCTTGCACAAACAGAGATCACACAGAGCGGCACTATGAATGATTAAACAGTGCTAATTGTGTTTAATAATCACAAATAACTGTCCTTCCGTCTCAGGCGGTCAGGAGGACAGGGGTTTGGGGCAGAAGATCTGTTCCAGACGTGTTCATCTCAGCTGTCTGCACGAGTATGCACTCTGCTGGGATTTGCATAAGTACATGCAGAGAGGACGCAGTCACTGTTAAAAGCACACTTAGATCAAACCAAATAGCTGGAGGCAAGATTGTAATTAGATCAGCCTGCGGCAGTCAAGAACTTCTTTATGAAAACATGCGGCCAAAGTAATTTTTCATTCTTTTAGAGGAATTGAAATCAGCCTTGGTGAGTGTTTGGAAGAGAGAAAAAAAAATCTTAAAAGTGAAGCATGTAGTTTCTATGCTGCTAGCAACACCAAAAATAATTGTTATGCAGTAACTACAGTAACAACTATTTTATAGCACACTAATCCTAAATTAGCTGCATGATTTCAGCATCACAAACATTTAATGGTAATTAAAGAGTCTATAAATACCACTACTAGTATTATACTACCACTACCACCAGTAAAAAATAATCATAATAGTAATTAATTATACATTGCATTATCCCAAGGTAAACCAGGCCAGGTTCTCTTACTAAAAACAAACAAACTAAAAAGCGCTGTGGGTGTACAACAATACACATTAAAGCACTATATAAATGCCTCATTCATTCATTCATTCATACATTCAAAAAACACACTGTAAAGAGTGGTAACATGCAATTGTTACCTTAAAGAACTATTTATATCTGATTTAACCCATAAAATTAGTTTTGTTGGTATGCATTTATGTATTTAGGTTGATTTAGTGTTCAAATTGAAGATCTAAATCAGTGGTTCATTTAGATGTTATCATTTTTCACTGCAGTTCCACTATAGTGCTTTATCTTATTGAATAAGGAAAGATTGATGTTTCAGAAATTGTTTGTCAGGATTATGTAACAATAATATATCTGAAATAAGCAATAAAATCCAGTGCAATAATGGTAGCATGAACATTTTGTTCCTTTAGCTCAAATCACGCATATATATTATTATTAATAATAATATTAATAACAATAACTTAATTTTAAAGTTTTTGTAATTTTGTTATGTGCTTTTGTCATTTTCTAATTTTTAAAAAATATTTCATTTAGTTTTAATTCATTTTTATTTCAGTTTTAGTTTGAATATCTTTAGTACTTCAGCTTACACTTACCATTTTTTCTTCTAATATTTAAATTCTATTTTTATTTCAGCTTTAATTTAATTACTGATATAGGCCTAATAGTTTTAATTTGTAACTATAACAACAGCAGCACTGAATTCCACAGCCACCATATTAATCATTCGATTTCTCTTTCATTTTTTTATTATGAGTGATCCTAGTTATCCTAGAAATGGTTTACTTAGCTATCACTGTCTCTGCACATTAAACCGGTATACAAGAAAGTATTAAATTACACACTTCGCCTTTAACAGTGGGATGTTGATGAGACCTGGATCAAGTGAGCTGTAGCTCCAGCCAAATGAGGAAACGTTAACCTGCGCAGCTTGCAAGATGGAGTCCAAGTACATAGAGATGAGAGACGGATTTCCTCTGTGTGCTCTCACGTCAGCTTTATTCTGATTTGGTGGGGTAATCACATAGAAATGAACGCAGATTGCATATAATTGATCCTGCTGGCTGTAATTAAGCACTAACAAGACACATTGCAAAGGAAGTCCACACTGCCAATAACACAGTGCCTCAATAAAATATGATATTGGCTGCAGATATGCTGTGTGTGTGTTTGAGTTTTAGAGAGACTGACAGATGAAAGAAGATAATAAACATATGCAGTGGGGAATGGCTGGAGTATTGTCTCTGTTTCATGCGGGAAGAGGGGTTGCGGACAGTTTCAGAGTCTTTCATCTTGAACAACATGCTCTGGGGGAGCGAGGGGCATTGTGAATTTTATGTGAAGTATTTCAAAGGCCTCGTACCGCTGCGGCTGATACTTGTCAATTTCACTGGCTGTGCTGAAATAGTGAGGAATGGTGACTAATTATTACTCTCTCAGATGCGTTTCTCAATCTTAGCATGTGATTCTTTTCCTTACCATTTTTTTTTCTCTTAACCCATCAGTCAAAATAAGATTTCACAAAATTACCTCATCAAAAAGATTATTATAGTTAGCTAAAACTAGAGCCGATACCATAGAAATCAGTTAAAATAATAAAATAAAATTCAACTGAAATAAAAGAATAAAATTAAAAAAACTAGTAACTGCACAAAAATAAACTAAGAAATTAATATAAAAAATATATTTAAACAAATGACAAATGAAAATGAAAACATAACATATAAATAAGAACTCATTCAAAATTCTCTATATATAGTAGTGTTTCAGTTATACTAAAATAACACTGCTGATCAATTATTTAGTTATTAAATTGATTCTCAATTGGGGCTTACAAACCTTTGTTATCAAAATGATTTAAATGAATGATTTACTTAAATAATTAAAGAAACTGCTATTAAATACTTTTATGTCAAAGTTACACTAGATTTAAGCATTACATTGAAGACTGTAGTATTGCATAACCTTGAGTGCCTCATTTATTTTGAAACATGCTTCCTGCATAATCAAAATATTAAACACACATTTTCATTCATTAAAAAAAAGCATTTTCATTAAATGCAATCATTTGCACTTATAAATATATTGCCTGACATAGCAAAGTTGCTATGCAACAAAAATAATCAGCTATTGTTCACATTGCAGTTTTAAATGTAGCTGATTGCTTATTTTGAATATCACTGCATGTCATTTTATTAAAAGAAACAGAAAACATCAAACATCTATAAACACTATTGACTTTATATGTTTTAGTCATGAAGAAGGAAATGTCACTGTATTATGAATCACAGGCCTGAAGTGTTAAATATTCATGGCGAATGCTGTGTGGAAATGAGCGATAAAAAGGTTTGGGGTTCTGCCAAAGGAAATGGAAGAAGAAAAAAGACCAATGGGAGCTCTGTATTAACAGCGGTGGTTTAATGGCGCGAATCTAACGCAGGCCAATTAAAAGGCAGGCAGAGAGCATGGGGGTGGGCCTCCATTCATTTGAGAGGAAATTGAGGTTGAAATTAGGCATTGTGTGACCACGTGGCCTGTACAGAGTCTGGACCACTAGCAGCTTTCATTAACTCTTGGCTAACTCTAAGCGCTGGCAAAGAGATAAAATGGATACAATTGTGCAAATCCAGCAATATATTGCTTCATTTGGATTCTTCAGTGTCAGAAAGTTGCCTGGGTAGGATTTTACCAGCCATTTGCAAGGTTTTACTTAAACTGAAACGTAAAGTCAACACTATGAGGCTTAGAAGGGGTGCTATGAGGCAAACTAACGCGGGGTTAGTAGTAACACACGTGGTTTAAATATCTCCACACACACTAGCATAACAAAATTTACCGTATTTACTAGGGGTGTAGCAGTACACAAACATGACGGTTCAGTATGTATCTCAGTTTTGACGTCACGGTTCAGTATGGTTTCGGTACAGCAGGAGGAAAAAAAAAAACATAAATAGCTTATTTTTTTATTATTTTTATTTAACATTGGTTTACTGAACAAATAGCTCTTTCTTTAAATACATCAAATTAAATTATAATTAAAATTTTCCTATGGACAAAAAAAATCTACCTCAGCTTCTGCTCCAAATTATAGGGTGTCCTTTTACAATTAACAACAGAGCCCAAACTTAAATTCAATTACTATTAATTTTAACTATAAATGAACATAATGGCCATTCTTTTATTGGTCGGATGAAATATGCAAATTTTTTGAGATATGAATTTTGGGTTTTCATGAGCTGTATGCCAAAATCATCAATATTAAAACAATAAAAGGCTTGAACTACTTCAGTTGTGTTGTAATGAATCTAAAATATATGAAAGTCTAATGTTTATCAGTACATTACAGAAAATAATGAACTTTATCACAATATGCTAATTTTTTGAGAAGGACCTGTAGAGAAAAAAGAGCGCCAAAATTCAAAAAGCTTTTGAAGATGTCACTGAACATGTATTTTACCATAGTAAAAGTACATTTCTGGCTCAAAGGGGTCATCGGATGCCCATTTTACACAAGTTGATATGATTCTTTATGGTCTTAATGAAAAGTCTATAGCATACTTGGTACATGGTAGTGTAAAAAACAACCTCTTTACCCTGATAAAACCAGCTCTGTTTTCAGCACGCTGTTCTAGTCCATGTTGTTTTAAATGCTAATGAGCTCTGCTGACCCCGCCCCTCTCTTCCATGGAGTGACGAGCAGACCATAGTTATGTGTAGATTGCCTCCAGATACGTTGACGCGGCAGCCATCTCGCATTCACCATTATAATCAATGAATATTCAAAGATATACAAGCGTATAACTTGCTGTTGTAGACACACACAGTCAATGCGCTCAAAGATTCACAGACCGTTCCAAAAATGGCAGATGGCTTACATCTCACGGCCCATAGAAACAGTTGATAGTGTTTATATATACTCTATGGAGCATACTAAACCTCAGCCGCGAAATTGCCTAACTAGCACATTATTAGGAAAGGCGATTTGCAAAGATTCATAAAAACCCTTATACTCACTTCTTCTGTAGATAAAGCTGGATCACGAATGATTCGTGTGAACATAGACACATTTATGTAGATCGGGGATCAGCGTATTCCCTTCAAAATGAAAGTAACGTTAATCCTCTGCATCTTCAGTGGCTCGGATGTCAGGAATAAATGTCGACTGCTATATTCATTATTACATCCAACAACTAAACAGTTCAATCGCTTAATCGGAGACATCTTGTCTTCCTCTGCACCGGAGGCAGACAGCTCTCAGCTCACTCAGGGCGGGTCTAAGGTAAGACGGTCTTGTCAATCAACTCTCGTGGGAGCGGTTTGTACAGAACTACGTCATTCTGACTGGAATCTCAGAACAGCCTGATTTGAGAAAGATTTGATTTGAGATTTTAAAATAGGGAATTAAAAAAAAAAACACTGGGTGGATTTGTATCATTATAGGATGGATGTGTACACACACTTCCAACACACATTTATGTTCAAACAACTTGTAAAGTGAATTTTGCACCCGATGGCCGCTTTAAGTAGATTTTTCATCTCAGTTTTTAGTGTTAATTTAAAATGGGACAAATGTGCTATTTTAATCTCCAATCTGTTATTTATCAGTTTTAGAGTTTTTAGTTTTTAATGCTTCGCTAACTAGCAGGAGACACTAAACAGTTTTAAATTCCAGTTGCGCAGTGTGCCCCGCTATTAAACTATGCTATTCTATGACATTAGCAATGTAGGCCTAATTCACACTATTTACTTTAATTGAATCTTAATGAGAAACCATGATTGCACTGGCAATATACGAGTGATTTACTTAAAATGTAGAGGGTTAATATTCAATATATTTTATTCCATACTGCAAAGTAAAATTAAAACACTATTTCAATCTGGATTTTTTGAGTATTGTTTTGTTAGCTTAGTAGCATGCTAACCTCAATTCTATTGCTAGTAGGTGACTTGTGAGCTTCAAGTTAGAAGCACTATTTGTGTGTTCATGAGAAAATTTAGATCAATCTCTTTCAGATTCCATTACAATAAGGATGCTGACTTCAAAACTAACTTCCGACGTAGGCAGTGTATTGCGAGGCAGCTAACTTGATTTTGGAACAGACCTAACATGTTAAGCCCCAGAGAGAAATGCATTCCTCCAGCTGTTGTATGATTCTGGAAGTGACCTTTGGTTAATGTCACACATCACAGAGTTTAATATCACTCCACGACTATATGCCATGACACAGTAATCTGTTGTTTTTTTAACCTTTCTCTCATTTACCGTTGCTCCAGACTGCATGTGCTCTTATGAAATTCTGAGGCTCCATCAAAGATATTTTTGCCCACACTAATTATCACATGTTGAGAAGAAGAGGAGGACTAATCATCTGGAAAGGAGGGAAAAGGAAATGTTTGTAAAGGAGCAACTGTTTAGCTGAAGGCTGCAATAGAGTAAGACTGCAGAAATAGACTGATTGTCTCAAAAATGCCCTCTAACCTCTTCAATTAAAAATTAAGTCAATTTTTACAGGCTTTTCCTGGCTTTTGTAATAGAGCTGACCCTGTGTCTTGTCAAACTAATCTACTGATAAAGTGCGTTCTATGAGCTCATTAGTAAGACCTGGGGAAGTTTGAGTAACTACTTGAATCTAATCAACGTTTTGCTAACTATTGCAAAAGGAATTCCTGTACGTAGAAAGAGTTATTGTCATTTGTTAAGTGTCAACCCACCTTCTGTGCTGCTGTTACAGAAGTTGAATATAGCATATAGCATAATTTGCTCAAGTGATTAGCATGTACATATGGAATAGGTTTCACGTGGAAAATCTTAATGTTTAATGACTAGGACAATATAATATTCAGAAAATGCAACTGGCAAAAGATCTGAATTTGATGTTACAATGCAGAGACTCAGTGGTATAACATATCAACTGGAATGTATCATGTTGTATTTTCAGAGCAATCCTTCTGTCAAAACATCTACTAAAAAGAGTGGAATAATGTCCAGAATCCTAAACATTGTGAGCAACTGCTGAAAGTTGTTCAACACAGAATGTTTTCATGCTGTATGGCAGACACACTGAATAGATGTTGAATCTTAGAAATATACATGTGCAATCATGACTACACTGTAGGATGACTATATATATTTTTTCAAATTGATGAGTCATTCAGAAAGCTTTTTGTCTTTTTTTGTATATGAATAAATTATTTTTTTTGTTTGTATATATTGTTTAAAACAGGACAGAAAACTTTCCAGATGATGCACACCTCCTATGTAGCTGGCCACCCTACCCACAAACCTTGGTGTTTTAGTTAGTGATCACATTGAAGGAAACGGGTCCAAGTGGTACACTCTTAAAAATAAAGGTGCTTCATGATGCCATAGATAAACATTTTTATCTAGATGGTTCCATAAAGAAGCTTTAACATCTGAAGAACCTTTCTGTTTCACAAAAGGTTCTTTGTGGTGAAAGAAGGTTCTTCAGATTATAAAAAGATACGGAAGAGATGGTTCTTTAAAGAACCTTTGACTGAATAGTTCTCTGTGGAACCAAAAATAATTATTCTATGGCATCACTTGAACCTTTTGAAACACCTTTATTTTTTAGAGTGTAAGGTTACGGGAAGTCGTGGCCTAATGGTTAGAGAGTCGGACTCGTAATCCAAAGGTTGTGGGTTCGAGTCTTGGGCCGGCAGGGATTGTAGGTGGGGGGAGTGAATGTACAGCGCTCTCTCCACCCTCAATACGCACCGAACCCCCAACTTGGTCGGGTGCCTTGCTCTTGGGTGCCGCTGCATAAATGGCTGCCCACTGTGTTCATAGTGTGTGTATGTGTGTTCACTGCTGTGTGTGTGCAATTTGAATGGGTTAAATGCAGAGCACAAATTCCGAGTATGGGTCACCATACTTGGCCGTATGTCACGTCACGTCACTCACTTATAAGAGGGAGATAAAGCGCTTGGGCAAATGATCGCATCAGTCAGGTAGCGCGTTTACAGCAGATCTGGAAATAGCTGAGCTCTTGTCAGACAAACAGCAGCTGGCCGGGGAGATGGACATGCCCTCAGGCTGCAGGTAGTGTTTAACAAGCTCCAGTATAATGAAGCCATGTGTGTCATTTGCTTACACTTTCTCTCGACATACACAAACTCATACCCTCAGTTCGCCTCTGCTTGTTCCTGCTATGATGCCTTTTCTTTAAATGTGAAGTGTGTAATTTTTTACTATTTGCAGCAAACTATTTGCAGCAAACATCAAGTGTAAGCGTTAGTTCTGGCAGTTCATGTTAGTCAAACTCGCATCAGCTGACTCTCAGCTGATCCCCATCTACTTATAGGAATACGACACTTATCTAAGCATCCATAAGGTCTTTCAGTATTATCAGCAGTTTTTGCATTGCTCAATAGTTAATTACGCTCCTCCATCCCCAACTCCTCCTCTGTCAGTCAGAATCCAGCCTTCTGATTCTCCTTTGAATCAGACTAATTCTAAAATGTGTACATAAAATTACTGAACTTTAACAATATCTGCAATACATTTGTTGGTTCTGTTCTGTTTACCCTGGGGGTTATCGCTGCTCTCCCTGCTCTCATTCATGCTAGGCTGCATGGATGTGCAGGGAGTTCTTGATCAGAACAGAACCATACCGCCAATCCAAACTGTATGCTAATCGTCAATCATCTTTGACAACAGTGGTCCTGACAGAAAAAAAGGAAAGTGCAAAAATAATGACTGTTTTCAAACAGGTGTCCAAAACACTCCCACATCTGCCATTCAGTTCCACCCTAAAAATCAAGCCACTGGTTTAGCCAGTGTCACTGTGTTGGGCTCTCAATGAGCATATCCGTGACGCCACCCTCACCGAACCCGCTCCGCAGGGAGGCCCAGAAGGGAAGACCTTTGTCCCACCTTCCCAGCGTTCAACCCTTCTGGGCTCAGTTCATGAAGTACCGGGCTCTGGACACCCAGGCAGCCGGCGAACCCTCTCGCTCCTGCAGGATACACATGCATGCTCGTGGTGGTGGACCGCTTCTCCAAAGCCTGCAAACTAATTCCCCTCAAGGGTCTACCCACGGCACTCAAGACAGCGGAGAGTCTCTTCCACCATGTGTTCCGAAACTACGGCCTTCCAGAGGACATTGTGTCAGACCAGGGTCCCCAGTTCATCTCGCGGGTCTGAAAAGCCTTTTTCCATCTGCTGGTGGTAACTGTCAGCCTGTCCTCCGGGTACCACCCCCAGACCAACGGCCAGACTGAGTGGAAGATCCAGGAGCTCGGGCGGTACCTTCGGTCATATGCTCATCAGATCAGCACAGCTGGAGCCGTTACCTCCCCTGGGCCGAGTATGCCCAGAATTCCCTCCGTCAGTCCACCACCAGACTTACCACCAGACCGTTCCAGTGCATACTCGGTTTCCAGCCACCGCTCTTCCCCTGGACCGAAGTCGTCCTGCACCCGGAGGCTGTGGCCATCCCCGTCGTTGTATAAGGGCATCAGGAGCCGCCCCTGGAGGGGGGGTAATGTCAGTGAGTCTCAGTCACCACAGTCATCAGCTACCACTTACCCACGAGCTCAATCACCTGTGTTCTAATCACCTGCACCTGCCAAACTCCATTCAAGCCACCTACAAAACCACATTCCACGCACTCACTGATCGTCCGGTCTACCGTTCACTATCGGAACCAAACCAGACTCTCTCTACTAACCTTTTGCTCTTCTACCCAGAGATTCCTCCGTGTTTAAACCGCACCTGATCTCCACCGCTCCTGTACTCCACCGCTTCCTGGAATCCTCATCGTGCCCGCCATTCCTTCCCCGGCACCGGCTAGCCTGCCTCCCTGCTCTCCACTCCCCGAATCTCACTTAGCCCCTGGATTCTCTCACCCGATCTCTTGAATAAAGTCACTTGTTGTCCTAACCCTTGTGTCTCCTAGCCTGTGTCCTGACGTTAACAGATTCAAGATCACAAATAATGTCAGATTAATATAGATTATTTACACAAGCAACAGAAATTCATTCATTTTTTACATCATGTTAACAATCCAATATGTATTCGGCATGTGCTTTACATGCATCACAGTTTGATGCAAGTTTGCAACTAATGTATAATATCAGAAAACGCTGATTCCTTGCACTATGTTGTTAAGAACAGAACTTGTTAATATAGCAGCAACGGCTATTTGCACTAAGTGTAAATAGCGATAGAGGCTATTTACACTAAGTGCTAATAACAATGGATTCTATTTACACAATGTTAAAATAGCATGTTATGCTATTTATACTACTTATTGTAAATAGTGGCAATTATCTGCACCTTAGTATTGTAGAACATTGTAAAACAGTATTATAACGTATTGAGTGTAAATTAAAATTTTAATTCAAATTATTAAATGTATGCCACCTTATTGGGACAATAAAACCATCCCTACACCTTCCCTTACCCTAACCAATACTTTGTTTTCAACTTTTTGATTATTTCCTTCACTTTTATTGAAAATAAATGCCTTTCTAATGTGATATGAGATTTTAAAAGGGAGAATTTTAGGGCGGATTAGAACCTGGATCGATTGCTTCTAAGAGACTACGGGATGCACTTTGTCATCTACGCCACTGGAGCTGTTGTAAGATAATCGTCTTTTGTAGTGTTGACTTGCCCAATCACACGTTGGTGGGCGGAGTTAGTGTAAATAGCTTCTGCCAACAAGGCGGGCTATTTGCACTTAGTGTAAATAGACACTCGGTAATATAGCTAGCTAATTATATTTTTGGGAAACACACCCCAGATCGGGAAACTGGTTGTTGCTGCATATGATGTTGGGGTAGGACAAAGAGCCACATATGCTCTTGTAGCGACTTGTTTTGATGTGTGCTTGTGAGCTTTTATGGGGGTTACGAAGACATTAGCTGTCAGTGTGTCTCTCTAATAATGATGAATGGAACTTATTACATCAGTGTTAATTTCCTCTCCACAGATTGGTCTCAGATGCTGATACTTATCTGGTACTGATCGAATTGTATGAGTGTAATCGCTGAGAACAGACCCTATTAAAATGTGGGGCCTGTGCATCTGATATCAAGTCTTACGGAAGGTCTGATTAGTCCTCATGTACGCTACCTGCTGACATGTCACTATTCTCAAACTCTTCAAAAATGTTGTGCCAGCTGAAATCACAAGCATTTTTAGACAAATCTGAAAATTTTCTGGAATACAAATGATTTATACAGATCTACTGTTCTTTGCCATACATTAAAGTCATCATAACCTACCAGTTTTTATAATTTCTTCACCTAAATTATATCATGACTTACAATTTAAAAACAGCATTTTCACATCTTTACAAACTCATAAATAACAAAACAGTCCTGCAATAAATAATTTTAAAAAGATAGATAATGTCAGAAACAGATTACAAAAAAAATACATTGTAATGCTTGTTTTTTTTAAAGAATTCAGCTTCGATTGGCCTCGGTTAATTTAATTAAAGAAATATGTTGTCTCAAAACATTTTATGAATATTGCATAAATGCAAGAATCTTGAGTCAGCACTGGTTATTTGTGGGGTATAGCAGATAGGTTTTCTTTTAGCATATGCTATCTTGTGCTAAATGCCAACGCTTAGCACAGCAGAATATCCTCTTGTCTCTTAACGTATTCAAGAGGACCTGGTTCACTAATTGAACTCATTTGATATAAATGTGTTAATTGCTCTAGTTGAGCAAGTGCTGTAATTGGGTCATGATTGCTCTTGCTCTCCTCTTCAGCTTGCACACTTCCGCTAATAATATCAATGAAACTATCATGAGAGCTGCGCTACCGAATACAGTTTTTTTTAATCGAATTGCTATAAATAAGTATATGCCACTGTCTATACCGTGTACTATTTTATGATCAGTATTTTGGGATATCTCAATTATTTAGGATAAATTATAATCAATTATTGCCTGTATGTTTAAACTTAGTGCTTTTAGTGGCTCATTAGGCATTTCAATTTGTCTGAAATTCATCCTGTGTGCGCTTTTGAAGTACTAGCCCACAGAAGTGTGTAGTAATCCACTGGAATTGAATGCATGCAACAGAAATCTCCTGTTGTTAGTCCAGAGACGACAGGCCTCTGAATTCATATTATCAGTCTTTGAAAGACACGTACACTGCTTTCTCAACCCAGGCACCCTGCTGAGTTGGAACAGTTGCATTGTGGGAGCACAAGGTCTTCTGGCAATGACTTGCACCGGTCCAGATCCGCACTGCTATGAGTATTTAATTAATGGTCATATTTTGTGAAAATATTCTGATATATTGCAGCAGAAATATCAAGGAGACACTTTTGCATTAAATTAAATTCAACCTGAATTAAGAAAGCAAATTTATTTTCATGTTGACTAACCCAGCATCCACAGTAAATCATGCAGTATCAGCCTCACACCAGATGCATGATTATTTCATACGGCACATCATGCACAATGTATTTATCCTTTTGAAATATAGATGAATCATTTCTGTGGCTGCCGGTCATTTTTTTTTGCATGGTTTGCAACAAAATTCAATAATTTATGGAGGAAATATGAGAGGCTGTCTGTTTGCTTGAATGACACAAGACCATAAACGCAACCCAAACAGCAGAGTCATGAAACAGATGCATCGCTGAGAGATGTGAGGGTTGAAACTGAGGGACCAAATTTCAGTCTTTTCAACTTCGTGAGCTTTTAGTTCATTTATACACCCAGAACATCTTGGGTATTTTTCAATGTCATTTTCAACAAATTTTGGAGATGGTTGTGAAGTGGAAAAGGTTATCGTGTTGTGTCTTGGTGCTCTACTGGGACTGCACTGCAAATGAATTATTCATGCTAACAATTGGAGAAGGGCGCTGGAAAAAGAGTAAAGAGAAGAAAGAATGAAAGACAAAGGATGGATGATATAAATCGGAAGATAAATATGCAAATAAAACTGCATAAACAGTGTTTATTTCAACATTTTCTTGATGCTAAATATAATTTATTTCAGGCTGTTGATTTTGCTAAATGAAAGATGGACATGTTCTTGATCAATTTTGTGAGATTTACCCATTTAGTCCTTAAATGATGTCCTGGCACTTGTATTCAAACTCCATGTCTCAGTATGGTCATGCGTCAGCCGTGTGGCAGGAGGGTGTGGTGAGAGGGTTGAGAAATCCAAGTCCAGGTTAACCAGGAACTCTGACCTTAATCATCCTTGATTAGTGCTCTCATCATCCCCTGAGGAACAGGCAGTCTGGATCCTGGATTTAACATTGATTAGCTGGGAACATGTTGTCCAGCCTTCTGTCACCCACGTGGAGCGTCGGCAGACAACATTGGAGTTAAACATGTTGTTCAAGTTGGTCAATTGAGATGATCCTGAATTTATATAATTTGGCAAATTGTGTGCCTCTTATAAATTCTTCATTTTATAGTCCTTTGAAAATACATTTTCTTTGCTGATTATGATGTGTAATCCTTAAAGTTTGTATTAATTAAACATATTGTAACAAACGAAATAAATAAAATATATGAATAATGTGGATGCAGATTCCATATTTACTTTAAGTAAATGCCTAATAATTGTCGACAAAATGCATTACATTTCTGAAATGCAAAGAGAAAAATAATCATATTAAATAAAGTATCTTACACACACATACCAGTACTGTGGCTATATGGGCAAAATAACCATAAAACCTTGTTTTTGTTTTTGGACTTTAAGTCATCTTTTTATCATCTGAAACATGCTGTGCTTTATATGATGCAATTAATGTCAAGCACGCAAATCATGAAAGAGGAACTTGGGCCAAAGTTTATATGTGGTGCATTTCAGTTTCTTTTGAAAAGAGAGGGTTTTCATAGACATTGTGTGTATTTGTACACATTAGCTTGATATTTAATACATCCAAACAGTGTGTGGTGGTGTCAAAAAACGTGTGCTTGTGTAAATGTGTGGTCTTTGAAATTCTACCAGACCTGGACGTGTCACAAGTCACAATATATATTCTATTCTATTCTATTCTATTCTATTCTATTCTATTCTATTCTATTCTATTCTAAGTGAGTTCAAAATGTTTCTCTTGAATTTGCAAGTGTGTAAGCTCTCACATATGTAATCATAATCATTGCTTCCTGAAAAAGGGCCCATTTACAAAACACACCATGAAATAGCTGTGAAATTATGGGATCCTCAAATTCCACAACACAATTTAGCTAATCTAAGAATTATACTTGAATCCCCCCTTTTCCCCCTTTCTAATTTTAACCTTTTCAAAACAACAGTGCACAGATGCGTTTTCCCAGTTTTCCATTTGCACTGCTGGTAGCAGGTCTCAGACGACTGCATGTAAACTAGGAGCTATAACCCCCTCTAGGGTATCAAATCCTGGACTCTCATTTCTAACTAGGTCAATGCTTGCTATAGCTGCAGACTCTCTATTTCTCCTTTTCTGTCTGTCTCCCTCTCTCTTTTCAACCCCTGTGCGCCACAAGATCCATTTCTCATCTCGTACGCATCAACATCACAGTAATTTGTGTCCATTTATGCAGTCATTTTAGTGTAATATAATTCTGAAAATAAATTAATAAGATTTCAAGAACTAACAATCATAATTGTAACGTTTCTCCGGCTGCGTATGTGTGAACTGTAAGAATGGTTGCAGTTGTTGAAAGCTTTTTCTGTTTCATGCTCTGGGCGACTGACTGAGCGATTGGCTCAGTTGCAAAACAGTCACGTCCAATAGTTCAATACTCCGCTCCCTCAGGTGTGCCAGCGCTGGCTTCAAAGAGACATCACGTGTGGATTCTCTTATCTTATGAAAGCAATAAATGTTTTACATACATTTGTTTTTGATGGAATATGAAGTCAAATAACATAGTACAGCATGTTCTATGCCTTTAATTGGGGTTAGAGATTCTAACCACAATATTTTGTTCTTTTTTTTTCAGGACCAAGATATCTTATTACATCCATGGGGGCCTTGTATATTCAGGATGTGCAGTCAGAGGATGCGGTGAATATTTATCGCTGTACCACGCGGCACCGATACACAGGGGAGACCAGACAGAGCAACAGTGCCCGACTGCTTTTATCAGGTGAGGGGCCTTTGTGTTGCTGTCATGGCTTCACATAAACCTTCCCTCAAATATCTACAGATAAATGCCAACGCTGCGTGATTTGGTTAAAAATTCATATGACAATGATTTACACATTTTGCATTTCAAATTTAAATTTAATATAAAAAAGTAAAACAAAACAACAACAAAGCAATTAAGCAATAAGGTACAAGAGACTGTTCTACAGTATCATTTGAATTGTTGTCACGTATCGGTGTTGAATGAACACGCACGAAGATGAAGGGTAACAATCTTTAATAAATCCACACAAGGTAATCCAACACAAGGGAAGGCTGATGACACACATATACAATAGATAAGACCCGACAAACTAGAAGTGAACAGACAGGAACTTAAATACATGGGCAAAAGAGGGACTAATGACAAGACACACCTGAACAAAATGACATAGGCCGTTTCTCAATATGCGTACTTGTCTGTACTTGTGTTCTTGTGGACTTGTGAAACGTCATCAGTCGCTGCCCAAGTACTGTTCCAATTCAAAGTTCACATCTAGCCAAGTCCAGTTCAAATCCCCGGATGTGTTCTTGATCCGCCCCTTTTACCGAGGATGCATCGAGAGGTGACTTGTGCGGACTTGATACGGGCCATAACCCAGAATTCAGTTCGTCCTCCCGTCCTCGAGAGTTCGTTCTTCTGAGTCGAACTTGGCAAGTCCAAACTCGAAAGGACGGAAGTCCAGACTCTGCGAACTTGGTATTGAGAAACGGCCATAATCAGGAAAAACTAGGTCACAGAACACATGAGGAGAGAAAACAAACTAAAAGTCCAAATGGTGGTGACAGGTGTAAGGAGATAATTTTTTGCTGTGTGCAAATTCTCATGAGATTGGATTTGGCTAAGTTTACATTCACGACAATACGCGATAACTATTAAAACTTGTTTTTAATACAAATCTGTAATAAGGGTTTACAAAAACCCAAGTGTGCCAATTGTTTTTTTTTGTTTTTTTTTTTTGCTTAAACTGTTTATGACCTTTAACCAGTTAAAGAAACCGGTTAAAGGTGTGTATGTGACCTCACAAGCAAACCAAGTTTGTAGCCTGTAATGCCTGGCTTCCCATTTGCTTGGGTAGGACCAGGAGGTATACAATTTGAAATTCACAATTTGATCTTTGCTCATGGCAGCTCATGTATTCTTAGCCCCACGGACCGCTGGCTGAACGTCTGATGCATATGGCACACAAAAGTGGAAACACTTCAGGAGTTTCAAAGTCGTCATTGGATTGGTTGAATTATACAGGAATTCCAGGAGATGTGTGTGTCGCGTTTTTTAACGTTCCACCTGGAAACAAAGATGCCGTGATGCCAAACCTCCTTACGAAAGAAGAAAGCCGTTGTGTTTACAACGGTGACGACGAGCGCTTATCAGGATCAACTAAACACTGGTTTTTCAAAAGTATGTGAAAATTTTAAAATTCGAGGCATAGATTATATTTGAGAGTTTTACACATATTGTGGCGACATTTTCACGCCCCGAAACGTGACGCTGAACGAAACTAACTGTGATTGGTTGTGTGACGTGTCGGTCATACGGCCTCATGGGTGGGACTTGGCCAATGAAAGCTGCCTTGGTTTCCAGACAGTGTTGCCAGATTGGGCGGGTTTTTAATATGATTGTGCGGTTAAATATTGGCTTGGGCAGGTGGACAAAATTTGGTCTGGTTTTTGGTCAGTTTGGCAGTTTTCAAAACACATAAATTATATAGGCCAATTGGTTAATCAGTCATCAAAACATTACTAAACACACACAGCAAAGATGACTGGTGCTTATGTTGACGTCGTGACCGCGCTTTTAGCCAAACACTAGGGATCAGCAGACAGATGTGATGATTCATGAGCGATGGGTTTTTAGCGCGATAACGGATCTGATTTTGAATGTATAACTGTAAGTGACCATAATGCCTATATATATAAGTTCGATGGTAAAGAGTGGAGAGTGTTTTAACTCTCAAAACTACAATTGAATTATGATGAATTACAATTGAATTATGATTAATTACACCTGAGATGACATGAAAGCTATCACTGCAACTCCGAAATCAGAGCAGTTAAATTATTTAATCAAAATCTATTTATATCTATACGATCCTGTCGTTTATTTTTTAAACGATCCAGATTGGTATATCCTTTAAAGATGCTGGACTTTGACTGTGCAAAATTCTATATTATGTTCAATATGAACTTCACGAAAGAGTTATGTGTGAAATTATAGAGCGACACGAAAGTAAGAGCATTATTGTTGTTGATCAATTTTTTTATTGTCGGATTATCATACAGAATGACACAGTTTTGACTGTCATGGTATGTGCATGAACGAGTGTGAAATACCTAGAATTACGTTGCTTATTCTGATCACTTTTATTGGGCACCTTTTTGCATTTAAATTCTGACTGTTGACATTGAAAATGATGCATGTGTTTTTCGAGGGTATCGGTTAATTTCTTGATTGTCGGTTTGCATTTTTTTTCCCCCGATTTGATTCATGGGAAATTTATCTAGCATTATATTTATATTATTTTGTCGTTATTATTTCATTATAAGGAGTTACAAATGGCTCTTATCAACCTTGATTTACATTCTATCACATTATTTTATTACAGTTAAAGGTTTGGGCAATTTTTGGGCGGATTTTTGTGAGCTTTTGGGCTGGAAATCGTCCAGTCTGGCAACACTGATTCCATACCTTCAGCCGTCAGTCTGAAGGTCTGGCTACGTGAGACTACAGCTCATGGTCAGATCTGCAGCCAGGTTGTTTTGAGCCAATCACCTGAGCTGTAAATGATGAGACTAATTACTCTGGAGTCAGTGGAAAATTATGTCATGGGAAGACAGATTGGGCACAATTCCTTAAGGACAAGCACGATGGATATTTTCTTTTGCTGTTGGAGTGAAAATTACATTTACTGTGGTCTCTTATTTATCTGTATATGGAAGTATAGTGTTGTAGTTTACTTCCATGGCCATGCACTGTATCTGATCCCTTATTTAATCAAAGATACAGTACAAGTAGTGAAATATTTTTAAAATTTTAAATGTCTGTTTTCTTTTTTAATATATTTTAAAATGTAATTTATCCCTCTGATGGCAAAGCTGAATTTTCTGAAGCATGTCTTCAGTGTTACATGGTCATCGAAGTGGCCACACAACAGTTTTTAACACTGATGATAATAAGAGCCCCCCATTTTAATAATTGTTCACATTAATTGAGCACCAAATCACCATATTCGAATGATGATAAAGAAAATGTATGTTTTCCCACTCTCTTTTAGAACCTGTGGACTCTGCTCCAGTGATTCTGGATGGGTTTGAACGGAGGGAGGTTATGGTGGGTCATCGGGTGGAGCTCCCATGTAAAGCGTCCGGTCACCCCACGCCCAGGTATCGCTGGCTGAGGGACAACAGCCCCTTAGAATCAGACAGCCGGTACCACCAGAGTGTATCGGGCCTTCTCATCGAGGCCACACGACCCAGTGATGCAGGCAGTTATGTGTGTGAGGTGTGGAACAGCTTCGGGAATGCCAAAGTGGTCGGACGGCTGGTGGTTAAACGTAAGATATCTTGTGACAGTATTTAACCATTGTAGCATTCACACTATTACAACCTCTGAACAATCTAGCTTGTTCAGAGGTTTGTATTTAAACTTTTCATGACAAGTCCCCTTTGACAGATTAAATATTGGCAGATCTTTTCACTATTGTTTTGCAAACCAAAACAATTCATGTAAATGATACCTATAAGCAATTCAAATTTGTTTGTGTGTTGTTGTGTTTAGTATTTAGTATTTTCTGTAAAAAAATTTGTTTTTGCAGTTTTGTTGAGCTTTTGTCATTATATATATATATATATATATATATATATATGACCCTGGACCACAAAACCAGTCTTAAGTATATTTGTAGCAATAGCCAAAAATACATTGTATGGGTCAAAATTATAAATTTTTCTTTTATGCCAAAAATCATTAGAATATTAAGTAAAGATCATGTTCCATGAAGATATTTTGTAAATTTCTTACCATAAATATATCAAAACTTAATTTTTGATTAGTAATATGCATTGCTAAGAACTTCATTTGGATGAATTTAAAGGCGATTTTCTCAGTATTTAGATTTTTTTGCACCCTGAGATTCCAGATTTTCCCCCTTCCTGATTTATTTTTATTTTTTTGCATGTTTTTCACACTTTAATGTTTCAGATCAAACAAATTTAAATATTAATCAAAGATAACACAAGTAAACACAACATGCAGTTTTTGAATGAAGTTTTTTTATTATGAAGGGAAAACCAAATCCAAACCCACATGGGCCTGTGTGAAAAAGTGCTTACCCCCTAAACCTAATAACTGGTTGGGCCACCCTTAGCAGCAACAGCTGCAATCAAGCGTTTGCAATAACTTGCAATGAGTCTGTTACAGCGCTGTGGAGGAATTTTGGCCCACTCATCTTGGCAGAATTGTTGTAATTCAGCCCCATTGGAGGGTTTTCGAGCATGAACCGCCTTTTTAAGGTCATACCACAGCATCTCAATAGGATTCAGGTCAGGACTTTGACTAGGTCACTCCAAAGTCTTCCTTTTGTTTTTCTTCAGCCATTCAGAGGTGGATTTGCTGGTGTGTTTTGGATCATTGTCCTGCTGCAGAACCCAAGTTCGCTTCAGCTTGAGGTCACGAACAGATGGCCGGACATTGTCCTTCAGGATTTTTTGGTAGACAGCTGAATTCATGGTTCCATTTATCACAGCAAGTCTTCCAGGTCCTGAAACAGCAAAACAGCCCCAGACCATCACACTACCACCACCATATTTTACTGTTGGTATGATGTTCTTTTTCTGAAACGCTGTGTTACTTTTACGCCAGATGTAATGGAACACACCTTCCAGAAAGTTCAACTTTTGTCTCGTCAGTCCACATATTCCACAGTATTTTCCCAAAAGTCTTGAGGATCAACAAGATGTTTTCTGGCAAAACTGAGACGAGCCTTTATGTTCTTTTTGCTCAGCAGCAGTTTTCGTCTTGGAACTCTGCCATGCAGGCCATTTTTGCCCAGTCTCTTTCTTATGGTCATGAACACTGACCTTAACTGAGGCAAGTGAGGCCTGCAATTCTTTAGATGTTGTTGTGAGGTCTTTTGTGACCTCTTGGATGAGTCGTCGCTGCGCTCTTGGGGTAATTTTGGTCGGCCGGCCACTCCTGGGAAGGTTCACCACTGTTCCATGTTTTCGCCATTTGTGGATAATGGCTCTCACTGTGGTTCGCTGGAGTCCCAAAGCTTTAGAAATGGCCTTTTCCAGACTGATAGATCTCAATTACTTTCTTTCTCATTTGTTCCTGAATTTCTTTGGCTCTCAGCATGATGTGTAGCTTTTGAGGATCTTTTGGTCTACTTCACTTTGTCAGGCAGGTCCTATTTAAGTGATTTCTTGATTGCGAACAGGTGTGGCAGTAATCAGGCCCCGTTTACTTGTGTTATCTTTGATTAATATTTAAATTTGTTTGATGATCTGAAACATTAAAGTGTGACAAACATGCAATAAAATAAAAAATCAGGAAGGGGGCCAACACTTTTTCACAACACTGTATATATTGTCAGTTAATATTAATTTTTAATTTTATTTAATTTTTTTACAAAAATGTCTTAGTCTTTAGTTAATGATTATAACCCTGATCCAAAGTTTGGATCATTAATATCTCAGACAAGTCACATTTATTTATATAGCACTTTACATAATACAGATTGTTTCAAAGCAGCTGCACAATAATAAACAGGAAAATAACCAATTATGAAATAAACTCAATTTCACCTGTAAAGTATCTCCATTGCTTAAAACAAAAATAAAATGACTACCATGGTGTTTGTCAACAAATTGTAGAGGATAAATGATGATATAGTCAATTTCATTGAATTTAGACATAATTATTGTAACTGATAGTGTATTGTTGTCTATGTATGTGTGTTTCCATCTCCCCCAGAGCCTCTGAAAGCAGTGGTGAGTCCACGGAAGGTGAGAGGCAGCGTGGGTAGCCAAGTGTCGCTGTTCTGTAGTGTGACTGGCTCTGACGAGTATGAAATCACCTGGTACAGGAATGGTGAGAAGATCTATCAGGGTATAAATGTACGTATAACGGGCATCAACAACGAGAACCTGGTGATGGAGGGAATGGCCAAGAGCGATGGAGGAGCGTATCAGTGCTTTGCTCGAAATGGCAAGATGTCCACCCAAGACTTAGTTCAGGTAGTCTTGGAAGGTGAGTCCAACTTGGAAGGAAATAAAATAAATTGTGTTATTTGTTCGTATTAAATTTAAAAAAATCATCATTTACAGTGTACTTTTAGTAAAGTAAAATGTTTTGCAAGAAAATGCTATTTCAGTCTTTCTACTTCAAAATGTAATGTTTAATTCAACGTTACTTGCCATTTATTTGTAATTATTTGTAAAACTTAATAGCAATTTCTTTCAAAATTGAATTTAATTTAATTTAATATAACATCATGTCAAACAACACGGGACAGAAAATGGATTTTGGGGAGCATATCTTTTTTAGTGTTAGCATCTATTAAATATATTATCTTTTATACTACATATTAAATTTGTTATTACAATTAAAGGAACAGTTCACCCAAAAATGAAAATGCTGTTACCTTCATATTATTCTAACACTTTTTTTATTTTTTTCATTTTTACTTTTGGGTTAACAATTCCGTTATATAAAAATAAAAAATGAATTTAGCTTGAATTTACACTTAATGCAAATGGGTCCGACAACACCCCTCCCCCAAATCTCAGTTATGCAAATGAAATGGTTGACATTTATAAATGAATTTACTTTTTTACCATTACTTCAACTGCTATTTTTATCCAACCAGCCGCCGAACCACACACACATGATTGTAGGATATCATAGAGAATGAAGGGTACATCTAGGTGGATTTCAAAAGTCAATCAGATAAAGGCATCTTGGTGGGTAGAATGTTGCACAAACATTGGGCTCCGGAATGGAAATTGTGGAGCGTATGTGTTTTAATATAACCCTCTGCTGGACTGCTACTCAGCCCTGCAGCTGAAAAGATTTGTTGCTTCAGCTTGGTTGCTGAGGCAACTGTCTCCTATTGCCACAAAACTGCATAAAGAGGATATTGATAATCTATAATGATGTAAAAAAAATCCAAGATGATCAGAGAGTAAAGATTTCAATTGCAGTAAGCTTGAAAACACAGCTGGATCTTGTTAAGTGCCATGCTATAGAAAAACAGGGCTGAAAAGATTTGCAAGAAATCTCTGGCTAGGTTCTTTCGTTCTTTCTTTTTTCATTTCTCAATGACTTTACAGTTACATTTTATATTTCACATGTATACTGGACTGTGTTTGGTCTTTCTATTTGCATGCTTAATTTTATTTCCATGTATTGTCAACAAATTATTGCGTACTTGCACAGCAAAGTGACTGATGTTGCCTCCAGTATTGCATGTGCTTTCACTGTATTGTGTGCTGTGCGAACCTAATTAGATAACACTTAACTCTTACACTTAATGTAAAAGTTCACCATTTACATTAAGTGTTAGCATCTACTCTACCTTACTGTACTTTATTTAGGTTTTGCAGGTGTGGAATACAATTTTTTGGACATTATTGCACATCTGTCATGTTAGCATTTTCCTTTGACCCGTATGACCTAATAACAAACTAACAATGACTAGGAAAAGCATTTACTCAGGTGTTGGTAAACTATTTAACCATGTAGATCATTTAAAAAGATCCACTCAAGCCACAGTGAATTTAAATTTCAGTCAGTTTTATCACACACAGTATTACTCATAAATGCCCTAAAATCCAATAAAACTCAAACCTTCTACTATTATTTATACTCAATGCATAGTGTTGTATGTAGCATTTGCAAAACTAAAAAAAGCTGTCAAATCTGTCTTCCACTGCTCTAGACGGAACGCCAAAGATCCTCTCTGCCTTCAGCGAGAAGGTGGTGAGCCCGAATGAGCCCATATCACTGGTGTGTCACGTGAAAGGAACCCCCCTCCCCACCGTCACCTGGACGTTGGACGACGACCCCGTCATCAAAGACAGCAACCACCGCATGGATCGCATCATTACAACAGAAGGCCACGTGCTCAGCTACCTGAATGTGTCTCACACACAGGTCACAGATGGGGGCGTCTATCGCTGCACCTGCAACAACTCAGCCGGATCGGTCTCCTACCAGGCTCGAATAAACGTAAGAGGTGCTTGTCAGATCAGCTCCTCAAAAACACCCACACCACACCACACACAACAATTTCACGTTTGTTCGGAGATTGTCTGGTTTCTATATGAAAATTTGAGTTAGGAGGAGAATTTTATTGTTTTAGGTTGTAGTTGCAGTGCAGCCTCCTAAAAGGTCAATCACCAGCTTGCAGAAAGAAAGCAACTTGAAGTGATTTATTTTCAATTAAATTTGGCACTTTGACCATTGATGGCACAACAAAGAGCAGAGTTTAACTTCATGCAAATGAGAGTGTGGAGACAACCAGTGGGAGTGAAGGCAATGGAGCTCTTGTGATCCACATCCTGATGGAGTTAGAGATCGCAGGCAAATAGGAATGCATATAGAGCAAGCGTGTCCAATCCTGCTTCTGGAAGGCCAATGTCCTACAGAGTTTAGCTCCAAACATGCCAACATACTTGCCTGGACGCTTCTAGTGAGCCTAAAGACCTTTATTAGTTGGTTCAGGTGTGTTTAATTAGGGTTGAAGCTAAACTCTGCTGAACAGTGGCCCTCCAGGAGTAGGGTTGGACACCCCTGGTATAGAGTGCAGTAGTGGCCGCCCACTTTTTGGTGATGTTGGTCTCGCAAATATTTTTTTTTCCATTCCTTTTCCTATAGGGACTTTTAAATTGTCTTTGGCTTAGCATCATACGCCATGAACCAAATCAACCAGCTACGAGGTGATTCACAACATTACAAACTTTTATTTGAAGCAAAAAAAAATGTAATCAAAAATATGAAAATCAGACAAAAAGACTGTGTACAATGGCACAAGACTGTGTACTTAACAGGTTTTATGAGGGAAAGAATTACAATCCACTGAAGCATTGCAAATAACAATTGAAAAAAACGGAGAAAAATACAACTATTTTATTTTAAAATTTGATTTTATCTAGAAAAACAAATTTAAAGTGGATTGTAAAATAAGCATAGGGGCCTACAAATATTCACGTATTATTACAGCTTGGTGAGACCAAGTTGATTACATCATTTGCAGTACTTCATGGGAGTAGACAGTGCCGATCCTAGACTTCTGGCGGCCTATGCAAAACTGTGTGGGGGGGGGGGGGGGCTGTTTGGGATGAAGTAATGGATGAAACGCATTTGTCCGTGTTTCACTCATCTCGAATCACCCTCACTGAAAACGCTTTAGAAACAGTATCTCTTCCGCGGCTCGGTATGCTTTCAACTTGTTTTTGTTCTTTTAATAAGAGCAAGAGTACGACATTCACGTTACATGATTTGGCTGATTTGTATGTAGGGCGTGACAGCGCACCGCATTAAAAGAAATGGTCATTCATGTTTTCATAATCGCTGGCCAAATTCAAAGACGAAACTAAAAAAACATCTTTGAGAGCAAGGGGGCCCCCTGGTGTTTCGGGGGCCCTACGCAGCTTGCGTATTCTGCATATAGGGAGGATTGGCTCTGGGAGTAGAGATTCCCTGCAAGCTCTTTTACTCAATTTGCTCGCCACGACTCTTTGATTGGTGAACTTTTCTGTACAGCATCATGGGCAGCTTTTCACCCCATATTGAATTGTCAAACATGATTATTGTAAAAATAAACTGTAATACTGTAAACAGATTTAGCAAAAACATATACCCACAACTCACAGTAGGTTTGTCTTTAAAGGTTTATAAGTTATTGCTAAAAATGTAGCTTTTACTTCCGGAACCAGACTATTGCACCCTGTTGGCTCACAGTACTGCAATATTCAGCAGTTTAATTGCTATCAGTGCAGAGCAAGGGGTCAAGGTTTGGCTGCTTAGTATCAGCCATTTAGCCCCAGCTGACAGATGCTGTAACTAGAGTATATCAAAAAGCATTTTCCCCTTTGACATTCATTTAAAGTAGCAGTGTATTGAACTCTGAAGTTTAAGTTCATTTTTAAAGAGTGTCTAAAACACAAACAACCGATCTTTTTTGTCAAGGCTATTTTCACTAACTCACCATTGTTAGGTTAGGCTAGAAAATGACAAAAGATTTAGCTTTTCATGTGACCAATGCAACCAAGTGACATATTATTTGTACGACCAAGATGGCGGCGCGAACACATCGCGAGGCTCAGCGTCTCTCCAGTTTTTGCAATTTTGCAGTATTTTTCCTGCTCATCTCGGGTCTGTTCTCACTGAACAGCTTTGCCTTAACATCATACACCCGACAGGAGCTTTTGGATATCGGTCTGCACTTTTCCAACAGTTTTATAACCAATCATCGACTCATCCCGGAGATCTCCAGAACACCCGAGGCAACGCACTCTGCTCGGCCGGGCGGAAGTGCTCACAGGCGGCGCCGAGATCGTAAACAAAGGCGGGGGAAGCGCGGAGGACTAAGAGCTAAGCTAAAGCTAACACCGCACCGGCTCTCTTTACCCAGCATTTTCCTCGCTAATGTGCGGTCATTGGTGAACAAAATGGATGAAATACGACTTCGCATCACCCATAGTAAGAAACTTTTGGACTGCAATGTCATGGTTTTCACTGAAACATGGCTACATAGCGACATACCCAATAATGCTATTGATCTAACCGGACGCTACACGCTCCGAGCAGATAGAACGGCAGATGACTCCGGCAAGACCAGAGGTGGAGGATTGTGCATTTATGTGAACAAAGCTTGGTGTACGAACTCTGACATTGTTGGAAAACACTGCTCACCTAACCTAGAGTTTCTCATGGTCAAGTGTAGACCTTTCTATCTGCCGCGGGAGTTCACTTCCACCATCATAACTGCAGCCTACATTCCCCCGGATGCTAATGCCAAGCTTGCTATGAACGAACTGCATGCGGCCATTAGTAAACAACAGACTGTACACCCGGAAGCTGCATTTATTGTTGCGGGTGATTTTAATCACTCCAACTTAAAGACAGTGCTCCCCAAATTCCATCAGCATGTCTCCTGCCACACTAGAGGAGAAAAAACTTTGGATCATGTTTACACAAACATCGCAGGAGCTTACATCGCGACACCCCTCCCCCACCTGGGACAGTCTGATCACCTTTCTTTGTTTCTCACCCCCAAGTATTCACCCCTCATCAACAGTGTGAAGCCATCAGTGAAGACCATCAAAGTGTGGCCAATGGGAGCAGAGTCTGTACTTCAGGACAAATTTCAACAAACGGACTGGAGTATGTTTGCTTCCCAGGCTGCCAGTGGCTCTCACACGGACATTGACATCTATACCACCTCTGTACTGGATTACATCAATACCTCCATTGACAGTGTTACAACAGAGAAACAGATCACAACGTACCCTAATCAGAAGCCATGGATGAACAAGGAAGTGCGGCTCCTGCTGAAAGCCCGCAACACTGCTTTCAGATCAGATGACGCTCAGGCCTACAGCATATCCAGGGCTAACCTGAAGAGGGGCATCAAGAAGGCCAAGCACTGCTACAAGCTAAAGGTAGAGGAGCATTTTTCCAACTCTGACCCCCGGCGCATGTGGCAGGGCATCCAGGTCATCAGTGACTACAAGCCATGCAACTCCACTCCAACGGTCACAGACGTCTCCTTCCTTGATGAGCTAAATGACTTTTATGCTCGCTTTGAGAATAACAACAAGGAGACAGCCACCAAGATCACACTCTCAGGAGACCATCAGGCCCTCAAACTCACCTCCACAGATGTCTGCACAGCATTGAGCCGGATCAATGCATGCAAGGCCGCTGGCCCTGACGGCATTCCTGGACGTGTGCTCAGGATATGTGCAGAGCAGCTCGCAGAGGTCTTCACAGACATTTTCAACCTGTCCCTCACCCAAGCAACTGTGCCAACATGCCTTAAGGCCACATCCATTGTGCCAGTGCCGAAACACTCCTCCCCGACGTGCCTGAATGACTACCGCCCCGTAGCACTCACACCCATTGTAATGAAGTGCTTTGAGCGACTGGTCCTGGCACACCTCAAGAACTGCCTCCCACCCACACTGGACCCACACCAATTTGCCTACCGTAGCAATAGGAGCACTGAGGATGCAGTATGCACAGTACTGCACTCGGTACTCACACACCTGGATAATAACAACACTTATGCACGGATTTTGTTTGTTGATTTCAGCTCAGCATTCAACACCGTCATTCCCTCCAAGCTGATCACTAAACTTGGAGACTTGGGCGTTAACACCTCCCTCTGTAGCTGGATTATGGACTTTCTGACCAACAGACCTCAGCATGTTAGGTCAGGCCACACCTGCTCCACCACCATCACACTCAACACCGGCGTACCACAGGGCTGTGTGCTGAGCCCATTCATCTACTCCCTCTACACCCATGACTGCAGGCCTGTGCATGGATCCAACTCCATCATCAAGTTTGCTGACGACACCACAGTGATTGGCCTCATCAGAGACAACGATGAGACTGCCTACAGGGAGGAGGTACAGCACCTGGCTGCATGGTGCGCTGACAATAACCTGCTCCTCAACACCAGCAAGACAAAGGAACTTATTGTGGACTTCAGGAAGAAGAAAAGTGGAACGCATGACCCCATCCACATTAACGGGATGGTTGTTGAACGTGTCTCCAGCTTCAAGTTCCTGGGAACCCACATCTCGGAGGACCTGACCTGGACCACCAACACATCCAGCCTAGTCAAGAAGGCTCACCAACGCCTCTTCTTCCTTAGGACACTGAAGAAGAACCACCTGTCTCCAATCATCCAGCGGAACTTCTACCGATGTGCAATTGAAAGCATCCTGACCAACTGCATCACAGTCTGGTATGGGAACTGCACAGTTGCTGACCGCAAGGCACTGCAGAGGGTGGTGAAAACCGCCCAACGCATCACAGGGACACCACTTCCTGCCATTGAGGACGTCCAGAGAAAACGCTGTTTACGTCGAGCTCGCGGCATTCTTAAGGACTCCTCTCACCCTGACCATAGACTGTTTAAATTACTGCCCTCTGGGAGGCGCTTCAGGAGCCTCCGATCAAGGACAAGCAGACTCAGGAACAGCTTTTTCCCTACAGCTGTTTCCCTACTAAACTCTGCCCAATGATACCCCCCTCACACACCACCACAAACTCTTCACCCCTCCCCATCATTAAAATCGGTTAAAAAACAAAAACAAAAAAACATCCACACACTGAGTACTATGCACTGGAATTTTTATTTCTATGCACTTTCAATGTTCATTGCACTAGTGTTTATATATCTTAATGTATAGCTTATTCATATCCATTTGTAATTATATTCATAGTTTTTGCTCATAGTGTACATACATTTACTGTACAATCCATCTGTATAGTATGTTCATATCACCCATCTGTATATCATACTGATAGTATTTAAAAATTTGTAAATTATGTCCATAGTACTACTGCCTTATCTGTATATTCTGTACATATGTAACTATTGTAGACACTGTATATCCTGTACCTCTGCTTATTGCACTTCTGGTTAGATGCTAACTGCATTTCGTTGCCCTGTACCTTACATGTGCAATGACAATAAAGTTGAATCTAATCTAATCTAATCTAATTTAGTTTAAACGGCATCAACTGGTATTTGCACTTAATGCAAATAGCCTCTGCCTAATTTGGAAAAGAATGGGAATGAATGGTAAATACATGAATGAGAATGGTAATGACAGCTATTTGTAAGTATAGACTTCCTTGGTGTGAACACACGATTTAGTTGTTTATTGGAAGTAGGTGTTTGTACTCGATTTTGTCTCGATTTTGCCTTTCCTCTCATTGGTCGTTGTTACGTTTTGCTCAATTACATAAAGTTAAACTCTGCCTGCCCTTAAAGGGATACTCCTCCCATTAATTAGAATTCTCTAATTGTTTACTCACCCTCGTGTCATCCCAGATGCATACGACTCTCTTCAAATTACACAAACAGAGATTTTTAAAAAATTGTAAAATCCATCACTGAGTCTATATAATGCAAGTGGATTTGCTCGTTTAAAGTTGATGCTTCGAAAACCATTGTCCATACGACCTCAGTTAATTAATCAATTTCATATGAAGAGAAATGATAGGTGTGAGTGAGGAAAATACTAATATTTGAAACTTTTAAACTGTATAAACCAGTGCTTCCGGCCAGTTGTCATATGAGTTTACGTAACATCAGCATGTTTTGAAGAGAAGTGATGCAGAACCACAGAAGACCATAAGTTCTCACACGAGTTTCACAAGGTGCTTGTATAAACTTTAAAATATTAGTATTTTAAAGTTTGTATAAGTGTATACTGCATATATAGGTTTAAAATATTAGTATTTCTCTTACACACCTATTGTTTTGCTTTAGAAGACATTGATTTATCAGCTGGGATCGTATATGGATCACCATCATGTTTGTTTTATGTAGTTTTTGATATGGACCTATGGAGAAGGATTATTTTTCTAAAATTCTCTGTTTGTGTTCATTTCAAAAACATATACATTTGGGACAGCATGAGGGTGAGTAACTAAGCACATTTTTGTATTTGAGTAGAGTTTCCTTTTTGGGTAGAGATTAATCCCTCCACAAGGCTTTGAAGTTAGGATAAATTAGTATTAGTTATTTAGTTAGTTACTTACAGTGGATTTGTTCAGAATATATAGCTAGTAGTTGAAAACGAAATTATTGACACGTAATACATAAGCCTTTCAGCTGACTTTCTGAGGCACTGTGTAATGATAATTCTTTCTCACAACAGGTCCTGCCAGTATTCGACCAATGAAAAATGTCACTGCCATCGCTGGAAGGGACACGTACATTCACTGTCGCATCATTGGTTACCCGTACTACTCTATTAAGTGGTATAAGGATTCCAACCTGCTCCCGTTTAACCATCGCCAACGTGCCTTTGAGAACAACGGCACACTGAAGCTGTCCAATGTGCAAAACTCGGACGAGGGGGAGTACACATGCTACGTGTTGGTGGATCCAGAGAAACAAATTCACAGGAGCGTCCATGTGACAGTGAAAGGTACTGCTATCTAAATGGAAGTCAGATGTTACAAGAATGCTAGATTTTAATATTGGATCATATTCAATGGTGTTTTTTAGGGTTAGCATCACTATTGCTCAATCTTATGATTCACAGTTCACAAACCCCTAACCCTAAGTACTAACAACTTGGCACACTTGTCCCACAACATCTGTGCTATACATAAAATATAACTCAAATCATTTATTAAAAATAAAAAAACTCAAATAAGTACATTGCATAAGTATTCATACCCTTAACTAAATATTTAGCTGAAGTACCTTTACAGCCTCAAGTCTTTTTTGTTTGATGCGACAAGCTTTGCTCATCAACATTTGACAATTATCTGCCATTTGTCTCCTCACCTCTTCACCTCTCAAGCTCTGTCAGGTTGGATGGGGGCAGACGCACATTTTCAGGTTTCTCCAGAAATATTTGATTGAGTTCAAGTCCAGGCTCAAAGACATTCACAGACATCCACAGCGTTGTGTATAAGCCACTCTTGATGTGTGCTTAGGGTCATTGTCCTGTTGGAAGGTAAACCTTCTGCCTAGTCTGAGGTTCTGAATGCTCTGGACTGGGTTTTCATTGAGCTTTTCTTCTATTCTGATGAGTCTCTCAGTCCCTGCCGCTGAAAAACAGCCGCACAGCATGAGGCTGCTATCAGCACACTTTACTTTTGGGATGGTACTCTGCAGGTGATGAGCAGAGCTGGTTCCCTTCAAATGTGATGCTTAGAATTGAGGTTCATCAGACCAGAGAATCTTGTTTCTCAGAGTCTGAGGGTCCTTTAGGTGCTTTTTTGTAAATTCCAAGTCTGTTTTCCTTTGTCTTCACTGAGGAGAGGATTGAGTTTGGCCACACCTCCATAAAGCCCAGATCAGTGGAGTGTTGCAGTGATGTTTGTCCTTCTGTAGATTTCTCCTATCTCCACATATGATCATGGAGCTCAACTAGAGTGACCATCAGGTTCTTCGTCACCACTCTAACCAAAGTCCTTCTCCATCAATTGCTCAGTTTGGCCAGGAGGCCAGTTCTAAGAAGAATCCTGGTTGTTTCAAACTTCTTCCATTAAGGGCAACAGAGACGACATGCTTCTGTGATCCTTCAATGAAGCAGAATTTTTTTCTGAACTCTTCCCCAGATGTGTGTCTTGATGCAAACCTGTTTCTGAGTTCTTTTGAACCCTCTACAGTTTTTTGACCCCAGGGATTGTTTTTTGCTCTGATATGCATTATCAGCAGTTGGACCTTTTATTAAGACGTGCGTGCCTTTCCAAACCATACCCATTCGATTGAATTTGCCACAGGTTACCTTCACTCAAAGTCTAGTAACACCTACAAGCAATATGAACACTCCTGAGCTAAATTTCAACTGTCCCAGATAAGGGTATGAATACTTATGCAATGGAATCATTTAAGTTTTTTATTTTTAATAAATTTGCAAAGATGTTAAAAAACTTTTTTTTTTTGCTTTAACATTATAGTGTATGGAGTGTAGATTGATGTGGAAAAAAAGTAATTTAAAGCAGTTTAACATAAGGCAGTAGCATAAAACGTGAAAAAAATGAAGGGGTGTGAATACTTTCGCAAGGCACTGTATATTAGTGCAATAATAACCTTTAAGAAGACCTTATCAACTACATAGCAACATCTACTATATTATGGAAATGTATCCAATTTTACATGGAAATGCACACAAAGAAAATTAAAAAATATAATGTAAAATATAAATATAATTATTTAAAATTACAATGAATCAACCTAAATTAATTATGAATGAATGTTAAAAATTAATTAGATTTTTCTTTGAAAACATTAAATAGTCTATTTATATCCTACTGTTTTTAAATTTAAAAGTGATAGAATTTAATATCATTCCCTAACTTATCACTATAGAGACATCAGAGCTTTCATCAAATCCTGATTTCCGTATTTAGGGAGTGGATGCATGTTCATGTAATGTCAGTCTCATCCTAGAGAGCATTTGATTGGTCAAAATTTGCACACACACACACACACACGCATATATATTTATTTTTATTATTTTACAAAAATGACAAATAATACAAAGAAAATGACAAATATTCCATGTAATCAATATGAGCGCATGTATCAACTGCATGTGCAAGTTCTACAATGATGCTAATGGTTTTTACAGGATCTCATAGTTACGGTAATTTCAACATGACAAGATTTACCTCAAAGCACAGTTAGCGCACCAATTAGAACAATACAGACATTTATATTATTAAAGTTAAAATAGATACTAGTTTTACTGCAAATATTTGATACCGTTGTTATGCAATAAGCAAGCAAACATCTGTTTTTGTGAGTTCAAAGTCACAAAGACAGAAAAAAAAACCCTGATGTGATTGAGTTAGCTAATTTGCTCCATTCATGCTTAAAATTCCCTGGATTCCCTGGAGTCCATTATCCCCATTTTGTTGTGAATTAAATAAGCACTGAAGTGCTGCTTTATTTCAATGTTATTTTAACTCATTGATTCTCGAACGCAACAGGCTGACTAGCACCATGCTTGCAAAGTCCCCGGGGAACGCATTATGCCGAATTTACTGGGAGACGAAAGAGCCCTTTTATAGTCTTCTTTATTTTGTCTTTCTTTGCTCTGTTTCTCTCTTATTAGTTCACATTATGCCTCGTCCTCTGTGAAATCTCTAGATTCTTAGCTGTAATGGCTTGTTATGAAGGCCGACTGGAGCCTTATTATTACAAATCACAGATAATTGTACATGTGTGATCACATATGTTCTGTCCACCAGCCCATATTGAGTGTGTTCTGAGCTGTTTGTCACAACCACTTACAACACACCAACCGCTCATTTTACATATAGCGTTTCTTCATAAAGTTGCATCATATTTAGACAAAGGTTATATGAATCTTGCTCTGTATTCGATATAAGGGGACTAGGAACATAAATGTACTGTCATAGCCACACTCTAAATCAAACTTTTGCTGTGCAATAATATGTTAACATTTTAAATTATAATTGTGATTTTATCTGGTGGTGCATTTCTAAGAGCATCTGTGTTACTGCTTTGTCTCTTTCTCAGTGCCCCCTCTGATCCAACACTCCGACTCTCAGAGCGCTTCCATCGGTCAGCGTGTCTTCATTCCCTGCGTGGTCATATCCGGCGACCTGCCGATGTCTATAACCTGGCACAAAGATGGACGACCAATCAATGCCAGCCTGGGTGTCACCATAGACAACATAGACTTTACCAGCTCATTGCGCATTTCAAACCTGTCGGAAATTCATAACGGCAGTTACACCTGTATTGCCCGTAATGAGGCTGCTGCCGTCGAGCATAGCATACAGCTTATCGTTAAAGGTTTGAGATAAATTTAGCTATTCTTATTATAATGTTATAATTTACATTTTTACCAATAATGTTTTCACTCTACACTATAAAATTTACGGTAAAAAAAACGACAGCTGTGGTTGCCAGAATTTTACCGTGAAAATACGGTAGTAATGTTTTAGGTTTAACGGTTTTAACTTTAATTTAAAATTAAATGATATAATGTTAATATATCAACCTATTGAAGTACTTAAACCTGTTTTGTACCTTTGTAATACACTGATGAGAAAGTCACATGATGGACCAAAGCCCATAACAAGCAGCTTTTGAACTTTAACATATATAGAAGGTGCACACTAACACTAAACACCATCATGGGAACACATATGAAACTGAAATAATGCAACAAACATTAATTTAACAACACTTGATGTAACATACAAACCTAACGTGCAAAACTGATTAAAAACAAACTAAGAAGAAACATAGTTATTTCAACAAAAATGTAAAATTACATATAGTTTTTCACAGTATATTGTAGGAGAAATTAGCGTTAACCATTTAGCAGGTTTTTACTGTAGCATTTTAACAGTATTTTACCGTTAAATTCACTGCCTTTTTTTACAGTGTATAATAATTTCCCATTTTATATTATGTTTTGTAAAAACGTATTTCTCAATTATTGTTCTTTAAACTGTCTCTAAACCTATGGATAAATACATACATTTTCAATAGTGCTTTTATGTTATACGTGTTTTTAAAAAACAATATTCTTTTTATGCTCAGTTCCGCCACATTTTGAGGTACAGCCAAGAGACCAGGATGGCATATATGGGAAATCAGTGATCCTGAATTGTTCGGCAAAGGGAAACCCAATCCCTACTATAGTATGGAACCACTCAAAAGGTATGCTAGTATTTGCAAATATGTAATTGTATATTATTTATTGTTGTACATTACCAGTGTCTATGGGCAAAAATACAAAAGACAGTAAGCAATATGAAATAGTCTTGCAATTAAGAATTTCTGTAAAGAAACTGGTGAATCTCACAAAAACATATCCAGGTAAAATTTTCCTCAAAATCCAGAGAACGAAGTGCATAAGAAATAAGCCTTTGTGCATTGTAATAAGCAGATTTTCCTTTCACATATATTTAGTTTATTAACACCAACTATTCCCAGCTATTATTATTATTGTTGTTATTATTTATACACTGTGTATGAACAGAAAAGCTGCATATGAACCAATATAAATAGAGCAGCTGCTATTTGAGTGATTAACAATACAGCTGTTCTAAAGCTGGAATTATACTATTGGCAAGGTTTTTTTTAAAGTTACGATTAACCTAAGGTAGGACCATATAATGAAGGGGGCCTAACTTTAGTCAGGTTTAGGGGTGATCTGGACAGGTGGGCTGGGCACAGGTGTGTGTTTGCATTGAGGCCATGGTCAAAGAAGATGGATTACTGGATTAGAGCAGGAGCAGGTGACTCGCTCGACCTCGATTCCTCCTGAAGGGGACTGAGCGTTTGAAGCCCTCACTACAAATTTTGTAGATGAAAGCTCACAAATGGAAATCCATATACACAACAAAAAACTGGGCTGCACATTGGGTGGGTGACGTTAAACAGAGTTTGAATGAAAAAAAAGGGGGGGGAAGATGGAGTCCATGTTGTTAGAGAGGCATTGTGGGTGAAGGAGTGCTTTTTCTAGATTGACGTTGATGTTACATTCTTTGAAATCAAATTTCTACATTCAGAAAATAAATTTATATTTGCTTTCTGAATGAATGGAGATTCAATTATAATGTTCTTTATGTTACATATATAAGTTTTTCAACACTTCATAATCAGGTACAGTATTCCAACATCTAGAAATGTTCAGTACAGCATCCACCTTCTTTTTAACATAAGAGCAGGTCCATTTCTAAATGCGCGAGGCTTCTGGTGTCATCTGCTTTCGGTTATTTTGAGCTATGCAAAAAATGTGTGTTATATTGCAAACAGCTTTTTTTTGCTATATTGTTTTAATGCATTGTCATACATTAATTATAAGCACACTGGTTTGTAGCACAAATACTTTTACCGTTTACTGCACCTATAGTGGCTAATGAATCAGATGCCTCGCACATTCACAGAAAATATATTATTTCCACATTGCAAACTATGGTGGATATCCTGAAAGTCTGTACCTTTTTTCCTTGACAGTCAAGATTACTTTATTTTGTTGCCCAGGCAGGCTGTATCTTTGTCAGATTAAGTTGCTCATGTGTTATTACGGTTTATTTCATATAACTGAATCCCACAGTGTCATCTAATCCTAATCCAGACAAGACACACCAGATACAAAACAATTCCCCTCAGAGATCTTTAAATCCAATAAAGAAATCATCAGATGTAAACACAACATAATTGATATTGATCATACAAAAGGTTGTAATACTATTGGATAATCAGATGTTTAAGATTACAGTTAAACCTATCGCAGCCATGTTGCCTCATGAAGCAGTCATTTTTGTTTTGTTATGCTCGAATGAAATACGTTTTAGTGTAGCCTTTTTTAAATTACATAGTTGTTAAATAAATTAAATGAAACATTATATATTCATAACAAATGTTTACATATAAAAAATATAAATATGCAAAATTTCTAAATATATTGTGTATATAGACCTTACATTGATTCTGTTTTCTGTCTTAGGTGCTGGCGTACCTCAGTTCCAGCCCATCGCCTTGAATTCTGGCTCACGTATCCAGCTCCTGGAGAAGGGCTCTCTGCTCATAAAACACGTCCTGGAGGAAGATGCTGGATTTTATCTGTGCAAGGTCAGCAATGATGTGGGAGCCGATATCAGCAAGAGCATGTACCTCACCGTTAAAAGTAAGACCCTGTCAAGTGGAGTGTGTTGATTGTATGTGTGTGTGTGTGTGTGTGTGTAAAAGTGTGCGTATATATGAGTGACATTGTATGTTGATTGTGATGTGATCAGATTGCTATTAATAGACATGTATTCTATTTAAATGTTTTTTGTTCTCTTTGTTTGCTCTGTGCGACTCTATCTAAGGAGTGTGCGTGTGTGTGTGTGTGTGTGTGTGTGTGTGTGTCTCTGTGTGTGTGTATGTGTGTGTGTGTCTGTGTGTGTGTGTGTGTGTGTGTGTGTCTGTATGTGTCTGTGTGTGTCTGTGTGTGACTGAGTGTGTGTCTGGGCCTGAGGGTCTTCTGCCCTGTTGACTGCTGTGTATACGGTATTGTGCTCTTTGGTGAACTGTTTATTTGTTGAGCAGGCAGAGACTTACATTCCCTCCATTAAACCCACTACACAGCATTTTGCCCACTCTGGCATGAGGAGAAGACCAAACCAACAGAGCAGTGCCACCAATAGCCTGTTCGCATTGTCACTTTCTTTTTGACTAAACATCACTACCCATTTACAGTAGATCAGCAAAAATTAACTACTGAAAATTTAAAATTAAATGAAGACTGTATTTTTCCTTAGAGTAAAAATGATTGGAGACAGGGTGTGTCAAGCTTCCTCCATAAAAGGGTGTGTCCATCATCTCTTGTGTTTTGCATTTTGCATCATGTGAGCAGCCCAAGACAAAGCCTTGGGGAGCACCAGAATTTATTTAATTTTATTTGTGCTCTGTCTCTTTAAAAGAAAAGAGTATTTTATAGATGGAATGGTCAAAAATTAGTTTAAATTACCCAGAATTTCAAGGGCAGTGTATGGTCATAATAAAAACAATATTCTGATATTCCCCTAATGCATATAGTATTTAGATGGACTAGTGCTATTTATTCTGCATTATTTCAGCCTTCAGTCAAATATAATTTCTCTCAGTTTCTCTTTTTTTTCAGTAAAAATATCCATAAAAATTAACAAATACTGAAAATATTATTTTGGTCATCATTTCCTCTACTCCAGTGAGACAAGTGCGTGAGTAAGTCAGATGTTTTAGTCCAATTTTTTTATTCGATCAGTTGATTCATTCAAAAGAGCAGACTCAAAAGAATATGATTCATGATTCAGATAATCTTGCTTCTTTCATGGACTCTCATAAATGCACCAAAGAGAGCTAGAGGGGATGTCAAGATTTTCATGAACTATGATTTACACTTTTGTACATTTTTCTCACACAGCTACTAAGATAAATACATTTAATACACCTTGTATTCTTTTTCTGTTCTGCTTTTCACTTCTTTATTGTGCACTATTCTATTTTGTCATTTTGTAAAGAATGTTGTCTTATGATTTTTTTTTTCAGTGTAGGATTATTGTGTATTTTAAAAATATAGACAGACATAGTGATTTTCAATTAACAGTCATTAAGCTTGATAGAAAAGTGTTTTGCTTCTTGTTTTCATTTATATCATCATCTTTCTCCTTATGCGGGTCTGATGGTGCTCCCTCGCCTTCAGTATCGGAGAACGCACATGCTCAGACTGTGACCAATTGTGCAAGAAAAAGGGGGAATTGTTTCAGCATGGCAGCCTGCTGCACTCCACCAAACACACACACACACACACACACACACACTCGTGCTGCCCCTCCCAATCCAGAGAATACACCTCACTCCACTGGCCAGCACAGAGAAGGCAATGAGTGTGTGTGTTTGTGAGAGAAAAGGGGGTAGATGGCCCACTCAGGCGTGGCAATGTGACGAGGTGGCCTAGTTTCCCAGGATGCCCCTGTACTGGTGATAAAATGAGGGCTGAAATGGATTATATACACCCAGAGTTGCTGCTGCAGCCTCTGTATTAATATGGCATGATACGCCATACACACTAATCATATTCAACATGGCCATCAAAGTGGAAAACACAAATAGAGTTATCATAGTTAATTCACACCCAGCCGTAAATACTGGTCGAAATTGCCAAGAATATTTTAAGGCTCAGTTGCTGTGCGCATACTGAAAGAATTCAAATGATGTGTGATTACAGTTTTACACACTGTATAGAAATAGAAATATTTACTTTTTTTGACTCCAAGGTCATTGACTGTTCAGCCACTATAATGAGTCTCTGAATCTCCATCAGACGATCATCTTTCATGCTTTTTAACCCGTGTGCGTCTCTAAACTCCACTTATATGCTTCATTGAACTGACAATAAAGACCATTAAAGGCTACATATGCGCCACGCTCTGACTCATCTTTTGTTTGTGTGTGCGTGTCTGTAGAAAGAGTGAGAAATATTATTTGCATGCTTGCCTTGATTACTTTCTTGTTTAAATGTGATGCTTTCCTTTCAAGACAGTAGCTGAACAATTTTTGACCCAGGTTTTAGTAGATCACACGCACAAAAATAACTACATTTCTGAAAATCATGGATTTTTGAACAGTAATAAATTAATGTTATGTTTATCAACAGGGAGGAAGCTTAAAATTTCTACCCTGTTACCTGATTTTTTTAACAGTAAACGATTATCGTGAAAATTAGTTCTGTCATGACAACTCTCTGAGGGTATAGTAAGGTAATGTACATGACAATGTTAATGCATTTGGTCTTGGCGGAATAGTTGTGTTATGCTGCTGCTGCGGCAAAGCAAGTACCAAATTGCTACTGCCAATACATCCACAGCATGCTGCTGTGAGCATGTAAGAAATACTTCTGCTGCACATATAACATACAGTATGAAGTACCACCCACATAGCATCCATGAATCACCCCATAGCAGATCTATAAAGGTGGAGCTGGGGAAGGAGGAGGGTTTTTGAAGCACGCTGCAACTGTTACAGCAAACACTAGCCAAGTTAGCTGCCCTCAACTAAAGATTGTTCTGGTCGACTAGTAGTCGTTCATTTGAAGTAGGGGTGGGAGAAAAAAATCGATCAATCGATGCATTGAGATTCTCTCTCCAACGATTCTGGATCGATTTTGAGAATTTCAGAATCGATTCTGAGCTTAGTTTTTAACCAGATGTGCGATGACGCTGAGTTTGCTTTAGAAACACCCGTATTCTGCTTGCTTCCAATTCCTCACACACATACACCACTCGAACCTTCCGTAAAATAATTACAACGGCATTCACGGGCTTCATTGCACAGGATGCGCTGTGAGAGAAGCGCGCTTTGTTTGATGTTACACTTGAAGTGTGTGGTCTCGCCCATCTGTATTTTTCTTACAAATGCTCTACGAAGTCATCATTTATGTGGTTTGAAATGCAGTGGACTTGTACATTTAAAATATGAACCTCACTAACAGAAGGCTGCTTTCAATTTCAAATTCTGACGCGCGCTTTGTTTGTGTAGACTGCTCGCAACTCCGTGTAAGTGTTTTAATGTACTTGCGTCTCAAAATGGTTTTATGACGCAAAGTTAATGTAAACACAGCCAGTTATGTTTTAAGGGATTGAACGGACAGGACAAACCACATTACTTCTTATATTTCAAAAGAGATCCGTGCATGAATGCTGCTTAATAGATCTCCCGCTGTCTATGATGTCATAGTAAAAAAACAACAGTAAGAAAAATCACTCACAGTTCTTGAATGGAAAACGTTCAGATAATCTTAAATACTGAAAGCACTCTTTGTTTGTTGTTTGTTATATGTTTCTATGCTCCTCTTTATTATTTGCTACTTGCTTGTATGTTTTGAAGTCATATTAGTTTAAAATTCTTAACATACAACTGTTGTATGTTATTTTTTAATTAAAGTACTTAATTACTTATGTAAGGATATGTAAATGTAACGATTTTAAAGTTCTCAAGTCGGTAAACTAATTAATTAATAAGGGAGGGGGGGGGGTAGATCAAGACGGCTCGTGACTCCCAGAATCGGAATCGGATCGGATCGGATCGGATTTTAATAATTTATTGATAAACTAGTGCTTTGTTTGTTTTCGGTGACATCAACTTGTCATCTCCGCAGTAGTGGATGCTCCTGTATGCATGTTTCATATGGATTACATAATTTTTAAATAATTTTTCATTTGAATTGGTTAATTTGAAAGTAGACATTTCACTCTCTGTAGATAACTGTAGGGCAAGCATGCACAGAGTTTCGGAGTTTCGCGCTCAAGTTCACAGAGATCAAGACGACAGAAAACGCATCCTCTTTACTTTCATTATTTTACAAAAGCGCAATGTTTTTTTGTTATTGAGAGTGCACACAAATAAACGTAGAGTCTTAAAAGATTCGAAAGCTGTATTACTCTTCAGGGCTCTGAACCTGTTCAAGGAACGAAAACCGGAAACGAAAGAAATTTTGACTGGAACAGAACCGGAAACAGAAACGAAATCAAATTTTATAGTTCCGAACAGAATCAAAAATTTGAAATTGCCATTAACCAGTTAATAACGTTATTTTATCGTTCCATTTAATATTTGAAATATGCTGTCAACCAATCAGGAATTCAAGTAGTACAGACTACTTGGGGGAAGTCGTGGCCTAATGGATAGAGAGTTGGACTCGTAATCCAAAGGTTGCGGGTTCGAGTCTCAGGACGGCAGGGATTGTAGGTGGGGGGAGTGAATGTCCAGCGCTCTCTCCACCCTCAATACCACGACTGAGGTGCCCTTGAGCAAGGAACCGAACCCCCAACTGCTCCGGGTGTGTGTTCACGGTGTGTGTGTGTTCACTGCTGTGTGTGTGCACGTTGGATGGGTTAAATGCAGAGCACGAATTCCGAGTATGGGTCACCATACTTGGCAGTATGTCATTTCACTATGCAAATGTGATGCTGACGCATCCAGCGAGTGAAATGCCCACGCGCTCCGCTGTGAACTCTAGTCGCAATGGCAATTAATTCTGCTACCATCTGTTTTAATGGGAGGTAGCAAAATCTGACAGGGTAGCACAAATCGTCAGAACGTTAGCGTTAGATTTTATCGGATGACAGTGTAAGATGGATTCAACAGATCTTATGCACCTGCGGCGCTTCTGTGAACACAGAAAACACAATAAAACTATAGGCTTACATAAAAAGGAATATATATGCCTATACACTAAATATATTTCACATAAATCATTAACAGATTAACAAAACGAAAGAAAGACTAAATATGCTGAGTTAGGCCTACGGTTCATTGTGACACATTCCAACGTTCTCGGAAAGGAAACGAGACGGCAGAAAGTAGTTTTCTTTATTTTGCAAAAGCTTTACAGTTCTGTTTTAGTTTTATTTGTTTTGCAATAGCTTGACAGTTTTGAAAGATGTCTTGCATCTGTATAAGCAACCAGTGCTGGCGCCTCGCGCACAAAGACACATATTTTTGCGACATTGCAGCCAGTTCATTATCAAAATAAAATACAGTTAAAGGAACGTGTAAAAAGTTACAGTGCTCCGCTGTCCAATCTGTTGCTGTTATTGCCAATGTGAAGGATTATGTTTTACGTCGATGAAAGTAAAAGCCAATAAATAATATTTTAGTATACGTCGAGAATATGGAAACATTTGGATTCGTGCCGAGTGAGAGAGGTAGGCATCAGTTTCACCTTTAATTTGTTTTTGGAATTACGTTTTTGTAGCCTATCCTTAAATTTAGAGGATTTGTTGTGGAGAGAAACTAATAACTGTGTTTATAATGTTTGTAAACATTTTTGATTTACCGGCATTTTAGCCTACATCATTTCTGAATAATAGCCTAATAAAATGTGACGTGGCTTAGCCTTCGGTTTTTTTTCCTCAAAACGCAATTTTATACAAGTAGCGTTTTTTTTTTTTTTTTTACAATTTGCAGCAAACATTTTTAAATATCTTTCAAAAATACTTTAATGTCTTTTAAAGCATTAATAGATTTGTTTAGTAGCCTACATTTAGAAATTAAAAAATCTAGAAAAGATGATGCTGTATTGGCTGTGACTAAGCGCAGCGGGTTAAGATACCATCTCTTTCTGTATTTTATTTTTCTTTCTTTTTGGGTAAAGAAAACACTGTTCTATATTATTATTATTATTATTATTATTATTATAGGCAAAGATGGATGTCCTGCCCGAGTACTGTATTTCCACAAAGACAGACCGTTAACGATCTGTCCGTCATGGACTGTGTGACTTCGCCTGTGGATTTTTTTTTTCTGCGACTAAGCGGCTAATAAAATTTTGGTCGATCAAGCCTCTTCTGATTAGTCTCAGCCTCACACGTCACACCCACGGATCGTTGGCTAAACGTCTGATGCATATGGCACACTTATGTGGAAACACTTCAGTAGTTTTGAAGTCTTCATCAGATTGGTTAGATTATACAGGATTTCCGGGAGACGTGTGTGTCGCGTTTTTTAACAAAAATGCCGTGGCGTCAAACCCCCTCACGAAAGAAGAAAGCCATCGTGTTTTTCAAAAGTATGTGAAATTTTTCAAAAACGGCACAAAACGAAAACGAAATGTGATTGGTTGCTTTACCTGTCAGTCATATGGCTTCTTGGCTGGTCCTTGGCTATTAAAAGCGGCCAAAGTTCCCAGACCTTCAGCCGTCAGTCTGAAGGTCTGTCTATGCGAGAATATCTTCTCGTCAATTAATGGTTAGTCGTCTATTAGGGGGCAGGCCTAAGCCAAGTATTCGAATGTTGAGCAGCAAGCTCATTGGCTGCTGATACAAAAGGAACAAATCAGCTGCGCCACGTTATTGTTACATGTTGGGTTTTTTGTGACTGTTCCATGTCGGGTTTTCTGTTTTCCCCTGTGTCCTAGTTCAGTTTAATTAGTCATTGTGTACACCTGTCCTTCCCAATTATCTGCCCCTTTATAAGTTCCTGTGTTTGTTAGTCTCACTGTCGGTTATTGTTTCTACTATGATGTGTGTGCACTCCTGTGTCTGTAGCTGCTCCTGGATCTCTGATTAAAAGAGAAGGTAATTGTTTATGCTTGTCGTGTGTTCGTTGTTCCGCACAGCACCGTAACAGAATAACCGACCAAAACAGCAAGTTTGCGGCGTTTTTCCCCCGTTTTATTTTCCCGGTTTTTGCCAAGTTTTTTCTTTTTTATTATGGATCCCGCTGTCCTCGTCATCCTGCTGGAGCAGGGGGACCGCTCTCTCGAGGACCACACCGAGGATTTTTTGTTCCTGGCCAACTTAACACACTTCCCGGACTACTGCCTCTGCACGTTCTACAAAGCTGGACTTAACATCACCACACGTAGGCAGTTGTCCGGGGACGGTCCTCGAGAGAGCCTCGCCGCCTTTATCGAGTGGGTGCTGGTGTCCTGCAAATCGCAACTCACCGTGGACCTCGCAGAGAATGACACCAGCCCCACTCGGGACCCAGCGCCCAGTCCACTACCACCCCGCAGCGCGGAGCTGCCCGAGCCCACCGCAGACGGAGAGCCAGAGCCTGCCGCGGTCGTTGAGCCATCGCCATCAGGAGCGACAGAGCTGCCGATCGTCCCGGAGCCCGAGCCCCAAACGTCTGACCAGGTGCGAGAGCCGGCAGTGCATCCGACGGTGGAGAAAGTTGTGGAGATCGCGGGGGCTATGGAGCGCCCCGCCCACGGCGCCACCGCTGAGGGTGAGCATGAACTGGACCTGGGTAACCTCATTGACTTTCACACTGACACAATCATCCTTAAGCCAGCTCCTATGTTAGATTTCTGGGAAGTTATCCCACCTAACCTCCCTCTCCCACCGCCTCTCATTGACCTGGTCCCTACTCCAACACCCTCATCGCCTGAGTTCGTCAGCCCCTCTGCTCACCCTCAGCATACCATCTGTGGCGTGGGCTCGCCGCTGGTCTGCCGACCTCCAGCTCTGTTGGCGTTGAGTCTGGAGGATCCCTCGTCTCCGCCCTCAGCCTCCGAGACCCAGACTCCGCCTCAGTCCGGCGACCCTGCGGCTCCACCATGCCTTCAAGCTCCCTCGGCTCCACCGGATCCCGTCTGTCCACCAGCTCCACCGGGCTCCCTCGTCCTTCCGGCTCCGCATTGGTCAGTCGTTCCCCTACCTGCACCTCAGGACTACTCTCCTTGGGCTGCGCCCCGTCCCTTCGTCCCTCCGGCTCCGTTGGGCTCCTCCTTCCCTCCTGCTCCACCTATGTCCTCTGTCGCTCCGGCTCCGCCGCGGCCTTCCGGATCTCCGCCTGCGCCGAGGTCGCCGAAGACATCTGCTCCGCCTTGGACCTCCGGATCTTCGGCGTCACCCTGGCTCTTCGGCTCTCCGTCTCCACCTCGGGCTCCACCTCCACCTGCTCCGCCGCCGTGGGTCGGCCCCATGGAGTCGGCGGTCACTCCTCCACCATGGCTCCTCCCTCCGTCGACTCCCCCGTGGGCCACCATCCTGACTGTGGCCTGGGTCGTCATCTGGCTCCTCCTGTTCCTGGCTCCCCCTTGGCTTCTCCCACCCTCCACTCCCCCATGGACTTATTGTTTGGACTCCATGTCTTTTCTCTGCCACCCTCCTGTTCCACATCCTCCTCCAGAGCCCCCACCCGCCCCCCTCAGTTGTTACGTTACGGCGTGAGGCCACGCCTTGCCGGGAGGGGGCGATATGTTACATGTTGGGTTTTTTGTGACTGTTCCATGTCGGGTTTTCTGTTTTCCCCTGTGTCCTAGTTCAGTTTAATTAGTCATTGTGTACACCTGTCCTTCCCAATTATCTGCCCCTTTATAAGTTCCTGTGTTTGTTAGTCTCACTGTCGGTTATTGTTTCTACTATGATGTGTGTGCACTCCTGTGTCTGTATCTGCTCCTGGATCTCTGATTAAAAGAGAAGGTAATTGTTTATGCTTGTCCGTGTGTTCGTTGTTCCGCACAGCACCGTAACAGTTATACTGATATCATTTAATCTGAGTTACACCTATTGGACTGCGCCATCTATAGTTTCACGACAGAACTTTGGGTATATTTCTGGAAATATTAGCATTAAATAATTTTTCTAATAATTACATTTATTTATTAATTCACACTTAGTGGGTGCTTTCATCCAAAGTGACTTGTGACATGTATTAATACACTAACTATATTAATGCACTCAGTGTATATTCATTTTATCAATTAATGCATACTCTAATAATAGAGACCTATGACTGCTAGCATTATTCATCAGAGTAGGCTAAACGATATGATAACAGTGAATAATTATTGAAAGGATATTTATATAAACATCAGCATTAAATTCTGTATGCAAAAACCTTGTGTAACTGTCCAACTGCTAACCTCATTCCTTTATCACAGTGTTTACCATTTTAAAGAATTTTACAGATATTTAATATAATGTCACTTTTCAAAACTGTAAGTCTTATTTCATAGAATAGCTGTAAAACACATTCATGTTGCTTGTGAAAGACAACATTTCCTCACACATGTTGTGAATATCAAACTCTCTCCTGTCCTCCCTGTGGCTTTCCCTGGTTTGTTTAATAATATTTAGGTGCTGTTCTATGGCTGCTGGAATGAATAAAGGGAGATTCTGTTTGATGTGCTGTTATAGCTGCCATCAGCGCTCCCTCTTCTCTCTTTATTACAGGAGCCTGTAATATTGTTGGATATTAAAAATATACATCAACTAAGCTGTTATGGGAATACCATTTAGAGCCCCTCTTGCCTGAAGCCCCTCTCGTGCTGACTGCAAGACTTTAAACGAGATTATACACACTCTTTTGGATCTGTGCTAAGGAGCATTTCTAAGAACCGAGGACTCACCATATTGTGAATTCCCCCCCCCACAATGGATTCAATATCAACATCTTCTGCAAAATCATATGAGATGCACTAGTGAAAAAACTGCATCAGTGAGATTCTTTAAGTCCTTCCCTAGAGAAATTGTTTTTTTTTTGTAATAATGTATATAAACTTTACAATACAGACCCACTGAGATTTTTAGGTGTTGTTGTATACTTCTGTAAAAGCCACACTTCTTTGTCTTTTCAGTTTTATTTCAAATAATTCATTTAAAAAGCTGATTTAATAGCAGAATTAACACTACCCATAATCTTAAAGAGAATTCCACCAATCAGAAAGGGCTCTGTTACCATGGAAAGTTAGCAGATAGCAGTTAACTATAGGCTCATTCAAACAAAAATTTGTACCAATAAAAATATAGTTTTAAAAATCATATTTAATGTAATGTGTCATAACAGAACAATATATTTGGAATCACTTTCAAACCATTATTCCCAGCTAATGAAGGATAACAACCGTTCAGAATCTAGCCTGCTTTAAAGAGCTTGAGAATTTCATAGCATTTATTATAAGGACATGCTCATAATAAACAGAATATTATTGTGCACTGGCATGGACACTAACATTATAGTATTTATCTTTATAGTTATAATTCCTGTTATGAACAGGCCTTATTAGTCGATAGTTAATAATGAACACTTGATAATGTCACTTTCACAATTACACTTTTTTTCTTCTTTTTTTTTTTTCATTTTCAAGCCAAAGTTGAATTAATCTCAAAGCTGGTTTGTTTGTATGTAGAGAAACTAATGGGGAAAAAAATGCCTAATTAAATAAGGCTGCTGAAAAAGTGGACTGTCTGTAGTTAAAATAAAAATGAGTCTTTCCATATCTTCCGGATCTTGCTTCAGTGCAGGTCTCAACCTCGCATCAGATCTTCAGAGAGCACCCTCTAATCGCTAAAGAGCAATAACACTTAGAGAAGGCGGAGAGATATTTTTATTTATTTTTTATTTTTTTATACAGCTTACTTAAAATTCATAGTTGCCATGCAAAATAAATCAGCGTTCTCTCGTATGGTGCAGCTGCGTGGAGCTTGTGAGTGAATAAGAGATGAGAGTTAAACGCTCACAGGCCTGACTCTGACACTCTCCATCATATCAACTTCCACCACTTCACACCAAGAGGCCGGGCACGGAGAGACTGCATGTGTGTGCCCAATGCTATCTCACGGCAATCCGTACATATTTTACGAGGTGGCTAATTCATACGAATTCATACGACCTCACTCGTACGATTTAGTACGATTTGTCTAAACCCCAGTGACGATAAGGTTTAGGGGCGGGGCTAGGTGTAGGTCATTCGTACAAATTCGTACGAATTAGCCACCTTGTAAAATATGTACGAATTGCCATCAGATCGGGCTGGCGTGCCCCTTTTTCTTTTGCTCCCTGTCTCTGTCTGTCTGTCTGTCTGTTCTTCAACTGTTAATGCTGTGGGTGGACTGTACAAAATCACATATCACAGTATGACTACTTATTACAGTCAACATCACAATATTTCTGCTGCAAATTCAATCAAAAAATGCTCAATTGGGTGTTTGTGAAAGAACTGCAGGAGGTCCATGAGTTGATAAAAAGCTAACAATTAAATCAAATGTAAAATTAAAATAAAAGTGGCTGCACAATTTATTGAATTAAAACGAAAATAGTGATATAGTGTAGTGTAATTATCAAATAAAATGCTGCAAATTAATTCCATATGTATAATGTTGTTCATTTTATGATTAGAGTTGAAACAATAATATCATATAATCATTAGGACTATATACGTGCAGGTCTTTATATAAATCATTAAAAAAATAAACATTTACTTTAAAAAAAAGATTAAATATTCTGTCTGTTCAGTTGCATGACCATAAACTAATGTCAGAGAACCAATAACATGCAAATGTTTCTTTAAAATTATTCAAATATTAACTCAAAATATCATGGGTACAAGTAAATATTTAACATCTAAGGGGCTTGGGACCCTCTTTGGTAAATGCATGTTTTTTGAAAATAATAATAAATGTACTTGAAGCGCAAAAGAAATTGAATTATCTCGTTTGATTATGAATTATTTTTAATTGGAATTTAATGGACACAATCCAAAATCAAAAGACTTATTATAAATCGGACAATTCTGATTGCTTTGAATCTTTTAAATTTCCAAATAAACCAAAGGTTTTCGGTTTTTGGAAAAACATATAAATCAAAGGAATGATAATGCAAAATGAATAAAAAATATTACTATTGCCATCAAAGCAAAAGCAGTACATCCTGTACTAAATAAATAGATTTTTAAAATTAATTTTCAACTTTTCATTTAAATTGATTGGCTTTTGAAAATTTTGAGATTATTTATATATTTATCTATCTATCTATTTTAAGAAACATGCAAAATAGAACCAAGTTGAACTTTTCGTTACACCCTTTTACAGCAAGTTCTTCCTAGTGATCTTGTGTGTGTGTGTGTGTGGGGGGGGGGGGGGGGGGGGTGACATGTCTTCCTGTATATTTTCCACATTTCTACATAAAGTATAAATAACAAAAATAGGTCCTGATATCCAACTGATACAAACTTACCAACACAAGGTATATACTGCAGGATATAGAGCCCAACCCTAGTGCATGATGATTTGGAGAGTTTCACAGTCCTGCTTCACCGGTGCTAGTATTGCTGAGCGAAACAAGCAGAAGAATCTATATGAATAATCGAAGTGTGCTCATCATTTAATCAAAGCCATGTCTGCCAGGAAAGAGCGAGAGAGAGACAGATCCCTCACACTGCTTGAGGGTAACAAGGTTTCAGACAGTGGAGGGGTGAGACAGGCCTGAGCATGGTCTTGTGCCTCTTTTCATGTCTGCGCTTGCTCTTTGAACTTCTCGCCAGTGAACTGCTCAGTTTGCAGATGTGTAGTGTAATGATAATTGTAGACCAAATTAGGTGTCCACAAGGTTTATCACATGTCCAGACATTTTAAGGGTGTGTGCTCCAGATCTACATGTTGACATTCTACTGTGACCCTATATACTGTTTTGTTTTGTGGTGAGGTGGCCAAATAATACAACCTGTCTGCGCTGACCTCACAATGCACAATGCAGGTCAGCTGTCTGTGCTTAAAGATGCTGTTTTGTATATGAAATGTGTAAAATAAATTACATTTATTTATATTTATTAAGCATACCAGTTTTCAGAAAATCTCACAAAGCCTAAGAACTTGTCCAAATCACATCAATCATATCATATATCATATCATATCATATCATATCATTTTTGCTTTAATATCTTTGAACTGGCATAGACTACACAAGTTTCTAAACATGATGATCCATATTATCCCAGCATGATTTGAAAATATTCCAAAGACAGAATTTTGTGATTCACTGGAAGCAAGGAAACATTTTATAGAAATGATTTTGCATGCTAAATATCACACATTTACATCTAGCCATAGTGACTTAGAAATAATGCAGAATTTTATTAATTCTTTTCTTTCTTTTACATTTTTTCAAAATCCTAAAACTTATTTGATTAATAAATGAGTTAGTATTTTCATAATACATTCCCTAAGAAACAGTGTATGTAATATATTGTATACAATATTCAACTAAACATTGATTTAAACATTGTATTTCTGTGCTGAGCGTGTGAAAGTCTGTTGCTGGGTCGACACTGACGTCAAATATTATTTCATCCGTATAACATCAGAATGTGTCTTTCTCTGTGTGTCCTTCTCTTCAGTTCCTGCCATGATCACGTCTTACCCCAACACCACACGAGCAGAACAGGGTCACATGACTGAGATGAGCTGCACTGCTCACGGTGAAAAGCCCATCAAGGTTCGCTGGGAGAAGGAATCTCATATCATCAACCCAGACATGAGCCGCTATGTGGTTACTGTGAAGGAAGTGGGAGATGAGGTCATATCCACCCTGCAGGTGAGCAAAGACACTATCTACTCTGAGAATGCAATCACACGCCTCATTTCCAAGACACATATTCAGGGTTGCCCTGGACTAGCTGTCAGTGACCGACACCATTTCCTGTCAACAATCATCCACTGTTTGCACAAACTTATATTTGTCCTTATTGTCAACACAAAACTTGCTCTTACAACTAATTTATACTATGGTAATGTGACAGATTTCCGAGTGGTATTCAATAAGACAACAATACAAGGCAAGACGTGAGTTTATTCATTAGCGACTGATTGGATGGAAAAATGTGCTCTCGATATGCCACACTGTTCTGCGTACTACATGCTACACATTAAATAATGTGTACTTTGTGCACATTTGTTTTTTGAACATGAACTATGCAGTGTGCAACAAAAATCTATTCAAATTTAAGCATTGTTCACATAATCTGTTTGTTTGTGTATGTTGTATATGTTTGTTTTTTTAATTCAACAATAAAATTATCTCAGAAAAAAAAACTCTTATTTATAATCACAGTCCAGTCAAATAATGAGTCAAAAAAGTGATTTTATATCCAGGTTGATATTACCTCCAGTTAATTCATAATACCAGAAGTGTAAGGTCATGTCAAACGCATTGCATTGTGGGATAAAGTACCTAGCACAGTATGGTCTGTTACAAGCTGCATGTTTCAGGTATCCATGCCAACAGAAATGGTGTACAGGTGTAGTTCAAGTACAGTGGGGGGTCTTGCAGGATTTACTTTGAAACAATTTTCACTCAGAAGTTGCTAGTATTCCACAAATATTACAAAGAAACAGCAATAAACATGAAATTAAACAGGAAATTTGAGAATTTAAAAAAATAGACTGAACTTGTATTTTCTTTTCAAATTTACTCCAACAATCTTTGTTTTATTTATAACTTAAGAATAATTTCTATTTTTTTTTAAATACAGTGTAGTGGTATTATGCTGTTTTTAAAATAGCTCAAGCCATGTAAAGTACAGAGAGGCAAGAAGCACTAATTTGGTGATTTTTTTCAATATACAATATATATTTCAATATATAAAGTATATAAATACTTATAAAGCTCTGTAAACACTTAGACAGGCATTTGATAGTTCCAGAAAGTATTATTCAAAGTTTTGCAGATCTGTGCAACTGTTTTGTTTAACGTTGCACAAAAGATTACTCAATCATTAGTAACAATATGCAGAATGTGTAAGTGTGCAGAATTTCTTTTTTTCAGATTTGTTTCAGCAAATTGATGAGAAATCAAGCACATAATCTGGGATACTATGGTTTGAATAGCATGCAGGTGGATGTTTACGCTTGTGCCACATTTACTTCATCTGAACATGATATGAAACAAGCCTTCATAGATGCTGTGTGTATGTAACTCCCATAGCAATATCCAATATCCTATAGCAAGTACCAAAATGCCTTCATGTGCTAGTCAAATGATTACATTTTGTACATTTGTTTCTTCACAGATCTTGCATACCGTCAGAGAAGACTCTGGCTTTTTCTCTTGCATTGCTATTAACTCTTATGGTGAAGATAAAGGAATCATTCAGTTGATAGTACAAGGTAAAGTTGAATTTGAGATGCAATTATTGCTTTTATATTCAATTATAATTATTTTATTTTTAATGACAAAGTATGTTATTTACTGTCTAATCTCTCCCAACATTTTTCCGAAGATCGTCCTGACCCTCCCGAGGTGGAGATCAGAGAGGTAAAGGACCGAACCATCGCACTTCGCTGGACAATGGGCTTCGATGGCAACAGCCCCATTACAGGATATGACATCAACTATAAAAACAAATCATGTATGAGCCCCCCATCTATTGTCTCAATCTATTGTTATTATTTATATTCTTGAAGACAAGTATTGTTGATAGAGTAATATGTAAGTGTTGTTATGCAGTCGTATGATGGGATCAGTATCTTGGACTGGAGCGATCTGTTTTTATGAATAATATGAATAGATATAAAACAAACATTGGCTTAATTATATGATTGGAAACTTTAAGTGGTTTGTTTTATAGTACTTTTTATATTACTACACCCTATGATAAAATGACTATAACATAGCCTCTTGTGATTTATAGCATTATCACTCTGTATTCCTCTGTATTTCTTTAAGCTTCATGGGCCTCATCTCAAATGACCAAAGACGTCTCCCCTCAGCTGAATCAGGCCACCATCATTGAACTCCACCCTGCTTCCACCTACAACATCCGCATGTTTGCCAAAAACCAGATCGGCGAAAGCAGACCAAGCAATGAGCTGACCATCACCACAGATGAAGCACGTGAGTATTCCTACAATTGAAAATGGTGTGAGCCTTTGTGAGGTTTTTCTATCATTTTCTGTAGTATTGGACATTTTGTTATCTGTGTCGCCACCTAGTGGCTCAGTCCATTATTTTCTCTGTTTTTCCTGCATGTGATCAATCCAGCACCTGATGGCGCTCCTCAAGACGTGCAGCTGGAAGCAATCTCATCCCAAAGCATCAAAGTCACATGGAAGGTACAACTGAGGAACCACAACTGTTGCTATAATAAGCAAAATTGGTATTTGTGCTGGCTAAATCATGCTGCATTTTTGAGGAATTTTTGGGTTTAAGCTACAGTATATCAACAGTAGTGACTTAATATAAATTATTACAGAAAATTGTTTACCCCTCTTTAAAATATATATATATATATATATATATATTTATTTTTTTTAATTGAGGTGACAATGGAGGTATATATCAATAATAATAATAATAATAATAAACTACAGTATGTATCATTTGATCTGTAACATTGTCTAACTCTCTTGAGGGTGAATTAACTTATAGGTTGTGAGTTATTAAAATATTTAAATTGTTTGCTCCAAGGAAATAGGCCACTTCTGTTGTGATGTGTGTGGGTTTTTATTTATTTATTTAATTATTTAACAGAGCAACTAAGTGGACATGAGGATAGAAAAAAATGAGATGGAGGAAATATATGCTAAAAATGATGATATTTTCTGTTGGTGAATGAAAAGAGTATAGAAATATGGTAAGGAATGGGATGTTGAAACTGCCTCCGCGGTTTGTTGAATAAATCTAAAAAGTGTAAGGTAAAAGTGGTTTTAGGTCTTTGTGTTTCTGAGACTCAAAGAATTTCTGATGTTACAATATCTATTCTTTTTCCAGCCCCCTCTCAAACACTTGCAGAATGGTTTGATCCGAAGCTACCAAGTGTGTTATCGGGAGTTTGGGACAGGGGGCAGCCCACAATACAACACCATCAATGTGGACACCACAGGGGACATTGAAACTCTCACCCTGGATAACCTGAAGAAGTACACCCAGTATGAGGTGCGGGTGCAAGCAGCCAATCGGGCAGGCATGGGTCCCACCTCGGAGGAAATCACCATCACCACGCTAGAGGACGGTTAGTCACTTTAGGATTCCCACATTTCTCATATTAGTGGTGTTTCTTAATGCATTTACATGCTTTGTGGCATGAAAACAAACCCCAGAGACTTAATCTGAAGCTTAATGTTAATGTATGTTATTATTTATAATAATATAATGAATTACTATCACCTATTAGCTTTATATTTTATCTGTAAGATATAGCAATGCACATACATCTTTTGTGATTACATGATAGATAACATCACGTTTATTAACAAACACTATCCTGTTTTGGTTGCCAGTGCCCAGTCGCCCACCTGAGAACGTTGTGACAACAGCTGCAACCCCTGAGACTATCTCCCTGTCCTGGTCTGCTCTGCCCAAAGAAGCGCTCAACGGCATGCTGCTTGGATATCGGGTCATCTACTGGGCCAACCTTCCTGATGGAGGTCAGGCAGGGTTATGACCCTTTCAGTTTCTGCAGTGATTTTCTTACTTTTATGCATAATTATGAAGCACACAGACTGGCATCATGTGGTAATACCATAGTACATTTCAAATTCAAACACTCTGGTATTTACATAATGCACCAAAGTAGTTCTGAGATGTATGTTGTTTTACAGTGTATCTCCAAAAAACACAAAAAAGGGCTTTTTTGGTAAATATGATATATATGCATCTTCTAATGTATATGAAATATAGACCTATCAGGGACTATACTATGTTTTAATGGCTTAATCATGAACATTATTATAAAGGGATACATTTTGGACATGCAATATCAATTCAATTGCATTTCTGCCTCAGACCTCTAGAGGGCATGGTGGCTTTGTTTTAGGAGATAGAATGTGAAAAAACAGAGGGCAGTAGATCTACAATAGAAACTCAGTACTTAATGGTCAAATTGGCTACATTTAGATTTACAGTCACTTATCCAGCAAATGCTTTTATCCAAAGTGACGTACAGAGTAATTTCTAGGATGAAGGTGTTACCATTTCTTTGGTGCGCCAGTTAAAAGAATGTGCCTATGATTACTATGCACACTGTTTTTACAAAATATACCATATACTATGGACATTATGCATATTCCCTGTACACATGCAGTACCTGAATTTCAGTAGCAGGGAGCACCCAGTAAAAAGAGCAGTGGCCATTTTCCAGGCTGCACTGCAGAGCCATTAATAATTGAACTACAATAAGGTATTGATGTACAGATTCAAGGGTGAAAATAAAAATAAAAATGGAGACACGACAGTTTGTATATTGTAGCATTATACAGGACACCGTGACCGATGACTATGCAAAATGTAATTAATTGTCCAATGCAAATGATAATGAAAGGTAACTCAAATATATAAATCTTTGGTATCTTGGCAATTCTGAGAACATTTTGAGACACTGTTGAAACTCTAAAAGAAACACGGGAAATTCCTAAGGATCATTTACTGTAAGCATAAATCTCTATTTTGATCTAGGAGAAACAGTTGAGCTAATAAAGATCTCAGGCTTTCCCCCCAGATCAGTTAACATTTTGTGTGTGTTGCAGAACTGGGAGAGATCAGGAACATCACAACCACCAAGCCTTCACTAGAGTTGGAACGGCTGGAGAAGTACACCAACTACAGTATCCAGGTTCTGGCCTTCACTCGAGCTGGAGACGGAGTCCGGAGTGAGCAGATCTACACACGCACCAAAGAGGACGGTGAGACTCACTTAAAAAGAAGCATACTAATAGCACACTTGAATAAACTTCTTTTTCGTAACGGTTACCAGCCCCAAGTCCATGTTATCCATGGTTATTCTATACCCACCATGGGGTTTTCTGCAATTCAACTACACTTAAATGACACTTTTTCTAAGTGAAACTGCAAATGGACAAATACCTTCTGCAGTATACTCTGATAAAACATTGTACATATTCCCACACTAAAGTCAGTCCCAAAATTGCATACTATTTCATTCTATTACAGTTCTCCACTTTATGTCCTTGCTCTTATTTTGTCAATCAGTGACTGGGAATTGGAGAGCACTGTCAGAGAAAGAGTTTCTTTATTACCAATCTTCCATTCTTAATCAATAAGTGAATCAGAACTCATACAGAAACAACAAAAACCATCACCAGGAGTCCTGAGCAAAATCAAGCTGTTTCAAGTTGACAAGTGGGATATACTGCCTTAAGTAAGCCATTTGTAGATTGACTTCTTTGCTCATTGCACAGATGTCTGAACCCGATGACAAAACCAGTCCAAAGGGAGAGTGGTGATTGGAGTGTTTGGGAAATCTCCGCTTTCTATGAAGTTAGAATAGAACAGCTGCAGGTCACTTCCTTTGTAGCATACAAGGTGTCTTTTCTAGAGCTTCCCCTCAACTAATTTTATTATTTCTCCTGCTAAAACCAGTTCCTGGCCCTCCGGCTGGAGTTAAGGCAGCTGCTTCAACAAGCTCAGTGGTGTTTGTTTCCTGGCTTCCTCCACTCAAACTCAATGGGATCATCCGGAAATACACCGTCTTCTGTTCCAACCCATACCCCACGGTGAGCTTATCTGCGGCTCTTTGTGACTTTGCACAGCCCCACATGGCCCCCCCAAACTTAATTATTTAAATTCACCAAAACTGAACAAAACTTTAATTGAATTCTCAGGAATTACGACAGTGTTTCCCTGACCTTGTTACTGGAGGCACCACATAAGTACACATGTTGGATGTTTCCCTTATCTGATCTGAAGCTGATGAGTTGACTCTGATGTGCAATTAGGAGGAGTTTGGAAATATGTAGAGTTGAACTAGTAAGAGAACACTTTACCATGTAGCTCCTACAAAAATGCTATGGGTTTGAGATACTTGAATGACCTACTACATTTGCCAATGCAGTTTCAATGTTTATTATTGCTTAATGCATAGAGCTGCTGCTTCTTCTTCTTCAATAGTAGGCAAAGTAGAGTATAAATCACAGTATGCAAAGGCTGAGCAACTCTGGGCCTCAAGGTCCTCTGTCCTACGGAGTTTAGCCCCAACCCTGATCAAACACAATTCTTAAAATCTTCATTAGCTTGTTCAGGGGTGTTTGATTAGGGTTGGAGCCAGAGTTGCCCACCTCTGCAGTCTGTCGTAAGCAGTAACCTATTCCATTGTACAGCACTTTTTAAAGTAATTCTGGATAAGTTAATGCCCTAAATAAGTGGTGTCCAATCCTTCAAGCAGAGTTTACCTCTTGCCTTTATTAAACACACCTGAACTCAAGGTCTTCAGGGTCAATAGAAACTTCTAGGCAGGTGTGTTGGCGCTAAACTGTGCATCAAAGTGGTCCTCCAGGAGCAGGATTGGACACCTCTGCCTTAAATGTAAAAACAAGGCAGGAGTGCTTTCTAACAAATATAATTTTTAGTTTTTTCTTATGAAAACTTTTAATTGGGTATCATTACAGGTGATCAGTGAGTTTGAAGCTGCACCTGATGTTTATTTCCGTCGTTTGACCAACCTGAATCAGAACTGGCAGTACAGCATTTGGGTTGTGGCGGTCACTGCGGCGGGCCGTGGGAATACCAGTGAAATTATCACCGTAGAGCCCCAAGCTAAAGGTAGACTGGCTCTTTTAACTTTTAGTGTAGAAGTATGTTATTTGGGATACACCATACTGTACCATTAACAGAACCAATTTGATATAGAACAGTTTATATGGGAGGCTTTGTCCACCATTGTGATGGATTGTTTGTTTCTTAAGCCCCTGCACGAATCCTGACGTTCAGTGGCACTGTGACCACCCCCTGGATGAGGGACATTGTCCTTCCATGCAAAGCAGTCGGAGACCCTCCTCCAACCATCAAGTGGCTGAAGGGAAAGTATGTTTGATTTCTATATTCTTTACATTTATATATAGAACATACTTTGTTTTCTGTTTTGGCCAGACAAACACTGTTGCACTTGATTAATATGAGGTTTTACATTAAAGGATTAGTTCACTTCCAGAATAAAAATTTCCTGATAATTTACCCAGCCCAATGTCATCCGAGATGTTCATTTGTTTCTTTCTTCAGTCGAAAAGAAATTAAGGTTTTTGAGGAAAACACTCCAGGACTTTTCTCCATATAGTAATTGGAGCTAATGGGTTGAAGGTCTAAATTGTAGATTCAAAGCAGATTCAAAGGGCTCTACACAATCCCAGCTGAGGAATAAAGGTCTTATCTAGCGAAAGGATCGGTCATTTAACAAATAAACATTTATATACTTTGTCTTGCTCTGCGATGTGCATGTGCGACTTCACGCACTGCGTAATCATGTTGGAAAGGTCAAGCGCAGTTAGTTCTTCGTATGTGTATTTCAATTAATAGGGTAGGGCAAAAAACATCGTTGTTTTACCATTTTTGCGTAACTACGTGATGTGTGAGGTCGAACTAGTGCGAGATGAGCATTTGTGGTTAAAAAGTATATACTTTTTTATTTTTTTAGAAAATGATTGATCGTTTCGCTAGATAAGAACCTTATTCCTTGGCTGGGATTGTGTAGTGCCCTTTAAGCTGCATTGAAACTGCAATTTTGATCTTCAACCAGTTGTCTCCCAATGATGTCCACAATATGGAGGAAAATCATGGAATGTTTTCCTCAATTTCTTTTTGACTGAAGAAAAAAGACATGAACATCTTGGATGACATGGGGGTGGGTAAATTATCAGGAAATTTTTATTCTGGAAGTGAACTCATCCTTTAATATACACATTTTGTAAGTCCTGTCAAATTGTTTTCATTTAATAAAGAAACCAGAAGTGCAGTGTCTGTGCATGAAACTGTCAACACCTGTTGAATTTATTCTTGTGAATCATACTTGCTATGAAACTGATAATGTTTTCATACAGTAATGGTACACCAGCTCCGGTTTCAATCGATGGTCGTCGCAGTGCTCACAGCAATGGCAGCTTTGTTATTCGCACTGTCAAAGCAGAGGACTCTGGGTACTACAGATGTGTTGCCAGTAACAACTGGGGTTCGGATGAGATCATGCTAAACCTTCAGGTCCAAGGTGTGTATGACAGCAGATATTCCAATAATCTCCATGTGGAAATCTATGAAATGGCTGGATTGAATCCTTGAAAATTCACTGAACAATGCGAGTGCTCCTTTAGTAGCCAGTTTTTGTGATCACTCTCAAAATGTTTCAGTACCTCCGGACCAACCGCGCCTCACAGTGACCAAAACCACAACCACCTCTATCACACTGTCCTGGATCCCTGGAGACAATGGAGGGAGCTCCATCAGAGGTTAGACTGCACTGATAATTATATTCCATATGTTCATCCACTTATTCTCCACTGTGTGACAAACACAATCCACCTAGACCTGACAAATGCTTTAAACCGAGATTTATTTCACATGCTGTAATATTTTAATAAACTTGAAGGTCAGCTTTGTATAGTAGTTGCTCTGTATCAATTTACAGCGCCCATAAAAGTGAATAAAATAAAGTGTGGCATTTGGGGTTTATTTTAAAAGTAGTGTGGTGTTCTTTGTTCAGGCTACATTCTGCAGTTCTCTGAGGATAACAGTGAAGAGTGGGGCAGTTTCTCCATCAGCCCCAGTGAGCGCTCTTACCGTCTGGAGAACCTGAAGTGCGGTACTTGGTACAAATTTACTCTGACTGCACAAAATGCAGTTGGACCTGGACGCATCAGTGAAATCATTGAAGCTAAAACCCATGGGAAAGGTATGAATATTTTATCATATTTAGTTATTTATGCTTCTCACTAGTGGCTAAAATTCATGACAGATAACTGAAATGGTAGCCTAATTGAATTGTAAGTAACTGCTGATTCAAAGCAGGCTATGAGCAATTATACCCTTGAGAGAGGTGTAAAAAAACCTAAAAATAAATAAGTTTATGCAAGATAGTTGTCAACTGATTATTAAAGCAGCAAGCAGAAAATATGCAAAAGATGCAGCCCTTCCAGCACACTTAGTGCCTAATTTCGCTCACTTGTTTTCATTCACTCTTTAAAATATCAGTGGAGTAATGTAGGGAATAGTGAATGAGTGTAGTGGGGCAATTTCCCACACACCAATGTCTTGCATCTTATTTTGGTTTCATGGGATTGTTAATCTTGGATTGTTAAAATGATGATGATGCTAACCCTGGAACAACATATAAAACTACCAAATTTTGCTTAATCGCAACATATAATCATTGCAGTTAATAGTGTTCACAGACTGTTTGATTACGTGTAATTTGTAACTAACTGTACATTTCTGCCATAGTTACCACTAATTACCTACTCCTAAATATAATGTAGAAACTTAATATGTTCTGTAAAGCTGCTTTGCAACGATTTGTATCGTGAAAAGCGCTATACAAATAAACTTGAACTTAAGTCATTTAAATAAAACTGCCTGCTAAAAAGCTACTTAGGCCATAGATTTGATTATTAATCATCATTTGCAATCAACGTTTTCTCTAACTTCAGAGTTACATTATCTCTCACTTCTCCACATTATCAGAGCCACAGTTCGCCAAAGATCATGAGCTTTTCTCAAGTATCAACTCTACCCGTGTGGACCTCAACCTCATTGGTTGGAACAACGGCGGCTGTCCGATCGACTCCTTCACACTGGAATATCGGCCGGTGGACACTACCAAATGGACCATGGTGAAGCGAGATTCTCTCACCAAGAACCACATTCTCTACGACCTACAGGAGGCCACCTGGTACGAGCTCCAGATGAGAGTGGGCAACAGTGCAGGAACAGCAGAGAAGAGGGTTCTGTTTGCCACTCTAAACGTGGATGGCAGTAAGTACTACATCTTACAATACCACACAGGGTCAAAAACAATGTCGTCTCAGTTCAGTGTTTGGAAGCAGTTGCTTAGATGGCTTAACCAGCAAGACTTGATCAGGTTTCGTTGTCTAAGCAGCACTTTTTGCTGGAGAACAACATGGCGATGTTGATCTGCCAGTCAGAACACTAACCAACATAAACTAGTAGAAAAATGAATTAAAAATCGAATTGATCAAAACTTGGTTATGACCAGACTTTAAAAAAAATCTAAATCATCTCTCAGCTTCTCGATCTTCTATCTCCAGGCACGATTGCTCCATTGCCAAAGACTGTAGACCCCAGCCAGGAGAACAGGCAGGGCAATGAAGGACTTAAAATGATGGTAACAATCATCTGTATTCTGGTGGCAATTTCTATGGTCTTCATTGTTCTTCTGGTATTGAGGAGGAGAAGAAGGGAGCAAAGGCTCAAGAGATTACGAGGTGTGTAGACACATGACATATCTAGTGAACAGAACATCATACCTACTTGATGATACTCTTATTCATTTCCTTCATACACTTTTAATATCAAACAGTATTTTGCAACTGACAACTTTTTAATTTCTCTTAATTCAACAGATGCAAAGAGCCTGGCAGAGATGCTAATGAGGTAAATAACAATAGTAATAGTATTGCCTATAAATCTGTAACGGAACCGACGAGACGTACAGATCCATTTGCAAGTTTTTATTAATAAACAGTCAAATAACAGGCAGGGTCAAAACACCAGCAAACAGGTATGGCACGGGCAAGACACAAGAGTAATCCAAGGGCATGCGTGGGTCCTCGATCGGTAAACAATATCCAGAGGGCTTGAGAAGAGGGGTAGTCCGATAACCTGAGCAATAATCCAAACGAGGTATACAGAGAGTCTGAAATGGGGAGACAAGGGTAAATCCACGCAGAACCAGACTCGAAGCTACACATAAACACACAGAATGGCTTCGTAAGGCAGCTAACACTTGGAGAGTGCTAAACGCAGAACCAGACTCAGGGATACACATAAACACAGAATGGCTCGGTAAGGCAGCTAACACTTGGAGAGTGCTAAACGCAGAACCAGACTCAGGGATAAACATAAACACAGAATGGCTCGGTAAGGCAGCTAACACTTGGAGAGTGCTAAACGCAGAACCAGACTCAGGGATACACATAAACACAGAATGGCTCGGTAAGGCAGCTAACACTTGGAGAGTGCTAAACGCAGAACCAGACTCAGGGATAAACATAAACACAGAATGGCTCGGTAAGGCAGCTAACACTTGGAGAGTGCTAAACGCAGAACCAGACTCAGGGATACACATAAACACAGAATGGCTCGGTAAGGCAGTTAACACTTGGAGAGTGCTAAACGCAGAACCAGACTCAGGGATACACATAAACACAGAATGGCTCGGTAAGGCAGCTAACACTTGGAGAGTGCTAAACGCAGAACCAGACTCAGGGATACACATAAACACAGAATGGCTCGGTAAGGCAGCGAACACTTGGAGAGTGCTAAACGCAGAACCAGACTCAGGGATACACATAAACACAGAATGGCTCGGTAAGGCAGCGAACACTTGGGGAGTGCTAAACGCAGAACCAGACTCAGGGATACACATAAACACAGAATGGCTCGTTAAGGCAGCGAACACTTGGAGAGTGCTAAACGCAGAACCAGACTCAGGGATACACATAAACACAGAATGGCTCGGTAAGGCAGCTAACACTTGGAGAGTGCTAAACGCAGAACCAGACTCAGGGATACACATAAACACAGAATGGCTCGGTAAGGCAGCTAACACTTGGAGAGTGCTAAACGCAGAACCAGACTCAGGGATATACATAAACACAGAATGGCTCGGTAAGGCAGCGAACACTTGGGGAGTGCTAAATGCAGAACCAGACTCAGGGATACACATAAACACAGAATGGCTCGTTAAGGCAGCGAACACTTGGAGAGTGCTAAACGCAGAACCAGACTCAGGGATACACATAAACACAGAATGGCTCGGTAAGGCAGCGAACACTTGGAGAGTGCTAAACGCAGAACCAGACTCAGAGCTACACATAAACACAGAATGGCTTCGTAAGGCAGCTAACACTTAGAGAGTGCTAAACACAGAACAATACACGGCGATCTGTGAAAAGAAGTCCATGGTTAATAAAGGGTGTGTGATTGTGAGAAGGTTCTCAGGTGTGAGCATGTGATTGAGACAGCTGTGTCAGCTTAGTGCAATGAATGATGGGAAATGCAGTCCAGGGTCAAATGTAACAGTCTGTGTGGTGTAAAGGTGAATGTGATGGAGGAGTGACCTCTGGTGTTGAGTAAACGTAAGTTCATAGACCAGATTCGTGACAAAATCAGTGCACTTTGTCAAAAAGCAGCGCATGTAATTGTTTTATGTTTGGATGTGTTTCTCCAGTAAAAATGCACGCACACCAGACACTGTGAACAAACAACAGCAGACTCTGAGGATGCACATCGATATCCCACGTGCTCAGCTACTCATTGAGGAGAGAGACACTATGGAGACAATTGGTAAGAGACCAATCGGTATGACTAAAGGCCCTGATATCCTCCAGAAAATGAGTCCAAAACAATGTTTGTTTGCAGTTAATTTAGGAGTTTGAAACTGGAAAGGTTGGTGTGTTAAAACTTTCTCTCAAAACTTGTCTTGTACTGTTTGTGCTAACATGAATGATACCACTTCAAATCATGCAAAAAAAAGCCAATAACACCCACTATTCAGAAACTGTATATTGTTTGATTGTGATCTTCTCTACTTGAATTAACCTGTTTTTCAGATGACCGCTCCACAGTGCTGTTGACAGACAATGACTTTGGAGAAACATCTAAACAGAAGTCCTCAACCGTCACCCATACAGTGCATTACCAGTCCCTATCTCAGGCCACTGGACCACTAGTAGACGTGTCTGACGCTAGACCTGGTACAAGTAAGAACTGAACTAGTATGCTTGGTTATGTTGATGTCACAACTTTTCATAAAGCTGCCTATTTGTTTAGATGACTTAATAGAAACAAGATCGGTTATACACTGTGTTTGACATCAACAAACTGTCCAAGAGAAGTCTATAGAAGATGCAGTACATCTCAATTCAGTATCAGATGTAAAAAGTCTGTTGGATCAGAATTTGTGAATCTCAAATCATAATGTGTTTAACATAGTATGCCATAGAATACTAATTCTGTTTAATTTTTCTACTTTTTTTTTTTTTTTTTTTTTTTTATGAAAAAAAAAGACTTTTTTTTCAAATGATGCTCTGTACTCCTACCCAAAGCACAATAAGTGGACTTACACACACACACATACACTTGTAACCACTTTTGCCCAGTGGCCGATCATTTGGAGCATTCCTACAAACTAAAGGATTTTTGCATCCATATTTGACCTCAAAGCATATAACTTCACATGCATCCGTAAGGTACAGATTAAAGTGCAGGCACCCTAATGAAATGTTACTCCAGTAAACATGTAAGTACAAATAAAACAGCACTTCTTTTCGACATGCTTAAGTATTCAAAATAAAAGTGCTGATTGGTATATAGTATAATGTATAGTGTAAAGCCCCAGTACTGTTTTACTAATTATAGGAAAGTAATTTATTTTTGTTTTAATCAAGGATCTTTGTGCAGTAGTGACATAGAACTGTAATGCAGTCAATGCATGGATTTAATCATCATTTTAGAATGGCTAGTTGAATTGGAGCGAAAGAGTTTCCCACCTCAATGTATTATCAATGCATTGTCCTCTGCACCTCTTGCCTGTCCGTTATCCTGAATAATCATCATAAACATGCTTTCATTTCTCATCACGCCATTGAGTATGACCTGAAAGAATATTGAGGTTGCCTCTATCCAGTCCTGTGATTTGAATAACATGTACAGCACATGAACAGTTTAATTGGGTTCACAGGAAGTGAATACCAGCTTTCTCTGCTCACTGACGGCTTCAGTGGAGCTGAACTGAAGAGGAGCATTTCTCTGACAAGGGTCGTGATTACAATCATTGATTCAGTTGGATTCGCCAGCGTTGACTTAAATAAATTGTTTACCCAAAAATGAAAATTCTGTCATGTTAACCTAAAGTTTACATACACATTGCAGAATCTGCTAAATGTTAATTATTTAACCAAAAATAAAAGGGATCATACAAAATGCATGTTATTGTTAATTTAGTACTGACCTGAAATAAGATATTTCACATAGACGTGTTTACATATAGCTAGTCCACAAGAGAATTATAAAAATGACCCCTTTCAAAAGTTTACATCCCCTTGATACTTAATACTGTGTTGTTACCTGAATAATCCACAGCTGTGTTTTTTTTTAGTTTAGTTATAGTGCATGAGTCCCTTGTTTGTCCTGAACAGTTAAACTGCCTGCTGTTCTTCAGAAAAAATATTTAGTTTTCCAGCATTTTGAACCCTTTCCAACAATAACTGTATTATTTGGAGATCCATCTTTTTCACACTGAGGATGACTGAGGGACTCATATGCAACTACTATATTACAGAAGGTTCAAACGCTCAAACAGTGGTCCTCAGTGTGATCCTCAATGTTGTCCTCCATGTGGATCATTCAGGTTACAACAAAGTATTAAGAATCAAGTGTATGTAAAGTCTTGTGGACTATATGTAAACATATTTTATGTTAAATATCTTATTCAGGTCAGTACTAAAACAATAACATGCATTTTGTATGATCCCTTTTTTATTTTGGTAAAATAATTACTTTTTACAGATTCTGCAAGGTGTATGTAAACTTTTGACTTCAAATATTTATCTGGCATATTAAAGTACCACGGTATCATCATCTGATACCATCACTTCACCATAGTGTAGTTTTTCATAAAGGAGGGTAGAGATTTGGTTCACTTTATGCTGGTCACTTTGTGCCGTATTAAGGTGTTCTGTATATCTCTGTTTCCTCAGACCCCACTGCCCGCCGCACAGCTAAAGCAGGTCCTGCCACACGTAGTCGATACGCCAGCCAGTGGACCCTGAACCGACCTCACCCTCCCATCTCCTCACACACCCTCACTACTGACTGGAGGCTTCCCACACCTCGCGCCACGGGCTCAGTGGACAAAGAGAGTGACAGTTACAGTGTCAGTCCCTCTCAGGACACAGGTAACAGCCAACTGTTTCAATTAAAGGAATCATACATGGAAAAAAACACTTGAACTTTTGTAATAGTATGATGTTCTATGAAAACACACTGTAAAAAATACGTGGCTCTAATTACATTTCTGCAAGACCTTACTGCACATTTCGAGGCAGTTTCAAACGTCCAGTGAGTGGCGCTAAAACATGGGTTCAATTTGTGACCCTGGCACATTTCTTTGTTACATTGATATAGGCACGTATTGCTGTGTTTTTATTACTTTGCTTCAGGTACGTATACAGTGGTTGATAATTCAAATATCTGATGAGTGTCGCTAAAAGTTAATGCTCTATCGTGTTGGAAATATCCCCTACACCAAACCCAACCCTAAACCTACCCGATACAACAAATGCAAAACTGGTACAAAAAAGATTTGTTGATGTATCCGTGCCATTTGAACTTTACTTATATGCAGGTTTGAACTGTTTTGTGGAACCGTAGTTTCACGGGATTCATACCCAAGCTCTTCACCTCTCAAGTCAAACTCCATACTGCGTGAGCTACCAAACAAACCTACTGAATATAAAAACCCATACATATGAAGCTGGATATGTGACGCCAACGTTCAAAAGTATCAGTTTTCAAATGTCGCAGCATGTTAAAATTGTTTTGAATTCATAACATGATATCCCTCAAGTAATTAAGCGAAAATTAGGCTTTATTAATTGAAACTGTGGACCAGCAAATCATACTTTGTGTGATAAGGAATAAAATTTGAGTTTTACTGCCTCTAGTGTTAATTTCAAATCAAAACTGCAGCAATTTGTATGTATGTACGTTTTTTCAGTTTTGCAGAAATGTATTTAGAAGCACCTACGTATTTCCAATGAGCCTATGTTGCAAAATTCCCTCTCCAGTCCATAAAGAGTATAGTTTTGTTTTAAAATCTGTGGCATTCTAACAGCATACAGATTACAATAACACATGACCATCCATATTTACATGTTAACGCCTATTTAAGTATTCAGTATAAATTTTTGCCCATTTATCGAAAACAAACCTCATTTGTTTTCACGGCAGCACAGACATGCTTGTGTGAAAGCATGCTTGGTCATCCATTTAACAAATTTGATGTGCTCTATGTATGTGCATTGATCAGTGTTTATATGTGACTAAAAGCCTAAATTAAATATTAAAGCATATAAATCATATATAAAGTGATTGTGTCTTCAGAGACGTTTATTAAACTGCTTGATTATATATCGATTACTTATAGAAATTGAGATGTTTTTTGTACTTTTTGAGAACGTTTTGGTTACATGGGCTTTAAATGAGTGGACAAAATATTAAAAATATCAGAATAAAAAGAAAACTAGACACTGCAGTAACATCCCATGTAACCCAAGTGGACCAAAAGCTTTGTGAAATATAATGCCATGTCCGTTCTCTCTCACAGACCGTGCTCGCAGCAGTATGGTGTCTACAGAAAGCGCCTCCTCCACGTACGAGGAGTTAGCCCGTGCTTACGAACATGCTAAGATGGAGGAACAGCTGCGACACGCTAAGTTCACGATCACAGAATGTTTCATCTCAGACACATCCTCCGAACAGATGACTGCTGGCACCAATGACTACACAGACAGCCTGACGTCCAGCACGCCGTCAGAGTCAGGCATCTGCAGATTCACCGCTTCCCCACCCAAACCACAAGACGCCACCCGGGTCATGAACATGGCCGTGCCCAAAGCACACAGACCCGGTAAGACCTGGCTACAAATATGGGGAAGCGTCAACTTGCCTATAGTCTCCAGTTCAAACAAAATTCTCATACTGACACTGCTATATCAAAATGAAGCTCAGTATAAGAACTCTCCAGTGTGTAGGCATCTTTAGAACAGCAACACATATTCAGTACACACATGCTCCAATCTGATGTGAAAAGACCTTCTTGATCACTGTTTTATCTATACATTAATTACAATGGAAAGGCAAGTCATTTCCACTCTTTGTATGGTGGAGTTTAATTAACAAGGAATCTCTACATTTTTTTAAATATCCGCTATGTGCAAAACACTGTTGAAGTACTTTTTCTTTGATAACTGCACATATTTCAGAGAAAACAGGATTTTCAAAAAGAGAAAACATAGGGAGGAACTTTAGGAATTGAATCCGGAATCGATTGGATTGTTAAAAGTGAGCGCTACATATCAGAATGGAGCCAGGTGGTTGAAGAGGAGGAATTATGGAAATGTGTGCTGTGTGAATATAAATTTAGGCAGTGTAGTTTTCACATTAGAATTTACTTGGTGAAGATTATTGCATGTAAAAGTTTATGTACACTTCTGGTCAAAGGTTTGGAATTATTAAGGTGCTTTTATTTAAGGACAAATACAGTAAAGTTGAAATATTGCAAAGTGTTATTACAATTTAAAGTTAAACAATTTTTTGTAAAATTTTGGTATGATAAAATACCATTTGATGTAATTAAAAAGTAAAAAATATTTAAGAAATTTTAGAAGTGTTACATTTTATGTAGCATGGAGACATTAAATTGAACAAAGGTGATAGTAAAGACATTTTCTATTTCAAATAAATGTTGACTTGATTCAGCTTCGTCATCAAAGGAATAAATTACATTCTAAAATATAGTCAAATAGAAAACGGCTATTTTAAATTGAAATAATATTTTACAGTATTACTGTGTTTGCTGTATTTTTTTAATCAAATTAATGAGCCTTGATGAGTATAAGATACTTTCCAAAACATTAGAGGCCAGAATTGCTAACAGCTTGCGCCAGTACAAACCGTCTTTTGGCGTTAAAATAGTACTGTCAGGATTTACTAAAGACACGCAGTGAATAATTAGAGCTGAAAAGGCGTGGACACAGTTATGTTTGTGCCTGATATTATTGAATATGCATTTGAAGGAGTTTCCCTTTACAATTTGAAAATGTCAAATTTATGGGAGGAGATATTAAAATGAATCTTGAATGTTTGCGCTCATCAAATTACTGGTATTTGCACCATTATTAACATCCAAAAAAGCATGTCTTAAAGCAGGCGTTAATTTGCGCTGCTCTTGGTAGATATGCTGGTCATTATGGAAATGATCTGGCAGTGTCTATGTTAATATGTGCATTGTCAGTAAATCACACGCAGAATTTTCCCCTCCCATCTACGCTTTTATGGAATTGCGCTCCAATGCTAATTTGCCCTGTTGAGTACATCTGGCCCTAAAAATCTTAATTGTATTTGCGCTGATAGTCTCGTGGGTAGTGCACCAATGCACTTCGGACATCCCTAGATCGAGTCCTTTTCCTGATCCCTTCCCAATCTCTCTCGCCCACTGCTTCCTTTCTAGCTATCCTATCATAATAAAAAGGCAAAAAATGAAATAAAAATTCAAAATTTTTGACCGGTAGTGTATGTGTGCAAGTCAGCTTTCTTATGTTTTCCACATGTTCCTCAGTTTACCTGTTCACCAGTCAGCTGTCACTCTTGCAATGTGCTATCAATTCCTGTGTTGATGGGTACAGGCTTGAAGGCTGTTGTCCAAACACACTGCATGTTCTTTTTGCATCAATGGGTTTAATGTGTCCTGTGTCTGGGCCACCCAGGGCTGGTTTTGGCCCCAGACAGTTCTTGAGTTACTGGTTAGAGTTTAGTGTTACTGTCTCATTGTGAATGTATCCAGGCGTTATGCCTCCAGACATGAAGCCTTTGGTTAGTGAGAGCACCTGGGCAAGTAGGGCCGATCTGCATCCTGTGCTGGGGAGGTATCATCTGTCTTTTCAAAACAGCAGTTTACTGTCACAATGGAGCTGTTGAATGTGATAAGAACTTCAAGCACTGGCCTTATTGGAAAGAGTTTATATAATACTGTATTCCACTCATTTGATCACCCAAATACTTGAAAGTAACATGAAAACAAACAAATCCACTGAGAGAGAAAGTGAGGTTACATTCATTCTTGTCTGATCAAGCAATGTTTTGTATGTGTGAGAAAAAAAATCTGACATCTTTATCTTTGATTTAAAATCCAGTTTGTTGTTAGACAACTAGACGATTAGTCTATTACAACAATTTGTATGTATGCACAACCCAAGTATAGGCAGCGAGGCATCTCAGTAGGTTTTGGAAGAGAGCTAATGAACAATCAGTTGAATCGTTTAATTAAGCAGTCACGGCAGTTGATTTTTAAAGAGATACATTCATAATTAGTTTTAGAGAAAAAACTTCAGTCTATGTTTAATAAAGTGGCTGACCATTTTTCACTGGGTTTAATTAAGCCTATTAAACAAATTTAAATTATTCAATTTAACTCAGTTAAAAAAAAATCCAAACATAGAATAGAAAGAAATTAATAATTACAGATTATTTATTTATACACATTAAAAATATCCTTTTTGATCAACTGTTTGTTTGATGTTTTGTTGCCAATTACAATGGTTCCTGTTGGGAAAAACGTTTTCATGTCTCGAAATTTTAGTTATTTTGTCTTCAAAAAGGATATAAGAAATAACATAGTTGTACAGTGTAAGCTATGCATGAAGACTCTTGCTTTAACAAAGGCTACTCAACCAACTTGAACATTTGCAGGTGCGACTAGCATGGAAATCATCATGTTAGCTACAATTTTGTGTTTGTTACTGGTTTAAAATTCCATGGTGTGCATGACTGCAGCTGTGTGTAAGTTTTCTAGCGGAAAATGAGCTGGAAAATGGAGAAATTAACACGAGAGTCAAAACATTTCACATACGTTTCGACATGTAGGCTTATTTTAAAATAGACTAATATGTACATGAATATGGTGTACATTTTTTAATGTTGTATATAAACTATATTTATTTTTACGTGTACATGTTAAAAGAAATTTATAAAAAAAAATTAAAAATAAATAAATAGGGGCTGTAATATCTAGATGGTGAAACAAGACATGATTTTTAATAGTTTCAAGTAGTTTTTACTATAGTTTTTATTAGTTTTCATTTTAAAGTCATAAATAAAAGTACTTAGATTTAGATTTTTTTACTTTATATACACGTAACTTGAAGTAATCCAAAAGTAATCAGATTTCATTACTTGTATATTGTGGTACTTGGATTATGTTACTGAATACTTTTTTAATGAAGTAATTTGTAACTGTAATGGAATACATTTTAAAAGTAACCCTCCCAACCCTGTTTAACCCTAACGAAATCCTCACACTAACTTCTAAGATATTACCCTGTTCTACCCTAAAATAAGCCTATCCTATCCCATCATAGACCTTCCCTAAACCTACCCTGTCTTGTCTTGCCCTGTTCTATAATATTCTACATTTAAACCTAACCAATCCTGCACTAAACTTAACCTAACCCCTGCTAGCATATTCTTACTTTGTACTGCCCTAAAACAAATCTACTCAATAGTAAATCTGTCTTGTCCTGTCCCTATCCTACCCTGAACCTAACCTATACTCTCCTAACAAACCCTATCCTACCACAAAACAAATCTATCCATTTCTAAACGTATTTTATCCTACCCTTTAACCTATCCTGTTCTGTCCTATCTTATTCTATCCTAAACCTGATGTGTTCTATCATAACATATTTTATCTTGTTCTATCCTACCCTACCTTATCCTATCCTAAAACTCTCCTGCCCTGTCCTATGTTGTTGATAGATCTTGAACCCAGAACATTCTTTTAAAGGATTAGATCACTTCCAGAATAAACATTTCCTGATAATTTACTCACCCCCATGTCATCCAAGATGTTCATGTCTTTCTTTTTCAGTAAGTTTTTTGAGGAAAACATTCCAGGATGTCTCTCCATATAATGGACTTCAATGGTGGCCAACGATTTGAAGGTCCAAATTGCAGTTTCAAAGCAGCTTCAAAGGGCTCTACACAATCCCAGCCAAGAAATAAGGGATTTTATTTAAAAAATTAAAAAAAATATATAAAACTTTAAAATCGTCTGACATTGTTGTTTTACCTTTTTTTGTGAAGGGCATTTTACTTTTTTTGAATGTTCGCTGTGTAAACACTGATTGGTACTTCCGCCTACGTCATGCGTGATCTTTCCAACATCACCTAATAAAGACGCACATGGGCATTGCAGAGCTAAAAGTGTAAAAAGTGTATAAATATATATATTTGTTTATTAAAATGACAATCATTTTGCTAGATAAGACCCTTATTTCTTGGCTGAGATCATGTACCGCCCTTTGAAACTTCAATTTGGACCTTCAACCTGTTGGCCACCATTAAATTCAACTATATGGACAAAAATCCTGGAACGTTTTCCTCAAAAACCTTAATTTCTTTGCGACTGAAGAAAGGCATGAACATCTTGGATGACATGGGGGTGAGTAAATTCTCAGGAAACTTTCATTCTGGAAGTGAACCTCTCCTTTAAAGACTAGATTCTCCATCCATTTTTTGGTCATTTATCACATTGTGGAAAGCGAATCTGATCTTTGAGCAGTGCTCAGACTTACATGACCCTGTCTGTCTCGTAGCAGGTGAACTGGTCCATCTTCCCCCTTACCTACGCATGGACTTCCTTTTGAACCGGGGAGCAGCCTCTTCAGGTCGAGAGGCCACAGGACAGACTTGTATGGACCCGCAGAAGAGCCGAATGGCAAAGCGGCCAGCCCTGCTGGCCCCCACACCCTCCGAGACCCCCTCGTCAGCCCTCTCTTCCTCCGGCCCTCCCAGCAGAGAGGCAGTACAACAGTGGCAGCCGGGAACTGCCTCCACACTGCCACAGCGCGAGCCGGGCGACCTGGCCCAGGCCGCCAAACTCAGCAGCTCCCAGGAATCGCTGCTAGACTCCAGAGGACACCTGAAACAAAGCAACAACCCCTACGCAAAGTCCTACACACTTGTATAACACAGGACTACAGCTGCGGACCACGTTGCACTGTCATGCACACACAAACACGTGAGGACCTGCTGCAAAGACGAGCGCTTTTCTGATTCAGAGATGAGTCCTGTACATACATTCTGAATTCCTAAAGAAGTGGATAGTTTTCTTTGCATCTGTCTTTCTTTCTTGCTATCTATCCATCTCACTCTCTCTCTGCTGTTTTTTTACACTTTCTTTCTTTGGCTCACCTTCTTCTCTTGTCCTCTTTTCTGATTTTTTTTACGTAATCATTCATTTATTTTAAATACCACCATTATGAAGATTGCCAAAATTATTTATTTAAATTGACAGAGGAACTACTTTTGAATTTATATCAAGGATAATTCTATAGTCATTATTATTATTATATAAAAATAGAGAAAAAATTATCAAAAAATTGTTTAAAAAAGGCGGGGTGTGGTCAGCTCTGCAGGAAGATGTTTCTTTCTCTATCCATGACTCTGTTGTTTTGATGAAACTATGAGGTGTGATCGGCATTTTTCGAGGCTGTTTGTCACAGCGGTGTATCTGACGATCACAGAAGACGAGGAGGAAGGACAACGAGTCCACATTTTCCAGTCGTCTCAGAATGTTGTGCTTTCTAAGGACTGCATGGGGACCTGAAAATAAAAAATGAATTCCAAGAGATTTTCTTCACACTAAAGGATTATATAATGTTATAACACATGTTATAACATTATATGTTATAATATACATATAAATATATATATATCTCTTCATGTGTATGTATATGTATGTGTATATATATACACACACACATGAAGGGATCACTTTTATTTGTGGATAATACAGGGAAAAAAAGATTTGGTAAATAAAGTCCTTAGTCATTTTTACACACATCTGGTTTGATTAGAAAATTAAAACTGTTGGGTTCTCTTGTCTTTTTTTCCACTCATGGAGCTTTTTGTGACTACGTAACAATAGTTTCATCGAATGAGCTGCAGAGCATGTGTGACACAAAGAGAGAAACGTGGAAGAACCGTAAATGTCTATCTGCAGTTTTCTCCAGCAGCTCCTTGAATGAATGGTATCTGATTCACCTGTTTGTAGATGGTGTGGCCTGTTTTGTGTAAGACACGCAACAAAGAGAAGATATTTTAATTGAGCAATATGACACTGGATTTACTAATAATTTCGTAATTCTTGGACATCTTGAAGTACTAACAGATATGAATGTATTCAGTAATGCATAATGAAAAATAAACCCGAAGATGATTGACAATAAAGAGACAAACTAATGACGCAGTCTCTAAACTATAATTGACGAACGTTTTTAATGATGACAGTAGACCGGCAGAATGATGAAAACACATTCACGGTGCACAGAAGTGTTCTGATATATAATGCTCCACTTGATTTGTTTTTGCCATTCATGTCTTCAGTTGTCAAGCCTGCCAATCGAATGCTTGCCTTAAACATGGAAAGACCAAAATGATAAATCATGATGCTTGTCAAGATGACAATAATGTAAAATGACTGTATTTAAAAAATTATATATCCTCATAAGGAAAACATGCTGGTGCATCACAGTATCAGAATTAGCTAAAGTCAGGAAAATAATGTCATAATGCACAAATATCTATAGGGCCATAACCGACACTACAAATAACTACACTAAATGTTTATGATAGGAGCTCTGAATACTGTCTGTAGGAGGAGCTCTTCTGTTTGTGTGGGTTTCTCCTCAGTCAGCTGAAAACCAGCACATGCAGTTATTAATGCACTCACACTATAGCAGGCTTTGTGTTCATCTGGACACCTCCAACTCAACTCCAAGAACTACAATGACTTCACTAAAATAACTGAAGTGTTTAAGTTTTCTTAACTTTTTCTTTCATTCGATTAAACGTGTCTAACAATGGTCCCACTCCAGAATGAAAATATAGTTAAAAACATACAAATGTTTTATGCATGGAAGACAGAAAATGACACCTAAGAACGCTAACATACAATAAAAACTAAAATATGAATCTAAATTACAAGAAATACATGTCTATAGATCAATGAATTTGCATTGCTTGTCTGTTAAACATTCAGAAGTATTTATATTTTTGTACAACCTCCTTCAATTTTGTAAAAAATCATAAACAAAGTTTGGTTGTGTTAACAATGTGACTTGATAAATCTATCATTCAAACACTGATGAGAATACAGGCTTGCTGTGTTGACAAAATAACTATATTTTGAATATTACACAGGCCTATTAAATGCAGTTGCTTTGAATTTCTGGAATTGCTAACCCTTTTAAAGGTTAGAGAAAATAATTTTTAAGTCATTCTCAGTCAACCATGAGAATGGCAACTCCACCAAACAAATTGTCCTGACCAGAGATTGTGTAGCCGTACTGAACTCATAGCAGATGAAATATGGAAAAAGGACATTCAGGTCTATGATTGGCATCATTATCCCGTTTTTAAATGCTTTTGTGGATATCTGACAGATATATATATAATAGCAGAAATCATTCTTTAAATTACACATACAATATATTATCATTCAAAATTTTGGGAGTACTTTGAAATGTTTTGATTTTGAAAGATATTGTTACGTTCACTCACCAAGGAAGCAATCTCAGTTGGCACCTTGATATTCATTTGACGTCAAATATTATTCAAGACTTTATCAAGATGCTGTAAGATCATTTTAAACTCAGTTTTGATGGCAATTTCTTCCAGTGATGATTGGGTGAAAATAGGAAGTTAATCCAACACTGAAATTGGTTTAATGTATATGTAGGCCAATATGTTTGATTCAGTTAACATCAAATCAATGTCACGTCAAATTATTGACATCAGTTTGATTTGCATATTTGACCTGTTTTTTGACATTAATTTTGATGTCAATTTGATGTCTTTTCACCATCACTTGAAAATATACAGTATAATGAGACAATAATATAAGATGTATAATGTTACAAATGACTATTTCTATTTCAAATAAATGTTGTTCTTCAAACGTTCTGCTCATCAACGAATCCTCCATGTGCAGTAGTGACACTTACAGACCTCGTGCTTTCTAGAGTCTTTCCTTCACACAACGAAGATGCAGCTGAGCACCAGAAGCATCTGTTTCTCGAATGAACGGTTCTGATGTACTCATTCTCTTGCTGTTGTGCACCTGGGCCGTTCACTTCTCTTTCTGTGCTGGTTAGATCCAGTTTGCATTCTTCTTTAAAGACAATAGTGCTCTGAGACAAGAGTCTATAGACTAGTCTCTATCAAAAAGAACAATACACAGATGGGTTTATGGGTTTCTTTTTGGCCATTTTTAATATCAAAATAATTTCTTTAAAAAAAAAAAGTGGACTTCAGTAATTGAAAGAACAAGACATTCCCCACATCAAAATATGCATAATTTACTATTATATAGTATGCAATAAGTGTCATTTTGATATTCCACCATGCAGCACATGGTGAGATAGCAAAAATGCAAATTATATGGATTAAAAAACAAATTAAAATAAAAAATGGCATACAATTGTGAGTCAGGAGGGTCTTTTAAAGTGCTGCATGTACTCAAGTTGCACTTTGTTGTACATTTCTGACTTCATGACTTACTGCATTACAGTTTTGAAGATGTTCTCATGGTATTAATAATTAAAAAATTTCATAAATAGGACAGTTTGTTATTTTAAATGTAATCTTATGTGTTTGGTAATGATTATCTTTAAGACAAATGAAATTTGTGGCAATAAGGCCAAAACCAACTTTGATACAGTTGAATAGTCATGATTGTTTCACTAATGAAGATAAATGCAATCCAACACCAGCTTGCTCAAAACAAGTCACTTTACTCCTAATAGCTGCTGATAGCATCATATTCATCAGTTACCCCTGCTGAAAAATCCAGCATTGCTGGTCTCCAGCATACGGTATGTTTTGCATGCTGGGATGCTGGTTGGTGGTTTGTTGGTCCCCAGCATGGTAAGCAGGTGTGCTGGTGGACCAGTGTAAGGTATGTTTTACATGCTGGGACCAGCTTGGGATGCTGGTGTACCAGCATTTGTTGTCTTTTGGGTGCTGGTATGATCCCAGCAAGACCACAAAAAAACTTGTGTATGTGTTACATATCACATTTCTTTTGAAATTGGTTAGTGTTTGTAGTTAAAGACCAAGACAATTTTCCAAATAAATTGTTTAATAAAGAAAAACACATGTTGCTGGTTACATGTTTACACCGTAAAAACCAGCAACCACAAAGGTTACCAAAGTATGTTACCATTATGGTGATTAGTGTTCCCTTTAGTTGGGCACTTGGCTGTTGATTTTGGTTGAATTAACTGTTTCAGCAATTGTTAAAAGTGCACACTATCATTATTTTTTATCATATTTCATGGCCCTACACTGACATACCTTTTACTATGTGTGCTTTTTGAAATCAGTGACTGACAGCATATTTGGACATATGTGACTTCCCAGATAAATATGAAAGTCTTTAAAAACAACTTTCAATTTTGAACTTTCATTATGAAGTTGTTATGAACTGTCCCATTGAAAGAGCTCTTCTCATAACCCCTGTTATCCAATGTACACAAGCTCTTTTTAACTGATTTATGTACAGATCTAATGAAACAGGAGATCATTCCTTTGATGCTTTAACGTTTTACCAGTGACATTGATTAATAATGTAATCATAATTTAAGCAATTAAAATGTTCAATTCTACTATCAGCAGAGGGAGAAAAAAATTACAAAGTTATAATATAATTCAATAAATCACATTTTACCCTTATATTGTTTTTCCTTTACATCATCAATGTGTTAAATAGAAAAATATGTTGGCCGATTAGGGTTCGGTGTGCTTCCTTGATATGGGAGTGGTCCGATCGAATGTAGCTCTTGAAAGCTTCTGACAACCAACGACCGAGTGCTTGAATCTGCTGCTGGGAGAGGTCTTTTTGGGCCGCCATGGTTGCCGCACCTATTCAGAATGAATGGCTGGAAAGGTTATCGGCTGGGGTACCGAATAGGAGCAGAAGGAGCTTAAGGTGCTTTTGAAACGAGAAGCGAGTGACCAGAGGTGGGTAGTAACAAGTTACATTTACTTCGTTACCTTTACTTGAGTAAAATTTTTTGGTAACTAATACTTTTAGAGTATAAAGTACTTTTACTCAAGTACATTTTTAGTGAAAAAACGGTACTTTTACTTCGTTACTGTGGGCGACGCTCCTCTCGTTACTTTACCTTAATGCAATACAAGTTAAAAATGCTTCAATTTATTCCATACGCGTCGTCTACTTTTCTCTGGGCAATGAGCGATGCCCATTCACGAATGATTCATTCTTTTGAGTCAATTCTGTTCAAAGGCTTGATCAAACCAGCTGGCAATCCAGTGAATTGGTTCGCGAATTAGTTTGAATGATTAATTCAGTTCCCTGCTGCACGTGCTGAGTCGTCTGAAGCAGTTCTCACTCAGAGGTGTAACAGAAAGTTTAAGAACATCAAAAGCATTGAAGATGTGGTTTTGCAGATTTGCTTTCAATTGACTGTAGATCTAAAGGCTATGCCTAGACACAATTAATATTGATATTTTTACAATATTTACACTTGCAGAATATTTACAATATTTACACTGACCTAAAGGATTATTAGGAACACCTGTTCAATTTCTCATTAATGCAATTATCTAATCAACCAATCACATGGCAGTTGCTTCAATGCATTTAGGGGTGTGGTCCTGGTCAAGATAATCTCCTGAACTCCAAACTGAATGTCAGAATGGGAAAGAAAGGTGATTTAAGCAATTTTGAGCGTGGCATGGTTGTTGGTGCCAGACAGGCCGGTCTGAGTATTTCACAATCTGCTCAGTTACTGGGATTTTCACGCACAACCATTTCTAGGGTTTACAAAGAATGGTGTGAAAAGGGAAAAACATCCAGTATGCGGCAGTCCTGTGGGCGAAAATGCCTTGTTGATGCTAGAGGTCAGAGGAGAATGGGCCGACTGATTCAAGCTGATAGAAGAGCAACTTTGACTGAAATAACCACTCGTTACAACTGAGGTATGCAGCAAAGCATTTGTGAAGCCACAACACGCACAACCTTGAGGCGGATGGGCTACAACAGCAGAAGACCCCACCAGGTACCACTCATCTCCACTACAAATAGGAAAAAGAGGCTACAATTTGCACGAGCTCACCAAAATTGGACGGTTGAAGACTGGAAAAATGTTGCCTGGTCTGATGAGTCTCGATTTCTGTTGAGACATTCAGATGGTAGAGTCAGAATTTGGTGTAAACAGAATGAGAACATGGATCCATCATGCTTTGTTACCACTGTGCAGGCTGGTGGTGGTGGTGTAATGGTGTGGGGGATGTTTTCTTGGCACACTTTAGGCCCCTTAGTGCCAATTGGGCATCGTTTAAATGCCACGGCCTACCTGAGCATTGTTTCTGACCGTGTCCATCCCTTTATGACCACCATGTACCCATCCTCTGATGGCTACTTCCAGCACGATAATGCACCATGTCACAAAGCTCGAATCATTTCAAATTGGTTTCTTGAACATGACAATGAGTTCACTGTACTAAAATGGCCCCCACAGTCACCAGATCTCAACCCAATAGAGCATCTTTGGGATGTGGTGGAACGGGAGCTTCGTGCCCTGGATGTGCATCCCACAAATCTCCATCAACTGCAAGATGCTATCCTATCAATATGGGCCAACATTTCTAAAGAATGCTTTCAGCACCTTGTTGAATCAATGCCACGTAGAATTAAGGCAGTTCTGAGGGCGAAAGGGGGTCAAACACAGTATTAGTATGGTGTTCCTGATAATCCTTTAGGTGAGTGTATATGCTACATTTGTACATTTTGCAGAACAGACGGAAGAAGATCCGTCAATGTGCATTTGTTTTGTTATGTTCAGATGTTCGGTAGCGGTCATGTGAGGAGTTTTCACTCTGTGTCATACATATATTATCAGGGCTTGAAAAACAAAACAAAAAAAAGTCAATCGGTTCACTCCGAGCAGAATCAATATTTTAACGTTTCCGTTCCTGCGTTCCTCTGTATTATTACCGTTTCGAAACCGGTTCGAGTAGAAAAAATAACGGTTAATAACATTATTTTTTAAATTGTCTTTGCTTATAATAATAATAATAATGAAGTACAGTGTTTTCTTTACATAAAAGGAAAAATAAAGGGGAAAAAAACAGGAAGAGATGGTATCAGATGGTATCACGCTGCGCTTAGTCTCAGCCAATACAGCATCAATTTTCTAGATTTGCCTAAATGTTACTAAACAAAATAAAAAATCATTTAATGCTTTAAAGACATTAAAGTATTTTTTAAAGATATATTTAAAAATGTTTGCTGCATTGTTAAAAAACGCTACTTGTATAAAATTGCGATTTGAGGAAAAAAAACATAGGCTAAGTCGCGTTGCATTTTATTAGGCATTCAGAAATGATGTAGGCTAAAATGCCAGTAAATTAAAATGTTTACAGACATTATAAACACAGTTATTAGTTTAGTTAACACAACAAATCCTCTAAACTTAATGCTATAGCCTACAGGCTAAAAATCAATCCGAAAACAAATTAAACGTGAAACTGATGCCTACCTCTCTCATTCGGCACAAATCCAAATGTTTCCATATTCGCGACGTATCTGGATGCAAAAATATTATTTATTATAGGCTTTGTACTTTCTTCGACGTAAAACACCATCCTTCATGTCGGCTATATCAGCACATGAGGCGGTGGTCACGCTGAACGCAACAGATTGGACAACGGAGCACTGTAACATTTTATACGTTTCTTTAACTGTAGGCCTATTTTATTTTGATAATGAACAGGCTGCAATGTGCAAAAATATGTTGTGTCTTTGTGCGCGTGAGGCGCCAGCACGATATGGCCATACCAACGCTGGTTGGTTATACAGATGCAAGATATCATTCAAAATTGTCAAGCTTTTGCAAAATAAAGAAAACTACTTTCCACCATCTCGTTTTCCTTTCCGAGAACTTTGGAACATGTCGAAATGAACATAGGCCTAACTCAGCATTTTTTTTTTTTTTTTTCATTTCGTTAATCCGTCAGTGATTTAAGTGAAATATATTTTGTTTATAGGCCAATATAGGATATTCCTTTTATGTAAGCCTAGTTTTATTCTGTTTTCTCCGTTCACAGAAGCACTGCAGGTGCGTAAGATCTGTTGAATCCATCTTACACTATCCTCGGATAAACTCTAAACTCGCCAGTGCATTGCTATTGCGACTTACCTATGATGAGTTCAAAGCTGAGCGCGTGGGCATTTCACTTGCTGGATGCGTCAGCGTCACATTTGTATAGTCCGTACTATTTGAATTTCTGATTGGTTGACAGCAAATTTCAAATATTAAATGGAACAATAAAATAACGTTATTAAGGGGAAGGGAAGTGGTGTGTAGCCAAGTATGGTGACCCATACTCAGAATTTGTGCTCTGCATTTAACCCATCCAAGTGTACACACAGTAGTGAACATACACCCGGAGCAGTGGGCAGCCAATGCTGCGGCGCCCGGGGAGCAGTTGGGGGTTCAGTGCCTTGCTCAAGGGTCTCACCTCAGTCGTGGTATTGAGGGTGGAGAGAGTGTTGGTTATTCACTCCCCCCACCTACAATCCCTGCCGGACCTGAGACTTGAACCCACGACCTTCAGGTTACAAGTCCAACTCTCTATCCATTAGGCCACGACTGCCCCATATTAACCGGTTAATGGCCATTTAAAATTTTCGATTCTGTTCGGAACTATAAAATTTGATTTTGTTTCTGTTTCCGGTTCTGTTCCAGTCAAAATATTGTTCGTTTCCGTTTTCGTTTTCATTCCTTGAACCTGTTCAAAGCCATGTAAATATAATACATAATTAATATACTTTAAAATATAATTTAATTCACTGTTGCAAATCAGAATTTTCATCAGCTGTTACTCCAGATTTCAGAGTCATATTATCCTTCAGAAATCATTCTAATAAATCTATATATTATTACTAGTGTTGGAAACAGTTTTGCTGCTTAATATTTTTTGGAACCTGTGACATTTTGTTCAGGATTCTTTTATGAATAGAAAGCTAAAAAGAACAGCAATGATAATAAATCAACATATCGGAATGATTTCTGAAGGATTATGTGACACTGAAGACTGGCGTAAAGGCTGATGAAAATTTTGATTTGCATCACTGAAATAAATTACATTAAAAATCTTTTGAACGACTGTGTGTGTGTGTGTGTGTGTGTGTGTGTGTGTGTGTGTATGCATATGTATATGTATATATATATATATATACACACACACACACACACACACACACACACACATTACATAAATTGTATCGATATAGCCTAATAAAAATAGACTATAGATATAGTATATGATCCAACTACTTGAGTAGTTTTTTTACTTTTATTTTTACAAGATATTTTTTCACTCTTACTCAAGTAACTATTCAGACTATTACTTTTACTTTTACTTGAGTAAATATTTCTATAAGTACTTTTACTTTTACTTGAGTACAGTTTTTGGGTACTCTACCCACCTCTGCGAGTAACGGGGCGGTTGGAGTTTGGACTGAGTCTGTAAAAAGGGGGTAGGATGGGAGTTTGGACTGTGATTTCCTGAGCTGGAGGAAAGCTAGGAGGTCTTGGTATGGTGGTATGGTTGATTGGAGGTTGAAAATTTAAATAAAGTGGCCTTTTTTTGTGTGATCTGTCTTTGCTTTATGAAGTAAGATATGGTTTTGTCATCCAGCACCGCTAGATCGGAAATAGTGAAGTGAATGATTGGGTTAAAGCTAGATGTGATGGCGAGCTCAGAGAATCTGAAAAAACAGAAGAAAGCCAGGATGAACATGGCGTGTGGGCGGTGTGGATGGAATGGTAACCTCTGCGGAGGGTGGAAATACATTTAGTCAATATTTTTAAGGTTATCGGTTGCCTGGTATCTGGGCGAGTGGGATGGGCTTTTTAGATACCTTTGATGAGTAGGGAGGTCTGTGAATTGGCTATTTGAGGTGAAGGAAAACTGTACAAGAGTTTGTGGAAAAACTGAATTCCACTTAGATAACCTTTAATGGAGCTGATTTGAAGGTTTTTGGCGATGTTGAGGTGAGAGATGAAAGAGGTGATGGCGAGCAAGTAAAAGTCAGAGAACGGCAGGTTGTAAGCAGAGTGAAATGCTTTAAAGCATTTCCATACTGTTAGGTAAGATTGTAGGGTCCTGGGGGAGAGAGCTTAAAGAATATAATTGAGGGAAGCTTTGAGGAGAGGTCTCAGTGGATGGTTTATGGGAATATCAGCTCTGAATAAGGAGGTACTGGGGTTGGGAGTGGATCCGCCCCTGGTGCCAACGTTCTGAATTTCTTGAAGGCAAAACAAGAGAGAGAGTCTGCTATTTGGTTTTTGTTTTTCAGTTAAAATGAACTGGTCACAGGCCGAGATCCAAATCAGGTGTCTTAACAGAGGCATTAGAGCGGGTGAATGGGAACAGCCTTTGTTAATGCAGTGCACGGTAGCCTCATTGTCGCAGTGGATGATGATGTTGGTGGCGGACCACTCTTTACCCCACAGGAGGGCTACAACGACTAAAGGATATAGTTCAAATAGCGCTGACGAAGTTAGCGGCTGTGGTAAATCTAACAGCTGGGGGGCCACGTAGACACGAACCAGCAGCCTTGATAAAATCCTCCAAAACCGATGGAGGGGGCAGTGTCAGTAAATAATTGGATATCGACTGGGAAAGAAATAAGGTTGTTGTAAAAGAAGGATAAGCCGTTCCACTGTTTGAGAAAGGATATCCATAAGCTGAGCTCATTGCAGGATGAGTCAGTTAGAGATATTCGATCCTCTAGTGCGTGGGCGGAGGACGCAAGAGAGAGGAGATGGGAGATGAAGGGGCAGCCCTGCGGGATGATGCGCATCGCAAAATTTAAGTGGCCGAGAATGGATAGCAGCTTGTGTTTGGAACAACTTGGGTTGGCTAAGAGAGTGGAAGCAACTAGAATCGCGCTGTCAATTTTTTCTTTGGGTAGAGAAGCTTGGAAATTTTTGTGAGTCCAAGTTAATACTTAAAACTTTAATGGAAATGCTAGGGCCCGTGGTTTTGTCTTGGGCGAGGTGAATCCCGAGCTCTGCAAAAACCTTTTGGGTTGTCAAAAGATGTGCGGCTGGGATGGAGTCGGGGGGGTGAAATAATTAGAAAATCGTCTAAGAGATCGACCAGGTAAGGTACATCGTACTTGTTGGAGAGGATCCAACAGATTCCCTCTGATAACATGTCGAAAATTTTAGGGCTGCTTCTGCAGCCCAAGGTGAGGCAGACGGAAAAGTAAAATTTATTCTGCCAGCGGATGACAAATAAATGCCAAAAATCTTGGTGAATGGGCATTACTTTTGCAGAAATTATGTTGACTTGGACTTGGGTTGCCACCCAAGTGCCGCGACCCACGTCTTTGATCAGGGTAATGGCTTGGTCGATGTCATGATATTGGAAAGAAAGCTCTGAAGACAAACAAGAAACATTAACAGGAGTTGATAAATACTGTTTAGCATTTTTATTTGCAGCTTTTTGAATGGGGCATATCAAGCGGGCGTGAGCACTGCCACAAAAATTGCAAACATGCATGAAATGGCAGCGTTGTCTTATACATCTACCAGTATTGAAACTGGTGCAGACCTGGCTGTCGGAGGAAGATGGGCGGCGGCGAAATGTGGAAGTGGGGAGGGATGGGTTGGATGAGGTGTTTAGAAGGCGTGGGACGTAGCTGGTGGATTTAGGCTGAGATGGTTCGCGGCAGGGGGGAATGGATGGGTTGATGAAGGGGCATTTGATGGTGGAGTGGAAAATGGATCGGCAGCCTAAAAACACTCTGTTGTGGAGTTGGAGTTCAGTGTCCAAAGCCCCTCAGTAAGGACATTGGGCAACTCGGATGGTGCATTTAATTTGTGGTATGTGTAAAAGTGAGGCAAGCTCACACTTGGGACAACTCCGGGAGCGGAAGAAAGGGAAGGAAAGAGAGGGGGAATGGCACGCACCAAGGCCTGCGCCGTTAGCGGACGCATGCTCGCGCTAGAGTTGGATGGTGGGGTTGCGGGCCATGAGTAGGGGGTTGGGAGTGGGATGAAGCAAGGGCTGTGGATGGGTCTTTGCAGCTTGTGGAGGCGTGCTCGCGCTGACACGACGGCTTGTGTAGATGAAGGCCTAGATGAGGTGTCGAAGGAGTTAACGTCCAGAAATAGTTTAATCTCTGACATGTTGCGGCGATTGGATGCGCCAATGCTGAATGACTAGAGATGATGAAGGTAAGACTGTTTTGATTATTTACAGGGGTTCTCTCTCGTGCTGGTTGGATACAGTAGATTTTATGATTACTGATGAGGAACTGGCCGTGTTAATTATCTGCGTGTGCTCCTCCCGAAATTTGTTAATAAAACATCACTAAAAGGACCATGACAGGAGCAGTGTGTTCAGTTTCAGTAAGCAGACAGGCTGACCACTCAAACCACTTAAAAAGCTAAAGGTAGATTACAGACATGTCACATTTTTATTGATTAATTGAGAGTTTTTATAATTCATTCATAAAACTAAAAAGCATAAATGTTTTTCATGGTACCTACAACTGTATCAGAAACCTGTGACCCGGTTTTGGGTGACATCCTACCAGTTGAGTTCATAGGCTTACATTGGTTATCATCTGCTTGTGAGAGCGGGAGTGACATTATTTTAGGTGTTATCATGTCTGGATGGAACACACAGTAGTACATCACCAGCAGCAATCTTGTTCCAATACTGAATTATGTCCTTGGGCCCAGCGGTGGCAAGACAGGTGTTTTGGTCGATTGAGAGCCTTAAGCCACATCCACAAGAGCTTTAACTATTGCAAGACACACTTTTACAGGGAAGAACATACAATGATATGGCCTTGGTTTATTCCCAGATAGCAAGTGAGCAGGTGAAAACCATTGAATCAATGTTAAAAAATAGTTGATTTGACAATATTAATGGAATTGAATTGATATTACTTTTGCACCCTCAATTAATGTTTTTGAAATTTCAACAAACCACCATTATTGTGATCAGTGTTTGCTTTAGTTGGGTTCCTGACTCTTGCTTTTCATTAAGTTAATTCTCTTTCAGTGCTTGCAATAGTTTCAATATAAACACTTATGCATTTATAATGAAAGAGATGTTTTAAATTTAAGTTAGTATAGATTACTTTTTGTGATCGGTTTCAAACTGTAATAAAGTTGAGAAATAATGCTAAAAATTGTTGAAGTTGAGTGTTTAGATTTTCATTACTGATGTAAATGTTCTGTTTCACAAATGCAAAGATACTGTGGCAAAATATACAAAAAGATTTAGACGTCAACACTCATCATACAAACCTCAACAATGGTGACAACCATCAAACTAATTCAGATAATTAATTATCTGTGTATGTTAATTCATAGAAGTATGATAGCCGTATGACTGGTTTAATCTCACACTGTAGTAGCACACATTGTTCACACATAAAAAAAACACAACACACTTGAGAGCAATTATATTAATAACCTCATAATGATTATGTCACGGTGCACACACGAGGGAGGAACCAGGAACACGCAGACGAGGATATAAACTCAAATAACACTTTACTGACATCAAGGCAGGGCAAGACAAGGCAAGGCAGGGTAAGACACAGACATCCAACACCGGGGATAACGAGTAGACCAGACAAAACCTAACTGAACAGACAGGACTAATATACACAGGTAAATCATAGCTAACGAGACGAACATGGCTGGACAAGAATTAACTGATGATTACGCTTAAAAGGACAGGAAACAAACCAAATAAGGGCACAAGAGGCAGGAACACATTACACACACACAACAGTTCCCTTACATTACTCCCCCCTCCCGAAAGGCTCGTCCCAAGCCTTAACAGTTCCATCAGGGAGGGGGGGTGGGCGCTCTGGAGGCCCCTCAGGACAGACATCCACAGAAACACAGGACGGGGACCTCCAGAGCAGAACAGACGGAGGCCCCGGCGGAGCTGGGAGCTCAGGAAGCCATGGCGGGTGGTCTTCGTGGCCGTGGCCTCCTACGGCCCACCCACTCCACCCAGAGCTCTACTACCCCCCCCAAAAAATTGCCATGGGGAATCCAGGGGGTATCAGGAGCCCTCCGGGGCTAGACAGACAGAACACGACAGAAACCCTCCAGGGTCAGACAAACAGGACATCCCACAGGAACCAGAAGCCCTCCTGGGCTGGCTAGGAAGTGGAGTCTTCCTCTGGGCTTGACGAGGAGTCAGGGGCCCTCACAGGGTCCCTCAGCAACCTCCTCCACTTCTGCGACAGGGGGGGCAAGCGGCTGCGACTGGCCTCCATGGCCACAATTCAAGGAGCCGCCTGCCCCAGACGAGTCTCCATGGACAAGACAAGACATGGCATGACAAGGTGTTTAAAATGTTCCTGTAGGCACAAAAAGACAAACACACGGCACTCCTGGCCGTGACGTGTGGACCTGATCCACGGAGAAAGGGTCAGAGGTGGCGGCCGGCAGGCTTGAGTCCAGATTACAGTCACCATCACCTGATCCCAATGGATCTTAGATTTCATTGCCTCAAATGTATTTTAGCACATTGTTACAAGTGACAATGAAAACTTATCATTAAAGTACAAAGAGTCAAGAGCCAAACTAAAGCAAACACTGATCACAAAAATGGTGGTTTGTTGGAATTTAAACATTAATTGCGGGTGAAAAAGTGATATTAAATCAATGCCATTAACCTTGACAAATCAACTATTTTTAACATTGATTCAGTGGTTGCTTGCTATCTGGGATTTGTGTTCAGTGTTTCTCTAGCTCTTCCCTTCTTGTCAGCTCCACAGATGGCATTATTTCCCTGTGCTGGGCCTTTAAATCTTTCTGAGGGTGTTTCTTCATGGATCTCTCCTCAGTACGGGGGGTACAGATGAGAGGATCTGGGCTCAAATACACAAGAGGATTCAGTGTAAATAATATATTACTCAGTGCAATGTATGACCTTCACCAGATCTGAAGAGTAGGTGCTCTAGTCTTTCTGAAAGTGCTTTCACATAGAATTTGCTGAGGGGAGATAGTCCATTTCTTGCACTGTCAGCCATTTTGACTATAGCAGATTATAGCAGTGCGTTTTACAAGAGAACACTTTCTACTTCAAAATATCATGCTTAATTCACTGTTTCTTTGTAATTGTGAAATTTACTAGCAATTACAAAGTGAAAATATTATCAAAGTATCTCCTACACCATATATACAGTGCTACTTGAAAGTTTGTGAACCCTTTAGAATTGTCTATATTTCTGCATAAATATGACCCAAAACATCATCAGATTTTCATATAAGTCCTGAAAGTAGACAAAGAGAAACGAATCAAACAAGTGAAAGAAAAATATTTTCTTTGTCATTTATTTATTGAGAAAAATGATGCAGTGTCACATATCTCTGCGTTGCAAAAGTATGTGAATCTCTTGGATTAGCAGTTCATTTAAAGGTGAAATTAGAGTCCATCTGTGCCGAGGTGTTTTCAGTCAGTGCAATCACTATCAAATGTCAGTACATGACCTGTTTTATTCAAAGAACAGGGATCTATCAAAGTCTGATAATGTTTGTGGAAGTGAATCATGTCACGAACAAAGGAGATTACTGAGGACCTCGGAAAAAGAGTTGATGTTGATCATCAGGCTAGAAAAGCTTACAAAAACATCTCTAAAGAGTTTGGACTCCACAAATCCACAGTCAGACAGATTGTGTACAAATGGAGGAAATTCAAAACCACTGTTACCTTCCCGAGAAGTGGTCGACCAACAAAGATCACTCCAAAGCAGAACGTGTAATAGTCTGCGAGGTTGCAAAAGTTCCCAGGGTAACTTCTAAGCAACTAAAGGCCTTTCTCACATTGGCTAATGTTAATGTTCATGAGCCCACCATCATGAGAACACTGAGCAACCATGGTGTGCATGGCAGAGTTGCAAGAAGAAAGCCACTGTTCTCCAAAAAGAAAATGCTTGCTAAACATCATGTGGACAAGCCAGAGGACTATTGGAGAAAGGTTTAATGGATGGATGAAACCAAACTTATTGGTTTAAATGAGAAGCTATTATGTTCAGAGAAAAGAACACACTGCATTCTAACTTAAGAATCTTATTCCATCTGTGAAACTGTTACATGTCTGGTTTTCTGTTTTCCCCTGTGACCTAGTTTTCCCCATTCAGTTTAATTAGTCATTCAGTTCACCTGTGTTTGCAATTATCTCATTAGTCTCCTATGTTTGGTCCATCCTTTATAAGTCTTCAGTTCTCCCTGTGTATTCGTCCGTTCTCGTCAATGTAAGCTTGATTTATTGTCTACCTTTTGATATTCTAATTCAAATACCCTTTGTTTGTATCTCCGTCGTCTGCCTGCAGTTGTGCCTCATCAGCCCGTGACAGAAACATGGTGGTGGTATCATGGCTTGGGCCTGTTTTGCTGCATCTTGGCCAGGACAGCCTGCCATCATTGATGGAACAATGAATTCTGAATTATACCAGCAAATGCTAAAGGAAAACGTCAGGATATCTGTTTAAGAACAGAGTTTCAAGAGAGCATGGGTCATGCAGCAAGACAACAACCCCAAGCACAAGTCATTCTACCAAAGAATGGTTAAATAAAAACAAAGTTAATGTTTTGGAAAGGCTGAGTCAAAGTCCAGACCTTAATCCAATTAAAATGTTGTGGAAGGCCCTAAGCAAGCAGTTCATAGGAGGAAACCCCACCAACATCACAGAGTTTAACTGGTTCTGCTAAAACTCCTACATGTTATTGTGCAGGACTGATCAGCATTTACAAGAAACTTTACCTTCAGTTACTGCAGCAAAAGGGGGTCACACCAGATACTGAAAGCAAAGATTCACATATTTTTGCAACGCACAGATATGTGACACTGGATAATTTTTCTCAATAAATAAATGACAAAGAAAATATTTTTCTCTCACTTGTTAGATTCAGTTCTCTTTGTCTACTTTCAGGATTTATATGAAAATCTGATGATGTTTTGGGTCATATTTATGCAGAAATATAGAAAATTCTAAAGTTTTCATAAACTTTCAAGCAGCACTGTATATATATATATATATATATATATATATATATGTATGTATATATGTGTGTGTGTGTGTGTGTGTGTATGTCCTTTTTTTGTAAAAGTCTCATTAATGATGACAGATTAAAATCTATGCAGCATAATAAATGGCATTATCTGGTATATTCATTATTTACACAAGAGAACAGCAGGGGAAAAAGGTGTGTTGGTTTATTGAGAATGTATTGGTTTATTGGGAATTTCCTGATTACATGTATACACTATTATTCTAAATACTGTGAAAACTCTTTTAAATGTGGTAAAGTGAGTTTAAGATCTGAGCTAGATGAGGCCAATATGTGTAAACAATGAAATAATAAAGATGATAATATTGCTAATAAACCCATCAAAAGCTTTATATATCAAATAATGTGACTAACATCCATATCATGTTGATTATATCAATAGTTTGTCACAGAGACACAAATGGGGTGCAAATGGCACCGTTACCTGAGAATAATCCAAATGTCACATAGATATTTTTAAGAAATACAACTGACTAGAATGGATAGTTCTCCCAAAAAATGACAATTCTCACGTCATCTACTTACCTTCGTGTTGTTCCAAACATGTATGATTTTCTTTCTTGAGTAAAAAACAAAACACGTTTTGAAAAATGTAAAAATGTCTTAGGTTAATCATGATATTTTCTTTTGGGCTTTGGAATTGAACATCAGGGTGAATTTTTTATTTTGGGGGGAGCTATCCCTTTTATAAGGTAACACTGAAATGTGCTTTGTAATCTTCATGTGTCTTTTATTTTAAACATCATGTTGATAGCTTATCATCTTATTTTATTTATTCAAGAACAGGATCCTGCTTTAAGATTGAGTTTCAATTAAAACACAATGCAGTATTTAGTTCCGGAGACTCAAGGATGTTTATTAATAGTTTCTTGTTTCAATCAGACTGAGTTGAGGTGAGATAGAAATCATTGAGTGTTTGATTTGGCCAATGATTGTGCCATGATCCTTTGCAAAGGAAGAAAATGAACAGAAATGTTACGATATGCCACAGCAAACTAGACAATCAAACGTGCTCTCAAGTCATTTCATCCAGCATTGAATTCAACATCATGAATCAATAAAGAGAAGCGAGCACACGGTGGGGATTTGGGAAGATAAGCTGGGAATTATTCAACAATATGGGTTTCAAAAGACCAGTTATTTTTAGAACTCCACTGGGATGAGAATGTATGCTAAAGCATTTCATGAGCTGAGGACTAATGGCGTGAAACAAAAATAAAGTTCTGCTCTATATTTATATACACGTGATGCTCACGGTTTCTGACTAAAATCAATTTCGTAAGCAGCTCACAATGAAAACATATTGTGCTTTCACAAATAAGGACAGGCCGGCGAGCCAGCTCTTTGAGGTAAAAAAGAAAATCATGCACCAATAGTTTAACAGATATTCTTGGCTAGAATGGAGAATAAAGCTAGAACCAAAATCAATATAAACAACAGAATTCAGAGTTACAGCAGTAAAATAACAGGTCAGATCAGTGATTGACAGATTACGACCTTGATTTCCCCTCTCCTTCCATTGAGTCCATACAGAATGGATTCTATTACATGCAACATCAAACCATGCTGTCCTGATGGGGCCATACGGACAGAGTCGTCCGCTGGCAACTACGACTTGTCATCATTCTTCTTCTTCTGGAACTTCCTGAACTGCGACTGAATGGCGACGGCTGCCTTCTCGGTTTCAGGGGCGTCCATGTCAATGTCAATGTCCTCAGGGGTTTCTTTCTTAGACGCATCTGGGCATAGAAAAATAAGTTACTATATGAGACCATTATGACATTATGACAATATCAGTTTCTAAATATATTCACACACTATGATGCAGATGAGAAAAATGTACTGTATCGGTTGGTAATTGCTTTGGTGACAGTTATGTGACTCGGGAAGGACAAACAAATTCCACGTCAAATGGCAAAAAGAACATTAATACAACATACAGTACACTAGAAGTGATGCATTAATATTGAGAACTAAGATGAGAGCACTTGGCGGCCATTATGATAATGATCCAGGGCAGCTACTTTCTAGGCAATAGAGCTATTCATTTATTTAATTGTTTTTAACTGAAACACCAGATTTCCTTTACAAGTTAGTCACCTACTAACAGGGGCATTTCATGTTGTATAGCTATTTTGCATTTTTAACCCATCCATCTATCCATCTACCAGACCTCTTTGCCTATGTAGGGTAAAAATATAAATATGTCTTTGCGTGGTCATTACTTGTGACTTATTTAATATTGGCGTTAATACACCAAAAAATAAATATTAAAATATTACTTCCATTCTTTACAAGCTCTGCAGATAGAGTTTTGAATCATTTCTAGAAAGCCGTTCACAATGTCATCTAAGCACACACACACAGTGCTGTTGCGCTTTTGGAGCAAAAGCACGTCTGGTCTAAAACTTCCTGCAAGCTAAATGCACACGGTGTACAGAAGCCATCAGAACAGAATTCACTGGAGACAGACTGTCATACATTTCCAGTCCAGTTCTTGTTTCCAGCTGTGCTTATAATTCACACCAAGGTTCCTCCTTCTGCCAAAAACACATTGAATATTCAGGCAGTTGCTATGGATTTAGCTTATTTTATATACATTTTTATTTTATATTCACAATCACATGATGACCTAGGGGAAAATGTTAATTATCATCAGACATATATTGTAAGACATAACAAAAAATTGTCATCACTCAGGTGGGTAGTTTGTAAATTTATGTTACATCACTTAAAATTAGGTTTCAATTAAAATAAGGTAAACAGCTCATATTTATTTGGAGAGAGAATTACAGTATGCAACCCAGAGTCATTGGAAAAACGTGCCTGTATCAACATTCATGCAAAAAAATATTAACATCACTTCTTGCACGTTTCATGACAATTTCAAAGTGACGCATGTCGTTAAAAGCGTGTTTAGTTTGATCTGGAACAGATTAACATCAATCGGGAACAGTTTTGTTATATTACGGTTGGTTCTTGTACAGGAGTGTTCTGCATTAAGTGCTGTACCAGGTGAGCTACTGAGCAAGTTTACAAAATCAGAAAAGCCAGCGATGCAAGCATCAAAAATGTATTAGTTTACAAATCATGCACTGTAGTAAAAGTGTTTTGTGGTCATAAAATACTATTATGCAAAGAAACATTTATTAATCAATAATCTGTCAATTTGATTACAGAGATAATCTATTAATCATTGTATTCATCATTTGTGTGAAAAGGAATAAAAGTTGTTGGTGTATTGCTCCCACTAGTGCTCCTTTCAGCTGGAATCTCCAGGTAACTTTATATATAGTAACGTTTTTTGAATTTTTGTATAAATGTAGGTGGATGAAAAAAAACTATTATCTAACAAAATTATTTTGCACTCAACCTACATGATTTTTCTCCTTCTGAAATGTTTCATAAACTTGTGACTCTCAAAAAGTCATACCGTTTTGAACCGTTCTAGAGCATGGTGGAAAGAGAAGCAAAATAATGCAACTAATCCATTCAGCCTTGCTATTGTAATAAAAATATTTCTGTAATTAATGGGAAATTTATCAGTAACTACTAACCAATATCTGGTGCCAAACTACTATCTTTTAAGGTATGAATGGTGTCTTTTTTATTACATGCTTTATTTTATTACTCCAAGATTTCAATATTAGATTCATTTTAATTTGAAATAAATAAATGAAACATGAATTAGGGTTTTAAAATCACATCTTGATTCAAGATTGAAAACTGTGAACCTCATATAAAGTGAATGCAAAATAAAACAGCACATATTTTTTGGTACAGCATGATTGTGAAAGCGTTTCAAGCGCAATTCATGAAAGTACAAGATGTGAAGGTTATGTGTTGTTTTGGTAAAATCAATGCTCGATAGTGAATACCTCTGAGATGAAACAACACATTAGACTGTTGGAAAATTCAATAGCAATTTAAGCAAGGAAGGAAAACCTTGACGTTAAGCACAGCGAGAAAGCAAAGATCCTTTAAATACACCTCTAGATAGAGCAGGCCTCATGTTTCAGTCAATACATGAGAGGTTTTCTCACGGTTTTACACATTAAGGGAGTTAGAAACCATACAGTAATTACTTTTCTCTTTTACATTATGTTTTGTGCAATACATACTGACCAGAAATAACAGATATCATCATTCGGTTGAGACGTAACCCAATTCATGTAATTACCAAAACAATTTTCCTCCATGAGCAACTTCAAGTTCAATGCCTCAGGACTAGCTAGGGACTTAATTTTGCATTTTGTATCTTTAAAAATGCCCACAATAAACCACAAACTCATTGGTCAAAACTTCTCTGTGCATATGGACTTATGAAGACATCACAAGTAATTCCCCAGTTTAATTATTCCTAAGAAACTCATTTATTTCGTAAAATATATTTTCTAATCCTTTTGGTATTAACATGCCTTCTCTCTTAATACATGCATTTTCTTTTTAGACCATCATTACACGCTGTCACTGGCTGGATACGCCTGTATCTTCACAAAGGCAAGCAGGATGTATAGATGCATTTGCATGCATATGAATCTGTAGTTTTGTGTTTGAACGTCCTTGCTCTTGCACATGAGTAGGTGGAGGCACATCAATAGCTTCAATAGTGTTTTCTTCCCATCCTCCTAGAAATATTACAAGCTCCTGTACTGCAGGATATTCAGTACAGGGAAAGCAACTTTCCAGCAGTGTTCATTGTATTGAATTGTTTGCTGAGAAATTAAGTATTGCAAAAACTTAGCATCATTTGTTTGCTTGATTTGATATTTTGTATCTACTGCAAGAACATATGGTAACACTTTATTTTAAGGTGTCCTTGGTACACATTACATGTACTTACTATTATAATAACAATTAATTATGCATAATTACATGCAAGTAACACTAAGCCAAACCCTATGTCACGAATCTGGTCTGCGGACTTCCGTTTACTCACCACCAGAGGTCACTTTTCCATCATATTGACTCTTGCACCACACTACTGTTGCTCTTCACCCACGGACTACAATTCCCATCATCCATTGCACTGACCACACACAGCTGTCACCAATCTCACATTGCTCTGATCACACAGCTGATTGCACTGATTACACATGCTTTATAAGCCTTGAACTTCCTCTCTGTCTTCGCCGAGAATTGTTCTGTGTATACCTCGTTTGGATTATTGCTCAGGTTATCGGACTACCCCTCTTCTCAAACCCTCTGGATATTGTTCGCCCATCAAGGACCCACGCATGCCCTTGGATTACTCTTGTGTCTTGCCCGTGCCATACCTGTTTGTTGGTGTTTTGACCCTGCCTGTTATTTGACTGTTATTAATAAAAGCTTGCAAATGGATCCGCACCTGTTACATCCTAATCCTAACCATATAGTAAGTACATATAGATAATATTACTCAGTACTTAAATGTATAATTACACCATAACAAGGACACCTTAAAATAAAGTGTGCCCGGACATTTCTATGTGGCTTAGAGGAATAGTTGTAGATGAGTTTGTTTCGTCATCAGAACAGATTTGGAGAAATGTAGCATTGCATCACTTGCTCACAATGAGTCCAAACAGCTGATAAAAACATCATAATAATCCACATGACGCTTTTAACTTCTAACTGTTTCTTCTGGCTAAAAAGTCCTATTGCTTTCTGCAGTGAAAAAGTAATCTCGCCTGAATCAGGAGAGAAATGTGCACAGATTTGCACTGTTTACAAACAGAAACAGGAGGAAACAGTTCTAAATTAATATGTCAGTGGATTTTGGTGTGAGAGGACAACAGGGAATGCACTTTTTTCATTAAAGGAAGCGTTGGACTGATATTTTGGCTAGAAGCAACAGTTCGAAGTTAAAACACTTTTAATGATGGATTTGTTTGTCACAAACGCACAGCTTGTTGCTTCACAAGATGTTAACTGATGGACTGGAATTGTGTGTGGATTACTCATGGATCATTGTGATGTTTTTATCAGCTGTTTGGACTCTGATGGCACCCATTCAGCTGCAGAGGATCCATTGGTGAGCAAGTGACATAATGCTACATTTCTCCAAATCTGTTCTGATGATGAAACAAACTCATCTACATCTTGGATGGCCTGAGAGTGAGTAAATCTTCAAAATATAATAATTTTTGGATAAACTATTTTTAAGTATCCAAATACTTTTTGGGGCCATTGAATTTGGATTTAGCAGTAGCTTTGGAATTCTGTAGGTAATATATCATGCCTAATTTTAAAGTAAGAGTTGGTGGTAGCATTGCACTACATTTATGTTTCCCGTGTCTAAAGCATCATTTGCAATAAGACCATGCAATTCCGTGAAAATTCAAGCTTCAGTGAAATCAGCATCCTTTGAGATGCAGTTCTTGCACCTTGTCCAATAAGCTCTGTACCCAGCTCTCCCCAGGGCTTCAATGACCTCAAGAGCATTACTTCATCAGGAAGAAAACCAACAACACAAAAACCCTCAAGTCATTTAAGTCTGATTTAAGATGTATGGAGCAATTTGTTGGTTCAGATCCATTTAGTTGGCCTTTTCATAGGAGCATGCAGCTAAAACACTGGGGACCGTGTTCATTACTTCAACCCTTTTCATTTTTTACCTCCTTCTTCAGCCTTTTTTTCATACACAGGCACACATTTTTAAAATGCTTACCAGACTCTTTCTTCCTTCAGTGAGCACAGCACAGAACATTTTTGTTTGGTGGGACACTTCAGGGAATACTTTAGAATGCTTATGCCGGAAGATTTCAGAAGGGATACTGGGCTTCTCTTTACGCTTAAGGTTGTCTGGGGTAAACTCAGCAACATGATGAATCTTTTCTCTTCCACGAAAAAGAATTCCTGTTTGTATTCACTGTAAAAGCTGCCGTAAAATGATTAAAGGTCTGTGATGTGTTCGATTTCTGGTGTGGAATGTTTTCTCAGTACCTTGTGCCCCAGAGGTTTTGCTGTTGCCACCAGCTGCTCCGGATCCTTGCCTCTGTTGAATGGAATAAGAGAACTAAATTAAAATGTTTTTAACTTTCAATAATCATTTTACAAGCCAGTTGAAATAAATGGAGAGAAGGTTTGTTAAAGGAATAGTTCACCCAAAAAATAAAAATGTTGTCATCATTTCTCACCCTTATGTCGTTCCAAACCTGTATGAGTTTGTTATGATGAACACAAATTTTAAAGAACCAAACAGTTGTTGGTCCCCATTGACTTCCATAGTAGGGAAAGACATACTCTGGAAGTCAGTGGGGACCATCGACTGTTTGATTACCAGCATTCTTCTATTTTTATGTTTAACATAAGAAAGAAACTCATACAGGTTTGGAATGACATAAGGGTGAGAAATGATGACAAAACTATTCCTTTAAATACAAAACGAACTTTCTCACAAGTCACCAGTCATATTTCACTTGTATAAGAAATGATGCTTCCATTAAGAACATTGCATTATAAAATGCATTATTTTATAACACTCTAGCACTTCCCCGCTTCTTAAATTGCCAGTTGCCTGCAGAGAAAAAAAATATCAAATTTTCATTACTATTAATATTGTTTAAAAAAATATATATATTACTTTTTATATGTTTTTATTAATTTCCTTTATTTATTTTATGATGGAGTTTTATTCCAAGATAAAACAACTGGATATTATGTGTATTATTATTCCTCCCAGTCAATGTATTTTATATTTTAAGTTGCATTTGAATATGTAAATATGTTATTACATTGTAGTAAATAAACATGGCTTGTGCTCTTAAAAGCATGAAATTAATTTATACATATTTGTCCCTGTGTGTTGCCTTTGACATCAAATAGTCTTGTTGTTATAGTGTATGATATTTTTGAAAGAGAATTTAGGGAAAAATCACACATAGCTTTTCCTTAAGAGAAAAGTGTGTACATGTCCTCAAAAAAGTTGGGAAGGGCTTCTTAAAAGTGTGTTCTTTTAATATGTAACCTAGTAAGAGAAGTTATATAACAATGGGATAAAGAGGCCTATGGCTTAAAAAGTGAAAGTGAAAATGTTGTTTATGACCGCAAAAAGGAATGCTAAGAATAGTACAAGAAGTATCTTAAAAAAAAAAAAAATAGGAGAGAAAGCGTGGGCTATCAGTATAGATTTCGACACAAATACACATAAAAAAAAAAAAAAAATACACAATCTCTTGCTGATTTTTCTGGAAATTGTCAGCCCCTTTCAAATTTCCAGCCTGCTGAGTCAAGTGACTGTTTGTTTTACGATATCTGATTATCCACCAAAACTAAACCAAACCAAACTGTGTGTTTGGCCCTGAAGTCACGTTCAGAAATATCAGGAAAATGTTGTGCAGTTAAACAGCTGAGCGAGCGAGAAGGCATCACCAAACATGTTTTCCCTGTGCACATCCTCTCCTGCATTATTAACTGCACTTTCACTGAATTTCAAACAGTGTTTGTGGTACTTTGATGTGAGGAGCTCAGGCAACCTGCATGCAATGCAGACACGAGCACAGAAACAACCCTTCTGTTTAATGTTTCCTTCAACTCTTTTTAATTAAAGCTTTCGTGCATTTAAAACATGGGGAATGCCCACTTGCCATTACATGATTTAAACAGTAATATCTTAGTCTGAACCTAAAGCAATCTTGACAAACTATATATCGTTTGAAAGCTTAAACACTCTAGTTTTCATATTTGGTGACTGTTTTTTTTCAATATTTTACAGAGCAACTGTAATTTGTTAATTTGTAAGAAGAGTACTCATCAGTCAGAGAGAGAGTTCTGACCTTTACTTTGAAATAGTAATACATATATAAAATCATGAAAAATCTCCATTCATGTTCATGTCAAGTGTTCAAAAGATAAAATTCATTCTATTTTTTGAGAAAAAAAAGGTCTAAAAGTATTTTGAATATAAAGAAAATCAATAGGTTTTACATTTTTGATGCAGCGTGAACTATATCGTACGTCCAGGGTTCTTGTCTTTTATGTGTTTTTTAGAGGATGAATTGAAAGCAAATACTGCCATACCACCCTTAATACTTCTGAATGTGATGTCTACGTCATAAATATTGAGAAAAGTATGGAAAAAACATGTTTCAGATCACTCAAACCATATATGGAAATATAGCCGCCCTTATATGGTTACTAATGGGGTCATCTAGTGGAAAAGCTTGGTACTGCGCCCAAACTAAATTTCACTGAAAGCTCATTTTTTGAGATATCAACCTCAAATTTGGAACACAACTTTTTCAGATTTTGGGTTTTGATTTTCTAGCAGTTTTAGAGTAAAACATGTTATGTAAAATATATATTTTACATAAAAAATAAATATTAAAATTTTTACATTTTATATTTTCATAAACTTAAACTTCCATAACTTTTTTGTAATATAATTTTTTAGAACTTTTTTTACCTCTACCGTAATCTGCCAAGTGTCTTCTTTAAAAAAGAGACCGACCTTAAGTCGCTGCTCCAAAGCATTAAAAATGTATAATAATTTAAGTTGGATATGGCATTTTCAGGCCTATATTAGTAAAATTAACATGAACTAAGATTAATAAATGCTTTAGAAATATTTGTCATTGTTATATTAACTACAGTATGCAGTTAACAGTATAGCCTTCTTGAAAAAAATGTACTGTTTTTCTTTCTTGCTTTTTTGTAGTAATTTATATCCATTTTAATATTATGTTTTATATTCATTTTCGTTTCTCAGGGCCCTCTACTGCTGTCTCTATCTACCGACATTTTCATGATTAATACATGTGGATTGTAAAGGTTTCCAATTTTATATCATAAACTGAAAAAAAAGTTGTTAGTGCTAGAGTTGGAGTCATGATAATTAACAATAATATTTTTGTTTATTTCAGTTTTTTTATATATAAAAATAGGGATCTAGCAAGTCAATTGAAATTAGTGACACTCGTAGCAATGCTGCATTTGTTTTGAGCAAAGTGAAGAATGTGTGTTCTCTCTGAAATCCCAAATGCGTCGTTAAGTAATTCATCCATGCGGCAACACTGCAATGACCAATGGGAGTGCAGACAATGAAGCTGAATGTGATCTGCAACCTGATACAGCTGGATGCAGCAGGCAAGTAAGAACAGTAGTAACCAGCAATACAGCGATTCAGTTACTGCCAGTGTGAATGAACCTTTTAGGTTTCACAACCTCCAAAATCCCAATTTAACCCCTGCTTACTATTCACAATGACATCCACAATCATACGACGGCACGGAGAGGTGTTTGTACTGAAGCGGCAAACTGTGGAGAAAAACATTACAGTAACTGCAAAGAAATTCTAATTATGTTGCTTTGACAAGAAGGAGAAACGCACTCGCACACATACACACTCTCTGTGTGGGCTGCAGCCATAATCAAACCACGGCGCTGGCAATTACAGAGGACTTCTTTAGAGAATGTCAGACGCACATGCAATCTTGTTTCCACTCAGCACAGAGTCTGAAAAGACAATGTTCAAGGTAAACACGCTTATTTTGTTGGCTTCTCCTTGCACAAGCACAGGACACAAGAGCAGAGAGAGAAAGAGAGAGAGAGGCTCCTTCAGCAAAAACACAGGGTCACCGCTCAGAAAACCAATTATGTTGCTATGGTCTCCGGATTTGAAGGAAAGTGCTTTCTTTAGTGTTTAAAACTCTAAATCGAGGTTGCTGCAAAGTCTAATTTTGCATAGAAATGAAAAAGCTATTACAATTACCTATCTCTGAAGAGCCAAGATATCAAAAGCTTTCATTCAAAATGCATGTTACATACAGGAAAAAAATTAATAAATAAATCTTGCACTGCAATATATTAAAGCGGAGTGCAAACCCAACCTTATTTTTTGGAATAGTTGAACCAAACATAACAATTCTATCATTATTTACCCAAAAAATGGCACCATAATTTTATTTTTAGTACTAAATATCTATATGTGCTAATATGAATATTTATAAATATGTATACACTGCTTGTTTTTTTGTTAGTTGTTTTGTTTTTGAAAATGGACAGTGGATTTGTACAAACCCGATTCCAAAAAAGTTGGGACACTGTACAAATTGTGAATAAAAACAGAATGCAATGATGTGGAAGTTTCAAATTTCAATATTTTATTCAGAATACAACATAGATGACATATCAAATGTTTAAACTGAGAAAATGTACCATTTTAAGGGAAAAATAAGTTTATTTTAAATTTCATGGCATCAACACATCTCAAAAAAGTTGGGACAAGGCCATGTTTACCACTGTGTGGCATCCCCTCTTCTTTTTATAACAGTCTGCAAACATCTGGGGACTGAGGAGACAAGTTGCTCAAGTTTAGGAATAGGAATGTTGTCCCATTCTTGTCTAATACAGGCTTCTAGTTGCTCAACTGTCTTCCTCTTTATGATGCGCCAAATGTTTTCTATGGGTGAAAGATCTGGACTGCAGGCTGGCCATTTCAGTACCCGGATCCTCCTTCTACGCAGCCATGATGTTGTAATTGATGCAGTATGTTGTCTGGCATTGTCATGTTGGAAAATGCAAGGTCTTCCCTGAAAGAGACAACGTCTGGATGGGAGCATATGTTGTTCTAGAACTTGGATATACCTTTCAGCATTGATGCTGCCTTTCCAGATGTGTAAGCTGCCCATGCCACACGCACTCATGCAACCCCATACCATCAGAGATGCAGGCTTCTGAACTGAGCACTGATAACAACTTGGGTTGTCCTTGTCCTCTTTAGTCCGGATGACATGGCGTCCCAATTTTCCAAAAAGAACTTCAAATTTTGATTCGTCTGACCACAGAACAGTTTTCCACTTTGCCACAGTCCATTTTAAATAAGCCTTTGCCCAGAGAAAACGCCTGCGCTTCTGGATCATGTTTAGATATGGCTTCTTTTTTGACCTATAGAGTTTTAGCCGGCAACGGCGAATGGCACGGTAGATTGTGTTCACCGACAATGTTTTCTGGAAGTATTCCTGAGCCCATGTTGTGATTTCCATTACAGTAGCATTCCTGTATGTGATGCAGTGCCATCTAAGGGCCCGAAGATCACGGGCATCCAGTATGGTTTTCCGGCCTTGACCCTTACGCACAGAGATTGTTCCAGATTCTCTGAATCTTTGGATGATATTATGCACTGTAGATGATGATAACTTCAAACTCTTTGCAATTTTTCTCTGAGAAACTCCTTTCTGATATTGCTCCACTATTTTTCACTGCAGCATTGGGGGAATTGGTGATCCTCTTGCCATCTTGACTTCTGAGAGACACTGCCACTCTGAGAGGCTCTTTTTATACCCAATCATGTTGCCAATTGACCTAATAAGTTGCAAATTGGTCCTCCAGCTGTTCCTTATATGTACATTTAACTTTTCCGGCCTCTTATTGCTACGTGTCCCAACTTTTTTGGAATGTGTAGCTCTCATGAAATCCAAAATGAGCCAATATTTGGCATGACATTTCAAAATGTCTCACTTTCAACATTTGATATGTTATCTATATTCTATTGTGAATAAAATATAAGTTTATGAGATTTGTAAATTATTGCATTCCTTTTTTATTCGTAATTTGTACAGTGTCCCAACTTTTTTGGATTCGGGTTTGTAACTGAATTGGGAGAGTTCAAAGTTGTAGAGTAAAGTCATTTACTTGTTACATGTAATCATTTATGTTGAAGAATTTCTGTTGATAAGTCAGATTTTTGGGGGGTTTACTTTTTTAGGTTAATCAAGTTTGTTGAACAAAACATTTGTGTTTCCTAAATTTAATTAAGTTTGCTGAAAATAAATATTATATAACACTGCGTAAGGTTCAAATAATTACATTTAGTTAATGAATTAAGTATCATTAAGAAATAATGAACATAGTTCATATAAAAAAATCTAATTATAACTACAGTTGTTCATTGTTGATTCATCCAGCTTAAAATTTTAAAATGTATATGTAGAAACGAACCTAGAGAAGATTAATATATGCAGTAAAAGTATTGATAGAGCAAGAACTACATTTATTGTGTTTATTAAGTGTTCATGTTTTTGGTTATTTTCACTTGAAATGAATCACATTCTATGGAAAAGGGCAGCGCAGACATTTTGCAAAACATCTTATGTGTTCCACACTAGATACAACGGCAAGGTTTTAAATAAATATTTGAAAGTATCACCCCAAGACACTCAGCATCTCTCATCTCAAATGTATTCAGTAAATACGCATCCTTCGCTCTCTGTGGCTGGCGGTGCGTCGCAGCTGTTATGTGACCATCATGCGAGAATCAGTGTTGAAGCGTCTGAAGAACAGCAGGGCCCCAGAGACAGCTTCCTCAGGCTGCCTGCTCCCTCAGAACCATGGAAGACAGGCAGATTTTCCTGCCATAAATATTAAATGCCTGACATTGTTGCCTGATGGTCTCTCCAAGATAGCTGACTTGGCACGACAAGGTTGTGCAATTCACACGCATGATGGGTTTGTTTTGAAGTTAGCAGCACTTTTGGTCTTAACCTCCCGTCTCTTCAGAGACATAGAGACATGGCAAACCTGCCTCATACAAAAGCAAATCTAGAAAAATATCAACCCGATCTCATGAAAGTGCATATAAATAGTACGGCAAATAAAAACAAAAACTTGTGGTATTGATATGCAAAAATTGACATTTGCGTGTATATGCTACGCAATGGGTAGGATTAGGGTTGTGGGGTAGATGCATATGTACGCGAAAACTGTGTATCATATGCACGTGAAAACTGCGTATTATATGCACGCCAAAGTCCATTTTTGCGAATCAATAATACGAGTTTTCGTTTTTATTTGGCGTATTTATACGCATTTTCATGAGACTGGGCTCAAAAATACATACATTTTGTATAGATCCCAAACTAGGCAGTGAAAAAATAATATATCTTTCTCTTAAAGCAACTTGTATCACCAAGGGTGTTCTAATTTATTCAGTTTGTCTTCAGGATGCTAGTGATGAGTCTCTGGAATGCAGTGTAGATGCTATTCTTCATGCAATATCTCTAAAGACTTTAGGGTCATAAAATCCTTTATTCTGCTTCCTTAAAGCTGAAATGTGCACTTTTTTTCATTGTTACAATACTGTGTGTTCTCCTATTCAAGATTCATGTGCACAAACCGCTATTAGTGAACAACTTGAAACCTGATTCTCCTAAACATGTAACACTGTGGCTTATCAAACCACAGCAAAAAAAAAAAAAAAGTGATGAGAGAATTTTCAGCACAGGACATAAATTGTGTCTGGGTTCGGGTGAATGAAGGCATATGCAGTATATGTTATTGGGTGTTAGTAAAGCTCTACAGTATATATCAAGTCAAGTTTAACATTATCAGTTTAAATTCTGCTAAATCTAATTATCAGGATCTACATTTAGTACATGTTTCATAAAGAGGAACTGCACATATGCCTGTTACTTCAGTTGTAAAAGATGGAAAATAAAAGATACAATTAGGAGCTGAATAAATAAATGATTCCCCACAGCCATTGTAGTGCTATTTTAGGAGCTTGTAGATTGCGTAGTCTACAGAACTTCTGCATGGCTTTCACTGTGAATTAAAAATTCGAGGAAGACGCATTGAATTAGGCCGCAAACTCAAACTGCATTCAGATTACTCGTATTCTTTTTGAACAAGAAGAAATGATCTTGAACTAAAACATCTTTAAAAACAGCAAGAGAAGAGGGCAAACATGAAAGTCTATTACATATGCTAGACAGATATGGATAGATATCTGCATTTTCTGAAGCACTCGGAAACTACTGAAATGTACTATTATCTGACATAAAATTAACATAATGATCACCTTTTTAAATATTTTAACATTTAACCATGTTACCAAAGTTATTTAACCCTTTTATATATAGTTTATTAAACTTGCACATATTTGTTGGTGAGTATCATACCCATACTTAAGCAGGAAAAAAAAAATAAAGAGCAAAAATATTCAATTTGGTGCACAACTTCTGATTTTTATATGGTGACATTCTGATACCTTGTAATGTAAATAAATGAAATATAACCGTGTAACATACTGCATACATAAAATGTGTATAAATATTGGTTGTCACCACTGATTTACATTAATGACTAAACTGCTCATTGTGTTCCAAACAGCCATCAGACGGAGAAGCCAAAGTGTTTCTAGCAGCCATATTGCTATTCCTCACTGGGCATTATTCACTGACAGCCAAAACCTTGAGCTAAAATCACCCAATTTGCATCATATCAGTGGCACAGTATTAATTTATTAAGATATGTAAATTAATGGTTACTTCAGAGGATATCTGTGATATTTATGGTCTTTCCAGGAAGGATATATAGTGATATATATTGAAATTGTTAAGGTAGGTGTGTTTGCTGCACACTGATAACATGGGTAATTACCCGAACATAAAACATAGTTCTTTATGCACGTAATTATGCAGGAAAAATTAAACATGAACATATATCTGGTATTAGCAGAAGAATTTATTTGAATTAACAACAAATATTACAAAATAAGCCTTTGAATTTTAATACAATATAGTGCAATATAGGAACAAAGTTTATCATACATCATCTTGGGAATAAAGCTTCATGTTTTTAAGTCTATATTACTCTGAATAAATTATGATGCATCTCTTTTATTTCCTAATTTAGCTTTTTAATACATATTTAGAAGTCTCTCATCTGTCCACCAATCTGATGTTCGCTTCTGCAATGAATATCACTTTAGATAATGATATGTACCATTAAGGTACAATATGGACCCTTTAGGTACACAGTGTACCTTTTGAAAAGGCACTGCCCCAGTGTGGCCACAATATAATGATTTCATGCTCAGTCGAAGAATGAATGGCTATATGACATCATTTCAAAACTTAATCTGGCTGAAACTAACTTTGTTTGACGTTCGTTACGGTTGTTTGAAACTTTCCTTCAAACTGCCACTGGTCCATGATGACTCCACAATAGGTGGTGTGCTCTGTTGACAGCAGGCCAAATCAGTAGGTTTTGCAATGTAGCTAGACCGCTCTACAAGATTTTAGTGAACAAAACAACAGATTGAAAGGGAAATCATCCACTGAGCTCTTGTGTGCTCGGAGCACTAAAGCAATGTGTAAGTTAAAGATTGCTTGACAGATGAAGTGACAGATATCAGCTGTCACAGGTGAGGTGATTTATGAGCAGTCTGTTAGGTGAGCCGTAGCAGAAACCACAAGGGAATGTTTCACTTCCTCAACGCCCCACTCCTGCTGTCACCAGATGCCCTGTCTTACATTACAGAAACGTCTCCTTTGAAATAGTCAACTACACTTTAAACAGCATCGCCTCTTTTTGATTTAGTCAGTTTAACAAAAGTTAACTAATAATTCGCCAGCAACGCACTTTTGCTTATACAGTCATGGTCAGAATTATTGGCACCCTTGGTAAATATGATCAAAGAAGGCTGTGAAAATTAATCTGTATTGTTAATCCTTAAGATATTTTATTTAAAAAATTCACAAAAATCTAAACTTTCATTGGATAATAAGAATTTAAAATGGGAGGAAATATCATTATGAAATAAATGTTTTTCTCTAATACACATTGGCCACAATTAACAGCACCCTTTTATTCAATACTTTTTGAAACCTCCATTTGCCAGTTTAACAGCTCTAAATGTTCTCCTATAATGCCTGATGAGGTTGAAGAACACCTGACACGAGATCAGAGACCATTCCTTCATCCAGAATCACTCCAGATCCTTTAGATTCCCAGCTCCATGATGGTGCTTCTTCTCTTCAGTTCACCTCACTCATTTTCTACAGGGTTCAGGTCAGAGGACTGGAATGGCCAGCAGAAGCTTGGTTTTGTGCTCAGTGACCCATTTGTGTTGTTTTTGAGGTTTGTGTTTGGATTATTGTCCGGTTGGAAGAGCCAAACATGACCCATTATAAGATTTCTAACAGAGTCAGTCACTTGTTGATTTTTTTTTTATCTGTTGGTATTTGATAGAATCCATGATGCCATGTGTCTAAACAAGATGTCCAGGACCTCCAGCAGAAATATAGGTCCACAACATAAAAAATACAGCAGTATATTTCATTGTACACATGGGGTACTTTTTATCCCTGTGTTCACCAAACCCATCTTGAGTGTTTGCTGCTAAAAAGCTCATTTTTTACTTTCATCTGACCATAGAAGCCTGTCCCATTTGAAGTTCCAGTCGTGTCTGACAACTGAATATGCTGGAGTTTGTTTTTGGATGAGCTAGGAGAATTTTTCTTGAAACATTTCCAAACAACATGTGGTGATGTAGGTGCTGTTTGACAAAAAATCTTAAGGTTTTCTGCCCCCAAAACTCAACCTTTCTCTACAATTCTCCAGCTGTGGTCCTTGGAGAGTCTTTAGTCACTCAAACTCTCCTTCTCACCGTGCATTAGAACGATATAGACACACGTCCTCTTCCAGGCAGATTCGTAACATTTTCTGTTGATTGGAAATTCTTAATTATTGCCCTGATGGTGGAAATGGAAATTTTCACTGCTCTAGCTCTTTTCTTAAAGCCACTTCACTAATTTGTGAAGCTCAATTATCTTTTGCTGCACATCAGACATATATTCTTTGGTTTTTCTCATTGTGATGGATGATTAAGAGAATTTGGGCTTTGTTTTCCCTCCTATTTATATTTCTGTGAAACAGGAAGCCATGGCTGGATAATTTCATGTTCATAATCACCCCGGAGTGCTCAAAATTGTGACTATGAATGGGAATATACTTCAGAGATATTTTGCTCATAAGAAATCTAGGCGTACCAATAATTGTGTCCAACGTTTATTTGAGAAAAATATTTATTTCACAATGAGATTTTCATCCATTTTCAATTGTTTTAGTTCAATGAAAGGTTCGATTTTTGTGATTTTGTTAAATAAAAGTTTTAGTGCACTTCCTGCAAATATGGAAATAAATAAAGGGTCTGAAATATGTGCAGTTTCACATGACCAGAGATGATGGCTGCATCAAAGTTTAAAAAAAGAAGCTGTAAAGTATGTTAACATAAAGATATGACACAGATTTTTGTTACACATTATCTTTAAGGTGTCAAATATTAATAGCCTATATGAATTCACATATATTTTGTTGAGTGCGGTCATAGAATGAGTAAACATCTTGATGGTCTCAATAGTGACCGGTGGGATAACAGTGAACTTACATACACAATATAAATACAATTGCAGTTGTTAGTGAAAATTGCACTAAAATGTTGCAATGACAAAACATTGTACTAAATTAAAAATTCAAATGTAAGAAATAAGTTACAATATTGATGCTGTAATAGTGGTAGCACTAATATAAATATTTTATGATATGTTACAAAAAAGTAACAATTTTAAAACATGTTGATGGTTGCATTTTTTGTCTTTTATCTCAGTACTCATATCAATGTTGCATATGGTTTTTTTATGCATAATAGTAACCCTAGAATGTGATCAAATAGTTTAAAATAGCTGGGCTATTTAGTTATATAATATTTTTTATGACTGCAGAAATATTTTATTTCAGTAGACACATTATCCCACCGGTCACAATTGTGACCAACCATAAAACACAATTTTTCACACACTTTTCCAAAAAATAATTATTGATTATTTCAAAGGGTTACTAATGACACATCATTTGGATATTTTCATGTCTGGGAAAAAAATTGGGATTAAATGGGATAAGTACCATGTATACACTGATCAGCCATAATATTAAAACCACTGACAGGTGAAGTGAATATCATTGATTATTTTACAATGCAACATGTTCTCACTCCCAACTCGTCCCATATTGAAGCTTGGTCAGGACTCGCTTTTTGACACTCAAGGAACCCCTTAAGCATAAGTTTTCGACTTGCAGGGTCCTCCATTGCTTTCAGATGTTTGTTATAATTTAATGATTTGCATGCATTTGTAAAAAATATAAATAATTTTATATAAATTTATACTTTCATTGGAGCACCTAACCCCACCCCTACCCTAAACCTACCCACTTCTGAACAATATAAAACACGTAACAGGCAAATAAGTGCAATCACAGGTATTTATGCAAAAACTGACCATAAACAAGCAGTATAAAAGCATTAAAAAAGTAGTGTTGCATTCCAAGTCTTCTGAAGCCATACGATGTCTTTATGCGAAGAAGAGAGTAAAACATAAGGTTTTAATCGCTGAAAATGAACCCGCTCCATTAAAGTGCTCACATCTCATTCAAAAGCATACTCCCGTCCCATAGCACGACGCAATTGGTCACGAAACACACAAGAGCCAATAGAGTTTCACAACCAAAGTTGATGTAAGGCTTCTTCTGGTGGCATTTTTTTAATTTGTGCACAGACTGCACAGAGGAAGAGCTTTACAGAGGACCGAGACGGTGATTCCTCAGTCTATTCCTCTCACAAATCAATCGTTTTGCCTTGGAAGACTTGGAATATTAATACTTTTTGAATAAATTAGTTGTAATGGTAGGTTGAGGGGCAGGGGTTGGGTTACATGCTCATAAATGTGTAAATAATGTAATATAAATAAAACTGTTGTGACTGTTTACATTGAAAAATCACACCCCAACATATATGCAATAATGGCAATATATAATTCACCCAATATATAATTTAATCATGATGATAAATTTCCCAGTACCTTTTGCGTCAGCATATTGATGCCAAGGATTTCTTATTTAAAGCAATGGAGGACCCTGCAAGTCGCAAAATGACCCTTAAGTATCAAAAAGCGACGCCAAGTGGTCCTGACCAAGCTTCAATATGTGATGAGTTGGGAGTGAGAATGTGTTGTACAATGGCACCTGTTAATCAGTGGAGTATCTTAGACAGCAAGTCAGTTCTCAAATTTCATGTGTTTCAAGCAGGGAAATTTGGCAAGCGAAAAGATCTGGAGACTTTGATGGCTAGATGACTGGTCAAATCATCTTGTGGGGTGTTCCCAGTATGTAGTGGTAACAGCGTTGTAAAAAAGGACAAACAGTGAGCCGGCACCATGGTCATGAATGCCTAAGGCTCATTGATGCATGTGAGAGGCTAGCCCATCTGGTCCGATCACACAAAAGAACTACTGTAGCTTAAATTGCTGAAAAACATAATGCTGCCCGTGATAGAAAGGTGCATCGCAGTTTACTGCATATGGGGAAGACTGGTCAGAGTGCCCATGATGACCCTTTGCTTTGACACAATCTGTATTGTTAAAAGCGCTATTTAAATAAATAAAAGGTGACCCATGTCCACTTCCAAAATATGACTATAGGCAGGTGGGCATTAGAACTGGACCATGGAGCAATGGAAGAAGTTTGCCTGGACTGATAAATCACATTTTCTTGTAGTTTAGTTGGATGGCCAGGTGCATGTGCATCATTTACCTGATGGCACATGGCAGCAGAATGCACTATGGGAAGAAGGCAGTTCAGCAGAGGCAGTGTTATGCTTTGGGAAATGTTCTGCTAGGAAACCTTGGGTCCTGTCATTCACATAGATGTTACTTTGACGCGTACCACCAACCTAATGATTGCTGAAAGTATCTGCCGCTAATGTCTTGGTGCTAGAAACCACAGACACATTCAGAGAGCACAAGGTACCTACAGGATATTAGGCAGGAGGTTTTAATGTTCTGGCAGATCAGTGTATACACAACTACCATAGTGTTAGCAATCGATACCATGACTGAAACTGAAACCTGGCTATGTGTAGCACCTACAGCTCTGCATACTTCAGAAAGATCCCAACATTACAAATAAGTAGCATAAGTCTATTTTTTTTTTATCATAACAGCAAACCCACAGCTTTCAAGCAAGTCCTGCAAAGCACTACATCCCAAAAACTACTTGCTCACAAAACTCACATTTCAATAAAATCAGCAGTACAATCTGACATGAATGTTATTGTTTTCCCCCAAATAATGCGTCAGTCAATGTGCAAGTGCAGTGCAGCGCAAAGGCTGAGCACAAGCATCACGTGACCTTGCCGACTGATGACTGGATCTTTTATTTGGAAGGCAGGACTGACTTTACTAGAGTCGCCATGTTTTTCCCATTGATCGAAACACCAGTGGTCAGTCTCAGTAAATATGGCCTCTGCTATATTTGGTGCAAAAACATGAATAAAATTATGGAGTGGATCTATAGGGAAAAAAGCATGCAGATTATTCATATAATTATTTTTATAATGTAGGGCACAGAGCATACCAGGGGGAGCATTTCTTATAAATAACTAAGGCTAAATCAATCAAGCTAGCACCACGTCCCTGGCGAGGAGAGATTTATTAAAACAGTTTCTACCCAGTTTATTGTTCAATTGACTAAACGTTCTGCTATCACCTTTCAATTCACTTCTCACCATCAAGGGGCTTAATAAACTTGTCAGTTTGTTTTATCGATTTAATTTACACATTTGCATGTGCGAGATGCTGTACAGTCGGCAGGGAATTTTATAAACCCAGCGCCGAGAGCTGATGCAATTGATGAATACTGCCTCAGTAATCAAACCAAAACTAACACATTACAGGGACAATTTATTCTCATAACAACACTTAGTCTGTCGGTCTGTAGATTGTGAATGTGATTTATGACCCTTTTATTGAAGTAAATGACCACTCAAATATTCATAGTTTTTTTTTTTATGTACTTCCTGTCACTGTGCTATAATATAGAACAAAGCAGCATTTAATAAGCATTGTGACTATTATAAAACCAGATCCGTAAATATACTTTGGTCCAATTCAATTGGTTATGGGAGCGGTTAGTGAAATTTTGCACTTTAACTTAAAATTATATTCAAGCTCAAAATCTTTTTTAAACATTTGCTTGTTGCTTGTGATAGCCAGGGTGCTGCTACAGTATATTCAGTTGCTAAGGTTTTCCGAGTGGTTATTAGTATGTTGCTATGTGGTTACAAACACTTACAAAAGTAAAAGCACAACTTTCCTCAACAAGCCGTGTGATTTGAAGCATCGTTCATGTGCATAGTACAGATGGTCCAGGAATTTTAATACTTGGGGTTAAGGGTTTGTACAAATCCTCAGTACGCTCAGTATGAGCAATAGTTATAGTGACACTTGCCTTCGCAAGCACTACCAAACATGCAGAGCTATAAGAATGATACTGCAAAGTTCACATAATCCAGCTTGGATAACAAAACTGTTTGCTTAATCTTCTTAATATGCTGATGTGTTGATGCCTTCGGGCCAAACTACAAATTTCCTGCGGCTTTGCCTGGCGGTCGGGCTACTTCATTTGCAACTGTTCAAAGAAACAGCTTATGCTTTGGAGATTTAAGCAAAGAGGGAAAAAACGAAATAACAACAGTGATTTCCTAACTTGTAATTGGCAAAAAATAAATCCTTCACTAGAGTGGCATGAGGTGAACTTCTGAAACTGTGTTAGTATTTTTTTTTTTATAGTCTTATGTAATTCATGTTCCAGTTTTAACAAGCCACCAACATTGTATTTTTGCGTTTATTATCATGCTCATATTTCATACTATTATTATTCTCATACAATTTTTTTCAAACAAGTCACATTACAGTCAAATGTTTATTTTACATAAATATAAATACATATAAACACATTTATATTTGATATCCTATTTGTCACAACCTTTTTTAGTACGATTAATCAAATATTACATCACAATTGTTGTGAAGTGCACAAATGCTTGTCTAATGTAATATGAAATTTCACTTCCTATTAACAGGCAGAATGAGAACAGCTTTCCGTTTATGGAAATATTGCATCAGACAGTTGCAAGGGGCAAAGAAACAAGGGGCAAAGAAAATCTTGCTCATGGCAGAACACGTCCAATCAGATTTCTGACATCCCGTTTGCTTCTTCCAGAAATGTAGTAGGCCTTTTGAGTGTCATAAAGCAATCCAGTGTGAGGGAAGTGATGTGTGGAGAGGTCAGAGATGAATTAGATGAGAGACGTGGAGACCATTTTGAAATGAGTAATGTGGGCAGTTTTTCAAGAGTTGTCAAAATCAGATTAAATGTGCCGTGTGGCTCTTGATCTATCCCCAGTCTGTGCTCTCCAGCTCTCTTCATGTGATGAGTATATTCACAGGGCCCTATGATTTCCACAATTCAAATAACATGAAATATAAAAAAAAAACGAACCAACTGTTGTTGATTTTGGGTGAATATATTTAAAAACTGAAAAAGGTTTTAATAAAACTTCTGTTTATTAAAACTAAATTTTGTACATGTGCTGACAAATTTACACAGTATAAAAAAATTATATGCATTATTTGAATAATAATAATAAATTTACAGAGGGAAAAAAACGGTAAATATGGTAGCCAAAACTTTACTGTAAAAACTACTGCAGTAACAGCGGTAGCTTCATGGTATCATACGACACTAAAATTATTGTACTTAAAACAAAAAGATAAGAAAAAATGTGAAGTGTCACGCAGGGAATTGTAGGAATGTCAATTTATTTTATCTTATTTTTTCACAGTAAATTATAATATGATTTGTTTCTTTTTCACTTGTGGAACTGTACAGTTCCATTAGGTCTTACAGTTTTTCACTGTAGGTAGGAAGGTAACTTACTATTAACCAATTAACAGGTTTTCTCTGTAGAATTATTAAAGTTAATTTTTTTTTGCATTATTTACCATTATGTTTTATTTATGACATTCAAGGGTGCAGCAAGTTTTTATATTTTAATAAAGTTACCTCTTCAAATGCAATTGTTATGCTGCTATCATTGTTGTGGTTTTTATTATATTAACATTACCTGGTATTAAATTCATCTTAAATATTATAGAGTTCTCATTACCTGCAAAAGCAAATTAAAACAATGCTTAATTATATATTTTATATTTATTTTATTTTATTTTATATTTTCCATTATATATATATAGTAGTCAACATTTGAGGTGGATCTTCATTTTGGTTTAGGTTTTAGGACAACTTTGATGAAAGCTTTTGATCCACATACAGTTTATATATATATATACGTACACTGTCTGAGAGAAACATTATTACAAAAAAATGCTTGGATGGATAGAAAAATAAATAAATAAATAAACAAACTAAATTTTCTACAAGAAAAGGCAGAATGAAAGCTAATGAGAAGAAGCTGGAGAGATGTGGCATATGGTGTTTGATCACAGCTCTCACAGTAATTGGGCTTTTTCTTTAGATATTAAATGCTGTAATACTTTGAAGCAAACTGAACGCATGGTAATGACCTGACTGCTTAAATCAGGGCTGAGTTTATGCTAATTTCCTCTCTCATAATTAGCATCGCTCTCTATGTTACATCTGGCACACCGTGTTCAAAAGCACTGCAGGTCACAGAAAATAACACGCATACACCTAGCTCGTGTTGCTGGAGAAAGATGTCACAACTGCACCACTTCTAGATGGCTTTGAAGTTAATTAGCACTTCCTCTCTAGAAATGTATTAACTATTTACTGAGAGAATCAGTGATATTATGCTGTACCCAACACAGAAAGCACAAACACTACAGCTTTCAGCCCTTCTGATGGATACAAATCTCAACCAAAGACAGAAGTCCAAACAAAAAGGGCAACTGGACACTGAGATAGACAAGAGATTTCCTAGTGAAACAGACCAGGGGTTCCCAACTAAAGTATGTATTCCATGTTGCAATGGTTTTGCATACAAACATGCGTGATTTCGTTACTTGCATTTAGCTTTATTTTTCCATGCTAATTCACAACACAGAACAGACCAGCTTAAGTTGACGTAGACTGCAATATTTTACAATAAATGTATTTCATCATCAAATTAAAGCTTATTAGTTCATGAAGGCTATTTTCAAATGTACACATAAAAAAAAATCCTACTAAAATACCAATATATTTTTACATTATACTCTTGTTATAAAACCACACTGGCATACATTAAGGCAAGGTTCAACTAGATTTTAACAAATGTCACATTGGGGGCAAGTTATCACGTGTTTTTAAAAGTTATGATTTTATAAATGTATACATGTTGTTGCATGTTATATGTTTTGCTACTGATTAATTATTTTGTGTTTCGTTATTTAGGTTACTGTCCAGATTTAGCTGAACTGCCAATAAAAAGCTTAATATGCCATTTAATGGAAGGTTCCCACGGTGATACCATGCCCTGCTATTGAGTGATGGTGTAACAAAAGGTCACTGTGTGTTTAATGAACTGTATCACTCTCTCCAGGGCAATAACAGCGGAAATATCCAATGCCTTTATACAGCTACAGCTTTAATGTACAGTAAATATATATATAGAGAGAGAGAGAGAGAGAAAGAGAGAGGGGGGGGGGGGGGGTATTTTATGATTCCAAAACAAAAACTAAAAAGTAAGACATCTATAGCCCCAGTTTCCCTATAGATAGATAGATAGATAGATAGATAGATAGATAGATAGATAGATAGATAGATAGATAGATAGATAGATAGATAGATAGATAGATTTTTTTTTTCTTTGATGATGTTAGCTATAGCATGTTAGAGGGGGAAAAATACAGAAAGTGGACATTTGAGTATAATGTGATGATGTCAAAAAAACGTGTAATGGTCCGTGCATCCTCTTGAGAAAGTCATCTTCAAATGCGAAATGAAATTAGTTCAAGTAAACACGTTTCCATCGGCAACTGAGAGGATTAGTGGTCACAGGGGCTAAAGTGAATCAAACTACGCTGAGCAAGGATTCACAGCAACACACTGCAGCACCCAAAAGACATTCTCCGTGTTATATAATAAAAACCTGATGCAAAGATTTGATTTAAATGTGGTCTGGATGCGGTAAAGAGGAGCACTTACCTCGCTCATGGTTCAGTGTTATCTCACGGGCTGTCCTCAGCGCACTTCAGCTGTCAGGAGTTCACAGTGGTTTCCTCACTCTCAGGGAGCTTTATAAAGTATGAAGCCTCTCCTCAATGCCATCACGGTTGCACTAAACCAATAGGAGAGCCGTCGGCAAATCTCCTCCCTTCTGTCTGAAATATTACTGTCCTCTTTTATTCCGAGCTGCGTCTCTGTCCTCATCAGCTTCACAGCAACCTGACAGTCGAGGATAACCAATCGCCAGGATTAGCCTATATTTGTCACACTATTTACTAGGATTTGAAAACGACCATTTTCACTATTTAATTCACACGAAGCCGATTTTCTAATCGGATGAGCCTCGAAGCCTTTAAAAATAGATTATGCGCCAACCCACCAAACACAACGTTTTTAAAACCTTTCACAACGCTGTATTTTGCTTTCTATAGGTAATAGTAAACCTTAAAACCACAAATAAATAAATAAAAGTAGGCTAAGGGTGGGAAATCATCAGTCACTTAGGCTCATAACTATTGACGAAGATAGTTTATTCTGCTTATTAATAAGTAGCGGGAGCGCGCGGCACAAAACACGGGGTTAGTTGTAACACACGTGGTTTAAATATTTCCACACATGCTAGCATAACCAAATTTACAGTATTTACTAGTTACCATATCAACAATATGTGCCAAAATTCAAAAACATTTATTTTACCATAATAAAATTATATTTTTGGCTTAAGTAAATTTTTCATCTCAGTTTTTATTACTCATTTAAAATGAGACTAACTTGCTATTATTTTACTCTACAATCTATTATTTATCTATTTAGATTATTTGTTAATGCTTCAATAGTTTATCTTATTTAGAACTATGCCTTAGTTAAATTAAGGTATTTAAGCAGCTTTTACAAAAATGCCTTAGAAGAAAACGTTAAGTGCATCTTGACAAAGAACAATGGCACTGACATATTTTAAGATATGTCAGAGCAAGATATTTTCAGTTGAGACAGCTCAAACATGCATTTTAGTCTGGGACTAGCTTAAGCCTTGTCTGTGAAACTCAGTGGCCCAGTTTCCCGTTAAGGGCTTAAAATAAACCAGGACTAGGCTAATTCTACTTAAATTAATCCACACTAAACAACTGACTTTCTGAGATGTTGCTTAAATTTGGATTAACTAGTTCTAGACTACAGAGTCTCAGATTAAGGTAATCAAGGACAAGTGAGATCATCTTTTGGAAACCCGAATAGATTAATGGCATGCACATGTGGCTAAGGAGAGGTTGCTATAAAAACCTGGTATGGAATACCTGTAATTCGTTAGTCTTAAGGAGTGTGTGGAACAGGAGTCACTACACTTAACCAAAAAATGGATAAAGACAAAAGAAAACACTCAAAAAACTTCAGTGAATTTGAGAAGACCCTTTTTAAACAAATTGTATCAAACTATCCTGTAGTTGAAAACAAACAGCATGATTCAGGTACAGAAAACAAGAAGAAGAAAGCATGGATTTCCATATTGAATGAATTCAACTCAAATGAAAAAGTAACCAAACGGACACTCCAACAAGTTCAGGTATGATTTATTGTTGCCCCATTCTTACAAATCAGTAAATTATAAATGTTTTCATTAATGAAATGTAAAAAGAAAACAATATTATGTAGAACTCCAACTTCAGAGTGTATAGTATCTTGTAAAGGTCCTCTGGAAAAACATAAAAATAAACCTGAAAAAAACAACTGCTGCTACGCGTCAAGAGCGTTTCAAGACAGGTGGGGGACTTCCAGTTCCACCAGACACAGAGGAGTTGGGGGACTTGTTGGCTGGGATTATTGAAAGTCAGCAACCCCTGGAAGGTATTCCAGATGATGACCATTTGGACAGTTCAGGTGAGGAATCTTTCAAAGACTCATTTGATAGGACACGTCTCATTTACAGTAACATGTGTTATCCCATCCAACATACAGTAATTAAATGCAAGTCATGTCTTGTAACAAAAATGACGTAATGACCTTTATTGTTGAAGTCAAATGTAATACTAGATTTTTTTCTTCCATACAAAGATGACCTGATCTTCACCCAGGACTTGGGGGGCGCAGGGAACAGTCAAGAGGCTCAAATGAATCCATCAGCAGCCAGCACCAACATGCAGCAGCATCCAGTCTCCTGCGGTAGCATTAGTCAGCATCCAGCAGTCTCTAATCCAGGCAGCAGGTCAAGAGGGAAAAGGATGACCATTCATGAGAAACTTGCCATAGAGTTCCATGAATATAAATTAAAATATTTAAAAGAAGAACATGAAGTCAAAATGAAAATTCTTCATCTTGAGTTGTCTATGAAAGAGAGAGAGATGAAGCAGCAGCAGTGTCAATTGTCTTTGGAACCAAACCTGAGTTAAATAAAAAAAAATGTCCTGAAATTTTTTACCTGTCTATGCCAATCATTTATGTATCACTCAAGGCACATTTATGAGAAGTGCTGCAAAGCAAAAGCATCTCTGTAAGCAAGTCCATTTCTGTCATTGGCTAGCTCAGGGATGGGGACATGTTGGTCATCATCATCTTCAATATCAGGGTCTGGGCAGCCACACTGTTTAAGAAAATTATGAAGCACTGCTGTTGCAATAATAACAATGCAGCACCTCCTAGGTTCAAACCGCAGTGTATTTCGGAGACACTGGAAACGATTCTTCCATACACCAAACATGCGCTCTATTAGCCCTCTGGTGAGAATGTGAGCTTGGTTATAGCGCTGTTGCTCTGGTCTGACTGGATGGAGATAAGGGGTGAACAATAAGTTTGTCTGTGCATACCCACTGTCACCAAGTAGAATTCCAGAGTGTTGTCTTGCTTCAAACTGAGTATATAAAGAGGAGTTGTGGAAAATCCTTGAGTCATGAGTTGAACCTTTCCAGCGTGCAACAATATTGGAGAACTGCATAGTGGGAGTGCACACTCCTTGTACATTTATTGAAAACCAGTTTTTACGATTTCTGAATTCCTCAGCATCTGCTGTAGAGGGACACTTGATGGGAATGTGGCAGCCATCGATACAACCAATGACTCCAGGGAAGTTCCCATATTCATAGAAATCTAACTTGTAGGTGGCCTGTTCAGCAGCATTTGGGAACTTGATGAAATCCTTTTTCAGTTCACATATAGCACTGCAGACTTTGTGTACTATTTTGCACACTGTTGATTCACCTACACCACACAAATCCCCAGTTTCCCGATGGAAGGTTCCACATGCCAAAAACCTTAAGGTAATTAATATTTGTAAGGAAGGAGAAATAGGGGTGCCTCTGACTAAGTCACCTGAAAGCTTGGGCTGCAGCAAACCAATTATTTCTGTTGCATTTTCCTTTGACATACGGAAACGGTCAAGAAAATGTAAATCATCAAAATCATTTAGTGGGTTGCTCCTGTCTTTTAGCAACCTTCTCTGATTGGTCTCTGATTGTCATTGAAATAGTCAAGGTAATCCATTTTTTGCTACTGTGGACGTGAGCCTTGAGGCAAGCAGTTTTTAATCTGAGGTTAAACCTGCTTCTGACCAGGTTTAATTTAAGACTTAATTTAGATCTGGATTAGGTCTAATCCTACTTCTAGAAATCCAATTGTTTAAGTCAAGACTAGTGCAAGTCTGATACTATTGTAATCCATGTGTGAGAAAGCTACTTCAATAAATCCAGGTTTAATATGACATTTAATCTACGACTAGGCTTAATCCCCGTACGGGAAACCGGTCCATTATGCTTCTGTTAATATGTGGGCTATCTTACATAGGCCTATGAATCAATATCTCTGTATCACACATCACATATTCAATGCAATGTGTTGGATGACAGGTAATTTAGCTGATGTCTGTCAAATATATATTTTAGATATTATTTATCTCTGAAAAGCACAAAAACAATATTTTGCTGAAATCCACATGCATGTTCTACACTCTAATTTGATTATATAAGCATTCCACCCAAGTGTGCAATTCAAAATTCTCTCTTCCATTTTCATATTCTTATATAGCCTGTTCAAAAGCCTTCAGACTCCCCCAGAATGTAACACCATGGGCATTTCTGCAGATGTTTACTCTGAGAACAAATGTCACGTCAGAAGAAGCCTATAGCCATTCCCTTCACACTGGTGTCTGCAACACATTTTAATCACTTGAGTGTCTCTGCTGCAGAAGATCCAGCCAGGGGTGTACACAGAGGAAATGCTGCAGAGAAACTTCCAAATGAGGAGAAATCCCTCCTCAAACTCAGCAGCCTTCTACGGACCAGCTATTTTAAGATTCTGCCAGACATTACTTCATATTTTTCAGCACAATCTCATGTTGTGTTGATTCCTTATGGTGAAAAGAAAGACATCTTGGGTTAAGTGTATCTTAGGGATTCTTTAAGAAGCAGTTGATTGCTTTGTGTTCCAGAAAGAGGGAAGGATCTTCTTCACTCACACACTCAAAAAAAGGAAATTAGCTGGTTATTACATTAAAACAAGCGTAACGTGTAATTTTAACAAAATTATTTCATGTTTCAAAGGTGAACGTGATAAAATAATGTAGGATAAGCATGAAATTCAACAAATTAACATTTGTTAAATTCAGTCATGTTGAGATAACGTGATTCAATATAGTCAGACTGATCTTGCACCGAAAATGGATTAGCGAGATCACGCGAGATGACAAACCGCGTGCTTCGGAAAATAACGAGATTATCACATGAAGAACTTGCCTGGCGTGCCTGGAGTTCATTTGGAAAAGGTAAGATAAAATCTGTTTTCATCCATCTACAAAACGATGTGTATAAAATCATCAGCAGACTGTCCATCATTTTCAGCAATATTTGGTTATGCTTGTTTGTTATTTTTGTACTCAGGCCGTTAATGTCATGCTGGCACATTCATGCTTACATACGTGACGATAGTTGGCTCGCAGTTAAAGGATAATTCCGGTATTTAGCACTTTGAGTCTCTTTTCTGGTTTATGGATGAACCAGAGTAGTGGACACAGAAATGTTGACGATGGGTCCTGTCTCGATTTTTTGACTCGTTTAGATTCGCCTTTGACCGCTTCAGTGGCTGGCTACGAGCATTCACAAACATGTCCTTAAAACAACCCTTAACGTTCGTGTTCAAAACTGTGCAACTCACCGAGTGGCTAGTGGTGTTCGTTGATGATTAAAAACAAATATATCGGCGCAATGTATGATTTCAATCCGTGTTATTTGCTATAGTGGAACTATTTTTTCAGATACCTCACAACTGCGTATAAACTTCCGCTCGATATTTGAGTCTGAAGCGCAGTAATATCAACGAGCACTGAGTCCTCCAACAGAAATCAATGGGATTTTACAAAATGCCAAATAAAACACGACAGAAACTGCATTTCGCTACGCTATTTGTTTTTAATCATCAACGAACACCACTAACCACTCGGTGAGTTGCACAGTTTTGAACACGAACGTTAAGGGTTGTTTTAAGGACATGTTTGTGAATGCTCGTAGCCAGCCACTGAAGCGGTCAAAGGCGAATCTAAACGAGTCAAATAGTCGAGACAGGACCCATCGTCAACATTTCTGTCCCCACTACTCTAGTTCATCCATAAACCAGAAAAGATACTCAAAGTGCTAAATACCAGAATTATCCTTTAAATAAAAACTCACTACCACATACAAATTATTTGGCCTGTTTTTTTTCATCATGTAATTCTTCTATACATGAACAAAAACAGTGTATCAAATGTCTGTTTGCGGTAAAGTAACTTATTACTGATCTTTTTGGAAATAACCGGGCCGGTTTGGGAGCCTCTCTCCTTGTCTTTCTCTCAGACAATAACACACACACACACACACACACCCCATCCTTTTTTTTCTTCCTTTAATAAGACAATATACCTTTATTCGAATGGAATAACTAACACTGAACTCATGATTACAACAGACAGGCCCTTGGTATGGCTTAGTTGAAGTATTTCACCGACTCAGCTAAACAATTTTAATGTCAATTGGTTATTTGATTACATTTGCATTATTATGAATATGGATCAAGTTAGTGATAGCTGTTTTACAGTAATACTGTAAAGATTGTGTGCTATAAATATGCATGTAATGCACATCAGTAAAAAAATCTTTGTCCTTGTTCATTTTATTTTTTGTCACAGGATGTCGATGAAAGCACTCAAATGGCCATAGCGGAGACAGTATTTGGAATCTTTGTCATTCGACAAGAAGGCGCAGAGCCTGGCGATGACCCCGCGGATGTTGGTATTGTCCTGGAGGGGGTGGAAGTGATGAGTGAGTTGGGCAATGTAGCTTTTGCTGTGGTGATGTTGCTGGGGCTTGTCTACGCGCTAAACCTGAGCTACCCCCAGGAGCTCAAGTACACTTTTGAGGTTCTGCAGAAGATCATTATGGAATTGGATGGAAACAAACTATCCAACAAAGGACAAGTTCTCAAAACACTGCTTTCCCGTTAAGAAACATCGCCATAGCAAAAGCTACACCAGAAAAGTTGTACCTTCTGTTTTGTTGTTTAGGTACTCCAGCACATTAAACTACAGGTGTAAGTGCAAATCTTGAAGGGGAATGTGAGTATAAAGGCAGGGCCCCATTTCCCAGTACTGTATATCAGTGTTCAGTTCATCTGGAGGTTTTTTGTGCTCTGTTTTTATTAAAAAATGTTCTCTCTGATGCAAGGTCCAGTCTATTGGCACTTAAGGAAAGCTGTATGCTGAATTATTTTTTCAGTTTCTCATAAAAAATTAAAGGGATAGTTCGGCCTATCCCTTTAAGACTAAGCTATGTTTAATTTTTTTTAAGTTTAAACATTTACAAATTTCGGGAGTTAAACTTTATTGTAAGATCTCCATTTGTCTTGTTTTTACCCTTGATGCCAACCATGCTGTAGACATTGTTGAAACTTGTTTAAAAAATGTCCCTACGTTTCAATGTAAAAAATTTAAATATATATTTATACAAAACATGTTCTAACTTTGGTAAATATTTTTTATTAACTTCTGTGTGAGTTCACCATCACATAAAACCACAGGTGCAAGATGTACAAAGTGCAAATGTTAAGAGTAGATTAAGTGGGATGCGAGTGAGAGGGCCCATTTCCCTGTATTCTAATAACAAACTTGAGATATATTTCCTTGTGTTATCAACAAGCAACTCAACTGTGTAAAACAATGTGCATTATAATTTTGGAAATACAATTTGATTGCACCTTTTCTCATTTGTTGTGTGTTGTTTCCACCATTAGAGTTTGTTAAAAAGGTTTTAATTTATTCAACTCAAAAGCTATTCTTTGAAGTAATGTAATTAAATCATGGAAAGGATTTCCATGTGATTAAATGGCTTTCTTTCAGCATTAAGCACTTTTGTTAGGCTAACTTAAATAAATTAGTTGGTCCAAAACATTGCTAATTAGTTGGGCTGACACTATTAAATTAAGCTGTGCCCAACCATAGTAAATAAGTTGAATCAAACTTAATAAATTAAGTTGACCCAACGTAAGTACATTCAATTGGAATAACAGAATTGCATAATGCTGAAATAAAGCAAGTTAATCATGTGGAAATCCTTTCCATGATTTTTTTATGTTCATTCAAAGAGTAATTTTTTTGAGTGCATCATATCTCTCCACAGTGAGAAAAACTCATTCACTCATAAATGTGTGGATTATTTGCACTTATACAGAGATTTACAACAGGTGTGTATATATGCACATGAATTTGTTCTTAACCTTCTTTTATTTTTAACTCAAATTAGTATATATCGTTTGGCCTTTTATGAAATTTACATATCACCCCATATTCTAGATGCAAATATTAAATGCAATATTAAACATACTTTATAACTTTAAAGCTTTTTGTCAGGAATCCCCCTCCCCTTCTCCCTGTTATGTTTCTTTTAGGTTCTGGACTGTCTTGATTGTTGTCATCAGCTGGCAGAATACCTGTCATCAAGCATCCGTGTCGGTCGACTCCTGGGCTGCAGGCAACTTCCTTGATGTTAATATGGCTTCCCATTGTCCTTTCCACAAGTTTGATCAGTGGATACCCCTTGAAGGAGATCATCAGTATCACTATTCCAAGGAGTCTGTGAGTGTCTGGGAATCATCTAGCGTTTTAACTTCTAAGGTCCTCTCATGCCCCTTGGGCTGGCAACTACTATATGTTATCTCTTGGAGCTCTCTCATTGTTTTGGTTCGGCTCTGTCTCCCGTTTGTTCTCTTTCTGTTCTGTAGGTGGAGCCCACTGATATGGCTCACTCAGGCCGGCCTCATCCACGCTTCTCTATCCTAAGGGGGTGCAGAATTCTTCTTTGTGGAGAGAAACTATGTTTGCTCTGGGGCATTGACTATCAGGGGCTGAATGATATCATTGATAAGAACCTTTACCCATTGCCGCTGATGTCTTCAGCCTTCGACTTGCTGCAGAGGGGGAGACCATCTTTACAAAGTTGGATTTTCACAATGCACATAATCTTGTGTGGATTAGGAAGGGGGATGAGTGTAAAACGGCTTTTAACACAGGGCATTTTGAATATCGATTGATGCCTTTTGGGCTAGTTAATGCCCCAGACATCTTTCAAGATCTCATCAATGACGTGCTCCAGGACATGGTTAATAAGCTTGTGCACAGATGAAATTTAGATTTTCTCCCATTCCCTCCAAGTATATACTGAGCATGTTCAACCAGTGCTGCAATGATTACTCGAGAATCGGCTGTTTGTTAAGGCAGAGAACTGTTCCCTTCACGTAAAGACGGTTCCATTTCTAGGGTTCATCATTTCATCCCGGGGCATTAGCATGGATCCAGCTAAAGTGAGGGCCATAGCCAGTTGGCCGCAACTATTACTCAGTTGCAACTAGGGGTGTGCGATATTGACAAAAAATAATATCTCGATATTTTCTGGGATTTTATTGATAACGATAATTAGACTATATTTTGCTGAGTGTGTTATTGTGCTGGTATTGTGCTTTACCTTTTAATGGGCATTTTTACCTTTATAAAGTCTTTTTTTTTTAAGTGTGCTTTATCTTTTGAGTAAAATTCTTACATTTAATCAGTGAAATAAAATAATAAGTCATATGAGCTGTTACCAAGCAAATAAAATCAGTATCAACAATATTCATCTTTGCAATGCATAGAAAACACAGAAGCTGCAGCGGCATTTAGATATTTGACATTTATGCATTTAGCAGACGCTTTTATCCAAAGCGACTTACATTGCATTCAAGTTACAGTTTTTACATTTTATCAGCTCTTGCTTTCCCTAGGAATAGAACCCATGACCTTGGCGTTGCTAGCGCCATGCTCTACTATTTGAGCTACAGGAGAGACAGATGTAGGCCTACACTATTTAGTGCAGAACATGAATGCAATTGCAAATGCATAAATAATATTTTTATATAAAGTATTAAACATAAAACTTTGAATACTGTTATTTGAAATTATCTAAATAATAAAAAAAGAAACTTTAAATGTTAAATTAAAACCGCCAGCATGTGGCAGCAAGTCACTGTTAATAAGTGAGTCATTGCGACTGAACCAAATCATTTAAACAGTTGATTCATTCAGGAATGAAACACTATCATGTTGCTCAGAGACGCAAAACAGTGCTGTGGCTTTGTTTGGAATTCTTTTTGTTGTCAAAATAGAGCAAAAACAGGCAATATGGTGTCTAAAACGTAAGTCTCGTAATTAACTTCTTGCTTTTTGAACTGTTGTAAACAATCAATATTACATTTGTAATCATGGTAATTTTTGGAAAAAACGGCACTCTCTGTGTGATATTGATTAACTATGTGCAATGATATAAATTTATAAATTTTCTGTCCCCATATCTTGAATTTTGTGATCATTCTAAATGTATTGTATAGACTGAATCATGCAGTGAAAGAACACACTCTAAATTAGAAAAGGAAGATGGCGGCGCGATCGATCGCTGCGGCTGCTCCGGGTCCCAAAGACGGTGCTTTTATGTCGTTTAATGTCGTCTGTTCGTCTCCAAATAGTGTCAGTTTACCGCTAACTCTTAAGGAAATCACCCCAGAATTCATCTATGATCGCCAAAGTCTTTTGGATATCAGCAACGCTTACGTACACCAACTCTCGCCGGCGGCTACTGAGAAGCTACGAGGCCTCTGTTTACTGCTGGAGCCGGACCTCGAGACCGCGGCCTCGCCTACTGACGCTACCCGCACAAGGCAGCGTCGCAAGCGGTGTGAGAGAGGACGGAAACGCGGTAAGCGCGGAGGTATACGAGCTAGGCTAAGAGCTAACCCCTCAAGACCAGCTCTTCCAACACTCATGCTCTCAAACGTCCGCTCTCTGGAAAACAAACTGGACTTAATTCAACTCAGTCGATCTACACAGCATGAGGCAAGGGACTGTTGCGTGTTTGTTTTCACCGAAACATGGCTAAACGACAACATCCCGGACTCCGCCATTCAACTGCACGGGCTTTCCAACTTCCGAGCGGACAGAGATTCATCACTGTCTGGTAAGACACGCGGAGGTGGCTTATGTGTTTATATCAACAAAGACTGGTGTAACAATGCTGCGGTATTATCAAAACACTGTTCATCGCCGGTGGAGTTTATGGTTGTGAAGTGTCGACCGTTCTATCTGCCGCGGGAGTTCACGGCCATTGTTATCGTTGCGGTTTACATCCCCCCGTGTGCAAACGCTAAGGACGCGCTTCGTGAACTGTATAGCGCCATCAGTGAACAACAAACAAATAACCCCGACGGCTTTTTCATCATAGCCGGTGACTTCAACCACGCAAACTTAAAGACAGTTTTGCCAAAGTTCTACCAACATGTGAACTTTGCAACAAGGGGAAACAACACACTGGACTTTGTTTACACAACAGTTAAGGACTCTTACAAGGCTGAACCCCGCCCCCACCTCGGGTACTCAGACCACATCACTGTTATGCTAATCCCAGCATATAGACCACTTCTCAAACTCACCAAACCGGTTGAAAAGCAGATCACAGTATGGCCAGACAATGCCACCTCAGCACTGCAGGACTGCTTCCAGGACACAGACTGGAATATGTTTAAAGAGGCAGCCACCTACAACAACCACACAGACCTGAATGAGTACACTGAAACTGTGACTGCTTACATCAAAAAGTGCACTGATGATGTGACAGTCACCAAAACCATCACCACACGTGCAAACCAGAAGCCATGGATGACAGCAGAGGTTCGTGGGTTGCTAAAGACCAGAGATGAAGCATTCAGATCAGGAGATAAAGCAGCCCTCAAAACAGCAAGAGCCAATCTGTCCTGTGGCATCAAAAAAGCAAAACGGTCATATGCCCAAAAAAAAATCAACAACCACTTCACAGACAGCAGAGACACACGGAGCCTGTGGCAAGCCATTCAGACCATCACTGACTACAAGCCCCCGCCACAGGCCTGTGATGAGGACACATCCCTCCCCGATGCACTCAACCACTTTTATTCACGGTTTGAAATGCAGAATGACACACCTGCACAAAAACTGCCCACACCTCCCAACGACCGGGCGCTCTGTCTGTCCCCAGCCGACGTAAGGAAGACCCTATCTAGGATTAACCCACGCAAGGCTGCGGGTCCTGACAACATACCTGGCCGTGTTCTGAGAGACTGTGCTGCACAGCTGACAGATGTCCTAACAGATATCTTCAACACCTCGCTGAGTCAGGCAGTCGTCCCCACGTGTTTCAAATCCACAACAATCATACCGGTACCAAAGAAATCACCTGTGTCCTGTCTCAATGACTACCGTCCCATAGCACTGACTCCAATCATGATGAAGTGCTTTGAGAAGCTAGTCATGCATAACATCAAAACCAGCCTCCCCAACACACTTGACCCGCTCCAGTTTGCATACCGTCCAAACCGCTCTACGGACGATGCAATTTCCTCCACCCTCCACCTGGCTCTTACCCACCTAGAAAATAAAGACTCCTATGTTAGAATGCTGTTCATTGACTTCAGCTCGGCATTCAACACAATAATCCCACAACAGCTCATAAATAAGCTAAACCTGCTGGGCCTTAACAATTCCCTCTGTAACTGGATCCTGGACTTTCTAACTGGAAGACCTCAGTCAGTCCGTGTCGGCAACAACACCTCGAGCACTACAACACTGAGCACAGGTGCCCCACAAGGCTGTGTGCTCAGCCCGCTGCTCTTCACACTGCTGACCCACGACTGCACTGCCAAGTTCAGCTCCAACCACATCATCAAGTTTGCTGATGACACAACAGTGGTAGGTCTCATCAGCAACAACGATGAAACGCACTACAGAGAGGAAGTGGCACAGCTGGCTGAATGGTGTGGCACAAACAACCTGTCCCTCAATGTGGAGAAGACAAAGGAGGTTGTGATGGACTTCAGGAGAAACTCCGTTGACCACCCCCCACTGACCATCGACAGCTCGACTGTGGAGAGAGTCAGCAGCACTAAATTCCTGGGGGTGCACATCACAGAGGATCTCACCTGGACCACCAACACCATGTCACTCTCCAAAAAGGCACAACAGCGCCTACACTTTCTCCGCCGGCTGAAAAGAGCAAGTCTCCCTCCACCTATCCTCACCACATTCTACAGAGGCACCATTGAGAGTGTGCTGACCAGCTGCATCACTGTCTGGTACGGGAACTGCAGTGCTGCTGACCGCAAGACCCTCCAGCGGACAGTGAACACAGCTGCAAAGATCATCGGTGCCCCTCTCCCCTCCATCCTGGACATCTTCCTTACACGATGCTCCAGCAAAACCAACAGCATCGTGAAGGACTCCACCCATCCCTCCCACAGTCTCTTCCAGCTCCTACCATCAGGAAGACGGTACCGGAGCATCAGAGCCCGCTCCGCCAGACTGCTCAACAGCTTTTTCCCCCAGGCTGTGAGAGCCCTGAACTCAAACCACCCCGCCCCCCTCTGAAACCTCATGCAAACCCCTACCTCCTGAACATGGACCACCCCCCACCCCAAACCTTACCACACCAAAGAAAAACTGTATGGAACTTTTATATATTTTTTTATTTATTTTATTCTTATTTTTCTTTACACTATGGACACTCTCCTCTATGTGCACTATGGACACTTTACACTATGGACACTCACACTTTACACTATGTGCACTATGGACACTTACACTTTACACTATGTGCACTATGGACACTCACACTCTACACTAGGTGCACTATGGACACTTACACACACTGCTGCGTGTGCACAATCTCACAAAAAACTCAGCAATATATGTATGTTATGTTTACATGCTCTTGCACTACAAATCATCCTGCACTGTTCCCCAACCAGCTGCTGACTCAAATGTCTCTCTTTGCACATGTACAGTTTGTATTTTTCGTCTTCTATTTTTTAGTTTGTATAGGATAATATTTATGTGAAGCATTCGTATAGTTGTATTTTTTATCCTTTATTCTTTTAGTTTGTATAGGGTAAATACTTATATATAGTATACTTATAGTTAAATCTGTTAGTAGTGTATAGGTTTATAGTGTTTTTTCTTACTTCATTGTTGTATGTCTGTATTTATGTAGCACCGTGGTCCTGCGAGACACGACATTTCGTTCCACTGCATGTCCCCACATGTAGCGGAATGACAATAAAGCTCAACTTGAACTTGAACTTAAATGTGCGCACGCACTAGCCTAGACTTCACGTAATGTATGCGTGCACTCTGTAGGGGTGTTTTGAATGGTTTTTGCAAAATACTCGATAATGTCAAATCACCCATCGTTAAAACAACAATTACAATATTATCGCAGAAGATATGTATCGCTCACCTCTAGTTGCAGCCCTTTTGATCAATCTGTCCTCAACCAAGTTCATATTTGTGTAGACTGCCCAGACTCAGTCTGCAGACTGCATTTGACTCACTGAAGTCGTGTTTCTTGTCCAAACTTTTTCTGGTGACTCCACATCCCTTAGTCCAGTTTGTTGCAGAGGTGGGTGTGGGCACGGTCCTCTCCCAGAGTAATGGAAAGACGCAACTCTGCACCTATTTTTCACATTTTTTAACACCTACCAAATGGAATTATAATGTCGGCAATAACAAACTGCTTGCTGTCAAGTTAGCTTTTGAGGAGTGGTGTCACTGGCTTGAGGGGGCAGAACAACCCGTATTGGTCTGGACCAACCATAAAACCTTGAGTATATTCGATCTGTTTTTAAATGGTTAATGGTAAAACTCTCAGCAGGGCACTCTTTTTTCTACTTTACCTTGTCCTTCCCACCCTAATTCAGGGATGCCAAGCCCACTACACTCTCCCACCATTTTTGTAGGTGTGGTGCCATCGACTCTCAGGACACCATTATTCCTAGGCCGGGTGGTCACTGCGGTGCCTTGGGAGATTAAGTCACTAGTGCAGTGGTCAGTGTTGGTCCCAGAGGGTCTGCTGTTTGTACCTAGGTCAGTCCAGTGTGCCGTCTTGTAGAAGGTCCACTCCTCTAATCTATCCTATCACCCAGATGTTAGGAGCAACATAATTATTGCAGGACAGCAGTTCTATTGACCCAGAATATGTGGTGTTTGGTTTTGGCTGGCTTGATCTGTGCCCCTTCTAGTCCCTTTGAAAACTTGATCACATATTGCCTTGTTTTTTTGTAACTGGCTTACCCCCATTCCAGGGCAACACTGTTGTTATGACAGTGGTGGACAGGTTCTAGAAGGTAGCTCATTTTGTTCTATTTCTATTCCAATGCTCCCTTCAGGCCGAGAGACAGCAGTCATTGCTGTGTATGACACCCACAACTCTTTGCTGTTGTCATCTATGGGGCTTTTTCCTTTCCATTGTGCCTTAGGTTATCATCCACCTCTGTTCTCGGCCCAGTAGCCAGAGGTGGCTGTTTTGTTTTTTCTTTACGCTTTGTATTTCCTTCGCATTATTATATTTTTCTTAGGTGCATTCTTGTTGGCCTTAATTGCCTGCATCTGTTCCTTATATTCTGACAAGATCACTTGTCTCCAATATATTCTTCTTTCTTTCTTTAGTTCTTTGCTGATTCGTTCCCTGTATGGTTCTGTTCCCAGTTGTGTCGGTCTAAGCTTCTCCCAGTTATGGGCTCTGTTAAGTGTTTTCTGGAAATGTGCAGCTGCATTTTATGTCTCTACATTTTGTCTCTTGATTCTGTTTTTCTCCTTCAGAGTTGTTTTTTGGGAAACTGACTTATGTTTTATAATTTTTGTTTTTCCTCAGCTTTGTGTTTCTCCTGAGTTTTGCACCTGAGTTTCTTTTTTTCTTTTTCTCAGGGTTTTCCTTTTTTTTTGTCATTTTTTGTTCTCCCCAGACTCCCAAGGCCATCTGCCTTGGTGACGTTCTACAGTGAGATTGGAGAGTGTCCGTTTCCGTCTCTGATTGTCTAGTTCTCCTAGACTCTGTTCATGTCTTGCTGGGGCAGATGACTCAAGCTACCAATCCTTTAGTTTAGTTTATCCTCACTTTTGTCTGTGTTTATCAGCCCTGCCACTGCCTTAATCAGTCAGCCCTGCTCAGGGCAGTCGTGGCCTAATGGATAGAGAGTTGGACTTGTAATCTGAAGGTCGTGGGTTCAAGTCTCAGGTCCGGCAGGGATTGTAGGTGGGGGAGTGAATAACCAACACTCTCTCCACCCTCAATACCACAACTGAGGTGAATCCCTTGATCAAGGCACCGAACCCCCAACTGCTCCCCAAGTGCCGCAGCATTGGCTGCCCACTGCTCAGAGTGTATGTTCACTACTGTGTGTACACTTGGATGGGTTAAATGCAGAGCACAAATACCACTTCCCTTTCCCTTTTCGTGGGGAAGTTGTGGCCTAATGGTTAAGAGAGTCGGACTCGTAATCCAAAGGTTGCGGGTTCGAGTCTCGGGCCAGCAGGGATTGTAGGTGGAGCTCCGTTTTTTAACGAGTTCATCAAACAGCAGTGGCAAGCGAATCATTCTTCAATCAAGGTGAGTAATGGCTTCTTCTCCTGCTATTGTCGTTTGCCACATGTACAGTTTATCGCTCTCTGTCGGCGACGAGGGATTCACATGTGATAAATCTAAGGAAATAGTGACAGAGAAGATTTCAGAATTAGAGACACGCATCCAAACTTTAGTTGAGGACAGTAAAAATGTGAGGGCTGTAGATACTGCTTTGGATGCGACTAGCTCAGGGAGTCCTGTACATTGTTTGGTTCCGGTAGAGCCCATGCAGCAGGGCAACTGGGTGACTGTGAGGTGGCCTAGTCGCGGGTCAAAACACCACTCTTCCGTTCCGATCAAAACATCAAACAGGTTCTCCCCACTCAGTGACGCACCCACTGAGAAAGCTGATGAAAGAGCTCTAGTTATTGGCGATTCTATTGTACGGAACGTGAAAATAGAGACACCAGCCACCATAGTCCAATGTTTACCGGGAGCCAGAGCGCCTGACATCTTGGCAAATTTAAAAGTGCTGGCTAACGCTAAACGTAAATTCAGTAAGATTGTTATTCACGTCGGCGCTAATGATGTTCAACTTCGCCAGTCGGAGATCACTAAAAATAATGTTAAAGAGTTGTGTGAACTTGCAAGTACGATGTCAGACACTGTAATATGCTCTGATCCGCTCCCTGCTTACCGGGGTGATGAGATACATAGCAGACTGTCGTCACTCAATGGCTGGATGTCTAAGTGGTGCCCGCAGAATAACATAGGTTTCATAGACAATTGGAAGAATTTTTGGGGCAGACCTGACCTGTTGAAAAGAGATGGTCTTCATCCCTCTTGGGGTGGTGCCGCTCTTCTCTCTAGAAATATGGCACATAGTCTTAGAGTTTGTACTTGACTAACTAGGGCCCAGGTCAGGAAGCAGACAGACTGGCTAAACCGACCGTCTGCTAGCCGCTTCACGTCACAGAAGTCAATTAATTCTCAGCACATAGAGACTCTTTCACCTAGATATCACACTATAGAGACTGTGTCTGTTCCCCGAACTAGAAAATACAGAAAACATCCAAACCAAAGTAAGAATAACAATTTAATTGATGTTCAACAAATAAAAAACAGATATAATACAGATAAACAAATGATAAAGCTTGGCTTATTGAATATTAGATCCCTTTCTACAAAAGCACTTTTTGTAAATGATATGATCACTGACCATGAACTATATGTGCTTTGTTTGACATAAACCTGGCTAAAACCAGATGACTACATTATTTTAAACGAGTCTACCCTCCAAGATTACAGTTACTAACATGAACCGCATCCAAAAGGTAAAGGGGGAGGTGTTGCCACAATTTATAGCAATATCTTCTGTATTTCTCAGAGGTCGGGTTTCAAGTATAATCCGTTCGAAGTAATGGTGCTTCATATAATGTTATCCAAAGAAACAAGTGTTAATGATAAATCCCCTGTGATGTTTGTACTGGCTACTGTATACAGGCCACCAAGGCACCATACAGACTTTATTAAAGAATTTGCTGATTTTCTATCTGAGGTAGTGCTGGCTACAGATAAAGTCCTAATTGCTGGAGATTTTAATATCCATGTTGATAGTAAAATAGATTAGTTGGGATCAGCATTCGTAGACATTCTAAACTCCATTGGTGTTAAACAACACGTTTCAGAACCTACTCATTGTCGAAATCATACTCTAGATTTAATACTGTCATGTGGAATTGATGTCAGTGGCGTTGAAATATTGCAGCAGAGCGATATCTCAGATCATTATCTAGTTTCGTGTATATTCCATATAGCTAAAGCTGTAAAGCCAACTCCTTGTTACAAATATGGTAGAACCATCACTTCTACCACAACAGACTACTTTATAAATAGACACAGCCATATCACCCTGCAGCCCAAGACCGGTTGCCCACTGAAGCTAAGCAGGGTTGAGCCTGGTCAGTACCTGGATGGGAGACCTCCGGTGAAAACTTGGTTGCTGTTGGAAGAGGTGTTAGTGAGGCCAGCAGGAGTGCTCACCCTGTGGTCTGTGTGGGTCCTAACGCCCCAATATAGTGATGGGGACACTATACTGTCAAAAAGCACCGTCTTTCGGATGAGATGTTAAACCGAGGTCCTGACTCTCTGTGGTCATTAAAAATCCCATAGCACTTCTTGTAAAGAGTAGGGGTGTGACCAAAACAAAACTAGAGGTATTTCGTATAGCTTGGCGGGAAAGTACCCTATCCTACAGAAAAGCATTAAAAACTGCTAGATCTGCTTACTTTACGTCTCTTTTTGAAGAAAACAAACACAACCACAAGTATTTATTTAATACAGTGGCTAAATTAACAAAAAATATAACATCAGCAGGTGCTGACATTACCCAGCAGCACAGTAGTAATGACTTTATGAACTACTTTACTTCCTAGAACGAAACTATTAGAGATAAAATTGTAACCATGCAGCTGTCAGCCACAGTATCGCATCAGATAGTGCTCTATAGATCCCCTGAGGAACAATTCAACTCATTCTCTTCTATTGAAAATGAAGAATTTTCTAAACTTGTTAAATCACCTAAACCAACAACCTGTATTTTAGACCGTGTTCCATCTAAGCTCCTAAAATAGGTGCTTCCAGAAGTAATAGATCCTCTTCTGAATATTATTAACTCATCATTGTCATTAGGATATGTCCCAAAAACCTTCAAATTGGCTGTTATTAAGCCTCTCATTAAAAAAACACAACTTGACCCCAAATAATTAATTAATTACTGACTGATCTCGAATCTCCCTTTTCTGTCAAAGATATTAGAAAAGGTAGTATCATCACAACTATTTTCCTTCTTAGAGAAAAATTATAAATGTGAGGATTTCAAGTCAGGTTTTAGACCATATCATAGTACTGAGACCTCTCTCATTAGAGTTACAAACGACCTGCTTTTATCATCTGATCGTGGTTGTATCGCTCTATTAGTGCTACTGGATCTTAGCGCCGCGTTTGACACTATCGACCACAACATTCTTTTAAAAATTATGTTGTCATTAGAGGAAGTGCACTGGCATGGTTCAAATCGTACTTATCTGACTGCCATCAATTCGTGGCAGTAAATGAAGAGGTATCATACCAATCGCAAGTGCAGTATGGAGTACCTCAAGGCTCATTACTAGGCCCCTTACTTTTCACGCGTTACATGTTACCCTTGGGAGATATCATTAGGAAACATGGTGTTAGCTTTCACTCTTATGCTGATGATACCCAGCTCTATATTTCTTCGCGACCTGATGAAACTTACCAATTTGCAAAACTAATGGAATGTATAGTTGATATCAAAAACTGGATCACTAGCAATTTCTTACTGCTAAATTCTGTAAATTCTTCCTCATCAGTTAGGAACCTAGGTGTACTTTTTGATAGCAATCTTTCCTTCGAAAAACATGTTTCTAGCATTTGTAAAACTGCATTTTTCCATCTTAAAAATATATCTAAATTATGATCTATGCTTTCAATGTCAAATGCAGAAACATTAATTTATGCATTCATGACCTCGAGGCTAGATTATTCTAATGCTTTATTGGGTGGTTGCTCTGCACGTTTAATAAACTCCAGCTGGTTCAAAATGCAGCAGCTAGAGTTCTTACTAGAACCAGGAAGTATGACCACATTAGCCCAGTTCTGTCAACACTACACTGGCTCCCTTATTAAACATTGTATGCATTTTAAGATCTTGCTAATTACCTATAAAGCCCTGAATGGTTTGGCACCTCAGTATTTGAGTGAGCTTGTATCGCATTATAGTCCTTCACGTCCGCTGCGATCTCAAAACTCTGGCCATTTGATAATACCTAGAATATCAAAATCAACTGCGGGCGGGAGATAATTTTATCTAAATAAAGCAGATTTAGTTTTTTTTTTTTTTTTTTATCACTGCACTGGAGTACGTTTAACAAGAAAATATAATTTTGACTTTCTAATTCAAAATGTTATGTTTAATTGATTATGTTAATTAATTATGTTTAATTGTGTGTTACTTGCCATTTCTTTGTAATTACTTGTGAAATTTACAATCAATTTCTGAGTGAAAAAATGTTTCTAAACCATTTTTTGGTCCTACTTTATATTAAGTGGCCTTAACTAATATGTACTTACATCAGAAAATAAGTACATGGCACTTATTGTGTTCATATTTTATTGCGAAAAACATCTGGTGCTATTGAACTGGGATACAGGTAAGGTTAGGGACAGGTTTGGTGCATGGGTAGGTTTAAGAGCAGGTTAAGGTGTAAGGGATGGGTCAACAGTGTAATTCTAAATGTAATTACAGAAATTAATTACAGATGTAATTACATGCAGGTATTTTTAAAAATATGAGTACAATTTAAAAACATGTATGTACACAATAAGTGCACTGTACCAAATGATTAATTAAAATGTAAGTACTGCATTTAAGGTCACAATATAAAATGGGACCATTTATTTATTTTAATTAAATTAATTGTATTAATTTATTTATTTTGATTTTGGGGAGTAATGTGACCTGGAACTCAACCTGCACATTAAAGAACATAATCTATAAGTGATCATTGGGTTAATCCAAAATAATTTCATAGCTAACAGATAATTCTGTAACTCCTCAGGAACCAACCCAGTAATCAAAGCCTCTGTTGATTTTTTTTTTTTCTTTCATCTATATCTCTACTGAGGAAGAGAGTATATTTGGAATTCAGTTACTCAGATTAAGCCATTGATAGCCAATATCTTTGGTCTTTGGGGAGAGCCTATATGGTTACCCGACATTAATGCTGTAGGAGAGTGGTAGCCAGCGGCTGCTGCTAGCAGAGAGTGTAGACTGAGATAAGGCACACATATCTGGAAACCCAATGTAATGCATGCAAATTGGATCATTAATAAAGGGCCTATAATTGAAAATAGTTTTATCTTCTTTAAATTGCAGAAAACCCAGACCCAAAGCAATGCAGCCACACTGTGATTATCACTTAACACAAGAGTCTCTGGTCCACTACATGATATATCAAACTTTTCCCATGAGCACCTGAATCACAGGTTGCACTACAAAGCTCACAAATGAGTATCTGAATGAGTTACTGAATAAAGCTTTGAGAATACACCTTTTAATGCTTTAATTCTTATATTTATATAATTAAATCTATATTTAAAAAAAAAATTATATTGCTGTATAAGATATCATTTTTATCAAAATGAAAATTCTGGTTCTAACCCTCTATTGCTTTCTTCCGCAGAACTGAAAAGTGTACATTTTGATGAATTGTACTGGTTGCTTATTGCAAATGCAATTAATGGATAGCCTCAAAAAAGGTTACATTTATCATAAAAGTTGTCTATTCAACTCACATGCTTATATTCCTTTAAGTCAAGTCAAGTCACTATTATTTGTGTAGCGTTTTCAACCATGCAAATTGTGTCAAAGCAGATTTACATCAGCTTTACAGTATTTAGACGGGGAAATAGTATGTCAAAATAGTGTCATTCTCCTCTGGCCAGACAAAATCAGCAGTTTAAATCTAGGCTGCAGCAGAATCAGATTGTGCATAGGACTCATCTGGTTCCTGTGGTCTTGTCACGTTGGCCGTCTAGGAGACAGGGTCTTCACTGAGGATCAGTCTCTGGGGCTCATCTAATTGTCCTGGTCTCCGCTGACTTTCAGGGCTGTAGAAGTCATCTCTAGGTGCTGATCAACCATCTGATCTGGAGTAGTGGTGTTACCCCGGCATCCTGGCCAAATTTGCCCATTGGCATCTGACCATCATGGTCTCCTAATCATCCCCATATTCTGATTGGCTTCATCACTGTCTCCTCTCCACCAGTAAGCTGGTGGGCGGTCTGTCGCACTATGGCTGCCGTCGCATCATCCAGGTGGATGCTGCACATTGGTGGTGGTTGAGGAGATCCCCCTCACAATGTAAAGCGATTTGAGTACCCAGAAAAGTGCTTTATTATTATTATTATTATTATTATTATTATTATTATTATTATTGCTTCCCGAACAGTGTTAGACAGATTGTTCCAGAGTTTGGTGCGCTAAATAGAAAAACAATCTCCCGCCCGCAGTTGATTTTGATATTCTAGGTATTATCAAATGGCCAGAGTTTTGAGATCACAGCGGACGTGAAGGACTATAGTGTCATAAGAGCTCACGCAAATACTGAGGTGCTAAACCATTCAGGGCCTTATAGGTATAATTAGCAAGATCTTAAAATGTATACAATGTTTAATAGGGAGCCAGTGCAGTGTTGACAGAACCGGGCTAATGTGGTTATACTTCCTGGTTCTAGTAAGAACTATAGCTGCTGCATTTTGAACCAGCTGGAGTTTGTTTATTAAACACGCAGAGCAACCACCCAATAAAGTATTAAAATAATCTAGTCTCGAGGTCAAGAATGCATGAATTAATGTTTCTGCATTTGACATTGAGAGCATAGGTTGTAATTTAGATATATTTTTAAGATGGAGAAATTCAGTTTTACAAATGCTAGAAACATGTTTTTCGAAGGAATGTTTACTATCAAAAAGTACTCCTAGATTCCTAACTGATGACAAAGAATTTACAGAGCAGCTATCAAGTATTAGTCAGTGATCTAGGTTATAACATGCAAAAGTTTTTGGTCCAATCATTAACACCTCTGTTTCTTCAGAATTAAGTAGTAAGAAATTGCTAGTCATCCAGTTTTTGATTTCAAATATACATTCTGTTAGTTTTGCAAATTGGTACGTTTCATCGGGTTGTGAATAAATATGAAGAGTTCAGATGCAAAAGCCTCTAAATGCCATCTGAAATTTTAATCTAAAATGAGCATTTTTATCAGGCTGCTATGTTTAGGTTCAGTCATTTTACTTTGATGGCAATGTATAGGTCCTTTCCTAAGCAATTAAAGTGAAATAACTGAACATAAATATAAGAGCCTGATAAAAATTCTCATTTTATAAGAAAATTTCAGACAGCATTTAGAGGCTTTTGCATCTGAACTCTTCATATAGAGCTGAGTATCATCAGCATAACAGTGAAAGCTAACGCCATGTTTCCAGATGATATCTCCCAAGGGTAACATGTAAAGCGTGAACAGTAACGGCCCTAGTCCTGAGCCTTGAGGTACTCCGTACTGCACTTGTGATCGATATGATACCTCTTCATTCACTGCTACGAATTGATGGTGGTCAGATAAGTACGATTTGAACCATGCTAAGGCACTTCCACTAATGCCAACAAAGTGTTCTAGTCTATTCAAAAGAATGTTGTGGTCGATAGTGTCGAACGCAGCGCTAAGATCCAGTAGTATTAATAAAGAGATACAACCACGATCAGATGATAAAAGCAGGTCATTTATAACTCTAATGAGAGCAGTCTCAGTACTATGATACGAATCCAGTGTAAATCCTGACTGGAATTCCTCACAGATACCATTTTTCTCTAAGAAGGAATATAATTGTGAGGATACTACCTTTTCTAGTATCTTTGACAGAAAAGGGAGATTTGAGATCGGTCTGTAATTAACTAGATCTTTGGGGTCAAATTGTGATTTTTTTAATGAGAGGCTTAATAACAGCCAATTTGAAGGTTTTTGGGACATATCCTAATGACAATGATAAGTTAATAATATTCAGAAGAGGATCTATTACTTCTGGAAGCACCTCTTTTAGGAGCTTAAATAGTGACATTATCCACCATTATACACCTAAAAATGTATCAGAGGTGCAATCTGTCCGAATTTCTATTACACTGCAGAAGCTGTCACAGCTAAATTTTATGTAACTGCAACTTCAACCTCTCTGCCTGCCAAAAACTAACACAGGTCCATTTATCAGGATAGGGAATTTCAGGAGACGTCTAAAAGAGTTGAGAGACTTATTTGCTGAAGTGACAGCCTGCGTTTGGCCTGCCATCTGCCTCTGTGTTTGCCATCTGAGCCCAGCTCTGACAGATGGGGTGCAGTGGCACATATGGAAATGCCCCTGCTAAACTGTCCTCGGACAAGCAAAGAGTCTGACAAAGCATCACAATGGGCTTTGAATTAAGTTAAGTGGTGATCTATCAACAGTGTCACTTTTCTGATGACCTCATATTTCGGTGGTAGTGGGAAGATGTGGAATTGGTAGAAAGATAAAAAGTAGTGCCCCGTATGGTAATACCATAGTACTTTGATATATGCCATGCTATTCACAGTATTTATACAGTACAGTATTTATACAAAACCGTGGTATTACCAAAAAATAGTTTTCTCTTGAATAGTTGTTTCTCTCTTGTTTAGTTTGGGTGTATGTTTGTCAGTTTTGCTGTAATACCATACATTTTCATATTTCTGTGAATGCTGTAAATTCCCAAACCAATATTATAAATATGAAATGGCGTGAAATCATTGCCGAGCAATTAAATCCTTTTTTCATGGCTGCTTATTGCCCAAAGCGATTGTATTTGAATCGATGTTCCATGAAAACTCTTTTCTCCTGCATTTGCTTTGCGGACACAATAGACTTCTCACCAGTTTAATTGTGTTTCAGAGCATTTTGCCAAAGATGAGACAATTCCACTCAATGTTTTTTTTTTGTACCATATGTTCCAGCTGACTGCTGCATAATTGCTAGTTATTGTGCTTTTGTGAAAGGTATATTTTCTAGTAACATCCCAGTGACACCCAAGAAATGAGATGTTAGGCCAACAGCAGAGCTGATGAGAGATATTTGTGCATCACAGTTGTTATGTCAAATAAAGATTTTCAATTAAGAACAATTTACAGCAACATTGACGAAGACACTAACATTTACAAACACACACACACAAATAATAAAATGCAATGTCATAATTTTGTTTTTGTATAGTTGAAAATGCTCTGTTTATTCAACTAATCTTAAATAGTTCATAATGATACACTATACCAATGAGATCAATTGATATTTTTTTTTCTTCCAGATTATTATCCCAATAATCTGCATTATTAAGACATTAACAATAGTCTTTAATAATAAATTAAAATAAATTATTAAGCAAAACATATAACTTGTTAACTTTTACTGCTGAAGGCGTTGACATTCCGAGTGATTCTACATGGATGTTGGAGTGGTCAGGTGCTTTATGGTGTTTTATGGTGACAAAACGGTTTTTACAAGTCAGAATCTCATAATTATTGTGATTTCAAATTCTAATTAAACACAGCTAATCAACGTCTTCATGAACTGAGTGTTGGAGCAGTCTCTGTAGAGCATTGGCCTTCCAGAAGCAGGATTGGACACCGCTGCCTTAAACCATCAGCCGACCGGTCAGAAACTTTGCATTACTTAGTTGCCAAAACCTATTTTTATTTGTCACATGCTGACTGTACATTTTGGAGCCTGCATGAGTAACTGGAGCAAATTTGTTGAGTTTGATATGTTTCCTCAAGCTTCAAGGAAGAATTTTTTGTCCTTCAGCAAAGTGGGTTTGGTTTTGCATTCTCTGTGATGAAACTCTGGGTTTCTTGAAGTGTATTTAGTCAGACAGGGCTGTTCACTTTGGGAAGCCAAACAAGGCTTCAAGTGTTCTGCTGTTAGCCTGAATTCACATGGTGGCCATTCTCTGAGCTCTGAGTTTGCACATAAAAGAAACATTTCCTCACCTCATCAGTTTTTAAGAGCCATTAATCTGCTAATTACGTGGACCTTAATTATGCTAACAGAACCATGTCAAGGGCTCCTGTCTTCAATTTCTTATAATGCCCAGTCACTTAATACAGTGGCACCTAACTGACTTTGGAAGCACTTAAATGCCCTGTTGTAAGGATGCGCTGGAGAGGATTGCATTTCAATCACAGAGAAGACATGCTAAGTTATTCATCAGCGTTGCAGTGAATCGCGCTGTGCAAAGCAGGCTGCAATTGTTTCAAAGTACCGTGACTGATTCCAAAAGGGTTCATTCAGCTGAGGTCAATTACGTAAAGACTGAATCATTGTTTGGAGGCAAAAACCTTATGTAGTGGCTGGGTTCTAATATGCATGAATAAATATTTATGGTAATGATTAGATGCTTTCATTTACATGATTGCAGCCAGTGCCTGCATCTCATATGAGCCAGATATAACAGAAATGTGTTTCTGAGATACATTGTAACATTCACTGCACATTAGTATGTGGAATAACTGAATGAAGTTGCATATCATAGAATGTTTAGAAGATTTTAAAATTGTACTTTTAATTTTTTAAGAAGGGTTACTGTTGTTAGCTAAATTAAATTAAATTAAATTAAATTAAATTATAAATATAATTTATTGGTAACAAACTAAAAATAAACCTAAATATGTAATAGATATGTAAAATAAATATATTAATATAACTATAAAGTGTCATGAGTCCGGGTCCGGCACTTCTCCCTGTCGCCACAGGAGGCCACCATCTCCCGTCCTCCCGGACTCATTTCCCATAACCAAATACACCTGCCACATCACTCACACCTGCCGCATCATTATTACACTCACGACACCCGCAGCTGTTCCCCATTGCCACAGACTATTTAGTCTCCCCTCTCCCACCACTCTGCCTGGTTGCGTTATTTGATAGTTGATGTGTTTTTGGTTTCTAGTTTCTGCTCGGGTCTGGGATACATGCACTGTGTTGCCGTTTTTGTATCCCAGTCCGTTACTACTGTATTTTTTGCCATGTTGGCATTTTTGTTTCAATTAAAGAGCACCTTCCCTGCACTTGGACCCTGACTTTCGCGGCGCTTCTTCGCCGTTCCGTGACAGAACGCAACCAGCAATCACAGCCAATTGTCCCATTACTTTTGGTCCCTTAACAAGTGGGAGGCACATATGCAAACTGTTGTAATTCCTACACCGTTCACCTGATTTGGATGTAAATACCCTCAAATTAAAGCTGACAGTCTGCAGTTAAAGAACATCTTGTTTCATTTGAAATCCATTGTGGTGGTGTATAGAGCCAAAAATGTTAGAATTGTGTCAATGTCCCAATATTTATGGACCTGACTGTATATACTGAAATATTGAACAAAAACGAAAATTACTAAAATACGACAATAAAATTACTAAATATTAAACCGAATTAATACGAAAACTGGAAATATAAAAATATAAGCTAATTCAAACTATTAATACAAGTAGTATATTAATAATTCTAAAATAGCACTGCTCTAAATTAGTTTTTTCATGTATTTAGCAGGGACACGAAAAATTATACACTTCAACAAAGACTAATAACAGACAACAGGCACAATTACATTTTGTATAACAATACCAAAGTGCACAATACTACACTGCAACATTTTCACAGAATAGAGAGAGACAATTCTATGAAATAAAGCCAGATGAAAGTGGCGGAGAGAAGGGAAACAGACTTCAGAAACAATGATGCAGAAGTCTTTGACAGACAAACAGTGGCTTCTGTAAATCACCCCAGAGAAACAGTCTGCTTGACCCTGACATCAATCCACCACTTGTGAATGGCAAATGAAAACTTCAGTAACACAAGCAGGTCTAGGAAATATAACACTGGTCAGGAGACCCAAACAAAAACAAAAGAGTTGTCTTATCACCCTCTCATATCACAACAGCTTTGTGTGACCTACTGAGGGTGACCCTAATTTATTCAGCAGTTGTTATCCATGACTGACGAGCAGCCAGCAGGAAAAAACATGAAGGGAAAGAAATTACTTACCTTACTTTACTTGAACCCTCTGAGAAAATAATAATAATAATATATAGCCTATATATGTGTATATATATATATATATATATATATTTTTTTTTTTTTAATACTCAAGGACACTATTCAGTATACAAAGCAATACTTAACAGTACAGTGGTTTATTGCAAAGATGCACTGTAACACTAATTTTTTTTTTGTTTTGTTTTTTTTATAATAATAAAATAAATAAAATACAGATTACATATTTTTATAGGACAAAACCCAGAAATTGGTTCACATTTTATCACTTTGGGTTCCATTGCCCTGAAGTCAATGTATTTTTTTAATGGGTTTGTGGTTAAATGCTTTCATAATTTTTTTTTTTTTTTAAATCAAAAATTTTGACATTTGATTCTATGACAAAACAAAATATAAAAATACATATGCATAATCCCAAAAGCTTTTTTTTAAGCTTTTACTCTCTTGTAAAAGGCGGCTGCTAAGTTGCTAAATAGAACAGAGGATGTCGAAAAGGATAAACTCAGCTACTAATTACTAGTTCACAGCACATTGTGTTCATAATCGTTCCCTTGCAAACTATTCTAACTCAAACTTTTCAGGGAGTTTTATAATAATTTATTTATAACCTATATTTATCTTTTTACTTCTGCCGATTGTATTTAGGCCTAAATTGTGAAGATTTGTGAAAAAGCAAAACGTGTAATTATAAACTTTTGTTGGTCTCAGAGCTTATTTTCTGTAATATTCCAAAAGCCATTGAAAAAATACAGTTGGATTTTTGTCGATGGAACCAGGGTAATGCCAACTTCCGGTTTGGCCAACAAAAATACATCATCACTGCAGCCCTCTATACTGATGAAGATGCATACTGATGTACACAATTGTGTAAAGTATTGATCAACAAAAAATAACGTAAATATTTTCATTTGAATAACATCCAATTTAATTATTTCTGAAAAAGAACATATGCAGTGTTGATGTGGCTGATTTAACAGCAGCCATGACTATGAATGACTGCAGGGCTCATACAGTATGATTCTGTCTCCATACTCTTGACATGCATGACACTGCATCTTCATCTTCAGCATATAAGACCTCTTTGGAGTAACAATAAGGTCAGACTGAATGTGTGGCGTCTCTCTGAACAGAAAGCTGGCTCTTTCTTGCAGTGGGTGGTTGATGTGGGGTTGACCCTGAGGTCAAACAGTGGTGACCCGACGGATGGTCTTTCCTCCCTTGTAGTACAAGTTAGAAAAATCTTCCTCTTTCTGATTGTGTGAACGGAAAATGATGATATCAGGAACCTGTTGAGAACAATAGATAAATTTTGCATTTATTGAAATGTATCATCCTGGCATGGTGGTTCCCCTAGTGTCTATGAGGATTATAGACCTGGCGGTTTCAGCCTGAGGTAAGAAAATAGGATTTCTTGAGAGTTCAACCGTTTTAAAATTACAAGGTTGTTTCCAGCATACAATTAGCATTTAATGTGCATTTTTTTTAATTATCTAAAAATAGTATGTAATTGTGTGTAATCACAGTAAGATTACAGAAAGTATAAGACATTTTCAGAAATAAAAATTATTTCATCAAAGTATCATTGTGCATCATTTACAGTACTTAATTGTTTGACTGAATATTCCTTCACAAGTAGATGATCAGTGTTTTCCCCAGGTGTGAGGCAGAAGACTTTAGACTGAGGTGTCAGAAATCCCACCACTAGTTTTGAATAATGCAGGGGCTGTAATTCTCTCTCCTCTTACCCGCGGAGGGCTGATGATGTTTATCGTGCCGTCAGCTCTGTTCCTGAGGTCATGGTGTCCTGAACCTGAGGGGTGAAGAGCAGTTGTGTGTGTGGCACAGACTTAACTAACACTGCACAGTGTGCTCTTATGCTGCACTTAAATACACAAATCATATTTAGTTTGCTTGTCTAGTTTAAATTAAAAATAACTTTTCAGAAAATGAAATAACTAAACTGCAAAGAAAATGCACTAGCACCATATTCTTTTCAGTGTGCAAAAAGCCAGCCTTATTGTGGCAAAGTTTAGTTTAGTTTTTTTACAAAAACACTTTTGGTTAGCATTGTATATTTGATATCCCGAAAACTTGCTTTCTTGTTTCATTTCTGTAAAAATATATTACATAAAGTAGACATAATCCCCCATATATTTTTGCATAACACATAATTTCGCTGGGTGTTCTGTTCTGAGATGTATTTTGGTGCTATTACTTGTTACGTCTTCAGTGTGGTATCCTAGGTTAACTTTTCCTCTGTTTTCATCAGCAACAGACCTCCTCCTACTGCTTAAATTGACAGTCCACAAAGAGCTGCTGAAAGACAAACGCAATACATGACAACTTTTTCTCAAGCCACACTGTAAAAAGTGCTAACCTGCAATTATTACCTTAAAAAGCCATTGCTACCGGATTTAAAAATAGTTGTATTGATATAAACGTATGTATAGGTGGTTTAGTGATGTTAAATAATGTTTGAATGCAATGTAAGAGTCAGTGGCTATGTGGCCTAGTGGACTATAGTAAACTGTATTGTATAGTGTGCAGTATATATCATATACTGATTTCTGTACAAAGTAGTATGAATATTCTACATTCTTGCAAATTGTTATAGATGCTGTGCGGAACAAGGAGCGCACGACGAGAATAGACAATAACACTTTCTTTTAATCAAGAATCCAGGAGCAGAATACATTCAAGGGAGTGCACACACATCAATAATAGAGACAATAACCGACGGTGAGACTAACAAAGACAGGAACTTATAAAGGGGCAGATAATTGGGAAGGACAGGTGTACACAATGACTAATTAAACTGAACTAGGACACAGGGGAAAACAGAAAACCCGACATGGAACAGTCACAAAAAACCCAACATGTAACATATCGCCCCCTCCCGGCAAGGCGTGGCCTCACGCCGTAACGTAACAACTGAGGAGGGCGGGTGGGGGATCTGGAGGAGGGTGTGGAACCGGAGGGTGGCAGGGAATAAACATAAGAGAGTCCAAACAATAAGTCCATGGGGGAGTGGAGGGTGGGAGGAGCCAAGGGGGAGCCAGGAACAGGAGGAGCCAGATGACGACCCAGGCCACAGTCCAGATGGTGGCCCACGGGGGAGCCGACGGAGGGAGGAGCCATGGTGGAGGAGGGACCGCCGACTCCATGGGGCCGACCAACGGCGGCGGAGCAGGTGGTGGTGGAGCCCGAGGTGGAGACAGAGAGCCGAAGAGCCAGGGTGACGCCGAAGATCCGGAGGTCCAAGGCGGAGCAGATGTCTTCGGCGACCTCGGCGCAGGCGGAGATCCGGATGGCCGCGGCGGAGCCGGAGCGACAGAGGACATAGGTGGAGCAGGAGGGAAGGAGGAGCCCAACGGAGCCGGAGGGACGAAGGGACGGGGCGCAGCCCAAGGAGAGTAGTCCTGAGGTGCAGGTAGGGGGACGACTGACCAATGCGGAGCCGAAGGACGAGGGAGCCCGGTGGAGCTGGTGGGTAGACGGGATCCGGTGGAGCCGAGGGAGCTTGAAGGCATGGTGGAGCCGCAGGGTCGCCGGACTGAGGCGGAGTCTGGGTCTCGGAGGCTGAGGGCGGAGACGAGGGATCCTCCAGACTCAACGCCAACAGAGCTGGAGGTCGGCAGACCCGCGGCGAACCCACGCCACAGATGGTGAGCTGAGGGTGAGCAGAGGGGCTGACGAACTCAGGCGATGAGGGTGTTGGAGTAGGAACCAGATCAATGAGAGGCGGTGGGAGAGGGAGGTCGGGTGGGATAATTTCCCAGAAGTTCAATACAGGAGCTGGCTTAGGGATGATCGTGTCAGAGTGGAAGTCAATGAGGTTACCCAGGTCCAGTTCATGCTCACCCTCAGCGGTGGCGCCGTGGGCGGGGCGTTCCATCGCCCCCGCGATCTCCACAACTTCCTCCACCGTCGGATGCACTGCCGGCTCTCGCACCTGGTCAGACGTTTGGGGCTCGGGCTCCGGGACGATCGGCAGCTCTGTCGCTCCTGATGGCGATGGCTCAACGACCGCGGCAGGCTCTGGCTCTCCGTCTGCGGTGGGCTCGGGCAGCTCCGCGCTGCGGGGTGGTAGTGGACTGGGCGCTGGGTCCCGAGTGGGGCTGGTGTCATTCTCTGCGAGGTCCACGGTGAGATGCGATTTGCAAGACACCAGCACCCACTCGATAAAGGCGGCGAGGCTCTCTCGAGGACCGTCCCCGGACAACTGCCCACGTGTGGTGTTGTTCAGTCCAGCTTCGTAGAACGAGCAGAGGCAGTAGTCCGGGAAGTGTGTTAAGTTGGCCAGGAATAAAAAATCCTCTGTGTGGTCCTCGAGAGAGCGATCCCCCTGTTCCAACAGGAGGACGAGGACACCGGGATCCATAATAAAAAATAAAAAACTTGGCAAAAACCGGGAAAATAAAACGGGGGAAAAACGCCGCAAACTTGCTGTTTTGGTCGGTTATTATGTTATAGATGCTGTGCGGAACAAGGAGCGCACGACGAGAATAGACAATAACACTTTCTTTTAATCAAGAATCCAGGAGCAGAATACATTCAAGGGAGTGCACACACATCAATAATAGAGACAATAACCGACGGTGAGACTAACAAAGACAGGAACTTATAAAGGGGCAGATAATTGGGAAGGACAGGTGTACACAATGACTAATTAAACTGAACTAGGACACAGGGGAAAACAGAAAACCCGACATGGAACAGTCACAAAAAACCCAACATGTAACACAAATGAAGTAGGACACCAGGTTCTTTTTTTGCATAAAGGAACTAAATATCAGTAGTAGTACGCTAAGTACTAGGATAGCATGTCATTTTGTAGCAGTGTTTGGAATTTATGGAAAACGCTATATTTTTCTTCGATATTTCCATGATGTGTTTCAAGGCTGCTGTTTCAATTGCTTAAAAATGTGTAATGGTACTGCGTTGTTACAGAAGATGTTGTAGTCATTAAGGTTATTCACTTGTGTGTGCAATTACTGTCAAAAACAAGCATTCAAACATAAAGCTATCTGTTCATATAGTACAACAGTATTGTGATATGATTATTGTCTTTGTATGCCTGTCAGTACTAGCAGTGTAGACCTGGGAAAGCAGATGCAATGTTCAGAAAGATTCACTTATGGATCATTTTCCTTCTTCTGGATGTTCAACAGAGGTCAATTGATGCATTCAGAAAAGCCTCAAAACATGGCATGGTATAAACAAAAATGTCTTACCTGACTTTATTTTCAGAGCTCGATTCTGTAAAAGAAAAGAGAATAACATACATGTAACTTGATATTTCTGCATTAGTCAACTGGTAGCACACTTAACCAGCAGTGACATCTTAGTAGCTGGTGCAACAAGAGGATATGAGACAGTAACCAATTCCAGAGTTGCATTGTGTGTGTGTGTGTGTGTGTGTGTGTGTGTGTGTGTGTGTGTGTGTGTGTGTGCGTGTGTGTGCGTGCGTGCGTGTGGGCAACACTATATTTTGACCTGTAAAATTCCATATATATATATATAATAACATACACTCACCTAAAGGATTATTAGGAACACCATACTAATACTGTGTTTGACCCCCTTTCGCCTTCAGAACTGCCTTAATTCTACGTGGCATTGATTCAACAAGGTGCTGAAAGCATTCTTTAGAAATGTTGGCCCATATTGATAGGATAGCATCTTGCAGTTGATGGAGATTTGTGGGATGCACATCCAGGGCACGAAGCTCCCATTCCACCACATCCCAAAGATGCTCTATTGGGTTGAGATCTGGTGACTGTGGGGGCCATTTTAGTACAGTGAACTCATTGTCATGTTCAAGAAACCAATTTGAAATGATTCGAGCTTTGTGGCATGGTGCATTATTCTGCTGGAAGTAGCCATCAGAGGATGGGTACATGGTGGTCATAAAGGGGTGGACATGGTCAGAAACAATGCTCAGGTAGGCCGTGGCATTTAAAACGATGCCCAATTGGCACTAAGGGGCCTAAAGTGTGCCAAGAAAACATCCCCCACACCATTACACCACCACCACCAGCCTGCACAGTGGTAACAAGGCATGATGGATCCATGTTCTCATTCTGTTTACGCCAAATTCTGACTCTACCATCTGAATGTCTCAACAGAAATCGAGACTCATCAGACCAGGCAACATTTTTCCAGTCTTCAACCGTCCAATTTTGGTGAGCTCGTGCAAATTGTAGCCTCTTTTCCCTATTTGTAGTGGAGATGAGTGGTACCCGGTGGGGTCTTCTGCTGTTGTAGCCCATCCGCCTCAAGGTTGTGCGTGTTGTGGCTTCCCAAATGCTTTGCTGCATACCTCAGTTGTAACGAGTGGTTATTTCAGTCAAAGTTGCTCTTCTATCAGCTTGAATCAGTCGGCCCATTCTCCTCTGACCTCTAGCATCAACAAGGCATTTTCGCCCACAGGACTGCCGCATACTGGATGTTTTTCCCTTTTCACACCATTCTTTGTAAACCCTAGAAATGGTTGTGCGTGAAAATCCCAGTAACTGAGCAGATTGTGAAATACTCAGACCGGCCCGTCTGGCACAAACAACCATGCCACGCTCAAAATTGCTTAAATCACCTTTATTTCCCATTCTGACATTCAGTTTGGAGTTCAGGAGATTGTCTTGACCAGGACCACACCCCTAAATGCATTGAAGCAACTGCCATGTGATTGGTTGATTAGATAATTGCATTAATGAGAAATTGAACAGGTGTTCCTAATAATCCTTTAGGTGAGTGTATAATATAATAGCATATCTATGGAATTGTACAGGTCAAAATATAGTGTTGCTGTTCCTCAGTGTCATGCTATACAGTCTTAAAAATGTATGGAGCACAAAAGGACAAGGTGGGGAAAAAAAATGTATGTTCTCTTGCAAAAAGTGTGTGATTGAAATAATATGAGGTGGAAAGAAGAGCTACATTTCAGTGCTTTTGTGAACAAGTGCAAAGTTTTGTGAGCAAACGCCAAGTCATTGAAATCTTCTGTTTTCCTCCAATCTCACTTTTTTCCCCCCATCACCATGTCCCTCCATAGGCATGCTATAAAACCTACATTTTTTTCACATTTGTTGTTAGAACATCTCTCTAATTTAACTGATGAATAGAGAAAGATAATAACAAAGAACTTTTAGAACAAAGACATTGTTAATAGGTTTTCTGTCTTAAGCGGTTTGTCCGTTTTCCTAAATGCTGTGGGAGTGAGTGATGCAGTAAAATCTTTAAACTGCTGACCGCTCAACCTATAATGTGTCCTTGCTGTTGGTCCAATTTATGGCAAGCACTGTTTTAACTTCCCTCCTCATTTGGTTTAATAACTTGCAGGAGAGTTTTAAAGGGAACTTTTAAGAGAAATATAAAATGGATTTGCTTACTTGTCAGCTTTTTTCTATAGCACAAGATCAGGATGAGCACTGCCAGCAGAATGATCGTACACACCGACACTATCACCGCGATCACAACTGTGTAGTCCCGTGGAGGTTTCGGTGCCACTGGAAAACACATTTGTACATTTATGGCCATTTCATACGGACAAAATTTACCCAGTGCATTTATTCAGTATTTTGTAGCTATAAGGAAGATATTTTTTTTACAGCCCACTGTAATTACTATCATTTATATCACATAAACTGTTATTTATATCATTGCATTAGCTCTAAAATAAAATTGAATTAAAGACATCTTTTTTTTAAATCTATTTAGCTTTTATGAATTTCATTTGGGGATATTGTGCATCTTTTTAGCATTTCAGAATTGAATGTGAAGTGAAGCTGAAAGAGGTAGCCGTCCTCATAATAAACAATCTCCCCTAGTTAGTTGCTGGACACATTTCTCAATACACTTACTTCTCCTTACAGCTTAGCACAGCAGTCAATTTTACTTCCAAAATGCACTAAAATGACCAAAACACTTCATACATGTCTCAAATGAAGTGCCAATATTGTGTAAATATATTACAATATATTAAATAATAAATAAGGAATTGCCGCTTTCGTATCTTGAAAAATATGTGACAATATATTTACTTATATATCACAATATATGTAATTTTATATTCAGTAATACATTGTATAATATAAACTGTAGAGTACATGTGATAAGATATATGTGACTCTGGACCACAAAAGCAGTCATAAGTGTCAATTTTCCCCAAAAAATTATAAATAATAAGCTTTCCACTGATGTATGGTTTGTTATGATAGGACAATATTTGGCCGAGATACAACTATTTGTAAATATCTGGAATCTGAGGGTGCCAAAAAAAATCAAATATTGAGAAAATCGGCTTTAAAGTTGTCCAAATGAAGTTCTTAGCAATGCATATTACTAATCAAAAATTAAGTTTTCATATATTTACAGTACGAAATTTACTAAATATCTTCATGGAACATGATCTTTACTTAATATCCTAATGATTTTTGGCATAAAAGAAAAATGGATCATTTTGACCCATACAATGTATTTTTGGCTATTGCTATTTGGCTATTGGTTTTGTGGTCCATGGTCACATGTGGAAATATGTTTCTTATATTTAACAATCATTTATGATATACATGTTTCATATTTTAAAATATAGCTAGTTTACAATAGTGTGCATAGCACACCTGCTCATAATAAAGCACTTAGTGAACAGACTCAAACAAACAGACTGTGCTGAAAAGTGCACAGCCATTCATTTTTTTAATAAAGTAACATATAATTCAGTGGTGTTTCACAAATTGTCACCCTGACCACAGGCTCTACTCTTCTGCTCCTACCAGAAACCCATTTAAATTTCTAAATAATACAGCATTAAACACTAACAGATCTCCCCCTATATTAATATTGAGCAAAAACACATGAAATAAATTCATTTTAAATGTTTTACTCTCCTTTAACAGTCAGAAGCAAAGCATGCTGGGAACTAGAAATCTGCTTTAACTCATTCCGTGAATGTGTATATATGTGTACATATTCACATTTATAAATGGGAACATCTATTTGCAATATATACGCAATAAAGGATCAAACGTTATGAATATTAGATTTATCTTTGTCTTCATTTGTAAATATATCTGTATGCATCAATATATAGCCATATATTGTAAGTGCATATATTGCTGTATATTGAAAAATATTAGCACTAGTTTCCAATACATGGAAATGTATTATGTAATATATTGCATTATATTTTGATGTATATTACCATATTTAAAAAAAATCCCAGTTTAGTCTGCATAGACTTGTTGTGCTCACTGTGTGAAGAGTACTGAAAAAGTGACCTTGAGAAATGTGTCCTAGCAATTGTAAAAAAAACTGAAAAAACAACAACTCATGCGTATTAGTTTATGTGCATGAGGAGCTGATTAATATCCATTCATTCTTACCTACAGTCAGCTTGACACTGCTGCTCTGGTGGGCTCGAGCGGCAGACACACATGCCCAACACTCCACCGTGGTGCTCGTCTCTGCTTTCATCTGCAGCACACTGGTGGAGTTGAAAAGGCTGCTGGGGTCCTGAAGACTGCTGGTGTTGTAGTCTCTTCTGTCCACAGTGGTGCCATTGACCACCCAGGACACTGAAGGGTCCGGATACCAGCCACTCGCTTGGCAATGGAAGATAACAAACATCCCCTCTTGAACTGACTGATTACTCTCCAAAATCCTGACATTGCCTTTTTCTAGATTTTAAATGCAAGACATAAGGATTTTGAGTTATATTTTCTCAACAGGTTGAAATATTTCAAATACTATTATTTTATAAATCGTATTGTGTTTGTGTGCACTCAGATGTAAAAAAAACATTTACATTGCAAAACTATTGCACAAAAGCAAATTTAGAACGATAGTGATATATTATTTCCATCACAAGTTTTGCTAGAACCACAAAGCTTGCAAGTAAACACAACATTCTCGAAGGTATGCATAACTTTTGTGAGAGAATTTTTGCACTCTGGCCCCAACATGTATTTGGAAACTCATGGCACACCTAAGTAATTGTTCATTTTATTGCATTATATAAAAAAAATCAACACTTTAAAAATGTCTGTAAAAACAGGGTACAGTGTTTAAATGAAAGAATTTTCAATATTGATTTTTCACAGGTGTTTTCCCCTTTTTTAAATTATGCATTGTATTGTGTTGTCTATTTTTGGGTTTAAGGAAATGTCTGTATTTATTATTATTTGTGTTTTTTTTTTTGTTATGTATATATTTTTTGTTATGTATCATATTTGATAAATCAAGCTTTTTTGACTCATATAGTCTTAATAGGAGTATAATGGACATAAAATACATACAGATACCAGTTTTAACTCTATTTCTTGCATAGTACAATGTTTATTCTATAGTAAATATATAAAGCAATACAATGCAATACAAACAAATGTTCCTCAAAAGTATCATATTTGATACTCACATTTGAACATGATTCTTCTAGAAAGTGGCATATGCTTAAATCAAGTGAATATATGTTGCTTCAGTCCAGTATTAAAAGTTACTTGTATGTTTAGTTTAATGTTAAACTGGCAAAATAATTAATTATTTGACAGCAAAAAAGACGTGTTCTACATCTTGAAGAAGGGCATTTTTTAAATTAGAAAAAAAAAAAAAAAAGATTAAATGTTTTGCTTGGGAATCATTCTTCTGCTGTTTTTTTGTTGTTGTTTTTTAATTAATTAATGTCACTTGGTTTGATGTTTTGTTAAATATCGCAGTGCGGCTCAGGTGTTAAATCCCTTTTGGAGCCACTGTATATGTGCGTTTCTTTCCACTAAAAGCAGACGTGATTGTATTCTTTTTAAATGATTGATGGTTCATAATTGACTGGCTGATGTGTGACTGGTAAATGTGTGACAGCTAAATTGTCTCTTTTAAAAGCCCACATTATGGGCATTTTTATTCACCCTGGAAAGAGAAACAAAAGGTATTACAGACAGCTGCATAATTAAATTTTCGCTTTCTCTTAGTGAATTGCATGGCCACAATTATTCATTTGTAAAGGCTTTACTGTGTAAGGTTACTTATAATGATTGTAAGATTGTCTTATAATGTAGGCTACCTCATAAGTCATGCCATAAACCTTAGAGTCTTATTTAAAAAAAAATAATAATTATATGCATCATGGCCAAAAATATTGGCACCATTGGTAAATATGATCAAAGAAGGTTGTGGAAAATCTGCCTTGTTAATCCTTTTGAACTTTTATTTAAAAAATGTAACCTTTCATTGGATAATAAGAATCTAAAATGGGGGGAAATATCATTATGAAATAAATGTTTTTTCTCAAATACACATTGGACACAACTTTTGGCAACTCTAGAAATTCTTATTCTTATACAGAGAAAAATATATCTGAAGTATATTCCCATTCATATTCCCAATTTTGAGCACTCCAGGATGATTATGAACATGAAATTATCCAGCCATGGATTCCTGTTTCACAGAAATAGAAATAGAAGGGAAAACAAAGCCCAAATTCCCTTAATCATCCATCACAATGAGAAAAACCAAAGAATATATTTCTGATGTGCAGTAAAATATACTTGAGCTTCACAAATGAGTGAAGTGGCTTTAATAAAAGAGCTAGAGTGAAAATTACCATTTCTACCATCAGGGCAATAATTAAGAATTTCCAATCAACAGAAAATGTTACAAATCGGCCTGGAAGAGGACATGAGTCCATATTGTCCTAATGCACGGTGAGAAGGAGAGTTTGAGTGGCTAAAGACTCTCCAAGGATCACAGCTGGAGAATTGCAGAAAATAGTTGAGTCTCAGGGTCAGAAAACCTTAAAAAAAAATTGTCAAACAGCTCCTACATCACCACATGTTGTTTAGGAGGGTTTCAAGACAAATTCTCCTAGCTCATCCAAAAACAATCTCCAGCATATTCAGTTGTCAGACACGACTGGAACTTCAAATGGGACTGGCTTCTATGGTCAGATGAAACTAAAAAATTAGCTTTTAGCAGCAAACACTCAAAAGATGGGTTTGGTGAACACAGGTATAAAAGGTACCCCATGTGTACAATGAAATATACTGCTGTATTTTTAATGTTGTGGACCTATATTTGCTATATGCTGGAGGTCCTGGACATCTTGTTTAGACACATGGCATCATGGATTCTATCAAATACCAACAGATAAAAAAAATCAACAAGTGACTGACTCTGTTAGAAATCTTATAATGGGCCATGTTTGGATCTTCCAACCGGACAATAATCCAAACACAAACCTCAAAAACAACACAAAATGGGTCACTGAGCACAGAACCAAGCTTCTGCTGGCCATTCCAGTCCTCTGACCTGAACCCTGTAGAAAATGAGTGAGGTGAACTGAAGAGAAGAAGCACCGTCATGGAGCTGTGAATCTAAAGGATCTAGAGAGATTCTGGATGAAGGAATGGTCTCTGATCTCTCGTCAGGTGTTCTCTAACCTCATCAGGCATTATAGGAGAACATTTAGAGCTGTTAAACTGGCAAATGGAGGTTTCAAAAAGTATTGAATAAAAGAGTGCCGTTAATTGTTGCTAATGTGTATTAGAGAAAAACATTTATTTTATGATATTTCCCCCCATTTTAAATTCTTATTATCCAATGAAAGTTTAGATTTTTGTGATTTTTTTTAAATAAAAGATCAAAAGGATTAACAATGCAGATTAATTTCCACAGTCTTCTTTGATCATATTTACCAAGGGTGCCAATATTTTTGGCCATGACTGTATAGATATATACACACCAGCAAAAACCAAATACAAATACAGACACATAGTACAAAACACATACTATATGAAGTATGATTAATACATTTTGATTAATAAATCCGATCACAGCAGGTAGGATCTTTTATCAATATTTGTGTTTGCTCTAGGCATTAAAAATCGTCTCCCAGAGGGCAATAAAACAAACTGATCACACAGAGGATGAGTTGGGTCTTTTACACTCTGCTTTCCCAAAACATCTTGAGGTGTAAACCTCACCCAAATTACTCTGTGGTCTGCCAATGATTTTACTAGCTGTATTAGTGACTCTTGCCAGATAATTTTTCTGCTTACAATTAAGGTGTCCATACCATGAAGTTAAATTTTAAGTCTCCAATATGTTCTGACTCACTCCAAACCTACTGATTCTCCGTATTAGGAATAGACGTTGCATGCATTTTTTCAAGATATTATTAGTGTTATCCACAAAACTCAGTTTACTGTCTATATATGTGCCAAAATATTTACAATTATCTACAGTTCCAGCTTGCAACAAAGCCTGGAATAGCCTTGTCAATACACATTTCAGCTGCATGGTGGCAGCAGCTCTTTAACACTTTACCACTAATTCCATCAGGCTCCCCAGCTTTACCAGATTTTATCTTAGAAATGGAAGCGACCACATCCTGCTAGATCTGCTTACTTTACGTCTCTTTTAGAAGAACACAAACACAACCCCAAATATTTATTTAATACAGTGGCTAAATTAACAAAAAATATAACATCAGTAGGTGCAGACATTACCCAGCAGCACAGTAGTAATGACTTTCTGAACTACTTTACTTCCTAGAACGAAACTATTAGAGATAAAATTGTAACCATGCAGCTGTCAGCCACAGTATCGCATCAGATAGTGCACTATAGATCCCCTGAGGAACAATTCAACTCATTCTCTTCTATTGGAAATGAAGAATTTTATAAACTTGTTAAATCACCTAAACCAACAACCTGTATTTTAGACCGTGTTCCATCTAAGCTCCTAAAATAGGTGCTTCCAGAAGTAATAGATCCTCTTCTGAATATTATTAACTCATCATTGTCATTAGGATATGTCTCAAAAACGTTCAGATTGGCTGTTATTAAGCCTCTCATTAAAAAAACACAACTTGACCCCAAAGAATTAATTAATTACAGACTGATCTCAAATCTCCCTTTTCTGTCAAGAGATATTAGAAAAGGTAGTATCATCACAACTATGTTCCTTCTTAGAGAAAAATTATAAATGTGAGGATTTCCAGTCAGGTTTTAGACCATATCATAGTACTGAGACTGCTCTCATTAGAGTTACAAACGAACTGCTTTTATCATCTGATCGTGGTTGTATCGCTCTATTAGTGCTACTGGATCTTAGCGCCGCGTTTGACACTATCGACCACAACATTCTTTTAAATAGACTAGAAAATTATGTTGGCATTAGAGGAAGTGCACTGGCATGGTTCAAATGCTACTTATCTGACTGCCATCAATTTGTGGCAGTAAATGAAGAGGTATCATACCAATCACAAGTACAGTATGAGCCTCAAGGCGCAGTACTTGGCCCCTTACTTTTCACGCTTTACATGTTACCCTTGGGAGATATCATTAGGAAACATGCTGTTAGCTTTCACTGTTATGCTGATGATACCCAGCTCTATATTTATTCGCGACCTGATGAAACTTACCAATTTGCAAAACTAACGGAATGTATAGTTGATATAATAAACTGGATGACTAGCAATTTCTTACTGCTAAATTCTGAAAAAATAGGTGTTAATTATTGGACCAAAAACTTTTTCATGTAATAACCTAGATCAACTGTCTAATACTTGATGGCTGCTCAGTAAATTCTTCGTCATCAGCTAGGAACCTAGGTGTACTTTTTGATGGCAATCTTTCCTTCAAAAAACATGTTTCTAGCATTTGTAAAACTGCATTTTTTCCATCTTAAAAATATATCTAAATTACGACTATGCTCTCAATGTCAAATGCAGAAACATTAATTCATGCATTCATGACCTCGAGGCTAGATTATTGTAATGCTTTATTGGGTGGTTGCTCTGCACGTTTAATAAACAAACTCCAGCTGGTTCAAAATGCAGCAGCTAGAGTTTTTACTAGAACCAGAAAGTATGACCACATTAGCCCGGTTCTGTCAACACTGCACTGGCTCCCTATTAAACATCGTATACATTTTAAGATCTTGCTAATTACCTATAAAGCCCTGAATGGTTTTGTCAGGGTTCTGTCACTTCGGTCTAGTTTATTCATGGTTTTGTGACGGAGCCCTGACACTCCCTTCTTGTCTTGTTTTCTGGTGAGCGCGTGGCTTCGAGTGTGCTCGAGCTGCGCGCTCTCTTGTCTGCGTGCTCTGTTTCATGTTGGGGCGTGGTGTTCGGATCCCGGCACTCCTGTCTTGTTCAGACTCTGTTCTGGTTTCGTGTCGGGGTTCGGACACTCACGCTCCAGGTTTGTTCTTGCTGTGGAGCGTGCGATTTCGAGTTTCCTCGGGTCGTGTGCTCCTCTGTCCTCTGTCTGTGTGTGTGTGTTTTGTTCGGCACGCGGTTCGGTTTCGGCCGCATGCTTTTTCTTGTTTTGTTTTGATCTGTGCTTTCATGTTTGTCATGTTTTGTGAACATGCAGCTTAAGAGTCTCCTCGTTAGCTGCGTGTTCGTGTCCTGTCTTGCACATGGCTAGTGATTTGTTTTGCTGGCCATGTGCTTGTGTTTTTGTTTTGTGAGAGCACATGGCTTGTCTTGTTTGGTTCTATGTGCCATGTGCTCATGTCAATTGTCTTGACCCCACCCACCTTGTTTCCTAATTATTGGTTAAATTTCCCCACCTGTGTTTACCTCATTACCCTCCTCATTGGCTCCCTTTATAATCTCCTTGTGTTTGCAGTCCCGTGCTGGTTCGTCGTCGACCCTACCCTCATGAAGAACTGCCCTGCCCTGCCCTGCCCTGCCCTGCCCTGCCCTGCCCTGCCCTGCCTTGCCAGTGTGTTTTCCCCTACGGGGTAGTTTTTGTTTGTTTGTTTATTTTATTTTATAATTAATAAAGCCCGATTTTCCTCCTGCATTTGAGTCCTCGCTCTATCCCTGCACCCAACCCTGACAGGTTTGGTACCTCAGTATTTGAGTGAGCTCTTATTGCATTATAGTCCTTCACGTCCGCTGCGATCTCAAAACTCTGGCCATTTGATAATACCTAGAATATCAAAATCAACTGCGGATGGGAGATCGTTTTCCTATTTAGCGCCCAAACGACTTCCCCTACTTAGCGCCGGGGAAGTCGTGGCCTAATGGTTAAAGGTTGCGGGTTCGAGTCCCCGGCCGGCAGGAATTGTAGGTGAGTGAATGTCCAGCGCTCTTTCCACCCTCAATACCACGACTGAGGTGCCCTTGAGCAAGGCACCGAACCCACTAACTGCTCCCCGGGCGCTGCATAAATGGCTGCCCACTGCTCCGGGTGTGTGTTCACGGTGTGTGTGTGTTCACTGCTGTGTGTGTGCACGTTGGATGGGTTAAATGCAGAGCACGAATTCCGAGTATGGGTCACCATACTTGGCTGAATGTCACTTCACTTCAAACTCTGGAACAATCTACCTAACACTGTTTGGGAAGCAGACACACTCTGTCAATTTAAATCTAGATTAACACATAATACACTATCGCATTTCTATAATTCAGATCTGTTAAAGGATAGTTAGGCTGCATTAATTAGGTCAACCAGAACTGGGAAAACTTCCAAAAAACACCCGATATACTTGTTACATCGTTAGAAGAATGGCATCTACACTAATATTAGTCTGTTTCTTTCTTATTCTGAGGTCACCGTAGCCACCCAGATCCAGACTGTATCCAAATCAGATGTATCCAAAACAATCTGATTCGGATTTAGCCTAGATTTAAACTGCTGATTTTGTCTGGCCAGAGGAGAATGACACTATTTCGACAAACTATTTCCCCGTCTAAATACTCTAAAGCTCATATAAAGCCACCCAGCTTTATATCAAGCCGATATACGCTGCTTTGACGCAATTTGCATTGTTAAAAGCGCTATACAAATAATATTGACTTGACTTGACTGACCTGACATCCAACTCTGTCAAATTAATAGGGGAGCAATATGGGATGGACTGACAAATACTATTGCAGTTATGACACTGTGTTTTCCGCCAACTGGCAACCCGGCGGTTTTCACAAAACAAAACAGAGACCGACATTCCAGGCCTGAATGCACATTTTCAAAGGAGAATAACTGACTGTAGCATTGTTTTTTAGATAAACAAGTATGGGAGATCACGTGACGCTTTCATGAGCCGAGACGCACATTAGCTGAGCTCCGTGTATGTAGCCCGTTTTTTACATAGACTGTAAAAAACATGGACGTAGTGTCCGTGACGTCACCCGTAGGATTCTGAGGAGCATTTTTGAAGCCTAAAGTGGGCGGAGCCGGTCGTCGCCATCTTAGCAGCGCGTCACCGTGCGTCACTCCCGGATAATCGAAAATGGGCAAAGAGGCGGGACGTGGGTGGAGCTGAGGTGCCTGGTTGCTGAAACCACGTTCGACTATCTCGACCTCGACGTATTGGCGGTTGATTTTTGAACGGTTCCAGCGATTTAGAATAGATTACTTTGAGTAGGCTAGTTTACAGATGTTTAAATGCGTTCAATATAATTTTACAGATTTACAGCCAAATGAGATGTAAAGTAAATGTTTTTATGGGTTTATAGCCTAATATATATATATATATATATATATATATATATATATATATATATACTCACCGGCCACTTTATTAGGTAAACAGTTTTAATTGATTTTAATCAGTCTATGTGTCAGTCCTCTGTCGTGTGTGTCATGTGTGTGTCATATGAGTCTTGTGTCCATATTTGGTTTGTTTCCTGTCCTCGTCTAGTGTGATCATTAGTTAATCCTTGTCCAGCTGTGTTTGTCTCATTATCTATGATTTTCCTGTGTATTTATAGTCCTGTCTGTTCAGTTAGATTTCGTCTGGTCTACTCGTTACTCCCCGGTGTTCCTGTCTGTGTCAGCTTTGCCTTTTCTTGCCCTGCCTTGATGTGTTCAGTAAAGACTGTTATTTTGAAGTTACATCCTCGTCTGCATGTTCCTGTGTCCTCCTCGTGTGTGCACCGTGACACTATGGTTTTAATGCATTAAGCCATGTTAAGAGTTAATGGTTTTCAATGGGAGGAAAACGCTTAACGAGTATCGTTAATTACAGGCCTAACGTTACAGCTAATCACAGTCTGTTAGATTCTGTATTGTAAATTTTTAAATAAAATTATAAAGAATAAATAGATTAATAAATGTAATTACATTACAATATCACTCACCGGAAAAAATGGATCCCAGACTTGGACGGTCTGTTAGTACAATTAACCGCACAAAAAGACATTTTATTTGATAATTTTTAGAAATAATCATGAAAATAAACATAGACTGTATAAAACAAAAGCAGAAACACGGCAGAGATGCCAAGTTCAACAGCTGAGGTGATGTGACAGCAGATTGAGACAGCAACGTCAATCTGTCACTCAAGTGGCCACGCCCTTAATTATGCAGATTATGCAGGTTTAATATAATTTAAACGGATAAGCTATAAAAAAAAACCCCCCTCACAGTTGTCACGAAGGGCAAAATTAGCTATATAGACCAAAATTATTTTTTGTACCAGGCTGTAAACATGTTTTTTTCTGCTGTAAAGTCGGGCATTTTAACATTTGCAGCCAGCCTCTAGCGGCCAGTCGATGAATTGCAGTTTTAGTCACTTCTGTGTTGGCTTCACAAGAGAGAGCGGGAAGTTGCCGCTTGTTTGTTTTTTTTACTGTTGTTCAACTTTTTTTTTTTACATTTGGGGTAGTTTTTTTCGTGTGCTCTTGGTTTGTAGATGTCACACAGTCGGAAGCTCGCTTATCTTTCACCATCATCCTCGCCAGTTAAGAAGAAAACTAAATCGGCAGACGCAGCGGGCCGAGCTGACATGGAGGAAGACAACATGGCGATCACTATAAAGTGATTTGAGGACATTTTGAAAACTGAATTAGCAGCAATGTGCACCGAATTTGCTTCTCACATGACTACAATCCAGAATATATGCTAACAGAGAGAGCAGAAAAAGGTGATTAACGAACACACTGTGTGTCTGGATGCCCTCGAGCTACAAGTGACTGATCTACAAGACGCATCGAGTTTACTCCAGAGCTTCAACGGATCACTCCAAACCGCAAATGTTTCTCTTCAAACTGTTTCGCTACAATGACAGGAATTGGATTCTTAATGAAGCAAGATGCCACGGTCCTGTGAAAGCGGGTAATGTTGAGCTTCTGTCCTGACTTCTTCCCCGCGACGGCAAAGAAGCGGTGTTCTTTCAGTGCAATACGGAAGGAATTGAAAGAGGCAGGTCTGCAGACCTTTCTTCAGTATCCTGCTACTCTGAAGATCGTCATGAAACACGGTGAGACCAAACTAATGCACTCACCGGACGAAGCGCGTGGGCAAACCAACATACTTTTTCTGATCATACGGCAGCTAAAATTTAAACTGTTAGGAAAGAACTTAATTTGCTATATAGAGAGAGAGAGAGACGAATTTCTTATTCAAAGATCCAGACAAAATTATTATTTTCAAGATACCAGACCTAGCCATTTACTGGCTCTAAGACTATGTAATAGTGAAAAATTTGCTAATATACAGCGGTGAAATCTCAAACCGGTGAGGTTCTGACTGACCAGAAGAGCATAAATTACACTTTTCATTCCTTCTAATTGTGATCTACATAGCTCCGACTCTAAATGTGAACCTACGTCTTACACTTCTTTTTTATCTACTCTTAATCTTCCACATCTGTGAGAATCAGACTCTGAGTTTTTAGCTAGGCCTTTATCACTTATTGAATTAAAATCATCGATTAAAGTTATGATCAAGGGGAAATCCCCAGGCCTAGATGGCATACCAGTTGAGTTCTACTTGACCTTCTGGTCCGATTTGGGGCCACTTATGTTAGATTGTATTGGTACAGATGTTAAAATTTATGCAAAACGTTTAGCCTGCCGTCTAGAAGGCTTTATGACTAAACTTGTTAATCATGCTCAAACAGGGTTTATTAAATCTCATTCTGCTTCAAATAATCTGCGAAGACTACTTCACATAATCTCCTCAACTGAACAATTGATTTCTCCCGCTGCTATACTCTCATTATATACAATGAAAGCATTCGACCATTTGGAGTGGAACTGTTTGTGGGCAGTGCTAGATCACCTAGGTTTTAGCTCTAACTTTATAAATATGATTAAAATCCTTTATGCTAATCTCTCAGCCACCATTCTTACTGGCCAGATAAATTCACAATCATTTCCAATTGGAAGAGGCACCCGCCAGGGTTGTCCTCTTTCACCTTTACTGTTTGCTTCATCTCTAGAACCTCTTGCGCTTGCTGTACGTCAGTCAGAACTTATACTTCCTATATCCATTAAGAACACTTCACATCACATATCTTTATTTGCAGATGACATATTGCTATTTTTAGACAATCCAGCTCTATCAGTCCCCCACGTTTTAAATTTATTTAATCAGTTTAGTAATCTATCAGGGTACAAATTTAATTGGATAAAGTCATATCTGCTCCGTCTCCATTTTTGTGATAGGTCTGCAACATTTTCTGGTTTTATTCCAGTGGTGCATTCTTTCACATACTTAGGTGTAGATATCTATCTGTCCTTGCAGGATATTGTCTCAAAGAATTTGAATGAAAACTTGGCTAAAGTCCCTCAGATCTGGCAAATTGGATGCATCATCCTACTTCTTTCCATGCACGAATATCTTTTAAAATGAACATCCTTCCTCGCGTTAATTTCTAGTCTTCTATGATTCCTTTACCCCCGCCTGCTGGCTATTGGAAAAAACTCGATTCAGTAATTTCTCAATATATTTGGAATGGTAAACGCCCCCGAATTAAATGATCTACTTTAAAGCATAACAGATCAGATGGTGGCTGGTCCTTTCCAAATTTTAAATTATTTTCAAGATATTAAGGCTCTTTTTATTCAACCAGGAACCTCCTTTTTCATGTATCTTCGTATTAGGTCAGTGCTTCGCGCATATGGAGTTCCCTGGGATGCACAATTGCCTGTACATCCCCTGCAGAAAGTGATTCTCCCCACTGATAATTCTGTTATTTCTGCTTCAGTTATTTACTCTTTTCTCCTCAATCATACAAACCATTATCCATAATAACTATCTGGTCTAAGGATATCAGTGGTGACTTACAATCTATATATAGATCAAATTTGGAAGACAATCACGTCATCCTCAAAAAACCCAAATCATCAGATTGGGATGCTCTGCACTTTCTATTTTCTGGTCTCAGCTTGCTCATGACATATCATTCCTATTAGAAAAGGATGTGGTTTTGACTCCAAATCTTTTCTTCTTAAATGATTTTTCTGAATTGGCTCTGTCTCCGCAACAAAGAAACTTACTTTTAGCTGCTCTCACTGCTGCAAAGAAACTGTTAGTCAGTCGCTGGGTTCCTCCCCATTCAATGACCAGACGTGTATGGGGCTTATCTTAGCTGGACATTGTTTCTATGGAACTATCTACAGCTCGTATTCATGGAGCAAAAACAACAACTTTGAAGAACTGGAGGGCCACTTTTGACATTGTTAAATCTTTTGTTTCTTCTTTTTGGTGTATAATTTATTTTGAATTTATGTATGGTGTGGGTCTGCCTGGTGGGTGGGTGGTGTGGGATTTTTGTTTTTTATTTTTCGTATTTTTCTCAATAAAAATAATTGTTCACAAAAAAGATAAACAAGTATGTTAACTTTGCATATTTCTTAAATATCTGCAAACATAATATGGTATGTTTATGCTTTAGTAGAGTCAAAAACTTACAGCACCTTTAATCAATTTCATTCTTATACTGCATTGTGTGAGAAACCGAACCATTTAGAACAGAAAAGTCTATAGTTAATTTATTCAGCGATCTACATCTACAACCTCAGTAGCTATGTACAATTTGGTGAATCAAGTGTTACAACAAAGGTTTGATTTCAAATATCAAATGCGGCTTCATCATTTTGGACTACTTTTACTTTTTGCCATTTTTGGGATAAATTACTGTGATTAAACTTGTTTGGGTGTTTGTGTGTGTGTGTGTGTGTGTACTATATATAATATATGTATATTAATTTTTCTGTCTGTTTTCTTTTTTATATTGTAGATATTGTGTCTATGTTTAGGTTTGGGGCTAGGGTTAAGGGATCTCAAATTTTTCTACAAAATACTAAATGATATAACAAATTTATTCTACAAAATTCTACCATTTTATTCTAAAATTCTACAGAATTTTAAGATTCTAGCAGTATATATGTAATACAGCTTTTGTTTTAGATGTTGCCAGTGTATGTCTCAGCATCTACCCAAACATTCATAAAAGTATGTTTTTGTACTTTACGTGTAAATACATATCAACATTGACACCAGGCTGATTAGTCACATCCATAGCACAAACTGTATGTGAGTTATGAGACGAAGTAAGTTATACTCTTACTAATTAAAATCAGAATACAGATTGAGTATTAAATACTGTATTTTTTGGTGGTAACAATAAGAGTTGCATAAATATCGTCTGCTAAGCCTGTGTCTGGTCCTGACAGTGTAATTTGAAAGCAGGGCAGCTCTTCCTTGTCAGCTGGGTGATTTTTTTCTTTCCAGCAGGAGAGCCAGGCAGGGAAAATTACTGTGTATGAGACAGTATTTAATCTGGAAGAAATATGGCTGCCCATGCCCCTAATGAAAAGCTTTGTGAGCAATCCTGTGTCCGAAGGGCTGGCACACGTTTAGCCTTTGCTGATTTATATCCTAAGTCTGATTCTCTTGCCAAGCTAATTCATTGAGGAAAGCCATAACGAAAGTAACTATCGATAAGAGACAAGCCATGTCCCAGTTCACATACTATCCATCCTAAATACTATTCCCAATTACTATTCAATATAGTTACGAACTGCCATGTAAAGAGTGTGTTGATATATACTGCAGTAAACCGCACGTATAGGTTGGTTTTTAGAGTATGATGTAGACAAAGACAAAATGTTCACAAAAGCTCAGTAGATCTGACATGAAAACGTAACTATTTATCAGTTTGTGGTTTTGTATGAAATCACATGATGTAAGGGGACCTATAATGCAAAAAACACTTTTATAAGGTGTTTGAACACATTTGTATGGCTGCAGTGTGTGAAAACAATCAGCCTATAATGTTAAAAATCCACCAACTCATTTTTTTATAAAACCAATAAATCATAAACAGTCTCTCCAAACGAGCTGTTTCAGATTCTCCCTCTGTTCATGTCACCGAGGGGAAAAAGTCCTGCCCATTTGTGACGCTCTCTGCCCCATTAGCACACACACAGCCCTGAGTGAGAAGCTGCGGTCCGCCATTACTGGAGATATATACAATGTCAGCACCAAAGAGGCTTTACAAGTGTTGTGTTTTGGGATGCACTAATGAACAGATCAGTCGCCATAACCTCCCCTGATCTGAGCCGAGGACACTGTGGTTAAATTTCATTTTCAAAGGAAATACCCCGGGGAAAAATCGGTAACGTCCCCTAAATGTTTAGGAATCAATACCAACGCTTCGTGCGTGAACGTCAGCTCCAGACAAAGTAAGAATCACACGTTTGTTTTCCAAATTGCTTTTCTGAAAGAGCTTCTTGGCACTCTGTAAGGCTAATTGCTAAAGCTATCATTGTCTCTGTCTGTTTTCACTGATGCTGCCTTCAAGTGCTACTAAAATGATAGTGAATGGGAATGTGGTAGTTAAAAGTTGCATATGAAAGCTATTTGAGTCGATCGCTTAAAGTTGTCGAGCTCATAATCAGAAGAGGGATAAAGTTTGTGATAGCATGAGGCAGCTACGTTGTTATTTTTATCTTGTCGTGCTCCCCATCTGTGTAATTCATAAAAACACATTTTTTTATGCACTATATAATCAGATGACTGACTTTGAAACAAGAGTATGTTTTCTGTAAAGATAACAGGCTTGTATTAATAGTGGAATGTTTATTTGCAAAGGCTAACACTGCTAATGCCAGAGTTTGAGCTCTTGAAGCTCCGCCCTCTTCTCCGGGAGCAACAGCTCATTTGCATTTAAAGCAACATAGGCTGTGTCCAAATTCAGGGTCTGCATCCTCCTTAGGATCCTTCCTACCCGGTTGAAGGAGGAGGGATCCTCCGACGTCCGCAAAACCCGGAAGTCGGTGTTTGTGTATTTGGACAGCCTACCCTTCTTTCAGTTCCCTCCCTTACCCGTTGCTCATATCCTGTCGCCTAGCAACCGTGACAGCGCCAAGCAAGAAGCGGGAAAATGGACAAACAAAGAGTTATTCTCCTCATTTGAATAATTTTGGAAGAAATAAAGCAATTAAATAAATTAAATACTTTCTTTGCTCGTTGTCGGAGAGTTTTTTATATCAGACTACAAGACAGTCACATCCAGGTAAGCCATTATAGCCTATTTTTATTTGTTTTTAAGTATTCTACTAATTTCTCCTACAAATTCATTGAGCCGAAGCATAAACTTTAGCTTGTTTTGTCAGAGAAACTCCTCTCCCACTCCGCTACCGCTCGCTTCGTCCGCCATTACGCTCTGCCGAAAAGAATTATGGGATAGGTAGGACGGGAAAGGATCCACCACACCCATCCTTCCAATTCGGGGAAAAGGAGGACGTATTTGTGGGCCGTATTTGAAGGATCCTACGAATTTGGACAGCCTTCGTCGCGGCGCTGTGACGTAACATCCTTCAAATGAGTACTCCGAAGGATGCAGACCCTGAATTTGGACACAGCCATATTCAAATCAGAACTACAAACACGCATATCATGTTAAACAACTACAAACATGGCGGATATTTGAGACCAACGGACAGGTAGAGAAAGGAGTTTGAGTGATAAATAATCAATGTCTGACCTGATGAAAAAATATTTATTTAATGTTATCTGCATTATATTTCATCTGCTACAACATTGTAAACTTTTATAAAGATAAGTTTGGCCGTTAACTTTTAAATGCATCATTATGCAAACACATGAGCCGTTCCCAGACCCACGGCTGGCAGATCAACGTGCCTCTTCATTTCTCTCCAGTAAAGTAGGAAATAAAATTAAATGAAATGTGGATTATGTTAACTGTGACAAGATGATTGACAGGGCAGTTTAAACAGAATGCACGTAACTAAGCAAATTTACTTGGAAGTCATGGTCTACCTCAAAAAAATTACATCAAAAAATGTACGTCCAAAAAAAAAAAAACTACAATGTTCAAAATATTGTGGTACTTTTTTTTACCTTTTTTCATTTTTTTCTTAATGTCTCCATCAATACAAAAGCCAATACAGTAATAGAAGGCAAAAACTATAACAATTGTGAATCTCTGCACACATGCCCACTCATACACATGAGTCGGTCTGTTTGTCTTGAAGAGAAACAGCTATCGCATTTAGTCCTGCACATGCAAATGAATAGAAGTCTTTTGTAATGAGAGGAGAGAGGAGGATTTGTGGTTCCCTGAAGATTTGTGGGTGCCCTCCAACTGTACGTCTGATCCAGTGTGCCACAAATCACTGCGAGAGATGCTGAGTGCTAACTGAAAACGCCAAGATGCCCAATTAATTCCAAAGCTCTGTTAGTCACAGACTTGCCCCACGTCCACAGGGAACAGCTCTATTAAACATGCACGACTGTTAATAGGGACATATACCAAGTCAAATTTGTGATCTTGGTGACGAATAGGCTTACTCCATAACATATAGAGAGTGTCAGGTCACTTCTTTGGTTTTTAGCTGAGCTGTGGTTTAGTTGCAGTCACAGAATAGCTGAATTAATGAGAAGTAAATCAGGTTGGGTCGTAAAAACTGATTGATTTGGTGATGTATCTTTAGATTGACATGTGTTCTTTATGGAATACTGAGAAAGACGGGACATTTAGTATGTATGTAAAGTATGTAAAGTGAATCCTGGAATTCTGCAAGATCTCAGTTTTTCCTAGTCTGAATATTTGCATGTACATAAACATGTAGCCCCTAAAAGGACATTTTGGGAAATGACACAGTTTTGTGAGAGAACGCAAATGTTTTGTGAGCAAGCGCAACCTCGTGAACACTTGACAATAAACGCGGAACACACAACTCTATTATACATTATTTATTCACCACACATACTTATTTTTTCATTTCAAATTTGCACATATCAGACTTGTACACACATAATTGTCTATATTATATATTGTGTTTTTGCTGTTTTTTACATTGTCTATTTGTATATTTGTATAATATTCTTTTATTATCTGTGTCCTGTTATTGTCTTTCTGATTCTGATTCTGATCTTGTAGAAATGCAAATGTTTTACGAGTGAGTGCAAAAGTATCTTGGGAACATGAAACAGTTTTGCAAGAGAGCACAAATGTTCTGCTAACAAGTATCTCGTTGAAACGCAATGCTTTTGCAAGAGAATGCAAATATTTAATGAGAGATTGCATGAGTGACACATGCAACACTGGTCTCAAGTTCCACAGAGGAGGAGTGATGACACTAATGAGATAGAGGATTAGGCCTGGGATATTTTATGTTTTGGGTGTGCGGCTGTGACGTAGTCACTGCTTCCCTTTTGGTTTATTTTATAATTAATAGTCTGTTTACTTTGAGCCAGTGCCCACCTCCTTGTATCGCTGCATTGTTGCTGAAACCCAGGAGGAGGGAGTAAAAGCGATGTGACATGTAGTCAAGTTTGGTAATCCAACCAAGTGCACACACACACCACAGTGAGTATTGAACACACACCCGGAGCAATGGGAACCCCCAGTTGCTGCCCTTGCTCAAGGCAGAGGCGATCCTCCCTATAAGCAGAATGTGCAAGCTGCGTAGGGCCTCCGAAACACCAGGGGGCCCCCTTACTCTCAAAGATGTTTTAATTTTAGTTTACAATGTATTTATTGTGTTCATATTGTATTGCAAAACACATTTGCTGCTATTGAGGTGGGATATGGGTGAGGTTAGGCACAGGTTTGGTGGTTTGGGAAGGTTTAAGGGTGGGTTAAGGTGTAAGGATGGGTCAGCAGTGTAATTATAAGTGTAATTACAGAAATTAATTACAGATGTAATTCCATATAGGTATTTTTACAAATATAAGTACAATGTAAAAACATGTATGTACATAATAAGTGCATTGTACCAAATTATTAATTTAAATGTAAGTACACAGTAGTTAAGGCCACCTAATATAATATAATATTTTTGTGTGAACAAATTGTGTGAACACTTAAAAATATTGTCTTATTGTTCCAAAAGCAGTAAAAAGCAATATGACTGTCATTTTTGGTTCCCATAAGAGTGACAAGTTAGAGTGAGAAATGAGTGGACCAGATGGACGCTGATGGCCACTGAATCCAAGATTAGAGTCGAGCTGGGCTTTCTGTCTCTGTTTACTGCCCGGTAGAGGGGCATAGCAGTAGGTATTTTTAATGGCTGCCAATCGATTCCCATCCCAAGAGCCCTTGCTCTGGCATCGACAATGTCATATGCTCCGTCAAAACTGCCAGAGCAGCAGTCTTTACTCCGGCCAGAAGCAAATGAATTCTCCTGCATGAAAAACACCTTTGTCGATGCTTACCCCTAAATCAGCCATCTCATATAAAAACCGACAGTTCCTCTGCATGCAGAAGGCTCTGGCCTTTACATCAACATATAACCAATGTGTGAGCAAGATTATCTTTCATTATTATGGAGCAAAATAGTCGTTGAATGGTTAGTGGAGACTGGTTTTTGCTCATTCTTAGAGAAAAACATTTTATTCATGTTGATACACAAGTCATTCTTGAGGAAGGGTGTCAGTATCCCCATTATTAATTAAATAATAAGAAATTGAACTTTTTTGTCATAAATGTAACTCTTACTGCTTACTGTGCAGTTTAAAAAATGTTATGTTAGTTATTCATAGAAATGTCAGGCGTGTGTGCCGTTCAATGCCACAAAATATGCAACACACTAATCTTAAATTTATTGAATATTTTCTTAAATTGTAAGAAAAAACTGTGTGGTACCAAATTTACAAGCTGCACTGATAAGTGTTTGCACTTCTTGTTAAATGTTATTTAAATTTCAAAGCAAAAATCAAATTGAAAACACAGTAAAAAGACTGAACAATAGCATGGGAGGGAAATGAGTGATATTACCTGAATTTACTATTAAAATACAGCACTTTTGGATTTGTGTTACATTCATGATATGAGATAATAGAACCTCTGGGGGAAGAAAACAATCATATTTGCTGATTTCTAATCTGAATATTGATGGTGGTACATTCTCACATGATTGACCCCCACCCCCCCAGCCCCAGTGTCTATGGCAAGTACAGCACTGGTGCTTATGTTGTTATGTTATGTAAATATGTTCTTATTGAAGCAACAACAAAAAAAAGTTATGTAATGCCAGCTGGGACTATTTGAAAATGTATTTGTATTTATTTGTAGTTCTAATTTTCAAATCTATGAAACTGCATTCAAAATGGGGTTCAGCTGGACACTGCCAGGCCTGTTTACTGCTAACCCTGTTAAATCAACACTTTTTCAACAGCATGAAGTTGGTTACCCACTATTAAAGAAATTCCAGAAATGATGAAGAAAAGGTGACTGAAATACATCAGTCTGGAAAGGGATACAAAGCTATTTCTATGCCTCTTGGACCCCAAAGAACCACAGTGAGAGCCATTATCGCCAAATGGAGCATCAGTAGCAAACCTGTCAAAATTGGCCAACCTTTCAAAATCCCTTCAAGAGTAAAGTGAAAACTCATCCAGGAAGTCACAAAAGACCCAAGGACAGCATGGAAGGAACTGCAGGCCTCTCTTGCGGGGTCCCTGCAACTGGATTATGCAGCAAGACAATGGATCCAAAGCACAGGAATAAGTCTACCTTGGAAAATAAAGTTTTTGGAGTGGCCTAGTCAAAGTAATGACTTGAAATCAATTGAGATGCTGTAATGGAAGGACTTTAAATGGGTGGTTCATGCTTGAACCCACCAATATAACAGAGCTAAAGCAGTTCTGCAAAGAAGAGTCGGGCAAAATTCCACCACAGCACTGACACTGATCCAAATACTGATCCTTATTATCAGAAGAGTGTAGTTGTGGTTATTGCTCCTAAAGGTGGTACAGCCAGATTTTAAGTTTAAGGGGGAAATTATTTTTTTCACGCGGGTCATAAGTGTTGGATAACTATAACATTTAAAGAAAATTAGGTAAAACCTACCCAACATTTGCCAGCACATTACACAACTAACTACTCATGAAAAGACAATAATAATTATTATTATTGCATACTTAAAGTAGTTTTTATAGCAAACATGCAATAAACAAATATGATTTGTCATTGCACTGATGCTAGTACAGCTATTATTAGTCATTAAGTGGCACAACATACGCATACTTAATTAATGAAGCCACCCACAACCCAACCATAGTTTTTTCAGTTTCTCAAAAGCACATAAAATGCAACTAAAGTTCAACATTCTCCTGATCCAGTCCTATGCAAAGCATGCTGGGAGCTAAAAATCAACTGCCCGGTTTCAGTTAATAAAATAAAAAAGCAAACCTGAGTTTCATCCCACTTACCTTTAGATTAAGTAATAATTCATATAAAAGGTTCAAATTTGATAGTTTCCTGAGAATGACACTAATAATTGATTTGCAAATATTTAAGTAGGTGTGCTTTACAAAAGCTCACATACCTTGCACAAACAGAGCCGATGACGATCTGCCGAGTTTCGTTGGCAGCAGCTCACATATGAGTTCCTGTACAGTGGGGCTGAAGGAAGCGTTCATCAGAACTAACTCCCACACTGACAGAGATGACATGGAGTGATTGGCTGTGGACACACTCTCATCTCTGCCCAGGGGACCATGTTCCACCGAAATAGTGAGGATCGTCCTTCCACCCAACAGCCACGTCATGACATCCCAGGATTCATCGGTGCTGCAGTTAAAGCCGACCTCACTGCCTCGTAAAACAGTAGCGTTCTTGGGTTCTAGATGGATAAAAGAGGCTACAGCTGTGAAGAGGAGAGACACAACTGAATAAACTGAAGACAATGGAAACTGTGATGTTTTCTGACATGACACGCATTCTTTGTGTTCAGGTGTAGAAGAAGAAGAGGCTTTTCATCCATCTTCTTTGATAAACACCTTATACATGTACATAATATGTTATTTTTAAAATGTTCTAAATGTGTTCGGGACTGTTTAATAAAGCAATAAACCCCAAAAAGGCGTGGTTTACAGTGAATTTATAACAGCAATAACAGCTTAGCTTAAAAAAATTTTTTAAACATTACAATTGAAAATAACTGTTTTATATTTGAATATATTTCAAAATGTAATTTATTCCTGTGATTTAAAAAAAAACAACAACAACTGAATTGTCAGCAGCCATTGCTGCAGTCTTCAGGTAAGCCAAATGATATTCTGTATTAACGTACATTCCACTTTAATCCTACAGCAATTTTTCTTGGAAGCAAAGTCGTGTAGTTGGATAAACACACAAGCCTTTACTTAGCAGATGACACACTCACCTTGGATTACACACAGCTGGAGGATGTGGCCATGCATATTGCCAGAGAAACAGTCAAGCCATTGTTCTGCACAGCAAGGACACAGTAGAGAAAATATTTGCAATTGGCACATTATAGAAAATTGTAGAGACTTTTAGCCTTGTTTACAACATCAGCTACACACATGAGAATCCTGCAGTCACACCTAAACAAGATACATTAAAGTTGTGAAATATAGTCCATATGGGATGTTTCTCATACTATTTAAATAAACCTAATTAATTTTATTGAATTACGTATGTCTTATGGAATTACATTTATGTATTGAAAATACATAAAATAGCTGAAACTTTAAGATATATATGTTATACATTATACGTTACATATGATTCACGTTACAAAATGATCCTGTCTGGACACAATGAAAAATTAAAGCCAGTATGAAACAATACCTGAGTTTGTGGTAGTTGGCATGAAATACTTCTGAAAAGCTCCAACTAAAACTCCCAAAATACCAAATTCATTTTGTGAATGTCATTTTTCTATGAGCTCATGTTAACTGAAATGTGAAATACTTAAAAATATATTTCTCACCACAGGCAAAAAATAAATAAATACATAAATATGATTTAATAAACTAAAATTAGAAATGGTGACCTGTCACAGGGCCTAAATATACACTTTCCGTTCAGCATTCATATAAGTACCCTAAATATGGACATTAATAAAACTATTTTGTAAGTATAATAAAAACTATTTTTGATAGTCCACTTCAGACATTCTACTAACTGTATAACTTTGCAACTACATGTCAACTAATTCTCATTCATTTGCAACTACATTTCTGCTAACTCTCAGAGTAGACTGTTGGTAGGTTTAGGGTTGGTAGAATAAGTTGACAAAGTTTCTCATACTCAGTTCTGGACCCATCAAAATAAAGTGTTAGCAGATATTAAGCAGACAGTCTACAAATACTCTAATGACTGCTAGTTGACATGTAGTTGCAAAGTTACTTACTGTTAGTAGAATGTCTAAAGTGGACTATCGAAATAAAGTGTTACCATATTTTTTTATTATTATTATTATTCTCACACCATATGAACAAAATACTGTTTGACCTTAAAATGTTGAGTCACCATTTACACTTAAGGCCCACATTTGTCTCACTTATTAAAAAATGTATATGTACAAAAACACATCACAAAAGCGTCATCTGAATTACAAATCCTGCTGCTGTATTCTTACCTTGAGTATTCCAGGATGGGTTGTACAGGTTGAACAGAAATCATGTTTCCCACTGTCAATACAGCAGCAGTTTCTTGGGCACTGTGGGATGTGGCCAAACCCAGTCAGTTAAATATTACTGAAAGCCTTGAACTGACCACTGCAAATATCCACCAGTGACAGGCTGTGGGGAATATTTTAGTGTAATGGCTGAAATGTGCTGCTATAGTTAAGTCACATGTGAGGCCCTCTCCTTGTCTTCCATTCACTATCTCTAGGGAATCTTTTTAAGGTCACATCCTGTTTGTTGAATTGGCACCACCCTGGTAGAACATTTCTTCTCTTTAAATGCACACAATGTGTCAAGAATAGAACATAATGAAGCAGACAGCGCCTGTAAAACTCACTCTTTATTGGTAAATCGGGGTATTTCCAACCATTCATTTCTGTCTGCATACAAAGTGCATTACAACGGCCAACCGCCAGCAGAGAATGGCTTCCAGCAGGTACTGACGTCACATATTCAGACACAATAGACTCAAAAAGGGAATTGTGACTGATGTCCTTTCACAGTGTTTCTGTCTAATTTTAACATCAACTTCACTGTGGTTGTAACTACAATTCTACATCCTAGAACCACTGAAGTATTTATGCATGTACAAGACCAGTGAAGTATGGGATTTTTCTCCAAGTTTATAACTTTCCTATGAGTTCAGTCTATTTTTAGCATTTAGCACTGCGGCAAAGTGTGTCCAAAATATGACTGGTAGTGTACTTCATAATATAAGACACACAGAGAGTTATTTTGAGTGGTTTGGCACAGCTATTTGGGATTCTATTGAACAAAGTCACAAAATATTAGTTTTAAAAGTAGTAGAATAAGCTATTTTCTATATGTACAGTAAGAAAAAAACACATCCCTTTAAATTAACTTGAAACTCATCGCTTAAGATGAAGCAATTCTAGCATAAAAAGGCATTTTGCAACCTCAAAAAAGGCACAGTTATCATGGGGGGCTTGAAGTTGGGGTCCTGAGTGCATATTGTCCAGTGCAGTGGTGTTTCATTTGGCTTGGGCAAAGCTGCGGTGAAAGTATTTGTGGGCGATTTTTGATGGCTCCAGGGCAAGTGGGGTGTCACTTCAAGCTGAAATGTAAAGCACAAAATAACAGAAAAAATGAAAAATGTGTTTATAGTAATATGCTTACAATTGAAGCCTTGAAGGCATGTGTTTTAGAGAGTTTAAATCATTTATAGTGTGACTCACGACCACGGCCAATTTTGTCCTCAGTACTTTATGAAATAGCTTGAGGCAGGGTGTAAAAATCTAATATGTAAAATCATCTTCAATTGTAGAGAAGATTTTCATTTCCTTAGTGTGTGTCATTTTTAATGTTTTGCTGAGTGAACGTTCCACTTGTTATTAGTGTCCGAAAATGACAGCTGCAATATTCTCTCGCAATAATCTATCTGTTCTTATGAAATCACAAAAATAAAATCCTAACAAATGTGTCGCCACCCTTGACATTCACTGACATAAACCTTAGGTTTATTAAAAAAAATATATATATTTTATAACGGGTCGGAACCCAGAACCTTCAATGCAAAAAGATTAATGGCGGACTAACAAATCATGCTTGACATTCAAATGCTGATCCATGCATTTATTCACTGACCTATAAAACCCTGCCACGGACTGCAGCAGAAATATGCATCAAATAAAATATTTCACAAGTTCATGTGAGCATTTCAATTTGGTCAACAAGAATTATTTTCTCCTCAAATCACAGGGTAATGAGACATTATACAAAAATAACATTCATTGTACTTTTAAAAATTGCTGGTTACAAGATTTTCATCGTCATGGTATTGCATGTTGTTCATTTCATCAATACATCACAAAGACAATTAACCAAAACAGTAAAAGTACATGTTAAATTATTTATACATAATTAATATTTATGACTTCACAACCAGCATGTCTATGCATTTATTTATGGTTCAGCCTGCTTGCCTGCTAGGAATTGACTGTAAGGGCATTACTGTAAATATATAAATATATATTTACAGTAATGTAAATATATACAAATAACATTTTTTGTATTCTATAAATATAAAAATAATTAAAATATAAGAATTAAAAAAAAAACATATTTGGAAAAATGACCGTTTGACTGCAACGCTCCGGTGCTATACTCTGTTTTCATACTGGAAGATATAATTGTCCTTGATTCACCAGGCTGACCGATATCTTCAGTCCTGGATGCTTGTGTTTTATACTCTACCAAATGGTATCCTACAACGCCACCAAGTGGCAGAGAAGAAAGAAAAAAACAAGTATTACCTGTGTGGGAAAATCCAGGTCCAAAATCCTCAGCTTCAGAGCACTAGTCTTCCTGTGAATGACAGCAATCACACAGTTAATTGCATATTGTTCTTAGATGTGCTATAAATGCTTCCTGTAATGTGTTTGGCCATAATTCCATAATTCAAGAGTTTTATTCACTGTCTTGGTATAGCCTGGCTCTTATTGGTAAACAATACAGGTCTGCACCAAAACTGTTATAACTACATAATTGAGTTATTAAACAACTTGAAAAGTGCATGGATTAAACATTAATTTAGTTATATCTTCAAACAGCATCAGCATCAACATCATCAGCAGAAGAGTGAATCAGTCTAATGCTACCAAATTATGAAAACATTTGTTTTCCAAGACAAGCATCTAGATTACCTGGAAATCATTTTCCAAATATGCTGTAATAAGCTTAGAAGCAAGGCATTCCAGAGAGTTGTACAATATACCACAAAAAAATGTTTCCCTTTTAAAAAATAGCTGATGATTGAGCTTACATTATTAAACTTGGAATATGCCATTCTACCCTAACATCAGACTCTCTCTCATTCATTGAACATACACTCAGACCCAATGCTATCGAGAAACACATCACAGCATTTCCTTTTTACTCCACATCAAAACACCATTCACTGCATTGCCTTCCCTTCTGGATGTCAACCATGCCATACTGAAAGAGCAGAGTCCATGTCCTGCTCATCTCAATTCAACATTTTCAAACCAATGTGTATTGCATGCTTATGGTCTTGATCAACATCTGAAAGATGTATATACGTTGCCACCAAGAACACTATATCATGTATCGGCCAGCAAAACAACCCAAAAAATACTAAGTGCACCTTTAATAAAAATAGATTTAAAACAAACAAAAAAGTACAACATAGTAACAAATAAATGACAAAACAAGGTTCAAATACTTATTAGGTAGTACGTACAATAATAAACCAACTCTGATTAAACAAAACACCTAGAATAAATACTTTTTTATTTTTTTATTGAGGGACTCAATTACCATGGCAAAGGTTTTAAACTGCTCAAATGTTCAATAAAAATATTTCAAAAGTATCTTATTTGTGGGGTATTTGTTTAATCAAGTAAAAGCTGCTGTAAGTGCCGTTAGTCGTCCTGCTGCTTTCTGCCAGTGTTAAGTGAATTAGATCACTACATATTCGGTTTCCAAAACTCACCCCCTACAACCCGATCTCATGAAAGTGCGTATAAATAGTACGCCAAATAAAAACAAAAACTCGTGGTATTGATATGCAAAAATGTACTTTGGTGTGTGTATGCTACGTGATGGGTAGGATTAGGGTTGTGGGGTAGATGTGTATCATATGTACATGAAAACTGCGTATCACCACATCCAAGTTTTTGGATTGGCTAACTTGTGTTCATTTAAAGGAAGTCAGTTTACTTATGTTTTTTTTTTTTTTTTCTCAAAGCAATTTAGGAGAAAAATCTCAGCCAAAGTTGATACTTCAAAGAAATCTGAAAGAATTACCTAAAAAATCACACAGACCAGTGTGATCTTGAGGATGCCTATATCAGTGATTCCTGTCAGATAACAGGGACATTTTGTTTGTAATATTGAAAAAGCGAATCATTTTCAGCAGCTTTAAACACTGTAACAGTATAAATTGCTTGACTATTTTTTTCAATATTTGAGCAAGTACATAACCAGCCAGTGTTCAAAACTACCGCCTTCCTTTAGCCCGGTTCACAGTGGTAAGCTTAATGTTTTCTAATTTGAGTGGTTTCAGCTGTTTCAGATTCTCCCTCTGTTCACGTCACTGAGGGGGAAAAGTCCCACCCATTTGTGATGCTCTCTGCCCCATTATCATAAACACAGCCCTGAGTGAGAAGCTGCGGTCCGCCATTACTGGAGATATATACAATATCAGCGCCAAAGAGGCTTTACAAGTGTTGTGTTTTGGGATGCACTAATGAACAGATCAGTCGCCATAATCTCCCCTGATCTGAGCCGAGGACACTGTGGTTAAATTTCATTTTCGAAGGAAATATCCCGAAAAAAATCGGTAACGTCCCCTAAATGTTTAGGAATCAATACCAACGCTTCGTGCGTGAACGTCAGCTCCAGACAAAGTAAGAATCACACGTTTGTTTTCCAAATTGCTTTTCTGAAAGAGCTTCTTGGCACTCTGTAAGGCTAATTGCTAAAGCTATCATTGTCTCTGTCTGTTTTCACTGATGCTGCCTTCAAGTGCTACTAAAATGATTGTGAATGGGAATGTGGTAGTTAAAAGTTGCATATGAAAGCAATTTGAGTCGATCGCTTGAAGTTGTGGAGCTCATAATCAGAAGTGGGACTTATAAAGTTTGTGATAGCATGAGACCAGCTATGTTGTTATTTTATCCTGCCATGCTCCCCGTCTGTGTAATTCATAAACACGCATTTATTATGCACTATATAATCAGATGACTGACTTTGAAACCAAGTAGTTTTCTGTAAAGATAACAGGCTTGTATTAATAGTGGAATGTTTATTTGCAAAGGCTAACACTGCTAATGCCCGAGCTGGAGCTCTTGAAGCTCCGCCCTCTTCTCCGGGAGCAACAGCTAATTTGCATTTAAAGCAACATATTCAAATCAGCGCGTTTTGGCTCATTCCCTAAAAGTTATAAAAATGTATATGTGGGGTATATTGAGCTAAAACTTCACATATACGTCCTGGGGATATCAGAGACTTATTGTACATCTTGTAAAAAGGGACATTATAGTGATAAGTGAAGTGACATACTGCCAAGTATGGTGACCCATACTCAGAATTCGTGCTCTGCATTTAACCCATCCAATGTGAACACACACCCGGAGCAGTGGGCAGTCATTTATGCTGCGGCGCCCGGGGAGCAGTTGGGGGTTTGGTGCCTTGCTCAAGGGCACCTCAGTCGTGGTATTGAGGGTGGAGAGAGCACTGGACATTCACTCCCCCCACCTACAATCCCTGCCGGCCCGAGACTCGAACCCGCAACCTTTGAATTACGAGTCCGACTCTCTAACCATTAGGCCATGACTTCCCCATTATAAGACCCCTTTACTTACTTTACTTACTTTTGTCATTTAGCAGACGCTTTTGTCCAAAGCGACTTACAAATAAGAAAAAGTAACTAAAACTAAAAAGTTACAACTCTATAAATACTATCTACCCACATATTTAAGAAAATAAAGAAATTAAATAAAATTAACACATGCATATAACAACAACATTTCAATAATAAACATATCAATGAAAAAATTTAATAAAAAGCTACTACTATCCCTTGCCGGTGTCCCTGCCCGGTGGAGTCGCACGGTAGAGTCGATGGTCTTTACACTCTTTGGTCTTCACACTAAGAGGGCTTCACACGACGACTGCCGCGACCGCTGCCGCGGTATAATAACCTTCATTATACCAATCTAACAAATGATCATTTCAATTCAGCTGGACCCACTTTCCTGTTTATCAACTACAAATGGCCAAGCAAGTGCACACACTGACAAGATACACGATACAGTACGAGACCAAACGCGATTTCAGCAACTCTCATCCTAGTAAACAAAATAAGCGTTTCCTAGCAACGGCAAATGCGCTAAACACTGAGACAAGTAAATACACTTACGAGCTGATTTTAAACTTCCGCTGATAGACTGCTTCTCTTAAAGACCACTTCCATTACACTGCCTTCTGCTGGCGCTTGAACCCACTTTCCTGTTTATCAACTACAAATGGCCAAGCAAGTGCACACACTGACAAGATACACGATACAGTACGAGACCAAACGCGACCAAACCTTTAAGACTTTGTAAGACCTTAATTTGTGGAACGACAAATTACGACTTTTTAATGCCTACATAAAATTAAATTTAGCCAGTTGAGCTTATTTTAAACCTAGTTTTGTGGAATTTAAAATTATTTTAAGTCATATTGTGGGCCCATTGTAAGTGTACCGAGGCCCCCTGGCTGAAAACCACTGATCTAGTCTGTCTGAAAGATCTGGAACACAACTGATGACATGCCCCAATCTCCACCGACCACAACATGCTGAAATGAGCTAAAATATGCTAGAGTACCTCTGATGCATGTTCCTCTTCCTCCTGCAATGAAGGAATTCAGTATTAAAACAGAAAATAATGCATCAATGTATTTGATTGACAGAAACAGCTACTGAGGTAGAATGTTACGCTACACCCAGAATGAAGTTATCTGAGCTAAAGGTACAAAAGAACGGGCAATGCAAAAGAGTTTGACTGGATATATGTGTGTTTTTCCACAGTAAAGAAAGATCTGAAAAGTGACAGCAAGTGGATAGAACTTCCTTGATTTCTGCTCCTGAAAAATAAGTGAGGGCTGGAATGACTGGATGGGCGAAAAGAAATAAAGAATCCAGAGAACTGAGAGAGAGGTAGAGAGCTAAGCAGCATGTCTGAGTATAAGGGAGAGCAGGTGATGATCATGGAGATGGTCTACAAAGTACACTGCAACTGAATGAGAGCAATAAAAAGATAATGTATCACAAAAATAAAATCACATAGCTGGTTAGTGCACATGCTTTCACACATCGAGTAGTGCTCATGTGGCTGATGTGAGTAAATCTGGCCTGCAGTATTTCCTGATCATGTGCCATCTTTGTGCAACATGATTGCTTTAGTATTCAAAGGTATTCAAATGTGAAGTCAGGATTATTTGTCTTTGTACTTAGTAGCATTTATTTTTTTAGAAACTTCTTGATAATGTGTGTTAGTGTGTAACCAAATTTAGTAAAAAAAAATTCAAAATACAAAATACAAGTATGCTCATTATGTATACCAATAAATATTTCATTCAAAACAGAACAGTAAAATATTTATGAACTTCTGATGTTGTAGTGTAAAATTTTTGATTACTAACATTACTTTTTCATTTGAGTGCTTGTTTTAGATTTTGGGCTGTATTACGGAAGTGGAATATAGGCCTAGGTGTTATTTTATTAAGTACATCAAGTAGTGGAAATATTTGCTCTGACAATGATTTGATTGCAATTCTTTACTAAATGTGATGCATTGTGAAATGTGAAATTCGGTGCATGACATGGTTTGGTTGAATTTTCTTAAATTAAAATTAAATTAAATTTAGCATGATTTATACTTATTCAAAAATATGTTAGAAGAACGTCTCGGTTACATACGTTACCCTCGTTCCCTGATGGAGGGAACGGAGACATTATGTCATACTTGAGAGCCCCAATCCGCTCTGACTTTAAGAGAAAACACCAATAAAATTTGGCTAGTGGATTTTGCATGCCTGAGCCACTTCCCGTGCATACGAGTATAAATAGACAACAGGTGCATCCACTCATTCAGGTTTTATGCTGAGGAGCCGAGAACGTGTCCCCGGCAACGAGCAATGGTTCGAAATGGGGAAATGGGGAAATAACGTCTCCGTTCCCTTCATCAGGGAACGAGGGTTACATATGTAAACGAGACGTTCCCTATCTGTCGGTCACTACGAGTTATGTCGTGACAACATAGGGGGTCCGTGCAAGGGTCCCGCATGTCAGACAAATGCTACACAAAGGTCTTAATCTTCCCAACGCCCCAGCGCAAATTCGCTAACCTTGGCGCCCACAGGGACCAAAAAGTGAGTTCATCGTTGCTCAAGATAGCCATGCTGCTGTTCCTACCACAGGAAATATTTTCTTAAGAGAAGGGATTTCTACCTTCGTGAAAGGTGCTTCATGCCTTTCCTGTTTGTTGTTTACAGCTTGTCAGTAACGATGGGGAAGCGAGCCTTCCGGAGAAGGGCACTACGGATGCCACATCCTACCCGTGGGGAGGTATCATGTTTAGACACTGATATGGACTGACCCAGGCCTGGGGCAGTAATACATATGGAATGGACTCTGAGGCAGGTCCTACCTGAGAGTAGGGAGGAAGGACTGCCAGCAGAGCCTGATAGAATGGTCTGTCAAAGGGAAGACACAGGTTCACCGAGAGGGAAACCTTACTGTGGAAGAATACACATATGGGATCGCCGAAGGGAATCAAGCCATATGGACACCTAGCCTAGTACAGGGGCTGACCGGACCCAGGCAAGCTGCCTCGATGAGCCAGTCGTCGAGGTAGTTGAGGATCCTGATGCCCACTTCCCATAACAGGCAAGGGGAGCCCTCTGCGACCTTCATAAAGACACAGGGGGAACAGTCCGAAGGGGAGGACTGCCATGCCCGACCCTTGAATGCAAACCGTAGGAACAGCCTGCGTCGAGGAATAATCGAGACATGAAAGTAAGTGTCCTTCAGGTCGACCGCTGCAAACCAATCCTGGGGCTGGATGCAACTGATGATGTGCTTCTGCATCAACATCTTGAATGGGAGCTTGTGAAGGGCCCGATTCAAGACTCGCAGATCCAGGATTGGCCGAACACCACCGCCTTTCTTGGGCATGATGAAGTAAGAGCTGTAAAACCCTGACTTCATCTCGGCTGGAGGGACAGGCTCGATTGCATCCTTCGCCAGTAGGACAGCAATCTTGTCGCACAGGACAGGGGCATCTCCAGCTGCCACCGAAGTCACGAGAATGCCGATGAACCTGAGGGGTCGCCTGGCAAACTGAATCGCGTAACCGAGTCAAACTGTCCGAATAAGCTTGCGGGACGTGTTGGGCAGCGCAAATCACACTTCCAAGCTCTGTGTGAGTGGCACCAAAGGGACAGTGGTGGTACAGCGGCGAGAAGTCATGCTGGATGGCACAGAAGGCATCACGTCCTGGCTCATCACAGGAGGACTCCCCGTGTCCCCAGAGGGACTGGCCAGAGATGTGTGGAGAGGCAGCACGTCCCTGAGACACTATCTCTTGGCTTCTGGCAATAGGGGGCGTTGGGGACAAGAGTGAGGAGGCAGCATGTCGCTTACTGCCAACCCACAAGAAAATGTGGGTACCGCTGGCTGTGGGACCAGCGGCGGAACAGAAAGAAAATGAAAGTTGGGTTTCATTTGGAGTGGGGGAAGGAGTGGGGCTGTCCTCGCCATCTCTTGAAAAAGAGCCGAGAAACAAATCATCCAAACGCAAGGGCTCAGGACTGGGCGTTGTGTTCACCTCCAGCCCGATGCACGCGGCTGCCTGGGAAAGCATGGACATCAACTCTGGATCCGATTCGGTGGTGGCCGCGACATCCGAGGGGGGAAGCCATTCTGTCCGTCTGGTGCTGGCTGTGCATTATGACTCTCCACATGATTTGTTTCGCTATTACTATTATTATTATTAAAGTAATGTTGTATTTTCTACTTGCTCTCCTTTGAATTATTAATATGATGGTGTAAACGTACATTGTATAATGTGCCCTGGCAAATATATATTAAACAAGAGCTGACTCAGATTCATGGCTTTGTTCCTATTCTATCGGGATTACGTTGTTGTGTTGAGTTTAATGCCTCAACCGGACTGAGAATTGTTTAATGTATTCTTGGAAAAAATGTGCATCTGGTCATAAATGTTGTCATTTTGATGTAATTTATCATGATGTGGTGATTCGAGGGACATGACTGAGTAAATTGAGATAATACGCTCAAATGTATCGGAGATCAAAGACTATTTAAAAAAGGGACTTTGCTAGAAACCATCCAGCACAATGTTAAGTTCATTATCTCACGAGTCCGCGGTCTGAGTGGCCATATAAGTCACAAACAAGTAAAATGTTATTTCTTTATAGATTATATTACAACAATTTGGAAAACAGACAAAACAGAAAAGGTAAGAAGCATTATTTGAGAAAAGGGCACACTGATATAATAGGCGCAGACCTGTAACGGAACTAACTTTTCCCTGCGGAATTTCAGATTTTTGTGAAAAAGGCTAATTGGGGCTCTCAAGTAAACCCCTTATGACGTCACGACATAACTCGTAGTGACAGACAGATAGGGAACTACTTAAACTATTCAAATGTTTAGGTTCTTTAAGATTTTTTTATGTTTTTGAAATAAGTCTCTTATTATTTAATATGCTGATTTGGTGTTTCGGAAATATTTCTTGTAACTTGAATGTTTTCTTTAGGGTTAGTTACATGTAATTATGCATAATTTACTTTTTTAGACCCCTACTTCCAAACTAAATAAGCTAAATTTATATCATGTTGTATAAATGATGGCTTGAGTGTAGGCTATCACTTATGTCTCTGGTATGTTAAATTTGGTCCAAAACACTGCAGGACTGAAAATACAGGTGCTAGCAGTGAATGGATAGCTTGTGCAGTTAGAAGAAAGACAAAGACAAAGACGAAAGAAAAAGAGAAGCAATGCAGAGACAAAATCGTAAAGAAAAGGAAAAACATGTATCAATCTACCTCAAGCTCTCGGAGTTCTTCTTCCTCCTAGAGGGGAGAACAGACTGAATGAGATGAGAGGAATGTGAGAGCCGAAGCTGAAGAGAGCAACATGAGAGACGCATGCAACTGAAGAAACAGATGAAGAGAGAAGAAAGAGGCTGGCGGGAGGCAGCTAGAGGAGAGAAGTCAAACAGGAGGTTAGAAGGAAGAATGGAGGAATATCAGTGGCCAAATGAGGGGAAAAAATGCAAATCACAAGTACAACAACAGAGACAGAGAGACACTGCTCATCAAACCCAAGTTACCTCAGACACCAAATCATCTTCTGCCTAGGAATAAAGCAGGTGGGGAGAGAGAAGAAGGGATAGAAAGAAGCTTTTAACTTGCTGAATTAACTGAATTCAGTACTTTCCAGATTTGTGTTCAAAACACATCAGACTGTCATTGAACAGCAGGTTTGCTACACTCTTAAAAATAAAGGTGCTTCAAAACATACTGTACAGTACACTCACGTTAAGCAGGATGCACTTATAGCAAATCTCAACTGCTTGATTGTTATACCATCCAAAAATATTATTACCCAGCTATTAAAGTTGAATGTATAATATATCCTACAGCATACATTTGTTCTATATTATGCTTATTAAAGCTATACATTCAATACAAATATCAATATAGTGCAGGATTCTTGTCTATGGTTGTATTTTGACAGTTTGTTACTACCATTAGACTACGTAATTATTGATGATGATTAGATGAAAACATGATTTAAATCATCAATAAGCTTTGTTAATGGTGTGACTGGCACTCAATTTGCCCAGGTGCGTGTGAGATGGAATTTACTCCACAGGATCTATTCAGTCTGCTAAATATAATTAAGCAACTAGTTTATGTTCCTTTATTAGACTATGCATTTTACCGAATTCAGTGCATCTTGAACTTGTATTTTTTGTTGGAACAGGCATCACCCTAATGAATGATGATTCATATTTTTCCTGCTTGCTATTTTAGTAACTGCAAATAGTTAAAGAACAACATTTTTTTCTGAAGAACTGTTTTGATGGAGAACTTTTCAAGTAAAAGGCTTTTAAAAACAGAAAATGCATCCATCACACCTGTAAGGAAAGGTGGGAAGGAAAAAAGCACAGGCAAAACCCAATGCAAACGAGTCGCCTTCCAAGAGAAAATGCTTCAAGTGATTGTGAGGAAAAAAAAAAAAACATGGATGCAAAATAAATAATAATGGAAATGCTGTCAGAGAGATGAGAAGGAATGGATGGGAGAGAATAGTCAAGTTAAACACTCCAGATCTACAATCTGTTCATTCTAGAATAAGAATCACCTCTGAGACCAGATGGTTGTCTTCAACCTGCAACAATGAATAGCGAACATTAGATTTTTCTTTAATGATCTTTCTGAAAAGCGATGAATTGCATTTTTAACTGTCAACTTGACGAGAGATAATTTAAATAACAATAATAATAAAACAATTTAAAAAGAAAGAAAAAAAAACAGTGTTCTCACACTTTTCCATGATATTTGAAATTTGTTCATGATTCCTGGATCTTTCTTCAAGGATTTAAATATATATATATATATATATTAATAAATACACAAATGTCTTCAGTAAGACTGATATTTCACACTGACTTGTGGGCAAGATTTACACCAACTTTCTCAACAAGAAATATCTATTAAATATTAGGCAGAACAAAATAATAAATAATATATGCACTAAAAGTATGTATTTGTTTGTTTGTTTGACTAATTTAATTTTGACCATCTTGGGGAAAAAAAACACATCTAACACATTGACAACAATCAAATAAAGCAATTCTTGTTTCTCGATTAATTACTTCCGACAACTGTCCATATTGATGCTTGGTTTTGGCGTCGCTTTTTGATGCTCAAGGTACCCCTTTAGCGTCACTTTTCGACGTGAAGGGTCCTCCATTTTTTTAAATAGGAAACACTTAGCGTATATTAATAATTTTTAAATAAATTATGACAGTAGTTGCATCTGCCTCCTATATCTTGTGTTTTGTTCACAGATGGTAGGTTTAGGGCCAGGGGTTGGGTAAGTCATATAAATAAAACTATTTTGACTGTTTACATTGAATTGAAAAATCACACCCCTACATATATGCAATAATGGCAACCTTATTATGACGATAAAATTCCCAATATCGCGTTAGCATATCGACGCCGAAAAGTTACGCTAAAGGGGTACCTTCCCTTCACGTCGAAAAGATAAGCTAAAGGGGTACCTTCCCTTCACGTCGAAAAGTTACGCTAAAGGAGTACCTCCCCTTCACGTCGAAAAGTTACGCTAAAGGGGTACCTTCCCTTCACGTTGAAAAGTTACGCTAAAGGAGTACCTTCCCTTCACGTCGAAAAGTTACGCTAAAGGGGTACCTTCCCTTCACGTCGAAAACTTACGCTAAAGGAGTACCTTCCCTTCACATCGAAAAGGTACGCTAAAGGGGTACCTTCCCTTCACATCGAAAAGTTACGCTAAAGGAGTACCTCCCCTTCACGTCGAAAAGTTACGCTAAAGGAGTACCTTCCCTTCACATCGAAAAGTTACGCTAAACCTTCACATCGAAAAGTTACGCTAAAGGGGTACCTTCCCTTCACATCGAAAAGTTACGCTAAAGGGGTACCTTCCCTTCACGTCGAAAAGTTACGCTAAACCTTCACATCGAAAAGTTACGCTAAAGGAGTACCTTCCCTTCACGTCGAAAAGTTACGCTAAAGGGGTACCTTCCCTTCACGTCGAAAAGTTACGCTAAAGGGGTACCTTCCCTTCACGTCGAAAAGTTACGCTAAACCTTCACATCGAAAAGTTACGCTAAAGGAGTACCTTCCCTTCACGTCGAAAAGTTACGCTAAAGGAGTACCTTCCCTTCACATCGAAAAGTGACGCTAAAGGGGTACCTTGAGCGTCAAAAAGCAACGCCAAAACCAAGCGTCAAAAAAACTTACGCTAAAGGAGTACCTCCCCTTCACGTCGAAAAGTTACGCTAAAGGAGTACCTTCCCTTCACATCGAAAAGTTACGCTAAACCTTCACATCGAAAAGTTACGCTAAAGGGGTACCTTCACTTCACATCGAAAAGTTACGCTAAAGGGGCACCTTCCCTTCACGTCGAAAAGTTACGCTAAAGGAGTACCTTCCCTTCACATCGAAAAGTGACGCTAAAGGGGTACCTTCCCTTCACATCGAAAAGTGACGCTAAAGGGGTACCTTCCCTTCACATCGAAAAGTTACGCTAAAGGGGCACCTTCACTTCACATCGAAAAGTGACGCTAAAGGGGTACCTTCCCTTCACATCGAAAAGTGACGCTAAAGGGGTACCTTCCCTTCACATCGAAAAGTGACGCTAAAGGGGTACCTTCCCTTCACATCGAAAAGTGACGCTAAAGGGGTACCTTCCCTTCACATCGAAAAGTGACGCTAAAGGGGTACCTTCCCTTCACATCGAAAAGTTACGCTAAATGGGCACCTTCACTTCACATCGAAAAGTTACGCTAAAGGAGTACCTTCCCTTCACGTCGAAAAGTTACGCTAAAGGAGTACCTTCCCTTCACATCGAAAAGTGACGCTAAAGGGGTACCTTCCCTTCACATCGAAAAGTGACGCTAAAGGGGTACCTTCCCTTCACATCGAAAAGTTACGCTAAAGGGGTACCTTGAGCGTCAAAAAGCGACGCCAAAACCAAGCGTCAATATTGACGAGTTGGGATGAGACCGGGTTGCCTTGTGATACACACATTTTCTGGGCAAGAGCAACACTTTCATTTTGATTGGCGATGGAAGCATGCTGCGGTCCAATAAACCAGAAGCAGTCATTTAACTGTTTTGAATGATGTGAAAGACTAACATAAATCTTCTTGAAGTATAAAGACTAAGGCCAATGTTGTTAAAATTGCTTCTTAATAGACAAAAATAATAGATTTTCAGTCTTACCCTGTCCTCTTCTCCTTCCTCCTGTGAGTCATAGAAGAAAAGAAATGGTATAATGTACATAATTATAAAAGAATTAGGTTAAATCATTGTTTTATTGCTATTACAATTACTTTTAATAGTACAATTTAACGTTTACAATAGTTTTAAGGTAAATCAACACAATACAACCACTGGGACACATATAATTAAGGATTAAGTGCATTAAATGTTAGAAATGTATTAATTACAATATTCATTATCCAAAACAAATCTATCTATCTATCTATCTATGGTTATATTGTTATACAGTGATCAAGACATGCAGAATAGTTTCAGCCGTTTTTTTTCTTACCTGCTCTTCCTCCTCAGCTACCTTTCTCTATCAAAAAGAAAGTTAAATATTAAAATGAGCAAATTACATCAGGTTTATTTACTGAAGAAACACCATAAAATCCACAACAATCTTGCAAGTCACACTGGCAAGAATCAAACTACAGGAGATGGTAAAGCAGAGAGTTAGATGTTAATTTCAGTTGCATGGGAGAGAACCTGCATAAAAAACCAGGAGGTTAATAGATGAAGCAAAGGATGAGATTATATGGAAGAAGAATGAGCTGCTATGGGAAAACAGGTGATGTTTGAAGAGGAATGAGGGTTAAACAGGAGTTTTAATGGTCAGTTACACTCTCTTCGTCTTCTTCTGCCGGTTCCTCCTCTTCGGCGTTCTCTTCTTGAGCATCTGTCTCTGCCTTCTTGCCTGGATCGTCTTCTTCCAGCTCTGCTGTGTGTGCATCTCCATTCTGCTCAGCCTCTATGATTTCTTTTTTCTAGAAGAACAAACAGCGCATCCCAGGAAAAGAGAAATTAAAACTGTTTTGACAGTACAGGATCTGCTAAAGCATGGCATACGGCACCATGGGTTCCTAGGTCATTTTAGAACTGGACCCTTAGGATGAAAACAGGCATGAGTTAATGAACTGGAGGAACATTCACCAGTAAAAAGTGGAAAAAAAATAGAAAGAAAAGAGTTTTTGCATTAGACAATGGGAATGTTGCCAAACTGCATGTAAAATGGACAATATCAATCAGTTTGCAATGTTGAAAAATCCATTCGTCTTTCAAGACACTGGAAGAAAAATGTTTTACTCAATTAAACATTAAAGTAATAGAGTTGTAATTACATAGTTGTATATACAAAATAAAGGTGTAAGTACAAGTAATCACATGATTGCAAATATAAAGTAACTTAAAATTGCAATCCTTTTAACTTAAGTATTTGAAAGAGTGAGAAAGCATGCCTGATTAAATGTGATTAATAACACAACGCAAATACAGTGGATTAACAGGAACAGCATGCTACATGTGGAAAGGTTTACATGAGGCTATGCTTGGAATGGAATACCAGCAATGTACATCGTAATTTGTTAAAGACATTTCACCCATATATGAAAAATGATCATTTACTCATCCTCATGTTGTTCCAAACCTGAATGAGTTACTTTCTTCAGTTGAACACAAAAGAAAATATTTTGAAGAATGTTGGTAACCAAACAGTTGCTGGTAGCCACTGACTTCCCATCATTCTTCAAAATATCTTCTTATGTGAACAACATGAGGGTGAGAAAATGATGACAAAATTTGGGTGAACTATCACTTTAATGCACTGTGCCCTGATGGCCAACAATTACAATATTTAATAATCTTAGTTAATGTTAATTTCTACATTTAATCAAAATATCTGTTAATATTGGTTAATGCAATGTGAACTATAATGGACAACTGTGTATACTAACCCAAACATAGCCTAGGTGTTAAATTAGGTTAAAATAGACAGGTGAACAAAAACCCAGCTGATTCGAAAAGTAGATGAGGGGCAGTGTTGACGTGTCTGGAAATGCATTGAAAGTGAATATCAATTAAATATGATTTTTTTTTTTTAAATGGTCGGATATTACTGTTGTGTCATCATCAAGATGTTCCTCTGTGCCAGATCCATTATGAAGCTCTTGTGCATTTTCAGCTTGTTGTGCCTCCTGCACCAAGAGAGATTTTTATTAAAACAGTGGAGAATCAATTTCATCGCTGTCAGCAAGGGAAAGTTTCACCAAAAATGCTAAAAATAAGAGAGGAAGAAAACAGATGTACAGAATTCTACAGCCGATAGTGATATCACACTCTCACAAGGAATTCACTTCACTTATGTTTATCCATTCACCACCGAAGACCCCTCTGGTAATGTTTTTATTCCCTTGTATTAGAGGATTCCAAGAAGTCTGAGTTATTTGATTCGAGTTTTCAATGAGAATACTCTTAAAAATGCTTCACGATGCCATTGAAGAACCTTTTTGTCTACATGGTTCCATAAAGAACCTTTAACATCTGAAGAACCTTTCTGTTTCTTCAGTGGTGAAAGAAGGTTCTTCAGTTCTTCAGTTTTGAGAAATAGAAGAAAAACATCTTTCTCTTTTCACCCTACTTCTGTTTTCTATTATTTCAACATTTGATAATGTCACTAAACATCTACTGGATAGCTGAGGCCTAAAATGGTACCAAATATTTTTGAACGTTCATGTCAAACATGAAAAGTAAACACACAGAAATACAACCTTAGATCCTGGTGGAGCTGTCAGACCCAAAAATTCATAAACTGCGTTGTCCTCTTTGGCGTCAAAGAATGTTTCATAGTCCTGCAATTTAGGAAACTATTATTAGCATTTTATAGAAATGAAGGTAGCAACACATCAATGTCATTTCTGTAAAATTCAAAAGAAGCTATCAAACAGAATGTCCATGCTGCTTTTTTCTATAAAATGTGGATGTAGACTTATTTGCACTATATTTAAAATCTTCTGAAGCCATACAATACAATAACTAAATTTGAAGCCGTTATTCACTAAATTCAATATTCTGTGGTTTCCAGGTATTGCAAACAAATAAGTTTCAGAAGACATGAAATACAGAACACAACTTCTGCTCATTTTGTGTTCAACAGAAATAAGAAGAAAAAACTGTACAGGTTTTGAGCAAAATTAAGGGGGGAGGGGTGTAAATAAATGATGACAGAATTGTTATTATAGAATGAATCATCCCTTATAGACCTGAATGAGGAAGCTAAACTAAATTTTAATAACTAATTTACAAATATTTTAATATAGCTGCTCCATCATGAATGTGTAGGTGAGCTTGGGAGACTAATTTATATAAAAGGTTCTTCTGGTTTGAAAATGATCATTCTTAGCTCTTTTGAATATGTTTTAGTGCTATATTTCTGCTTTTGTGAAATTGATTTTACACCTGGACAGACAAAAAACCTTCAGTCTTGACTCACATAGTGCTTCTAATGTTTAGAAGAGCAGTTTTATGGTAACCTCGGTTCTAGCAGGTTCTTACCCCACAATACATCTCCTCATTGAAAATCTGTGGAGGAAGAGGAATTCCATTGGTGGGCTTCTTTTCTCCAGGGACATTTTCCCTCATCCACATCCGGTTGTCCTCGTTTGAAGCAATGTCCAGCTGTGTGTAATCGATTTTAAGTGCCTCAAGAAACCCGACCACATCTTGCTGTTTCTTTTTGATCTGTGGTATTGGTAATAACAGAGTACTGACATGAATCCCAAAGACAAAACAACATTTTCTAAATTTCTCCACATTCTAAATATCTACAAATTCAAAACATATTCCATAGTAGATATCTTAAAATAATGATCAGATGCTATACCGTGTTTCTTACATGTCAAATTACCACATAGAAAAGTGCTTACCAGACAGGGTTATAACATGTACCTCTACTGGACCCATAATCATTGTACAAAAAGAGATCATGTATATAGGCTGACATTTTCAACACACACACGTTTCAGTTGAACTGAACAAACAATTTTACCTTGCTCAATATTGTGCAAGTTCCCAGCATGCATTGCAGCTTGACAAAAACATGGTAACTATTAATTTAAAATGATCACTGCTTTACATTTTACTTGCTAAATGTATGCTGTTGCTGTTGTCACTGTTAGCTGTTAGTTATTTTTTGATTGAGTGAACTTAACAAATTGATTGTGAATTGTATGCTTTAAAGATTGATTGATTTTTGAGTTAGTTAAACATTTTAGGTGTAACACATTATGCTTTAACAAATGTAACTCAGTGTTTTGTTTTGTTTGTTTGTTTGCACTATTTACATCAATTCGTTTTTTGCGCTATTTATTGCTTTGAAATTTAACACTTATCCCTAAAACTCTAATATAAAAAGTGCATTAATTACTGCAAAATAGAAATTAAACGTACGTTTTTGACATTTACAATGTTAGTACAGAGATAAAGACACCTCGTGAGAACAAAATGTCATTCTGGTCTATATATATATACAGTGCTGCTTGAAAGTTTGTGAACCCTTTAGAATTTTCTATATTTCTGCATAAATATGACCCAAAACATCATCAGATTTTCATATAAGTCCTGAAAGTAGACAAAGAGAACAGACTCTAATAAGTGAGAGAAAAATATTTTCTTTGTCATTTATTTATTGAGAAATATTATCCAGTGTCACATATCTCTGCGTTGCAAAAGTATGTGAATCTCTTGGATTAGCAGTTCATTTAAAGGTGAAATTAGAGTCCATCTGTGCCGAGGTGTTTTCAGTCAGTGCAATCACTATCAAATGTCAGTACGTGACCTGTTTTATTCAAAGAACAGGGATCTATCAAAGTCTGATAATGTTTGTGGAAGTGAATCATGTCACAAACAAAGGACATTACTGATGTAAAAGTAATGTCTTCTTTAACCATTCTTTGGTAGAATGACTTGTGCTTGGGGTTGTTGTCTTGCTGCATGACCCATGCTCTCTTGAAACTCTGTTCTTAAACAGATATCCTGATGTTTTCCTTTAGCATTTGCTGGTATAATTCAGAATTCATTGTTCCATCAATGATGGCAGGCTGTCCTGGCCAAGATGCAGCAAAACAGGCCCAAGCCATGATACCACCACCATGTTTCACAGATGGAATACGATTCTTAAGCTAGCAGTGTGTTCTTTTCTCTGAACATTATAGCTTCTCATTTAAACCAATAAGTTATCCATTAAACCTTTCTCCAATAGTCCTCTGGCTTGTCCACATGATGTTTAGCAAGCATTTTCTTTTTGGAGAACAGTGGCTTTATTCTTGCAACTCTGCCATGCACACCATGGTTGCTCGGTGTTCTCCTGATGGTGGGCTCATGAACATCTCTTTACCCAGCATTTTCCTCGCTAATGTGCGGTCATTGGTGAACAAAATGGATGAGATACGACTTCGCATCACCCATAGTAAGAAAACTTTTGGACTGCAATGTCAATTTTCACTGAAACATGGCTACATAGCGACATACCCAATAATGTTATTGATCTAACCGGACGCTACATGCTCCGAGCAGATAGAACGGCAGATGACTCCGGCAAGACCAGAGGCGGAGGATTGTGCATTTATGTAAACAAAGCTTGGTGTACGAACTCTGACATTGTTGGAAGACACTGCTCACCTAACCTAGAGTTTCTCATGGTTAAGTGTAGACCTTTCTATCTGCCGCGGGAGTTCACTTCCACCATTATAACTGCAGCCTATATTCCCCTGGATGCTAATGCCAAGCTTGCTATGAACGAACTGCATGCGGCCATTAGTAAACAACAGACTGTACACCCGGAGGCTGCATTTATTGTTGTAGACAGTAAACTTAAAGACAGCTTAAAGACAGTGCTCCCCAAATTCCATCAGCATGCCTCCTGCCACACTAGAGGAGACAAAACTTTGGATCATGTTTACACAAACATCGCTGGAGCTTACATCGCGACTCCCCTCCCCCACCTGGGACAGTCTGATCACCTTTCTTTGTTTCTCACCCCCAAGTATTCACCCCTCATCAATCATGTGAAGCCATCAGTGAAGACCATCAAAGTGTGGCCAATGGGAGCAGAGTCTGTACTTCAGGACAAGTTTCAACACACGGACTGGAGTATGTTTGCTTATCAGGCTGCCAGTGGCTCTCACACGGACATTGATATCTATACCACCTCTGTACTGGATTACATCAATACCTCCATTGACAGTGTTACAACAGAGAAACAGATTACAACGTACCCTAATCAGAAGCCATGGATGAACAAGGAAGTGCGGCTCCTGCTGAAAGCCCGCAACACTGCTTTCAGATTAGATGACGCTCAGGCCTACAGCATATCCAGGGCTAACCTGAAGAGGGCCATCAAGAAGGCCAAGCACTGCTACAAGCTAAAGGTAGAGGAACATTTTTCCAACTCTGACCCCCGACGCATGTGGCAGGGCATCCAGGTCATCAGTGACTACAAGCCATGCAACTCCACTCTGACAGTCACAGACGTCTCCTTCTTTAATGAGCTAAATTACTTTTATGCTCGCTTTGACAATAACAACAAGGAGACAGCCCCCAAGATCACACTCTCAGGAGACCCTCAGACCCTCAAACTCACCTCCACAGATGTCTGCACAGCATTGAGCTGGATCAATGCATGCAAGGCTGCTGGTCCCGATGGCATTCCTGGTCGTGTGCTCAGGACATGTGCAGAGCAGCTCGCAGGGGTCTTCACAGACATTTTCAACCTGTCCCTCACCCAAGCAACTGTGCCAACATGCTTTAAGTCCACATCCATTGTGCCAGTGCCGAAACACTCCTCCCCGACGTGCCTGAATGACTACCGCCCCGTAGCACTCACACCCATTGTTATGAAGTGCTTTGAGTGACTGGTCCTGGCACACCTCAAGAACTGCCTCCCACCCACACTGGACCTACACCAATTTGCCTATCGAAGCAATAGGAGCACTGAGGATGCAGTATGCACAGTACTGCACTCGGTACTCACACACTTGGATAACAACAGCACATATGTACGGATGTTGTTTGTTGATTTCAGCTCAGCATTCAACACCGTCCTTCCCTCCAAGTTGACCACTAAACTTGGAGACTTGGGTGTTAACACCTCCCTCTGCAGCTGGATTATGCACTTTCTGACCAACAGACCTCAGCATGTTAGGTCAGGCCACACCTGCTCCACCACCATCACACTCAACACCGGCGTACAACAGGGCTGTGTGCTGAGCCCATTTCTCTACTCCCTCTACACCCAGGCCAGGACTGCAGGCCTGTGCATGGATCCAACACCATCATCAAGTTTGCTGATGACACCACAGTGATTGGCCCCATCAGAGACAACGATGAGACTGCCTACAGGGAGGAGGTACAGCACCTGGCTGCATGGTGCGCTGACAATAGCCTGCTCCTCAACACCAGCAAGACAAAATAACTTATTGTGGACTTCAGGAAGAAGAAAAGTGGCACGCATGACCCCATCCGCATTAACGGGATGGTTGTTGAACGTGTCTTCAAGTTCCTGGGAACCCACATCTCGGAGGACCTGACCTGGACCACCAACACATTCAGCCTAGTCAAGAAGGCTCACCAACGCCTCTTCTTCCTTAGGACACTGAAGAAGAACCACTTGTCTGGTGAACTTCTACCGGTGTGTGATCGAAAGCATCCTGACCAACTGAATCACAGTCTGGTATGGGAACTGCTCAGCTGCTGACCGCAAGGCACTGCAGAGGGTGGTAAAAACCGCCCAACGCATCACAGGGACACCACTTCCTGCCATTGAGGACGTCCAGAGAAAACGCTGTTTATGTCGAGCTCACGGCATTCTTAAGGACTCCTCTCACCATAGACTGTTTAACTTACTGCCCTCTGGGAGGCGCTTCAGGAGCCTCCGAACGAAGACCAGCAGACTCAGGAACAGCTTTTTCCCTACAGCTGTCTCCCTACTGCCCAATGATACCCCCCTCACACACCACTACAAACTCTTCACCCCTCCCCATCACTAAATCGGTTTAAAAAAAAAATAAAATAAAATAAAATAAATAAAAATACATCTACACACTGAGTACTATGTACTGGAAATTTTTACTTTCTATGCACTTTCAATGTTCATTGCACTAGTGTTTATATATCTTAATGTATAACTTATTCATATCCATTTGTAATTATGTTCATAGTTTTTGCTCATAGTGTACATACATTTACTGCATAATCTATCTGTATAGTATGTTCATATCACCCATCTGTATATCATACTGATAGTATTTAAAAATTTGTAAATTATGTCCATAGTATTGCCTTATCTGTATATTTCTGTACATATGTAACATATTGTAGGCACTGTATATCCTGCTTATTGCACTTCTGGTTAGATGCTAACTGCATTTCGTTGCCCTGTACTTTACATGTGCAATGACAATTTTGAATCTAATCTAATCTAATTAACATTAGCCAATGTGAGAAAGGCCTTTAGTTGCTTAGAAGCTACCCTGGGAACTTTTGCAACCTCGCAGACTATTACACGTTCTGCTTTGGAGTGATCTTTGTTGGTCGGCCACTTCTCGAGAAGGTAACAGTGGTTTTGAATTTCCTCCATTTGTACACAATCTGTCTGACTGTGGATTTGTGGAGTCCAAACTCTTTAGAGATGGTTTTGTAAGCTTTTCTAGCCTGATGAGCAACATCAACTCTTTTTCCGAGGTCCTCAGTAATCTCCTTTGTTCGTGACATGATTCACTTCCACAAACATTATCAGACTTTGATAGATCCCTGTTCTTTGAATAAAACAGGTCATGTACTGACATTTGATAGTGATTGCACTGACTGAAAACACCTCGGCACAGATGGACTCTAATTTCACCTTTAAATGAACTGCTAATCCAAGAGATTCACATACTTTTGCAACGCACAGATATGTAACATTGGATAATTTTTCTCAATAAATAAATGACAAAGAAAATATTTTTCTCTCACTTGTTAGAGTCTGTTCTCTTTGACTACTTTCAGGACTTATATGAAAATCTGATGATGTTTTGGGTCATATTTATGCAGAAATATAGAAAATTCTAAAGGGTTCACAAACTTTAAAACAGCGCTGTATATGTGAAAAATATCAATAACTGGTCAATATTTGTGCAAAAAGCTATTTTTTTTTTACAATTTGGTCAAATGATTTCAAATAATGACCACAATAAATTGGAAAATTAACCTGGTGTGTTACAACTGTATTTGCGGTCTGTTGTAACACTCACTTGAATGCTAATTTATGGTTCAGGGACAGATTGTACATTTCTAAAGCAGGTTGGCCTACTTGAATTGCTAAAACTTTAACTAAACATGATTGTATCAAAGTAGCCTAAATTTTTTGTTCATAAAATTACAAGATTAAATCATTAGCACTGTTCATTTTTTCTAAAACACACAGAAACCAATAAATACACATATTTACCAATACCAGCAAATAAACATTCGTTCTGATGAGCAACTGAAATCAGTTTCATGTTTAGAGGAATAGCTGCTGCAGTCTGGAATGTGATCTCAGAGATATTTAAGGAAACTGCCGGAGCTGCTACTGTTATTAGGTCACTCGGGATTATTTAAACTGACTTGAGTTAAACCAGCTTTTATTTAAGAGTTTAAAATACATCCACCGCTGATCACTGCTAATATGCTTTGAGCTATCTATAGATTCATTCGGCAGTCTGTATAAAACACAATCAAAGCGCTTCAGCGAAGTGACCTGTTGAACATTAACACACTTGCTCCAGATTCTTACCGCCGTCGATCCCGAGGAGGATGCCAGGAAGACTTTAATGACCATTTTGAGGAAATGCAAAGTAAAGGACCAGGGGAAACGTGTTGTAAGACACCGCAGTCCACTGGAAAGCACAGAGCCTCGACTCGAGCCTCTCGGTGTCTATTTCTGTCCCCAGCGCATCATCATGGTGGATTGGGGCGTTTGTCCCACTGCTGTCTGAGTGATTGGCGATTTCAGCTGTCTGTCCACATCAGGAGCTGCTAAAGTTAGTGTAAGTCCTTGCATATATGGACAGAGATGCTGTTTTATTAAGAAACGTGTCATTTATAAACGCGTAAACAAGCAACGAATTATTGACTGGCCACTCTGTTAAACGAGTTCGTACTATTTAAATACTGTAATGTTACTTTTATTATATTATATGATCTTCATCTTATGATAAAATGAAAAATTGACATTGGAAAGTTCCCACACTCAGGGTTGTTGCCAAGGGAACAGCAGAGAATGTTGTCCTGGGCTCTGTGATGAGGGGGAGCCACAGAGGTCTTCTAAAGTATGACCTACTGACTGGGCCTATAGGAAGAGAGGGCCTAGCCATCAAAATGTGCTCCTGGGCTCTGTCATGGGCAATGTTCCCTCAATTTTTTTTTCTTGCAGAGCAAAACTTTTCTCTATTGGGCGGACATTTCGGCCACCTGAGCATAAACATTCTTTACACCCTGTACAGCGCACACACACACAAAAGTATTTAACTTTAATGTGCTATTCATATTTGATTTGACCCTTGACTAAATTATGTACATTTTAGGTTACCTTTAGAGTATAAGACACTTCAAAAGTTTGGGATCAGTAAAGTTTATTAAATAAGTTTCTTATGCTCATCAAGGCTGTATCTATTTGATAAAAAAAATGGTAATATTGTGAAATATTATTGCAAATTAAAATAAAATTGTTCTATTTTAATATACTTTAAAATGAAATGTATTCCTATGAAGCAAATGATCATTACTCCAGTCTTCAGTGTCACATGATCCTTCAGAAATCATTCTAATATGCTGATTTATTAATCAATGTTGGAAACAGTTGTGCAGCTTAATATTTTTTTGGGACCGGTGATATTTTTTCAGGATTATTCGATAAACAAAAAGTTAAAAAGAACAGTGTTTAGTCAAAATGGTGGTTATGGAACCTGTAAACCACATTCACTGGTTTTAAATCTATAGCGATATCAACTATAGTGGTTTACCTGAGCAAATGCAATTCATTCGTTTTACTAGAATTTATTCAAATGGCTTTCCCAACTCATTTATTTCCCAATTCATTATTTCATCTGCGCGATCGCGGTGGAAGAAGTTGGTTTTGACTCTGGGCAACAAGAAACCACCTATCAAATAAATAAATAACAATAAAAAAATAAATAAAATTGAGTGTCTACACTAAGTGCAAATAGCCCGCCTTGTTGGCAGAGGCTATTTGAAGAGCTAATGCAAAAGCCTCTAAAAGCCATTTTGGTCACAAATGAGATAACAATACTGAGTGAATGCTCTCCTCACATTTTCATCAAGTACTTTCCCTTCAAATGCACTAAATCCCAGCCTCAACCCATTCAGAAGTACCAGTACTTAGAAACATATACATAGTAGCCAGAAAGAAATGGTCATTTTAAAGAAAAACGTCAAATGTTCATGGCTTTTGCATTGATGCCATGCTTTAGTTTTTTTGTAATTGTTGGCTTTTTACCAGTCAGACCACTGAGGGGTGACAGGACATAGATAGGACAATGGGATACAGTCATACAAGTCAGTCAAGACTGTGTGCCATGATATGCTTATGTTCCAAGAGTCAGTTCTTGGTGATTGATTCAAAATGTTGAGATAAAATGTAATTTGTATTTATTGATTTTTTTTTTTACAAAGACATTTGAAACTAAATACAGTGTAAAGAATATCTAAATTTCTGTGATTATTACATATATATTGTGGCAGTAACACTTATCAAAATGTTATTTATGACACAGTGCTCATTAACAGGGAAAGTTAGAAAATGTCTGGAGTGTTGCTATACCAAGAATCCAGCAAAGATCACCGCTAGAACACATCGGGGAAACCTGAAAGAGGTGAGAACGAACCCAAGGAAAATATTCTATAAACAATTGAGAAAAGTTGAACCTTTTAGCAAAAAGACAAAAAAAGGGGCACTGTAAACTAACACTAGAACTTCTTCCCAACTATGAAGAATGGTGGAAGGACCATCATGGTTTTTCTGCCTCAGGGCCTGGACACTTTGCAATCATCGAAGGAACAATTCATTCAAAAGTACATCAAGACATTTTGAAAGGAGAATTTCAGGACGGTAGTTCATGACTTCAAGTTGGGCAACACAACAAGACCGTGACCAAAAGTAAATCAAATAAAGGAAAAGTGTGTTTTTCTGTCCTGACCTTAAACCGATTGAGATGTGTCATAACTTAAAGACATGTGTGCCATCATAACAGCCCATAAATAGTGATAAACAGGGATGGTACAAAATTGGTCCAGAAAACCTTTTTTGGAGGCTTTGCTGTTAAAGGAGCATCTACAAATTATTGAATTCAAGGCACTTACTTTCTCCAGCCTGCACTGTGAATTATTACTCAATATTCAATGAGAATGTAGAAAAAAAATTCAGTTGTTGGTGTGTTATTAGTTTATAAATCTGACCAAATTTTATGGGGGGGGTCAATACAGAAATCCAGATATTTTCAAAGGGTTCACAAACTTATTCTTATTTATTAATGCACGGACATTTTTCTTTGACAAACAAAAATCAATAAATACATTTGTAACACTGACAAAAAATACAATTATGGTACAAGCAATAAATACACAATCTTCTGCTTTGCTTGAAATTACAACAATTTTTTTTTCAATTTGTTAGGAATGTTTACATGACAGCATTTACTAACTAAATGCAAATAAAACCTTTACATGTTTTAAACAAGAATTTGTAAACAATGAAAGCTAAAATAATTTTACTACAGACTTAAATCACTGAACGGAATGGTGAATGGCATTAAAAAAAATAGACCAATCAGTTTGGAACAGACTGTGATTTTTAGCAAGAGCATTGAAACAAACCTGTAAAAATTCAGTGACTGCTTATTCATGTTGATATAGCACTGTTAGATTAACTGACAGCATGTAAAATGATGGCCACAACCTTGTTGCAGACAACTAGCCAGCATGTGATTCCAACACCACCTGAGATGAAGCAACAAACACATTTTAAACTCCACGTAATTATATTTATTTCATCCAGACGGTTGGATTTTTTTATCAATTTATCCCACCATCCAAAAGTGGTCATCGAATATCACTGGTGACTTGAACATACCTGCAATTCCAGAAGGAAAGGCTACTAGTCTCTCCAGTGGAGCAATCCATTTACTGGGCACCACTGTGACCGGGTCTGCATAATACTTCAATATGAGCGAGATCATGAGGGCCGCCTAACAACAGACAGCAGAAAACAGAACAAAGTGCCATTAGGAGAGAAAATTCACAAATGATACATACATGAATCTTACATCAATCATATCGATACGCAAATTAAAAATGTTCTTCACCCACCTGAAGAATGTAAAATACAATATTTACAATCCATTTCATTTTTGCCTGCTGTGCAGTTCTTGATTTGACTGTAAAAAAAGAAAGACAGACAAAAAATATCACAAAAATTTCTGTCTAGTCATGGTTTCCTTAAAAAAAGCTTCTTCAAATCCAACCCTGGAGAATAGCTGCATTTCAATCCACCTATTTTTATGCGCATTTTGGAATATCGCATACATTTTTTTTTTTTTTAAACGCTGGATGGAAACATTTACCAAATAAATTCCTCCATGGGCATTGAAAAAGCCATGTGACTTTGTGCTATGAGACGGGATAACTTGACTAGCAGCGGACCAATCTCGTTGCACAGCATCTATATGTTGTTATGGTCGTTCTGAAAAGCCTGAGCAAAGTCTGTTGTCAAAGTATTTCTGTATAATTGTCTTACACGACTGCGTTTCCATACAGCTGGCATCCACCTCCGAAAGCAATGACCGACTGCATTTATTGTATTTCCTCTGCTCGCTCTGAGGTGCAAGTCATTTATATCATATGAAAATTATTCAGTGGCTTCTCCTCTATTCTTAGTGATATTTAGTGCCACGGTTTACGAGGAAGTGGCGATTTTGTTCTCTTTGCCTCGTTGGATGGAATTGGTGCTTTATTCGCATGTGTTTTATGCAATATTCCCTTCTGCGCATAAGTTTAATTTGCATCTTTGGATGGAAACATAGCTAGTGCCCTGCAGAGTTTAGTTCACCTAACTCTGTACCAGTCATTTTCTAGTAGCCCTGAAGAACCTCATTATCTTGCTCAGGTGTTTGATTAATGGTGGCGCTAAACTCTGCAGGGCAGTGACACTCCAGGGCCAGATCTGAGGAACCCTGCTTTAAAACAAACAATTTATTCCTGTCCCAATCCTGTTCCTGTAGAGCAGGGGTGCCCAATCCTGCTCCTGGCAATCGACTGTCCTGCAAAGTTCAGCTCCAACTCTAATCAAACACTAATTAAGGTATTCAGGAACGCTTGAAAACTAAAGGCAGGTGTGTTTGATTACAGTTGGAGCTGAACTATGCAGGACAGGTCTATTCTTTTAAATAGACTAGAAAATTATGTTGGCATTAGAGAAAGTGCACTGGCATGGTTCAAATCGTACTTATCTGACCGCCATCAATTCATGGCAGTAAATGAAGAGGTATTATACCAATCACAAGTGCAGTATGAGCCTCAAGGCGCAGTACTTGGCCCCTTACTTTTCACGCTTTACATGTTACCTTTGGGAGATATCATTAGGAAACATGCTGTTAGCTTTCACTGTTATGCTGATGATACCCAGCTCTATATTTCTTCACGACCTGATGAAACTTACCAATTTACAAAACTAACGGAATGTATAGTTGATATTAAAAACTGGATGACTAGCAATTTCTTACTGCTAAATTCTGAAAAAACAGCGGTGTTTATTGGACCAAAATTTTTTGCATGTAATAACCTAGATCACGGTCTAATACTTGACGGCTGCTCTGTAAATTCTTCGTCATCAGTTAGGAACCTAGGCGTACTTTTATACGACCTATGCTCTCAATGTCAAATGCAGAAACATTAATTAATGCGTTCATGACCTCGGGGCTAGATTATTGTAATGCTTTATTGGGTGGTTGCTCTGCACGTTTAATAAACAAACTCCAGCTGGTTCAAAATGCAGCAGCTAGAGTTCTTACTAGAACCAGGAAGTATGAACACATTAGCCCGGTTCTGTCAACACTGCACTGGCTCCCTATTAAACATTGTATACATTTAAAGATCTTGCTAATTACCTATAAGGCCCTGAATGGTTTGGTACCTCAGTATTTGAGTGAGCTCTTATCGCATTATAGTCCTTCACGTCCGCTGTGATCTTAAAACTCTGGCCATTTGATAATACCTAGAATATCAAAATCAACTGCAGGCAGGAGAACGTTTTCCTATTTAGCGCCCAAACTCTGGAACAATCTACCTAACACTGTTTGGGAAGCAGACAAACTGTCAATTTACTTTACTTTACTTACTTTAGTCATTTAGCAGACGCTTTTGTCCAAAGCGACTTACAAATAAGAAAAAGTAACTAAAACTAAAAAGTTACAACTCTATAAATACTATCTACCCACATATTTAAGAAAATAAAGAAATTAAATAAAATTGACACATGCATATAACAACATTTCAATAATAAACAAATCAATGAAAAAAAATTAAATAAAAAGCTACTACTATCCCTTGCCGGTGTCCCTGCCCGGTGGAGTCGCACGGTAGAGTCGATGGTCTTTACACTCTTTACTTTTTTACTTTTGTCATTTAGCAGATTTAAATCTAGATTAAAGACCCATCTCTTTAACCTGGTTTACACATAATATACTGTCGCATTTCTATAATTCAAATCCGTTAAAGGATTGTTAGGCTGCATTAATTAGGTCAACCGGAACCGGGAACACTTCCCAAAGAACCGATGTACTTGTTACATCGTTAGAAGAATGGCATCTACACTAATATTAGTCTGTTTCTTTCTTATTCCGAGGTCACTGTAGCCACCCAGATCCAGACTGTATCCAGATCAGATGGTGGATCAGCACCTAGAGATGACCTCTACAGCCAGGACCTCTCCTAGACGGCCATCGGGACAAGACCACAGGAACCAGATGAGTCCTTTGCACAATCTGATTCTGCTTTAGCCTAGATTTAAACTGCTGATTTTGTCTGGCCAGAGGAGAATGACACTATTTCGACAAACTATTTCCCCGTCTAAATACTCTAAAGCTCATATAAAGCCACCCAGCTTTATATCAAGCTGATGTAAAGCTGCTTTGACACAATTTGCATTGTTAAAAGCGCTATACAAATAATAGTGACTTGACTTGACAGAGCTGCCTTCCAGCAGATTTCAGTTCCAACAGAGCGGTCTGTTATTATCAAGCGCTCCTGAAGATATTCATCATCTGCTTCAGGTGTGTTTGATCAGGGCTGGAGCTGAACTTTGCAGAAAGGTAGCTATACAGGAACCAAGAGTGGACATGCCTGATGTACATGAATGAGATTAGAGATAATAAAGACAAGAGGATAATTTTCAGCTTTTCATAATTGAACGTGAACTTTCTTCTATTCCTTAGTGCACAAGAGAAGTATAATCTACATTTCAGGTACATTTTCATCCTTTTGGAAGTCAACAGTATGAACCACTCCATGTTTATTATAGGTAGATTCAACTGACATAACTCATGGATCAAAATCACTCTAGTTTTGCTCCAACCCTAATCAAGGTCTTCAGGATCACTAGAAACTTCCAAGCAGGTGTGAGTTGGAGCCAAACTCTGCAGAGCTGTGGCCCTCCAAGAATTGAGTTTGTGACCAATGCTCTAGGACAGGGATCCTCAAATCTGGCCCACTCCAGCCGAGTTTAGCTCTAACCCTAATCAAGCACACCTGAGCATGCTAATCAGAGTCTACAAGATCATTAGAAAATCACAGGTAGGCGAGTTTGATCAGGGTTGGAGCTAAACTCTGCAGCAGATTGGCCCTCCAGAGAAAGATTTGAGGAACCCTGCTCTAGGAGTTCTCAACTCTGGACCACGAGATCCATTTTCCTGCAGAGTTCAGCTCCAGTCCTAATCAAACACACCTGAACAAGTTAACCAAGATCTTTAGGCTCACTAAAAAGTTACAGGCAGGTGAGTTTGATCAAGGTTGGAGCTAAACTCTGCAGGAAAATGGATCTCGCTGGACAGAGATATCCCTGAGTATCCCTAAACTATACTATGGATGCCATAGCTAATATAAAACTCTTTAAGGCAATCCTGCTCCTGGCAATCGACTGTAAAAGGGGTGCCCAATCCTGTTCCTGGCGATCGACTGTCCTGCGAAGTTCAGCTCCAACTCTAATCAAACACACCTGAAGCAACTAATTAAGGTCTTCAGGATCGCTTGAAAATTAAAGGCAGGCGTGTTTGATTAGAGTTGGAGCTGAACTTCGCAGGACAGTCGATCCCCAGGAACAGGATTGCGCACCCCTGCTTTATGGGTTAGTTCACCCAAAAATGAAAATTGTCATCTTTTACTCACCCAAACCCATAAGACTTTTGTTCATCTTCAAAACACAAATGAAGATATTTTTAACGCAACCTGGGAGATTTCTGAAAATCCATCACACCAAAATGTCGATGCCTCAAAACATTCATACAGATACTGTAAAATAAATCCATATGAATTAGCGGTTTAATCTGAGTCGCTTTACATATGTTGAACTCATATTGTAAACAAACTCAAGTGTGCTTGTTTAACATGAGAACAAACCTCACTTGTTTCTCAGGTGTCATGCCAGCACTTTGAGCTTTGGGTTATACACACTTGGGCCTGGTTTCACAGACAGGGCTTAGACTAAACCAGGATTAGGCCATAGTTCAATTAGGACATTTAAGTCATTTTTATAAACGTGCCTTAGACAAAAACATTACTGGTGTGCATCTTGAGACAAAACAAAGGCACTGATATATTTTAAGATCAGTCAGTGCAAGTTTCTTTCAGTTGAAACAGCTCAGATTTACATTTTAGTCTGGGACTAGGCTTAAACCTTGTCTGTGAAACCGGGGGTTGATGTTTTAGAGTGAAGTGTGCCACTGTGTTCTTTCACATGAGCAGGTCATTATCTGCCAGTGCTTGCAGTAAACCAATTCCATCTCTACAACTGTAAAAAAACTCAGCAGAGCAGTTGTAATGTCAAAAAATATGACACTTCTATATTAATTACTTCAAAACATTACAAATTTTTACATTTGAATATTGCAATAGTAATATTTAGTTTAATTGTTATATTTTAACAACAATAATAGTGCAGCCCTACAAACAAGCACAGCAAACCTAGAATTTTTTGAATCGCATTTAAAAAAACAAAAAAAAAATCAATAATAAAAAGATTAGATTTTTTTTCGTCATAAATCATGCAGCTCCAGTATAAAAGTGATCATGTCTCTTCAGAAGACTAACGATTATCTTTTGTTTGAATTCTTATGTACAACAGCTATTTATTCTCCATTTGCTTTTGTGTTTTTCCATAGCATACCCATCCAAACAAAGCGCTTCAGTTTGGATCCAGCCTCAGAAACTTTAATTTTACGTGATGCTGCCTTGAAACGGTATGTATCGTGAAAAGTGCTATACAAATAAATGTGAAGTGGATGAATTGAAACCACTCGATTATAGAGATGTATTATTTTTACAATTTTAACGCATGGACAAATCTCTCAGGTTTAAAGTATCTTCCTTTGTGTTTATAAAAGATGAACCAAAATCTTGTGTATTTGGAACGACATGAGGGTGAGTAAATGACTGAATTTTAATTTTTGGGTGAACTATCCCTTTAACAAGTTATATCTATGCTATTCTCCAATAACATGAAGGACAGCAACAGGCAGCAGCCAAGCTATTTGTCTTCATGAATGCTGAAGCCGTTATCTGAAACCCACCTGCCATTTTCCACACATGGCCTGAGACTTTGCATTCTCCAGTGTAAAGTGAAGAAACTTTTGGTTTCTCAGTTCTTCTCGCCCCACTATAAAGTGGACAAAAGCTATTTATATGCTTCCAGTGAGGTGTGCTGGTGACTGTAATATCTTAATACTTGCCCATTGCTTCTCGTTTTCATCAGAGCTATATTACACATGTTGTTTGCTATACAATATGGCTGTTTTGTGGGCTTCTTTCTATATTGTGCTGTCACTTCATCTGCAATATTGCTGCACATACCCCTATAAGAAAAGCACAAATTCATTTTTACCAAGTGTCTTCAGTTGATCGGTCATCTTGTTGATCCTGCGTTCCAGTCTAGCGTATCTGGCAAACTCGTCCATCATATTGACGGTGGACAGCTCCATCTTCATGTTTTGGATCTCCGTCCTCATCTCCATCTCCTGATCAGCATCCTTCTGGAAGATCTTTGACAGCTATGAGAAAAAACACACAAGATCTTAATGCACAGCTGCTCATTCATTTTACTCAAAGCTTTTACACTGACTACTACCAAAAAAGAGAATCAAAGGGTGATGTTAAAGAAGGCAAAACATTACTTTTGTCAAATAAAGTTTGGGTTGCAAGTGCACACTTTTCTCCAATGTATCCATTAGTAAGCATACTCTGAATGCCATCATTACAACTTATAACTAATCAGACATTAGCAAGTTTTGCAGAAGGGGCTATGATATAAGATGGTGCAAGTATGTTGGAGTACCACGTATTAATAATATATTAATAAATAATCATTCAGTACCATGGTAATGTCATCTGATACCATGAAAGAAGTGCAGTGTTTTTTGTTGGTTTATCAAAATATTCCCAGCCCACATTGACTGTTCGCTAGTTGTGTTTCTGAATGAATCTGGCTTAGTTTACACTAGACATGGTGGTAGTTAAACCGAGCAGCTCTGGTTTGCTGTGACTGCGAGAAGCTCCTGTAGGGGAGGCAGACATGCTTTCGCTGAACATTTATGGCATTATGTACGTTTGAAATGATATCTGTGTGTGCTTAAGCGTCCCTAAAACTCTTTTGAATCAGTACTTACAAATGAAGAAATAGACGGCAGCCATGTTTTGACGAGGTTGCACAGAAACACAGAGCTTAGTACAAGAAACCAGTTAAACCCGGCAGCCATCTTCTTTTGATCAGCCTGACCCTCCCCCAATAATACAAACACACTTTCCAACCGGTTCCTCGCCTTAAATGTTTAAAGTTTACTTATATTATCTAAAATAACACCGTGACAGTCAAATATCCGAAAAGGAAATGTTTATAAGACATCGAGTTTGTTAAGCGGCGTGTTTTTTTTAAATACATTCAAATAATCTGAATATATAACCAATGCGAATAACACTAAATATATATTTGCATGTTTACAGGAACAACAAATGCAGAAAGTGGCGCCTAAAGTACATCCAAGCAAATCTGTGATTGACATCTCAGCTTATCCACTCAGGTACTTTGCTTTGGTTTGAAATGTGGTTGCCAAGACGTTTCAGCCAATCACCGCTAAGAAGGGGCGGGGCGTAGATCGCATCACGTTAGTGCTATAATGAAAAGAATATAGAAAGGGGAGATCCAATCCGGTTTCAGCTAGTTTCTGTTCCGATTGAACATTAATGCTTGCTTCAGTGTGTCCTAGACCTGGTTTTTACACTTTACTTATCAGTGCGTAAGCTATTTTAATTTATTGCCTTTTTTGTCGTGAAAGCATACAAGCTTTAAGCAGCCATGCCTAAAAGGAGCAAAGTAAGTAGAAAAATTGTCTATTTTATTCTCTTTTATAGCATGGTTTTAATAGCATGCAGTAATTAAGTGTGCACGTCTCTAGGACGCTTTATGTGAAGTTATGAGTGTTGACTGCATGTTAATCCGTAATCTAGGGCATGTGATAGATGGCGCCTTTTTACTTGGAGCTGTGCGATATTCTGTTGACTGGATAACGTTATATTAAAAACACACGACACTAAGCGCTTTCTCGACGCTACTCGCATTAAACCCGTGTATATCACAGTAATGATCACACAAAGGGGTGTAACCTCGTTTAGTCGTGTTATTCCTCATGGAGAAGAAGCTTGTCCTGCGAATGTTTTGCTTTTAACCATATACATGCGAATCTGTCGAAGTTGTAAGTTTAAAGCCATTGTGGTTTTTTAACTGTAAATACATGTGTAACGTTACTCCTCGAGCAGGACACACACACTATATAGTCTCCAGTGTCATGGCTGCCCTGCACTAAACACATCCGAAGCCTTATATCCGACTCCGTGTGTGCTTTATAATCATATTTTCATTATTCGGGCTTTTCCTGCGTATCCCGCCTTAATTCTTCACTTGACCTTTGAAACAGACTTTGTAGAGTGGCTTTAAGAAAGTTTTCGCCGACTTTATTCGCATATTTTTTGGATTAAAGGTATTAGCCTCCCGTTTTCAACTTTCTGTTTTAATTTCGACGCAAACCTAGTTTGTTAACGTTGCATAAAATGTGTCGATGTTTATTGTATTTTCTCGTCGAAAGTGAATGAATTGTGTCTGTGGGGCGGAGCTACTGTTCCCCTCCTCCATGTGAACTACTTAGGGACCAGCGACAATATGTTAGATAATGTAAATAATTGCACTATAGTTTGTTTATCCCAGTTTGCTTTTTATTTCGCGACAAAATTAACTTGCAATAGGAATTGAGTTGCATGTATAACGGGACCCCTCCCCCATGTTCGCTTTTAGATTACATAATTGCCCCTAACTTGGAGGGGGTGTAGGGGTACAACACCTCCCCCCTCACACATGATCTATGTACACATACTAACAGCTTCTGTTTCCTACAGGCTAACAATGACACTGAAGCAGCTGGGGTAAGTTTGACTCGATTGTTATCACACAATACGTTTTTGCATGTAATTGTGATACTTAATGCTTGTTTTGTTGCCTTCCCATCTTCTCCTCATCAAATAAACAAACAGCCCAAGAGACGGTCTGAGAGACTTCAAGGTGTAAGTTGGCTTTGTCAGTCCCTCTGAAGTCATATGCACACCATTACCTTTTAGTGACACACACAGCTTACGCTGAATTCTGTTTTACAGAAACCCGAAACGCCAAAGTCTGAGCCCAAGCCCAAAGTGAAGGTAAATCGGTTATCAATATAACATGTACTATTATTAATAAATGTTATCAGAAGTAGCTTAACCATGCATTTATCTCAAACGTCTAACAGAAGGCACCTGCAAAGGGCAAGAAGGCTAAGGAAGTAGAAAAGGCCAAACCAGAGGAGAAGAAAGAGGACGCAAAGTCTGAGTCTGAGGATGAAGCTCCTGCGGAGAACGGAGAGACCGCAGCTGAGGTAGCAAGTCATTTTATAATTATGTTCAGATAATGAATCTAACCAGGTCTTACTTATTTGGCCCCGTATCTCATTGTAGTCCAGAGTGCTAGGAAAATAAATGTCAGTTAGGGATGCATCTGTGGTTGAAAACCTTTATTTATTGGTTTTGTTTGGTTACAGGGAGACAATGGAGAAGCAGGAGGCGAGGAGGAAAAGGCTGACCAGAAAGAGGGAGCTGCTAAATAACATTAAAACATTTCACCATACCTCTTTTCTTGTACAATACAGAGGAATATTTTTATTGACTATTTTCTAAAAAGCAGGTTTTTTAGTAGTTCAATATTAGAAGCTCATTTTATAGACCACGATCAAGAGAAAAGCCTTAGAAGAGGGATTCCTTTTTTTTCCCACTCCAGTTTTTCCTGAAGAAGAATTGCAGTCATGAAACAGCTAATGACTTCCTCTTATTATTATTATTATTATTATTATTTGATTATTTTTTTCTGACTCTTTTGTTTTTAAAAAGGGAGGGGAGTGGAACAGGTTGTGGCAGATAATGTAATGTGATCATGCCATTTTAACATTTTAATTGAAACTGGGAGAGTTTGCCTGAGACACTACCATTCCATAGGCAATATGAGGGACGCCTGTATGTAGCCTCTATTGTATGGGAAGGGGCTTCTGTAAGAATGCTTTTTTTACTTTTTCTGGGGGGTTGGGATTGATTGTAAGCTGTATTCTATGAATTGAAACCTCTTTATTCGAACTGTTTTATGAATCAACAGCTTTGATTTAATGATCCTGCTCACTAGTACTGGAACACTCATCGGATGTGTGATTTACATTGACTTTTGTTTTTGTGTGGTGATAGCATTGCAATAACATTGTTGTATAGCTGCTGTGAAAAGGTTTTCATAATTTCTATATGCAGTATGTGATGGTACTTTTAAGAGGACGAAAAATGGAATTGTGTGTGTTAGCAAAGCTAATAACAGCTGTGTTACAGTGTTAAACATGCAGGTCGTAGCTGATGTTATACGAAGATTACTGTAATTTCATTTATGTGAACATGCCAGCAGTAGCTATATCACTCAAGGTTTTAGGTTAAAAGTACACATGTACAGTTTCTTTTTTTTATTTCCATTTTTTATGTAGCTGTATCTGTAATGAATGGTATGACATACCAATAAAATGGTTGTAATTCCACCTTCATATTTTGCCGTTCTGTTTTCCTTTCTATGATTAAAAGAACAGTAGATAAGATATAAAATTCCAAGTGAAAGCGATAGCTAGAAAATTCATGCTGATATGTGAAGTCCATTAATTAAAATCATAATGTGCTTGACAATGTGTGTGTGTGTCATTCAAGTTTGGGATCAGTAAGATTTTTAAAGAAGCTTCTTGCTGATCAAGGCAGCATTTATTTGAACAAAAAAGGAAAATTTAAAATAATGGTTTTCTATATTAATATAATTAAAAATCTAGTGTATTCCTGTAATGCAAAGCTGAATCAGCCATGACTCCAGCCTTCAGTGTCACATGATCCTTTGGAAATCATTCTAATATACTGATTTATTATCAATGTTGGAAACCGCTTGATACATTTTCAGGATTCTTTGAAAAATAAAAAGTTATAAAGAACAGCATTTATTTGAAACAGAAATCCTGTTTAACTACACACTACAGTTCAAACGTTTAAATATGCTTTTATTCAGCAAGGATGTGTCAAATCGATAAAAAAGTGATAGTAAAGACTAATTCTCTAGGGCCCGGTTTCACAGACAGGGCTTAGACTAAACCAGGATTACACCATAGTTCAATTAAGACATTTAAGTAATTTTTATAAACATCCCTTAGAAAAAAACATTACTTGTGTGCATCTTGAGACAAAACAGAAACACTGATATATTTAAAGATCAGTCAGTGCAAGTTTCTTTTAGTTGAAACAGCTCAGACTTAGATTTTAGTCTAGGACTAGTCTTAAACCTTGTCTGTGAAACTGGGGGTATGAGAATTACCAGAAGGATTTGGAATTCATTTGTATGGTTTGTGAACTTCATCAAAGTTTCTCTAATAATGTTTTCTGTTAGAAGAAGATTGAACATTCAGGCAATCTAAATGGGTTTTAGGGTCTACATTTTTGGAAGCTTTTATTTTAGTGTCCTAATGGTCAGGCTAAACAATTGTGATCATAAGTCATAAACACTTCAATGGTGTTGTAATCATCATATGACCATTTCTTGGGACTATAGTTGTCAACACTGCACATTATGTACTTAGATCTTATTGGCCTGGTTTCACAGACAGGGTTTAGCCTAAACCAGGATTAGGTCATAGTTCAATTAAGACATTTTAATAAACATCCCTTAGAAAAAAACATTGCTGGTGTGCATCTCGAGACAACACAAAGGCACTGATATATTTTAAGTGTCTGGATTCTTTTTGGGGCCACTGTAACTGCTTCAGCATTTAAAGAGGAAAATATGACAGTTTCATTCACAAGTCAATTTACAGAATTGTGTTTTTATCCCAGGATTTGTGCTGTCGGTCAGTGGACATATTTGTGTAAATCCAGTCAGTTTAGCATAATACACCTCACGAAATCCCACATGCGTGTGATAATAAGTAGTAGTGGCGAATATTAGTTGTTTAGATGTCTTTAAATATTCAGACTGTCTCGTTCTCAGACTGTTTTATAGACAAAAGATGAGCTTCTACTGTCGCCATTCGGTGTGACGTCACGAAGCAGCCGTTCGAACAGAACGCGTTTTTTATTGTTATTCGAGGAACGCTTCACATGGAACACCGCGAGAAGCGTTCGATTTACATCGAAGACTCGAACGATTCATGTTTAGGCTTTTAAATCTCCGCGTGACTTCTGTTTTGCTGAAGAAGACGAGGAGTTGTACCCCCCTCCCCCTGTTTCCGGTGCTCAGGCGGAAGTAGCTGTGAGCTCAGGCCTCATACTTCCAATGGCGACCGAAAACTGGCCGAACAGAAAGCGGGAGCAATCGTGGAGGGGCACGAAGCGTTCAATCGACATTAAATAATTATATAATTTACCAACTACACATAAAGTTCGACTCCAAACACCGTATTCTTTGAGCTATGGCCGACACTGCAGCCAGAAATGGGAGTATTTCGCCCCTTGAATCAGGTAAGACTCAAAAAGTAACATTAGTCAATATTATTAAGAGGTACTTTTCTAATCCCGTCATGTTTAATGAAATCCTATCGGATGTGGTGGTGTCTCCTCGCAGAGTTATATTACTTGATCTCGCGGTATTTGAGCACGGGGCCGTGTCGGAAAGCGGCGGAGGTGAGTTTATTCATCGAGACTTTAATAAGAGTATTGTGTTTAAATGCTGCGGGCACTGAAACAGAGACCTTTCTCATCTGTTGCAGGCTCTTGTGTGTGAGCTGGAGGAAAATCAGGTGTGTTGCTCGATTTCTTCGTCTTTATGTCCTTCAGGGTGTATGGGTCCCTCTTGGATTGAAACATGGGTTTGGCAGAAGACTACTTCGCATTATCGCTTGTCTTGAACTTCTTTACATTTTCCGTTATTGTTTTTATTAACTTGGCGTCCGTCGATTTCCTTTCGACCTCATTAACCCGGCTTATTTTGTTTGTTTGATAGCTCCTTCCACGACGGCTGGATTGGGAAGGAGCTGAACACCCGCGATCTTATGAAGATTTGGTAAGTGTTTTGATTTTGTTTCTGGAGCATGTTTAATTCTCACACGTGTTCATTTTGTGACCGATTTAAGATCGGCTTCAAATGACAGGCATCTGATTTTGTTCCCTTTTCGATTGGTTAAATTAGCGTAATATATTTGATCAGTTAGTTTTGTACGGCGTTATTATTATGAGCAGTTCTTTGGGGGGGGCTCTGTGTTTTGACTGCTTCCCCAGTATTTAGTGCTGTATTGCAGTTAGGGTGTGGCCTCGTCGGGTTGTGGCTACGTCAGGATGTTGAACCGTCCAATCAGATTTCAGGACTCGCCGTCGGCTTTTTATTTTGCATGTGACCTGCGCTCTGATTGGCCGATAAAGGGACTCTATTTACATAAACTCCTTGCCCTCAGCCACATGAGACAGGCTTTTATTTATGTTTTCCTGAAGGGTCGCGACCGCGGTCGGTTATCTTATGGGTGTAAATATTCCCGATTTAACAAGACAACTACTTAAAGTCTGCATTTAGTTGTCTGCTTTTAGAGAAAGCTAGACATCAGATACAGCAAAATGGTATTACTTGGGCATGCAGTGAAATACGTTATTACTTAATAGCAAGGCAAGGTAGATCACTTATTTATGAACCATGTCTTATACACAGCTGTCATGTTAGAATAAAAAAGGGACCTGTCCAAACTGTTGCTATAAAATTAGAAGCACACAATTCCCTAGATTATTTTATACATTATACATGATCTGAAAGCCGAATAAATGATATTTCCATTGATGTATGGTTTGTTGGGATCGGACAATATTTGGCTGAGATGCAACTATTTGAAAATCTGAGGGTGCAAAAAAATCCAAATATTGAGAAAATTGCTTTTAAAGTTGTCCAAATCAAGTTCATAGCAATGCATATTACCAATCAAAAATTAAGTTTTGGTATATTTAAAGTGGGAAATTCACTAAATATCTTCATGGAGCATGGTCTTTATTTAATATCCTAATGATTTTTGGCATAAAAGAAAAATCTATAATTTTGACCCGTACAATGTGATTTTGGCTATTGCTACAAATATACCCCAGCGGCTTCAGACTGGTTTTGTGCTCCAGGGTCACACATTCTTAAATCTGAAGATTTGTACTCATGTATATTACTAAATTAGTCAAACCTGTTCGTTAGAAAGGAGTGTCTTTTGGCAATTTAGTGTACATACAGATTTATTCACTTATTTTTAGTATTTATTAATTTTTTTTTAATTTTGGTAATTCACAACATAACGAAAGTAAAGGATCCTTAATTCTTTGTTAGGTCGCTGCCAACAGACATATTGCACCAGACCACTTGTTGCAGATATGCAAGCAGATTGGTCCGATTCTGGACCGAGGGGCTCCGTCTGGTGTGCCAGGAGTCCACTCTCTACTCGGGGCCGGGAAACACTCTTTACTGCGGACGTCTAAAGGTGAGAGAAGGCTGGAGCTTTCAACCCCTTCTGCCTTGGTGTGTTTGTCAGCTGTCAACTTTGTCATTTACTCCAGGTGCAAATGGCACTTCTAGTACATGTGCATTTACTGAATGAGCACTGTGCTCATTCATTAAATAATAATATATTATAAAATAATGTGAATAAAGCACTTTGAATTACCATTGTGTATGAAATGTGCTAAATACAGTACATAAACTTTGCCTTGCCTACTGTCTGCCTTCTCTCAACATCTCTAGACTGCGGCAATAGCAGATGGAAAGCCTCCACGTTCGCGGCCCTTCATAGAGGGAGACCACCTGAGAGGCCTTTGAGCTGCAGGGATGCCAATATTGGTAAATGCCTTCAGTTTGCTGTGTCAGGGCTCAACGATGAGGATTTTTAGTTGTTTTTTTTTTTTGTTTTTTCTGAATGTTACAATTTGTAACATTCAGTAGTCTGATCGTTTACACTTCAAACCTAACTTCTCTAGTGTTTAACAACTATTTTAGAACATGATGGTTGTCATAAGCTTTCAATTCTTGAACAGTCTAATAAGAAAATAAGCAATAAAAACACTAGTTAAAAATTAGTAGTATTAATATTATGCGAGGATCAGTTGTCAGAGGGACTGGCAAGGAAGTGGGAAAGAAACGGCATGACTTTCCTCTCACTCTGGCTCCTAGCCATTCCTGATCCCTGTTGAATGTATTTTGACTTCTGTCCTGGCAAACAGAGAAATGAAATGTTGAGTGATCTGAGTGGATTTCCTCTCTGTGTTTGTAGCGGAGGTGTGCCGAGGCAGAGAGCTCACAGGAGCTCAGCGCTTCAGCTCTATCAACCCTGTCAGCAATTATCAGCACATGAAGATGCACAGGAGGATCCTGGGACATCTCTCTGCCGTGTACTGTATAGCCTTTGATCGAACAGGTTCCAGGATTTTTACGGTGAGCATCAGTAGTCTTTTGGAGTGCCTTCAGACTCGGCTCTTTGTCCGTCTAACCCTTGACCCTGTTCATTTCCTGACCCTCAGGGTTCCGACGATGCCTTGGTGAAGATCTGGTCCTCTTTTGACGGAAGGCTTCACTCTACTCTCAGAGGACATTATGCTGAGATATCAGATCTAGCGGTGAACTTTGAGAATACCCTTATTGCTGCCGGGAGCTGCGACAAAACCATTCGAGTCTGGTGCCTTCGTACTTGTGCCCCAGTGGCGGTCCTGCTGGGCCACAGTGGATCTATTACCTCTTTACAGGTAAGAGTGCTGTATGTCTATAGTGTTTGTATTAACGCTAAATCAATGTAGGAGCTTGGCAAGTGAATTTACCAGCTTTATAAATCTTACTGACCATGAAATAGTATTTGTAATTTTTTTTTTTATAAAAAAAAATATATAATTAATATAGTTTTTGACAAATAAACATAAGACATGCGTAATGTTACAATATTTTTCTTCTTGGGGGGGGGGGGGGGGTGACTTTCCACAAAAATATCATCAAGCAGCAAAAACTGTTTTCAACATTTAATTATATAAAAAAATGTATTCTTTATAATTGAACACCAATTGTTAATGTTATCGTCTACTGACAATTTACTCGCCTACGCCAGTTGTTAAGATTTTTCAAACAATCTGCTAGGGGTGTAACGGTACACAAACATGACGGTTTGGTACTTACCTCGGTTTTGACGTCACGCTTCGGTATGTTTTCGGTACAGCAGGAGGAAAAAATACTAAACACTTTTTTTTTTTTTTTTTTTTATTAAACAACGTTATACTGAACAAATTGCTCTTTCTTTAAATTCAAGTATAATTACAATTTTCATTAAATCTACCTCAAATAAAAAAACTAAATCTATAGGCCTAAAAATCGACCTCAGCTTCAGGCTAAACTATATAGTCTAAAATTACATTACTGTAAAGGCCCGTACACACCGGGACGAATATCGGCGTGTGTTATTCGCCAGCGTTTTTCAACGCGTTTTTTGTGTTCACACCCAAGCGATTTTCGCTGACGATGAGCCGAGTGAACATGCAAATTCATTCCCTGACATTAGATGGCGCTTAATGTAAAACAGAAATACCCCGGTACACAAGGTGGCGCTGCGCAACTTTACGCTTCTGACACTCGCTTGTCACTCAGAAGAAGAGAGCAAGTATTTACGCGCTGGTCAAAATCATACAAAGAAAACATGGATATTTCAAGCACCAGTAGCTTTTTTAGAAAAATGACGCTTTTACGCGTGGCGTTTTTCGCGTCGGTGTGCACACTCACATTGGCGCCCTTTGTTTAGTCACGAAGCGTTTAACGTCGGCGAATATCGTGCGTGGTTACAATTAACAACAGAGCCCAAACTTAAATTTAATTACCATACTATTTATTTTTAACTATAACTAGCACTCAATGCAGTTTTTAAATTAACTTCTAAATTAGTGGCTACAATTTCTAATTGTTGTTGAAAACCTTTTACGCAGTGGCTGTCATAACTTGTTTTGATAAAAGATTTATTTAAATATACATTAAAAGATTACGACTAACAGGTAAAGTAAAATAGAAGTATATAGCTAGTCTAATATTTGGCGAAATGCTCTTCTCTAGACTTCATTTCTCTGGTGAACTGACGAGCTGTGGACACTGATGACTTACCTGAGGTAAATGAAATGCTACGTGACATTTTGTTTACAAGCCGTTTTAATTGCATCTTTCCGCGAGTGAAACACTGAATGAGGCATGAGATGTTAATTCATGTTTATTTCGCGTTAAAACTAGAAGTAAAAGAGGAAGGGATGATCGCGCTCACTGTTAGGACTGTAGCGTTTACACAGCGAGCTGTCACGCCTCAAAGAACACTTGCGGTACGAATACGTGTACCGTTTCACCCCTACAATCTGCTCTAAAATTTCTCTCCTTGGACTTCACAACATAAAATGTGACCACAAAGTAGTGGGAACGTTGTTTTATTTGTGCCCACAATATCTATTTTAAACTGCGTGTCGTGTGAAAATCGTGGCTACATTGTACAAATTTCTCACGTTGATTTAGATAGCATGCCCCCATGTTATAAATAGTATTTAACATTCCCAGTGTAGAAGTGCAGTAAACTCCTCATCTCAGTGTCATTGCTTTACATTAGATTTCGTAAAAGTAATTTAATCTAACTCCTCTCCTGAAGTGTTTGGGATTACGCAAATGTCGTCATAAAGTGGAGGGCTTTGTGTAGTTCCGTCTCCAGTTACTGAACAGTGTGATGGGAGGAATCGAGAGGTGAAGGGAATAAAGTGTTACATCCAGACTACAGCATGTATAAGACTGTAACTGCTGTATTTTCTGTTGATGGGTTTGCTAGGGGCAAAACGTGGACATTTTATCTCTCTGCTGTGTGCTACAGGTCCATTCGCCTTTATGTAAAATCATAGCGTTTTCGGTAGCGTATTAAAGTCCTTGCACACCGAGTCCAAAATTTTTGTATGTTTTTTTTTTTCATATTCGTCTTCCTTTCCTATCAAAATGTTTGCTACGGACGCGAAAACGCAGTAAATCGAACCTGATCTGAATTATTTATTATTTTTTATGACAGTGTGTAAACGTGATTGACACAACATGACGTCATATTTATTTTTTAACGTGTCAAAATTTCAGACTCTGTGTGCAATGACCTTTACCGTTAAAGTTAATGTGTACAGTTGTGTCATTTTCATGTGTTTCTATGCTGCTTATACAGGCATGTTGTTCTAAGAGGTATTTATACTTCCTCTTTCTCTTGTAGTTCTCTCCAATAGTCAAGGGCTCCAAAAGGTACATGGTGTCCACAGGAACTGATGCAACAGTGTGTTTCTGGCAGTGGGATGTTAATTATAACAGTTTCAGGTGAGGGCTTTTCATCACATTAGAATGGGACTAGTGTGTGTCCAAGATTGAGGTTCATTGTTTGTTTCCTTTATTGTTCATCAGCGATCGTCCACACAAATTCACAGAGAAGCCGAGGCCTGGCGTTCAGACTGTCTGCTCTTCCTTCAGCCCTGGTGAGACGACTGAATGTTTGAACTAAAGCTGAAGGGTTTTTCTTTTTCCTTTTGACACGTGTATGTTTATGAAAGGTTTTTTTTCAGTGCACACTTTTTTTTCTCTTTATACAGGTGGCATGTTCCTTGCAACAGGAAGCACAGATGATGTCATCAGGATATACTACCTGGGCAGTGGCAGTCCAGAAAAACTAGCTGAGCTGGACTCTCACACTGTAAGAGCGCTCCGTTTTTAGGGATAGTTGAATAATCAACTAATTGTGAGAGAATGTCTCACATGGTGTGCCATGATTTACAATATTTGGTTTAATTTGTAGGACAAGGTGGACAGCATCCAGTTCTGCCATTCAGGAGAGAGGTAATATTGCTGGTTTACCATCATTTTTTTTAGTGATGCACAGAGAATTTATTGTGCCAAAACAGTTTTAGAGGTCCGGAATCATTGACCAAAACAGTGACATTTAATTAGCTCCTCTCCAATGGTACATTTTAACAGTGTCAGTGTTTTTCATGCACACACAAGGCTGTTTTGAGAATAGTGCTGTCAAACGATTAATCATGATTCCTCACGTCCAAAATAAAAGTTTTTGTTTACATAATATATGTATGTGTACTTAGTTTATTTATTATGTATATAAATATATATACACAGTATATATTTTGAAAATATTTACACGTATATATTTATATTATATTTTATATTAGAGATAAATATCAGAATGAGTTTTATTGGCCAAGTATGTTTACACATACGAGGAATTTGTTATAGTGACGGAAGCTCCACAGTGCAACAGAAAGACAGCAACAGGACAGATAATAAAATAATAATATACAAATAGGCAATGTACAAAATAGCCAAAACACAATATATAGTATAGACAATTATGTGTGTACAGGTCTGATATGTACAAATTTTAAATGAAAAAATAAGTGTATGTGGTGAATAAATAATGTATAATAGTGTTGTGTGTTCCACGTTTCATGTCAAGTGTTCATGAGATGGATTGCCTGAGGGAAGAAACTGTTCCTGTGTCTGGTCGTTCTGGTGCACAGAGCTCTGTGGCGTCGACCAGACGGTAACAGTTCAAAGAGGGAGTGTGCTGGGTGTGAGGGGTCCAGAGTGATTTTACCAGCCCTTTTGCTCACTCTGGATGAGTACAGTTCTTGGAGAGTGGGGAGGGTTGTACCACAGGAACCTTTTCATAGTACCCGAACTAATTGAGGAACTACCCACTTTTTGGCGTGTTCTAGGAAACCGAACTAGGAACGGTCTTAGTTCCAGGAACTCCGTTTGGAGGAACTAAATTAGCTCCTACTTCAGAGTAGAGCCTAAAACAGTTCTAGGAACTTTCCGTGACGTAAGTGTATGCTGATGGGCTGAACGCGTACGAAAACGCCCTCACCCGCCATGATTTAAAACACCGTGTAAACACATACTGTGTAAACATTGTATCATACTGAGAGCATTTATAAACTGCATTTACCTGAAGACTTCGTCTACGGCGTTTTGTGCTTCTATCAGCCTCAATGAAATGTAACACTGCAAATTCTCGTTGGAGATTCTTAGTCCTCCTTTCCATTCTTTCAATCGCTTGACGTATACATCGAAATTCCATGTCCATTATTGTGAAACCCACGAGACACAACAAAAACACAGCTCCGATCACAGCATCCTCCATCCTCCTGTTGTTAACGTTATTCTTCTTTGTTTACGTTGTTGGACGCTGCGTACAAATGATGTCGCTGTTGACCGGCTTACGTCACTTCTTAGTACCCACCGTCGGTGCGAATGCAACCCTTTAAATGGTACTGGGAAATAGTTCGCTCAAAATTGTCCCAGTACTTTAGTACTGTACTTTTAGTTCTGGAACTAAAGCAGTGCGAAAGGCCCTAATGACCTAATGATGCTGTTCATGATGGTGAGTGGGGGGAGTGCAGGGGGGTTTCTCCTGAAGTCCACGATCATCTCCACAGTGTGCTGAGCGCCAGGTTGTTGAGACTGCACCAGACAGCCAGCTGCTTAACCTCCTGTCTGTAAGCAGACTCGTCTCTGTCCTGGATGAGGCCGATCAGTGGGGTGTCCTCTGCAAACTTCAGGAGCTTGACAGAGGGGTCTTTAGATGTGCAGTCGTTGGTGTAGAGGGAGAAGAGCAGTGGGGAGAGAACACAGCCCTGAGGAGCTACAGTGCTGATGGTTCGAGTGCTGGATGTGAATTTACCAAGCTTTACTAGCTGCTGCCTGTCTGTCTGTCAGGAAGCTGGTGATCCACTGGCAGACGGAGGTGGGCACGGAGAGCTGTCAGTTTATTCTGAATGGTGTCCGTGATAATGGTGTTAAAAGCGGAGCTGAAGTCTACAAACAGGATCCTCACATAAGTCCCTGATCTGTCCAGATGCTGCAGGGTGAAGTGCTGTCCCATGTTGACTGCATCATCCACAGACCTGTTTGCTCTGTAGGCAAACTGCAGGGGGTCCAGTAAGGGTCCAGTGATGGCCTTCAGATAAGCCAAAACCAGTCTTTCAAATGATTTCATGGCCACAGACGTTAGAGCCACAGGTCTGTAGTCATTAAGTCCAGTAATTTTGGGTTTCTTTGGAACGGGGATGATGGTGGAGCGTTTGAAGCATGAGGGGACTTCGTACAGCTCCAGTGATCTGTTGAAGATCTGTGTGAAGATGGGGGCCAGGTGGTCAGCACAGGATTTTAGGCAGGCTGGTGACACACCGTCTGGGCCTGGTGCTTTCCTTCTTTTGTTCTTTCTGAAGACCTGGCACACGTCATCTTCACTGATCTGAATTGTAGGTGTGGGGAAGAGGGGGGGGTGCTGGAGCAGGGCTCTTCGCTTACTTTTTTTTTTAGGAGCGCTTGTGCTTCTAATTTAAAAAATTTAGGAGCACGGTCAAATTTAGGAGCACCTTCAAATCAATAATCAAAAATTCTGATAAATTAACCTTCCCATTACAAGGTGATATTTGACTCCAAGTGATTTGCAGGGAATTTAGTTTTTACCTTTTGTAATGGCATTTTTCTAATTTTATTAAAAGTATGTCATCTTTTGTCAAACTCAAAAAAAATATTAATAAGCTTTGTATAATTTCTAATTAAAACAAGTAGAATAAGATACCAATTAAATGAAATCAGTATTTAAGAAGTGCATTTGTACAGAGATGGCACAGAAGAACACACTTGTTGGTGGATTTTCAGATGTTTAATGAGGCTCAGAGGTTGCACAAGTGCAATTAAATTAATAAATTCATGTTGAGGTTAATGTTTTATATATACAATTTTGAATGTAGAAATATTAAATGATTTAAATAACAGAAAATATACTTTAAAAATTAAACTAAAACTGTCAGTAGGTGGCGGTATGTCACTGATTTTATCACTGAATCATTCATTTAATTTATTCGTTCGCACGGCCGATTCATTCAGGAATGAAGTACGTGACTGTCTTTATGAATGGGTAATTGAATCATTGACTCACTAGATTCGTTTAAAAACGCAGTTCATTCATAAATGAAACACCGCTGTGTTTGAATGGAGATGCGCAGCGGCTTGGCTGGGACTTTATTTGAAACTATTTTCGTTGATGAAATAGGGCAAAATAAGGCAATAGTGTTGTAGTCTGACAATATAAGTCACTTAATATTAACTTGTTTAATGAAATGTTATTAAATCAATATCACTTTTGCAAACTCCCTTAATAATCATTAAAAGCTGTCACTCATCTTAGTTCATCGTGATCTCACAAAACTCCATTATAATCAACGAAGCTCCTTACACTGCACAATGAAGCTCTTGTTTACACTGTCTACACTTTTTTTGTTATGAGAGAATACGTCTGTGATGCATTACTCAACGCTGCAAAAACACGTAAGTACATTAGAAACCTTTAAAGCTCCCTCAGCACAAACACAAATATGCTGATTGGGTCAGTCGCACTGGTGCTCCTAAATATTTTTTCATAGTCGCACGCAGTAGTTTTCAGTCGCAAATGCGACTGAAATGGCCGCACTGTAGAGCCCTGTGGAGGTGTTCAGGGCGGGTGTGGGGTGTTTTTTTCAAACCTGCAGTAGAACTCATTCAGATTTTCTGCCAGTTGTTGATTCTCCAGAGTGCTGGGGGATGGTGACTTGTAACTGGTGATAGCTTTCATACCTTTCCACACTGAAGCAGAATCACTGGAAGAGAATTTGTTCCTTAGCTTGCCAGAATAATTCCTCTTTGCCACTCTGATCTCCTTTTCCAGTGTGTATTTGGCCTGTTTATACAAGACTTTATCCCCCTTTCTGTAAGCATCTTCTTTGGCCTGACGGAGCTGTCTGAGTTTTGCAGTGAACCATGGTTTGTCGTTGTTGTAAGTTAGATGAGTCTTGGTAGGAATGCACATATCCTCACAGAAACTGATATAAGAAGTTAAAGTCTCTGTGAGCTCATCCAGATCGTTTGCAGCAGCTTCGAAAACATTTGTTTCATTAGTCCATCTTTTAACAGATCTTAATACAGGTTTAGCAGATTTAAGTTTCTGCCTGTAGGACGGAATAAGATGAACCAAACAGTGATCAGAGAGCCCCAACGCTGCTCGTGGGACAGAGTGATATGCGTCCTTTTATTGCTGTGTAACAGTGATCCAGTATATTACTGTCTCTGGTGGGACATGTGATGTGCTGTCTGTATTTTGGTAGTTCGTGGGAGAGATTTGCTTTATTAAAGTCCTCGAATGATTAAAACAGAGTCCGGGTGTTTTTGTTCCGCCTGTGATCAGATCAGCGAGTTTTTGTAAAGCTGATCTCGCGTTCGCTTGCGGTGGAATGTAGACACTCACGAGAATGAACAAACAAATCTCCTGCAGCGAATAGAACGGCTTGCAGTTAATGAAGAGGGTTTCTAGATCAGAACAGCACATCTTCTTTAACATTCTAAAGCTGCGCTGATGAAGCTTCACAAGCGCGCCGGCTCGCTTCCCCCGTCTGTGCGTCCTGAAGCGTTTGACCAGAGCTATGGTTTGGCCAACTATAATGTCCAGCAAAACGTCCGAATAATCAAAATCCGGTAAAATATTTTGTGGTGTGGTCTGCCGAATGTTCAGCAGGTCATCCATGGTAAAACTGATCTTGTTTGAGAAACAAAAAACAAATAAAAACAGTACAAACACTGAAGAGCAAAGCACTATAGCTGCCATCTGCGGCGCCATCTTACAAGCCTAAATATATTTAATACATAAACATGACATTTTTCTTAAAGGGGTCATCGGATGGCCCATTTTCCTCAAGTTAATGATTCTTTAGGGTCTTAATGAAAAGTCTATTACATACTTTGGTTAAATTCTCAATGGTAGTATAAAAAACACCTTTTTAAACCTGTCAAAATCAGCTCTTTTCAGCACGCCGTTGTTTGTAGTCCATGTTGCTTTAAATGCTAATGAACTCTGCTGACCCCGCCCGCACACAGTCAGTGCAGGGCTCGACAGTGCGAGCATTTCACTCGCATTTGCGACTAAAAATAGATGTGTGCGAACTGGAAAATGTATTTAGGAGCACAAGTGCGAATACAAAACAGCCTAACTTATACAGTAGCCTATAACAAACGTATTAATTTATTCTGTTTATTTATGGAAAAACTGCGATGCAGCCTCATATGATTACTTTAGAACTTTAAAAAGGCAACGGTTTAATTTAAATGAGCACAAATGAGAAGAAAAGCGGAGCGCGTTAAAGTGAAGACGCGCTGAATGACGCACATTCGCCACTAGAGGGCGCTGCCGTTACCTCGGTAACCCAGTAAACAAATCAGCTGCGCTACTTTCCTAAAACTGTGTAAATAATGTTTCACACTCAGTCATTTAGATATTTATATTCGCTTTAATCTTCACAATAGCATCAAGTAATTCTTACTTAAAGACTTAATGAGCTATTTATTTTCAAACTTTTTCTAACCTAAAACATGGCCCGTTAATAGAGAACAGTGGGCGACTGATATCAACGACTGATTCGTTATTATTAAGTTCCATTAGTTAACATGAAAAAAACAATGACTGCATTTATTAATAATGCTATCTTAATTTAAACTTTTAATAATACATTATAAAATCAAAAGTTGTCTTAATATAATTCAATGGAGCTAACATTAACTAACATAGTTGTATTTTTTATAATCAACATTAACAAAGAATATTAACTACTGCAACAATTAGCTATTGCACATTTTTAGTTAATGTTAACCTGCTTTAACTAACGTTAACAAATGGGACTTACTTACCTATTGTTATTTCGTTAATTTGAACAATCTTTTGCACTCTAATCTTGAAACACTTGTTTACTTTATATTTTTATGTATTTTTTATAAGAGTCTTTTAGTAAATTATCTTTAATAAAGTTATTTAACCTGTTAGGACGACAACACTTTTTTTCACTTAGAAATTATATATTGTGATTTAAAAACAAAAACATATACCGTGACAAAAGCTTCAATGATTATTGTGAAAATTTTATACGACACAGTTTAATAGGATTATAACTAATTACATAATTAGCCTATTAAATAGTGTCTGAAGTAAAATTATTTAAAAACCTTGTGTACTTTCTGTATTCTGATAAATTAAATAATTGTGCTTGTAAATGTCTCTTTGTATCCCCTTATTAAGCTAAAACACCTAATTTGAAAAATTTGCATTGCACCCCTAAATTTTTTTACATTTTTTAACTTAGGAGCACATGTGCTCGTTGGGGAAAAGGTAAGCGTCAAGCCCTGTGCTCAAAGTTTCACAGACCGTTCCAAAAACTTCAAAAACTAAACTTCAGCTGCGAAACTGGCTAACTAGCACATTATTAGGAAAGGCGATTTGCAAAGATTCATAAATTAATTTCATTACTTTCATTTTGAAGGGAATGCGCCGATCCCCGATCTACATAAATGCGTTTGTGTTCACCCGAATCATTCGTGATCCAGCTTTATCTACAGAAGACGTGAGTATAAGGGTTTTTATGAATCTTTGCAAATTGCCTTTCCTAATATTGTGCTAGTTGGCCAGTTTCGCGGCTGAAGTTTAGTATGCTCCATAGATATACAGTATATACCTAGATGCCTCATTATGGACTGTTTCTATGGGCCGCCCGCCCTTTTTGGAACGGTAATAATATATTATCAAAACAAACTATTTAAACTGATAGAATAGAATACAAACTGAAGCGCAACTTAAGCTGAGATCTGTAAGTTAAATATAAAAAACGTGAACACATGAATTCTTCTATAGCTGTGACTGTACATGTTTCAGAGTTTTGTTACCGTTCTTTGCCCATCCTCCGCTATTTCCAGCACTTAATCAAGCCACTCTTCTTTAATACATGAGGACGTTTTAATTCACATGTCATTGTGTTGAGCGCACCGCAACTATTGAAGTATTCAGTTTCTACAGCGACTCATTTGGTGCATATCGTTCTGTTTCTGTGAAACCGGTTCTAACTCTGTCGTGACATCAGCTCTATAGCGGTTTGCCCGAGCATTGCTATTCTTTCCCTTTTACTGGCGGCATTCAATCAAATGGCTTCCCAACTAATTTTTGTGTGCGCGAGGCACATGTTTTCTTCTGCGCGTCCGTGGTGGAAGAAGAGCGCAGTCGCGCGCGCTCAGCTTAGAGGGAACACTGCGTGGGAGCCCTGTATTTAAGGTAGCCCGTCGGGCAGGGCAGTGATACATTTTGGTAGCCTAACTGGAAAACACAATAGCCCCGGTTGTCGGGCTAGCGATTTTGCGAGCCCTGCTACAGGAAAGCCATTTAATGTCCATAACTCATTAGTTAGCCAGAAAAGTGAACTCTAGAGAGAGTATTTATTACAGGCCTGTTTAAATGTTTATAAATGGAGTAGAAGCAATTATATCATTAAACATTTGATATAAAAGTACTTTGTGCAATTAAAATGTTTAAATGCAGTTCAGTTATGATTAAATAAAATATTAATTAGTTAAGTCTTTTAAAAATCGTTTTTTTCTTTTTAATCCATCCCAAAATCATTCTTTTAATGTCTCCCTCTTAGATTTGTGAGTGGCAGTCGAGACGGCACTGCTCGTATATGGCGACTGCATCAGAGACATCAATGGAAGAGCATTTTATTGGACATGTCTGCCACTCTTCCAGGGTATGAAAACTCAAACAGATGTTGCATTGACTTTGACTTGATCTCTTAACGAAATTGCCTCTCCTTTGTTTACTGTAGGTCTGCACCTTTAACAAAGGATGAAAATTTCTTCAAACCCAAAGTCACCATGGTTTCCTGGGATCGCCACGATAACACGGTCATCACTGCTGTCAACAATTATCTGCTCAAAGTGTGGAATTCCTATACTGGACAGTTGCTGCATATCCTTAAAGTAAGACAACACTTCAACACTCAAATGTATCTAGTATGATAAAACAGCGCTGCTTTTTCCTACATACGCATGACCGGAAGAAGCAGAATCGGTCGACTATGGCATAATAAAAGCTCCGCTGCTTTCGAGCCGTGTATTGTGCTCGTCTCTCATTAGCAATCACTCCAGCGGCCTCCTTTCGCTTCCACAACTTTCAGCCCTATTCTGCTTCATACTACAGTGACCTTAAGTCTTTTATACATTAGCTCATCAATGGACATGATTTCTGCCCGAGTCCCTTCGGATTGCATCAGCTGTGAGGATGAAGACAACAACTCCCATGATTCCACACTCAATCATATGCCTTTGTTTCTTGTTTGTTTTGAATATGCCCCCTCTAGTGGCACAAACTTACATTGTGCCTTTAAAACCTATATAATGTTATGCTATATGGAGATTAATGCATTCCTCTTCACTTCACAGGGTCATGAGGCCGAGGTGTTTGTTTTGGAGCCGCATCCCTATGACCCTCGCATCATGCTGTCTGCAGGCCATGATGGGAATGTCTTCATATGGGACCTCATCATAGGCACCAAAACCATGCATTACTTTAATATGGTAGAGTATCCCAATGTTCTTTCAGTTTTATTTACAGAATTTAACAATCAACTTATTACTGTATCAATCATAAGACATGACAAATGAAACGCTTTTGTTTTTGTGGTAAAGATTGAAGGTCAAGGACATGGTGCTGTATTTGACTGCAAGTTCACCACTGATGGGCATCGCTTTGCAATGACAGACTCTCATGGACATCTGGTTATTTTTGGTTTTGGAAGCTCTAAGCCTTATGAGAAGGTTTGTATGATTTCTAAATGAGAAATCTTAAGATGATGATTTGACATTTTTATATACAGTGCCCTCCAAAAGTATTGGAACAGTAAGGCCAATTCCTTTACTTTTTGTTGTAAACATTTGGGTTTGACATCAAAAGATGAATATGAGATGAGAGATTAACATTTCAGCTTTTATTTACAGGTATTTTTGGAAGATAGCACCTTTTGTTTGAACCCACCCATTTTTCATGTTACCAAAAGTATTGGAACATGTGACTGACAGGTGTTTTGTTGCCCTGGTGTGTCCTATTAATTGATTATTCAAACAATAAATAGCACTGAATGTCTCCGCTCAGTTTCAGATCCGTGCAGACTGCATTTATAGTTAGACATGTAACCAACATGAAAACCATAGAGGTGTCTACGAGTGAAAAACGAGCAATTGTGAAGCTGAGAGAAGATGAAAAATCAATCAAACCATTGCACAAACACTGGTGATAGCAAATACAACCATTTGGAATCTCCTGAGGAAGAAAGAAACCACTGGTGTACTAAGTAACACACCTCAAAGGGGTAGATCAAGGAAAACATCTGCATGATGACAGAAACATTGTGACCGCTGTAAAGATAGACCCTAAAATAACTGTTAGTGACATCAGGAACAACCTCCAGAGGGCAGGAGTGAAGGTATCACAATCTACTGTTCGCTGAAGACTTCATGAACAGAAGTACAGAGGCTACACCAGAAGATGCAAACCAACAAGTAATGGCTTGGGCTTTCGTCGCTTCTTCTGGGACAGGCTCATTAATCTTCATTAATGACGTAACATGATGGCAGCAGCAAAATTAACTCGGAAGTCTACAGAAATATTTTGTCTGACAATTTACAAAAAGATGCAACCAAACTGATCGGGAGATCCTTCATCATGCAGCAAGATAATGACCCAAAACATAGTGCCAAAACAACACAGGAGTCCATCAGGGGCAATACGTGGAAGGTTTTAGACTGGCCAAGTCAATCTCCACACTTAAACCCTGTAGAGTATGCATTTTACCTGCTAAAGAAGAGACTGAAGGGAGTAAACCCCTCAAAACTGAAAGAGGCTGCGGTGAAAGTCTGGAAAAGCATCACAAAAGAAGAATGCAAAAGTTTGGTGATGTCAATGGGTCACAGGCTTGATGCAGTTATTGAAAGCAAAGGATTTGCAACTAAATATAAGTCTTTTTCACTTTAATCTGTTAATTATATCTGTTCCAATACTTTTGGTAACATGAAAAATAGGAAGGTTCAAACAAAAGGTGCTATCTTCTAAGTTGTGTATCAGATCCAGATGAAAATACCTGTAAATAAAAGCTGAAATGTTAATCTCTCATGTCATATTCATCTTTTGATGTCAAACCCAAATGTTTTCAGTCTACAGCAAAAATAAAGGAATTGGCCTCACTGTTCCAATACTTTTGGAGGGCACTGTAACTGTATTGCATCAAGACATCTTGTATAAACAACTCACAAACTTAGTATAATTTCTTCATCTATTAATTTCTTTCTCCAAATTCATCCATAGCTTCCAGACCAGGTGTTTTTCCACACTGACTATCGGCCGCTGATCCGGGACTCCAATGGGTTTGTTCTGGATGAGCAGACCCAGCAGGCCCCACACCTGATGCCTCCTCCCTTCCTGGTGGACGTTGATGGTAACCCTCACCCTCCCAGATTCCAAAGACTGGTCCCAGGAAGAGAAAATATTGCAGATGAGCATCTAGTCCCTCAACTGGGCTACGTCGCTACAAGTAAGTTCCCTACTGTTGTCATAAGATTATTGTAGCGTGTCCCTAGTTCACTATTGACTGCTCTAATATGACGTGGGGTACACTGTAAACAGAGCACTGAAAAAACTTTCCTTTTTGTTTAAAAAAAAAAAAACAAAAAAAATAGTGATGCACCAACTAGATTTTTTTTAATAGCTGAAACAGAAATTTTTTTGTTTTTGTCAAAAGCCAAAACTGAAATAAAGCTTATTTAAAAAAAACAATAAATCAATTTATTTAATAATCAGTACTCAAATAAAAAGAGTAATTTAAATTGCACACAAGGCAGTTTTATAATAACTTTTTAATTATATATATATATATATATATATATATATATATATATATATATATATATATATATATATATATATATATATATATATATATATATATATATATATATATATATATATATATAATTTTTTTTTTTTTTTTTTATATTGTTAAAACAATTGTGACTGTAATTGTTTTCATGAAAGATTTACTCAAACATAGATTGTATTAAACAATGAAGATTTCATCAGGTTAAGCAAAAATATAATTTATATGCAATACATTTATTTGGTAAAATGCTCCTCTCTGTAGTATTTCTAGCTGACTAACGAGTTTATGGACATTGAATGGCTTTTCTGAGGTAAATGTAAAATTACATTACACATTAGCCCCTTTCACACACACAGATTTTAATGTCAAATTACCGTGAAGAGTTCATGTGTGAACAGGACCTTTTCAAAAATTCCGGTAAATTTGTAAAGTTTGTCCTGTTTCTTTCAACGTACCTTCTGATGTTCGCTGATGTTTATTTCACATGTGCTTTGCACTGCTGTTTGAACATAGGTAGCAGCAGCTATCTGTCACATGAAATGAAAGAGCACCAAAAACTTTTTCATATCAAAAATAACAAAGCAGAAAACTTACAGGCAAAAAAAAACAACTATATGATCATATGGGGTGTTTCTAATTGCCACCTTTAAAAATGTTTCAGGTGATGGTGAGGTCGTGGAGCAGGTGATCAGTCAGCAGTCTACAGAGAGCGAGGAGGTTCGTCACAACGCCTTGGATTTTGCCATCCGCCAGCTTCAGGAGCACCAGGACAGACGAGTTGTATCTCAGGCAGAAGTTGGCTTTCCTGCTCCTGCCCGTGTGCCAGAGCCTGGAACTCCCCGCAGAGGTGCCTATACGTTGAACTCCATTAGCATGTAGTCTTAGAGCGACATCCACTTCTGTACATTTGAAGTTGAAGCTCCACAGAGTTTCATCTAATATAGCTGCGTTTGATTGCACAGTGTCGTTGAACGAGCGGATGGAGGTTCAGTCTCCACCTAATGTGGGTTTACGGCGCAGCGGACAGGTAGAGGGAGTCCGACAGATGCACCAGAATGCTCCACGCAGTCAGATGGCCACAGAGAGGGACCTTCAGGCCTGGAGACGCAGGGTGGTGGTGCCTGAGCTTACAGCAAGTGGCTACAGGTGAATTTCATCATTTAATGTTCCTATTCAATCATTTTGTCTATATACAAATTACACATTCGGGCATTCGGGAATTATATATCATTGTAATGAACTTTAACAGTATTGTTATTGCAGCCACAAACTACCATAAATTATTCTAGATGCCATATTACAAATTGTTTAGATTTCTAGAATGCATTGTTAGAATGCTTGTTTCCCATTAACCTTAATTTAACAACACTGTGTAAAAGAGGCATACGCTCTGATGTAAACAACCCCAACATGAAAATCCAAATTCACTTTCTGACAGTAGGTGGCGCTTAGAGAACGGCAGAAATAATACGGTAACCCCATCAGGGAGAAGTCAAACAGTATTTATGCTTTAAAGCAGTCGTTCAGATTTTTGTTTGCTATAGGGTGTTTTTCGAACAACACCCAATGCTTTTTAAAACATTTGTTTTGACATTTTGTTCTTGTCTAAAACATGCCAGATATGATTAAATATAAGATTCTTTGCTATTGTTTTTTTTATCTGTTTGAAACATTTGTTTAATTACATATTGTTTTATTGTATTTGTTATTTTTTTATATTAAAAAATAAACTTTATGCGTTATATGCGACTAATGCAAGTACATTAGTTAAAATTTCTTCAAATAGTTATGATGGTCATGAACTTTGGATTAATATTTTTTATATATGTAGCTGAATGTTCTTTAGCTACTTAAACTGTTAAAGTGCCCCTATTATGGGTTATGAAAGTTCATATTTTGGTTTCTGGAGTCCCCAGCAACAGATTGACATGCATGCAAGTTCAAAAAACTTTCTTTGACTTATAATATGCATTTATTGTTTACCTTACTTGCTCAACGACTTCCAAACGATTCGCTCAGCGATTAATTTTTCAAAACGCCTCTTTTCCGTGACGCTAATTTGCGGTGATTGGTCGATTTTATTAAAAATCCATAATATGGGCACTTTAATGGAGTTTTGTATATTTGTGTATAGATGTTTATACATTTGTCACTTTATTAATATTAAAATGTAAACGTTGTCATTCTTAATGCCGACTTGTATGTTGTATTGTGAGAGTAATATCTTTGCTAAGTTGTTGGTTATTAAAGTAAACAAGAAAGCTATCGGTTTGTCTTCAGATGGTACAGATTAAGTAAAGAAAAACACCCTGCACTCTGGATTTACAGAACCAATTTAATTTAGTGAATGACTTCTTCATTTAGGGCACAGGAGTCTTTCAGAATAGCGAAGGGTGAGGAGGAGGTCACCCTTTACAACACCAAGAGAAGGAGAGTGACCCACACCACCTTCAGGGTAGGGTTCTGCCTCATTATGAACTGCATTATGGGTATTGATGTCAGCACTGAATAAACGTCCTGTTCTGCCCATAGGATGATTCTGATGAAGAAGAGCTGGGCCTCAAACGTGCACAGTCACGAAAACGGCAGAAGAATCAGGAGCGTAAAGAGAATCTAGCTGAAGAGTACATCGAGTTCTCATGTGAGGAGGGGGAGGAAACGGCGTCTTCTGAGGTTGAGTGTTTGATTCACTTTTTAAAATACTGTTATGCCATATCATGCATGTTAATAATTGTGTAAATGGTGTAGGGCAGTGAAATCGAGGGAGGTGACGTTGATTCGTCTGTTGAGGATGAAGAGGAATGGAGGAGTGATAGCTCAAGGTATTTATTCTGCCACCGTAGTTATTTTAAAGAAGTGTGTAATAGCTGCCACTAGTGACACAAAGTGGAATTGCAATTTGTTTCCAATAATAATGCACAGAAAAGCAAATTAAAATTTGAAAGCAGAAATGTTCAGTTGAAATTTTTCAAATGACTGCCACACTGACTTTTTTTTAACTCGTACTCAAAAATCATTGCAAGCGGTAGCGTCTGACTGAATTAACTTTAATATTTATGATCTGTTGATAGTTTATGACTTGGATAATCTTATATCTCTATTAGCATCATAGGTGATGCCCTTTCATTCTATGACATTTAGGTTTATTTTTTAATATTCACATAATTCCAAGCATTTTGCAGTGCTTCGTGAATATTGAGATTTGGGGAAAGGTATTATTGATAATGAAATATAATACTTATTTGGATATTAATATTATTATTAATAATAATAATAATAATAATATATGCAAGTGTGTTGTTCCAACAGTGATTATAAACTGAATTTAAATTAAATTCAGTCCACCTTTTAAAGTGTGATGTAAAATCGGGACTTTGGATTTATCATTATTTCGAAACGGTTCACTTGGAAACTTGTTATTTTTTTAATTCTGTTTGGTCCTGCTCGTAACGCAGAAATTATAAGCTACACTAGTGTTAAAGGATTTGTTCACCCAAAAATGAAAATATTATCATTAATTACTCGCCCTCATGTCGTTCCAAACCCGTAAGACCTTCGTTCATCTTCAGAACACAAATTAAGATATTTTTGATGAAATCCGAAAGCTCTCTGACCCTCGATTGACAGCAAGGGTCCTACCATGTTCAAGGTCCAGAAAAGTACCAAGAATATCGACAAAGTAGTCCATGTGACATCAGTGGTTCAACCGTAATGTTATGCAGCTACGAGGATAGTTTTTGTGCACGAAACACGAATAACTTTATTCAACAATTCTTCTCATCCCCGTCACCCTAGCAGCATTTTGAATTGTTGAATAAAGTTATTTTAATTCTTTGAGCAACAAAGGATTCTCGCAGTTTCATAAAATTATGGTTGAAGCACTGTCACGTGGATTATGTTAATGATGCCCTTACTATGTTTCTGTGCCTTGATCATGGTAGGACCCTTGCTGTCTATGCAGGGTCGGAAAGCTCTCGGATTTCATCAGAAATATCTTAATTTGTGTTCTGAAGATGAACAAAGGCCTTACGGGCTTGGAACGACATGAAGGTGAATTAGTATTAATGACAGAATTTTCATTTTTGGGTTAACTATCCCTTTTAGTCCCTCATACTTTTTTTTTTTTTTTTCGTGTTGTACTCTCTAACATGTTCATGAGGAAATATTTACATGTCTCTGTTCATAATTAAAGTCACTCCTCCAGTGATTATTCCGACTGGATGCCAGATGCAGGAATAAGTTTGCGACCAACTGCATCTCCATCGTCTCGTCGACGTGCAAGGCGCAGGATCAGCAGCTCTGAGGAAGAGGATGAGGAAGACGAAGATGTAGCAGATGAGGAGCAAACCATAGATGAAGAGGAACAGGTGTCTTCACCCCGAAAGCACAAGAAAGTCAAAAGCAAAACACCAAAGGTGTACAGCACAGCCATTACTGTCACTATTACAAATTCTCATATGGTCCTTTTAAAGTTTATCACCTTGGTACTTAAGTAGCCCACCCCTCCCAGCCCCAGTTTTGGTTTCCTCAAATTCCCAGTAACTCTATAGAGAGTCATTTTTATTTTTGGCTAGCACTTAATTTAGGCCTGTGTTGGGGAAAACATTGTTTTCAAAAATAACTATGGGAGTTTTAATGCCCTTTTTATTTTTTTAAATTTGTTGTCACTAGCAACCAAGACCACCCGTTAATAGAGAAATCTCAAATGAGTTCCGTCCCTCAGCATGGATTACTGACGTCATTCCCCGAAAGTCCCCCTTCGTCCCTCAAATGGGAGACGAGGTACAGAATAAGTTTTCATCTCAAGCTAATTCATGTCTAAATCGGATAAAAAGCCTTTTTAATGTTTAACTTCTTTATTTTTTCCTGTCCACAGGTCATCTATTTTCGTCAGGGTCATGAAGCATATGTGGATGCAGTCTGCAGGACTAACCTGTACCCCATTAACCCAGACAGACAGCCATGGAAGAAGATGGCGTTAAGAGTAAGATCAAAACAATCCAGTCTGACAGAGTTGATTTTATCAGATGCATCCCTTCATAAGTGCTTTGCAAAACTTTGTATTGATCTGATCTTAACATTATGCATATATACATTGGTAACTAAACCAATACCAGTCATGATCTGAAAATCATCAAAATGATCTGTATAATCACCTCCCAGAAGCGTCTCGCATGATTAAGTTCCCATACACTTGTGTTTGTTGTATTTAACCTTGAACATGCTTTTAAACAATACATGCAACTCGCCTCACTTTTAATGTTCTCAGCATGTCTGGCTTTGAAAATCATAAATCATTTGTTTTTACCAGGACCAAGAGTTTGTACAAATAACAGGGATCAAGTATGAAGTGTGCCCTCCAACCCTGTGCTGTCTGAAACTGACCCTGATTGACCCTGGAACAGGCAAAATAACAGACCGATCCTTTTCAATAAAGTAAGTTGGCAAGATATGAGTTGAAATTTCAATTATATTGACATCGATGCGTCTTGGTGTAGATTAAGCAAAAGTTCATGTTTTGGTGCCATTTTTTTCTTAGATATCATGATATGCCGGATGTAATTGATTTTCTGGTGCTGCGTCAAAGCTACGACGAGGCACGCAACAGAGTGTGGAGATCGAGTAAGTTTGGAGTCGTGACCTGAGAACAGAGTCGATCGAGTTTATTCTGGTAGCCTGCATCAGCATTCAATCATTCAGTTTTGTACAGAAATAAAACGTATCGAGTCTTGTCTGTCCTGCAGGTGATCGGTTTCGCTCTGTAATCGATGACGCCTGGTGGTTTGGGTCCATAGTTTGTCAGGAACCATATCAGTCTGAATATCCCGACAGCCTTTTTCAGTGCTTCAAAGTGAAGTAAGCCCAAATTGAATTATTGAATGGTGTACTCTAGTCCAGGGCTGTCCAAACTCAGTCCTGCAAGTTGGAACTAAACTCTGCAGGACACCGGGCGTCCAGGACCGAGTTTGGACAGACCTGCTCTAGTCCTTTGGCAGTGGTTTTTAACGTCATGTTTTTGCAGGTGGGACAATGGTGAGATAGAAAAGCTGAGTCCATGGGATGTGGAGGCTATTCCTGAAAACGGTACTTCTGACCACTCCAGCTTTATCTTAAACCAGATGCACAATACTTCTAGCTGTTTTTTTCTTTTTCTTTTTTTCTCATTTGAGGTGAATTTGCATATCAGCAGTCTTTTCACTAAATATTCAGAGTTTGTATGTTTACTCCATTTCTAACAGAAAGGTACTTCGTCATTGTGTTTTAATTAAGCGAGTGGTTTATTTATTGGGTTATTTGGGTTTCTGCAGCTGAGCAGCCGGAGTCGGAGAGTGCAGGAGTGCCGGTGACAGATGAGGAGATGATCGATATCCTGTATAAACCTCAGGAGGGTGAATGGGGGGACAAGGGTCGAGACCAAGAGAGTGCACGCATCGTTGCAGGCATAGAACAGCTTGTGACTGTGGGTGCGTTATCCTTTTATTTATTTAAAGCAATTCAAATTTTTCTGAACTACTAGGGATAGTTGAGCCTAAAAAGAAAATCATCTTTTACTTACCCTAATGGTGTTCCAATCCCGTGACTCAAATGATCTCCTTATAAACTTTTTGAAGCTTTTAAAAGTAATCCATATGAATTTAGCAGTTTTTTGGGGTGACTTTCATTGTGTGGACAAAATTGAAAATGAAAAACATCTTCAATTGTGTTCTAAAGATCAATGATGGACTTCTGAGTTTGGAACAACATGAGTGACTAAATAATGACAAAAAATATAACTTTTCTGTAAACTAACCCTTTAACTGTGACCCTCTGATGTATGAAGAGTCCATTTCTGTCCTTTTCAACAGATATCGTAGCACCTTTCTCTGGTCCGGTTGACCTCGCTCAGTATCCAACATATTGTGCTGTCATTGCATATCCCACCGACCTTAACACCATCAAACTGCGGCTCAAGCACAACTTCTACAGGTTTGTAGCTTAATAGGTGCAGTCCACCTAAAAATAAAACTTGTTACCATTCACTCATCCCCGTAACATTTCTAAACCCGTATGAAAGTCTGTTTTTCACGATGCACATAAGTAGAAATTTTGAAGAATGTTGATGCTGCTCTTTTCCATGCAACCCATAAGACTTTCATTTCATCTTCAAGAAACAAAGGATTTATTTTTTTAAACAAACCTGAGAGATTTGGGTCCCTTCATCAGAAATCCATACCATCAAGAATTTGACTCAAAGTTCATAAAGGCATTGCAAAAAATCTAAATGAATTGAGTGGTTTAATCCAGGTCTGCTAAAGAGACGCTTTATATGAATTTAGGCTTTTATTCATAAACTTTGATTAATGCACGTACATGGAGCACGTCAAATATTGTCACCTGCAGCTTGACTATTCTTGCTTGACATGCAAGAAGAAACTTTGTTGGTTTTTGCAGAAGCTTAAACATGCATGCATGTTAACTCGCTAATGTTATGAATTTTTTTTTTTTTGTTGTTGTTTTTTTACCACAAAGAGCAGTTAGACCATTCTTCAAAATAGCTTATGTCCCACAGAAAGAAAGTGGAATGAATGTTTTTATTTTTTTGTTTGTTTCATGTCATCAGTGTATGTCTGCTTCTAGAGTTTTAACATGTCTTGGTTTTTTTAGGAGACTGTCTGCATTGATCTGGGATGTAAAACACATTGAACAAAATGCCAAGACTTTTAATGAGCCCCGCAGCAAGATTTCACAGTCTGCAAAAATCATAACAAATGTTCTTCTGAAGTTCATAAGGTTGGTCTTTAGTGAAGATCCATTTGTGATATTTATGTTTTGTGATTAAAACTTATTTTTTTCTCCCTGGTGGCCACAGTAAACTTCACTGTACAGATGTTATGGAGATCTACAATGCCGTTGAAAACATGGAGTACTCTGACGATGAGGTGAGTGTTTGTTTCACCTTTACTTTATTTTATGGAAACCATGAGATTGATTGAGATGTGGCTTTTAGGACATGGATGATGACATTGATGCACCTGGAACCTCTGCAGGACAAAGACTTCGCCAGGTAGTGTAAGATATTAAATGTATCTAACTGTACTGTAATCCCAATTTTTGGGTGGAATGATGGTATACACTGCACATTGGTCACCAGAGATCACGTTACACTGTTGATTATCCTATTATATCTGCCCTTTGATTAAAAAAATTCCAACACTAAACTGAAAACGACAAGTTTGTTCAGATGGAAAAATGAATGTTTAAAGGAACACTCCACTTTTTTTTTGGAAATAGGCTTATTTTATGATATTACGCAGCACCTGAAAGTAGTTCCCATCTTACCTAGCTGGAAACCCATGGTACGGCAGCAAGGTCCCTTGATTATTACGCCGGAATGAGAGTATAGTTCCTAGCAATATTGGCCTAGAAAATCGCAACTTTTCCGTCAGTCTTAGTACATGTAACTACAGAAGAATCAAGTTTTAAATAGGAAAATTATCGAAACTGGTCATTTTTGAGCGAGATGCAAACGGTCCAATCCGATTCAATGATCTATGCTAAACTAAAATTGCTACCGCCAGACCCGGAGATCGGCTGAATGGATTCAAAACGGTAAAACTCAACGGTTTAACTTGGAAAATGGGGACTTGGAAAATGAGCCTATTTCCAAAAAAAGTGGAGCGTTCCTTTTAAGATGCTGTTTTGTGTCTTGATTTCGTCAGCCATCTCTGGAGATTGTGCAGGACAGGGATGCATGGAAGGACAACTGCAAACGTTTGCTGGACTACATGTTTGAGTGCGAGGATTCAGAGCCGTTCCGGAATCCTGTTGATCAGAGAGAGTATCCTGTGAGTCAACAAAAACAATCAATAGAACCATGTTAGGGAAGTGGTCATCTGTCTTAAAGGTGCTGTATGTACGTTTTCGACTCTACTAAAGCATAAAAATACCATATGTTTTCAGATATTTAAGAAACATGCAAAGTTAACATACTTGTTTATCTGAAAAACAACGCTACAGTCAGTTATTCTCCTTTGAAAATGTGCGTTCGGGGCCGGAATGTCGGTCTCTGTTTTGGTTTGTGAAACCTGCCCACTGCCAGTTTACCCAATTGTATTTCGACACGCCGGGTTGCCAGTTTGTGGAAAACACAGTGTATTTCATGTCATTCATGTTGGTGTCATTAATCTGGCAACCTGTGTGTGCCTCAAGTCTGAGGAGGATGAGCCGGGTGAAGAAAAAAAAAAACCCTCTCCAATATTTAGAATTTGGACTGCAATACCTAGTTCAACCGCTAGAAAGCTCAATCCTACATACAGCACCTTTTAATCTGGAGAGGTGGATCTGATTTAAAGGTGGGATCAAGTATCGTCAGTAGAAGCAGGAAGTTAAATGTGTCCTCTTTGTGTTTCCAGGATTACTGTAATATTATCGACACCCCTATGGACCTTGGAACAGTGCGGCAAACTCTTGAAGAAGACCGCTATGAAAATCCCATAGACCTTTGCAAGGACACCAGGCTTATTTTTGCCAATGCTAAAGCCTACACGCCAAGCAAACGGTCAAAGGTAATGCATTAATGTCTTGGATAATCGTTTCTTTTTCTGCCTTTTCTTCTTTCTGCTTGCCTTTTCGCTTAATTCTTGAAGACACATTAATGTTCTTGCACTATTTGTTTTGACAGATTTACAGTATGACTTTGCGACTGTCGGCGTTTTTCGAGGAGAGTATACGGAAAATCATTTCAGACTATAAGACTGCCATCAAAAGTAGCTTGAAGCTGCGACGCAGTCAAAGATTCAGGAAGAAATTACAGCATCAGGAGTCTGCTCCTTCCAGCCAAGGATCCACACGGTAAGCGGATCTCCCTGCCATGTTTATGCTGCTGTCTCTTAATTTTTTTTCTTCTGAATTGTTTGCATTCAGAAAACAAACATGTCTCCTTTTCCCCCCCTCTTGACCCTAGTCAAAAGAGGGCTACTATAAAAACTCAGGAAAAGACAGAACAGTCTACAGCCAAATCTACCTCAGCCAAAGTGTCTGGACCAGAGCGCCGCAGAGTCAATGAGGCCAAGGATACCTTCAGACGGAGTTGCTCATCTTCATCTGGTAAGACTTATGAAAATATGTTTCTGGTATTAAAATATAAGGCACTCTGTTGCAACAACACCTGTGTACAGGTCAGTTAAATTGAAAACGATCATTTAAATCAACTTTTATTTTAAAGTGAACTTGCCCATTCATATGAAGAGGTGGAATAAAAAAAAAAAAAAGGACACAAGCATCAAAAGTGTTTTTTATGAGCAGACTTGAGACTGCATTATTCACTGACAGTCTTCCCCTCCAATGAGTTGTAAACTCTACAACCACTCGAAAACCAGATCAGTACGAGTTGTGAGTGAATAATTCAGCCTGGTTTTATGAACTGGATCCACTACTTCCACCTATGGTTGTTCCTGTTGAATGCACAATGGGCTCTATTCTTTAGAAACCCACCAGGTGGAGCCGTTTATCCATTGACCAGAAATTATAGACAATAAGTAGAAAATACTGCTAAAATTGATTCCTTCTATAACATGGGACTTTCAGAAACTCTGGAATTGCCGTCAGGTGCTAAAGACAGTTTGTGCTTTTTATAATAGGGTCTGATCATGACAGCAAACAATCTCCGAGTCAGTCAGAAGAGGATGAGGATCATTCATCCTCATCTCGTGTCTTCAGACGAGAGACTAGAGCCACAAGAAGAGCTGCACAGAATAATGGAGCAAAACGCAGACATGGTGGGATCCTTTAGAGAAACTGTTAATTGTGTCATTGTGTGCGGTTGAGTACAAATTTCAAGCACTTTCAGCTAGTGGAAAATGACACACACTTATTTTGACTAACATATTACTTTTAAATTTGCCTTATGTGTCTTAGAGGGCCATGCCAACATGAATGGGCACAGCAGGTCACACGAGCGTCAGAGACCACGACCCTGCAGCGATTCTGACCAAGAGCCTTCGCAAGGCTCTGACACCTCAGAGAACGAGTCGTCATCATCTGTCAGTCGCCGGCCGAGGGCTCGCAAGACCGCCATGGCAGCAGTTAATAAGATGAAACTCATGGATACCCTGGAAGACGATGAAGTCTCGGATGAAGAGGGGCATGGAGGCAGCACCAGACCGGCGACCCGTGCAAGCAAACGCTCTGCTGTCATTCAGAGCAGTTCTGATTCAGAAGAAGAGGAAGAAGGTACAGACATGTACACAGCTTAAGGTCCTTGCACACTGACTTCGTATGTCTTTTTTCGTTGTTTTTTTTTTTTTTCCGTATTCGTCATCCTTTCCTATCAAACCGCTTGATACGGATGCGAAAACGCAGGAAATCGAACCTGGTCCGAATTTAAGACAGACAAAGGTTTCGGAGGCAGTGTGTAAACATGATTGACACAACGTGAGGTCATTTATTTTTTAAAGGGCGAAAATTTCGGATGAGAATTTCGTACTCGGTGTGCAATGACCTTTACAAATTAAATTGTGTAAAAGGGGGAAAAATTTCTAATGTAACTTAAATGTACATTCCCTCCTTTTTTATTGTTGTTGTTCTTCTCACAGAGTCAAATGAAAGTGACGTTTCAGCCAGTGAAGAAGAAAAAAGTGATGGCAGCGCAGACAGTGATTTATCTTCTCAAAGCAAAGCGGAGAGTAGAACTGCTGGGCGCAGACCATCTAGAAGATCAGCCGAAAAAAAGGGTGCGTTTGGTAGATCCCTTGAGCTCTATAATCAGCATGAAATCCAGATTTTATTCAACTGCACATTCCTGGTTTTGCACAATTTATCACTTTAAAGGGTTAGTTCACCCAAAAATTAAAATTTGCCTGTTTTTACTCACTCTCAAGGCATCCTAGGTGCATCTTTCTTCTTTCAGACGAATTCAATCGGAGTAATATTAAAAATTGTCCTGGCTCTTCCAAGCGTTATCATTGCAGTCAGCAGGTGTTTCTGTTCAACGGTCCAAAACACGTTAAAGCATGCGCCTCCATTATAAAATGTGCCTCACAAGGCTCCGGGGGGTGAATAAAGGCCTCCTGTAGCGAATCCATGTTTTCTTGTAAGAAAAAAAACCATATTTCAAACAAACACTTTTCTCTCACTTCTGCTGACTCGTACGTGGAAGCCGTTCTAGTGGATGACGTAGGACGAGTTTGTTTACAGGAGCAAAGAAAGCAAAGTTTCCTTCCTTTAGCAAAGGAAAACCAGTCTCCTCTTGGCTTATATCAAAATCCTCCAACATTTTTCTTTACAAATCCTCGGTTTGTACTTGTAATTCGTGACCGGCGTTTTTTCTTCTCTCTCCGCGTTTGTCACTAATCGGAACGACTTCCGTGTACCACAGTTAGATGAAGTGAGAGAAAAGTGTTTATTACGTTTGAAATATGGATATTTTTCTAACAAAAACACATGGATTCACTACAGGATGCCTATATTCACCCCCCAGAGCCGTGTGAGGCACGTTTTATTATGGATGCGCACGCGTTATTTTATGCGTTTTGGACCGTTGAACAGAAATACCCACTGACCCGCTTGGAAGAGCCAGGACAATTTTTAATATTACCTAGGATGCCTCGAGGTTGAGTAAAACACAGCCTAGTTTTCATTTTTGGGTGAACTAACCCTTTAAAAACATGCTCCGCTTGTTCAGGCTCAAATAAAAATGGCCTGATTGCTAGGACAACCTCCTTTGCACAATCCAGTCAGTTCCTCTACAAAATGAAGTATGGGCCTTTAACATTAAACATTAATGGGTCACTGACACTAAAGAAAGGTGCATTTCTGTATTTCTAATTTTAGAAACGTCTCCTTTCATTAATGGACATGGCACCAAACGGCAACGAGTGGAAAGTGAGGACAACACAGATGACGGGGAGAGTCAGAATGAAAGTGTGAACGGGGAGTCAGATGAGGATCTCGTTGTCAGGCGGAAGTCCACCAGGAAGACCGCAAAAGCCGCTGTCACTAAAATAAAAAAAATGAATGACACTGATGCTGAAGAAGAGAATTGCTCCAGAGACCAACGTCAGAAAAAACGGCCAAGCAAGCAGGATTCTGAAAGGAGTTCTGATGAGGATGTTGAGGTGCCCAAAACTCAAAAGCACCCTTATCAAAATGGAAGGAAGGTGGATGCAAAAGAGCTGAAGAGGAGTAAAGCACCATCAGAAAGCCAAGAACAAGCTTCTGCCACAAAACGGCAAGTTACCCGCAAAAAAACCTCAACCACAGACGCATTAATATCAACCACCCAGGACTCCGAGGAGCTCAATGATGTTTCAGAAAAATCTGTTGCTCGCAGGAAGAGAATTAAATCAGAAGACGAAGAAAATCAAAGTGATGAAGAAAGAAGGTTGCTCAGAAACAGAAAGTGTGCGTCCAACGTTCGCAAAAAGAAGCTTGAGGCAATGTCGGAGCCCTCCAGTTCGCAAAGTGAAGAGGAGGTAGACCGAAGACAGAGGAAAAAGGAGGATACTTCCTCTGATGAATGGAAGAAGAGCGACGCATCGGACAAGAAGGCACATCCGAGGAGGAGGCCTTGCCTTAAAGTTTCTTTCAAAGGAATCTCTCTTAGAACTCTTCCCAAGAAGAGCTACATTATGGAGGAGTCGGATGAAGAATTCAGTCCTGAGATGGAGATGCAATCGAAGAATGGAAAGAGCAAGGAGCGGGCCAACTCCCGGGCAAGAAAGCCATCAGGTGGTAACTCCAAAAGAAAACGTGGTTGCTCCTCTGAGTCTGAAGACGCAGACAACAAAAGTAGTAGGACCAGTGATGAAAACGAGGGGATGACACCTCAAAGAAAGCATGCGAAACGCTACAAGCGCTTAAGGGGCTCGACGGACTCCGAGAGTGACTCCGAAACTAGGTGCAAATCTGAGAATGGTCGGGAGCGACGGTCTCAGGAGAAGCTTCCCAAGGCGACCCGGCAACGACGGAAGCAAAGCGAAAGCGACGAAGGAAGCAACGAGGATGCCAGCAATGATGGTGATGGAAGCGACTCTGAGAGCAAAGAGTCTGGGGAGTCTGAGTCAGATGCCAGCTCTTGTTCACAGAGCAGTCCAAAGAGAAGGCTAAGGGACCGCGGCCGAGGAACCGCACAGTCCAGGAAACACCAGAGGGGTGTTTCCGATGAGGATAGCGACGTGTCGTATGGGAACCCTCGACGGGCTACACGCATCCGGACCAGAAACCGAGGCAAACGGACTGTGAATTACCAAGACAGCGAATGAAGGACTTGACAGTTGAGCCATGCAAGAGACACTAACTGGAGACCTTGAAGACACACTTGATTGTCCCAACATAAAAACAATTGTAGTAGCACTGGAGTCCTCAATATACTGTGAATCTGTTTCATTCAGGGATATTTATGTTTTCTATGAAAAAAAATTAATAAAAATCAGAAATGAATTCTAAATGAGATGTATTTGATCTACTGGTTTGGCTATTCAAACCTGCCCCACTCTGTGATTCGGCCAACAGGAAAGACTGCATAGAGAAGCATTGTTTGCTTGGGTGCTATCCTAATATACCTCCGGTTTAATCGAGCAGATTTGCTGGCTTGCACTAAAAGGCACACTGTAATGAGGTATTTTATACACTAGTTCTGCATTAGAAACTCAGGGGTCAACTACGTTTACCATATTCTCAAACTTGCATTTGTTTCTTGTTTCAGCTCTTAGCTCTTAAGATTCTAGTGTCATTTTCGACATGAGCATTTAGGTCCAAAAACACTTTATGAAAACGAACAAGTCGTCTTGGACTGTGACATACAAATTCTGTATTGTCACTGTTAAAGGGATCGTTGAGTCAAAATGTACAAATGTATTTCTTCCTGTCATCTGTCAACCTTTTGGTTCCTCTTTCGTTGGTTTTCTTTGACCATATTTCCAGGTTTTTGAGAGTCGGTTTGTAGCAAAGCATTGTATATTTAAATTCTTTTGTCAAGCATTACTTATTTTTTTTTTTGTATTCAAATGAGATGAATTGCCATGAACTATTAATTGGTACCTGTTTGCCAAGTACAGTAAATCAAACGAGTACTTTCAGCAAAGTACTGAGATTTCTCATATTGGGAAGACGTTTTAGGGATCTGTGTTGCATACTTTCAGTATTAATTCCTTTTCAGACTTAACTTATGAACAGCAATTAACTTTTGTATGCAGTCTTTGAATTGTGCATCGCCGTTTATGTAATGCAGTTGTTATTTCGCATTTTGCTTGATGTCTTTTTCATAAGAGCTTCTTCAATACACGTTTCACTGAGGATGATATGGCTGCTTAAGTGAGAGAGGGAGGACTTCCTATGAATAAAGTACTGTTTCAGGTTGGGATTGGAAATTGTTTTTCTTAACTCGTTTGCTTGAGAAATAAGCTGATACAGGACAAATCAAAGACAAATCTCACATTTCTTTTACCAGTTATAATTGATCAGTTTTTTTTAACTTACATAGGCCTAAATGTAATTTGATTTGTAATTGTTCCGGGTGCGAGCATGTGGCAGATGCATGTGAATCAATAATACTGAAGGTACTAAAAGCTCTTTTAAAAGTCTACTTTTTCAAAAATGTAAAAGTGCTTATAGGGTAGCTGTTTACACATGCCACCTGAAGCTCAGGATAAGGTCACTTATTCATGGATATAATGATTAGGATCCAAGAGGAAGGGAAAAACCTGACAATTTTTATTTAAAGCTGTAGTCCATAAGTTTTGCCTCTTTGTCGCCATCTCTGTTTGAAACCTGCAATTGCAGTTTTTGCAGAATTATTTTTAATGTTTTTAACGTGGGTTGTGCACGTGCAGGGCTCTCAGTGCGGATGAATGCGTTGATATTCACTGTACTTTAGAATCACAGAGGCTGTGTTCAAAATGGCGTACTTGCTTACTGCCCAGTACACAGTGCATTTCTTTAAATAGTGTGTGAAACGGTATACAATAAGCAACAAATATTTCAGAGTAGTATGCTTAAGTGATGGCACATGGCAAACACTGAGCATTAATTCAGCACAGCTGTCGAGGTTGTTGCCTTACAAACAAATGCGCTAACCGTTCTTTTAACTAAGGCTTCATACTAGTAAACAATGCTATTTTGCCCAACTGAACTCATTTCATAATTGATGAACTTTACATATTGGACAGAACTGAAGCAACACTAAGCTGTCTTTAACTTTTGCACCCTCAATTAATGTTGAAAATATTTAGAAATTTCAACAAACTACCATTATTGTGAACAAAACAATCACAAGCTGATTCTCTGTCAGTGCTCACTAATAGTGTTTCAATATAAACACTTGTGCATTAATAACGAAAGAGACGTATTAGAGTAGGTTATTACAGCTTGATACCCATCGAGAAAAGTAAAGTAATACTAAAATGTTGATCTTTCATTACTGATGTAAATGTTCTGTTTCACAAATGCAAAGATACTGTGGCAAAATATACAGAAAGATTTAGACGTCAACACTCATCATACAAACCTCAACAATGGTGACAACCATCAAACTAATTCAGATAATTAATTATCTGTGTATGTTAATTCATAGAAGTATGATAGCCGTATGACTGGTTTAATCTCACACTGTAGTAGCACACATTGTTCACACATAAAAAACACAACACACTTGTGAGCAATTATATTAATAACCTCATAATGATTACAGTCACCATCACCTGATCCCAATGGATCTTAGTTTTCATTGCCTCAAATGTATTTTAGCACATTGTTACAAGTGACAATGAAAACTTATCAAAGTACAAAGAGTCAAGAGCCAAACTAAAGCAAACACTGATCACAAAAATGGTGGTTTGTTAAAAGTTCAACAATTTTTCAACATTAATTGTGAGTGCAAAGGTGACTTTGATTCAATGCCATCAACTATTTGTAATATTGATTCAGTGGTTGCTTGCTATCAGGGTAGCCTCTGCAAACAAATTGGTCTATCGGTCCTTAGAGTAAATACACTCAGTTTCTGAGCTGTTTGACAGCGGAATTGAATTCTGTTTGCATAATTGAAATATAATTTTTTATTCATACATTTTATTTGTATATTATTTAATTGCATTATTATTTAATATCTTTGAAATAATCAGTAGGGCCTACTGTATAAAGCTCTATAGAGATAAAGGTGACGTCATTTGATTTTATCGGAAATGTGCCGTAGAGATTTTTGGCCAAGTGCATAGGGGCCCCAGCGATGATTTGGAGCATGATTTTGAGGGGGCTCCATAGCAAATTATGAAATATTATGAAATAAATGTTTTTCTCTAATGCACATTGGCCACAATTAACGGCAGCCTTTTATTCAATACTTTTTGAAACCTCCATTTGCCAGTTTAACAGCTCTAAATGTTCTCCTATAATGTCTGATGAGGTTAGAGAACACCTGACAAGAGATCAGAGACCATTCCTTCATCCAGAATCACTCCAGATCCTTTAGATTCACAGCTCCATGACGGTGCTCCTTCTCTTCAGTTCACCTCACTCATTTTCTACAGGGTTCAGGTCAGAGGACTGGAATGGCCAACAGAAGCTTGGTTCTGTGCTCAGTGACCCATTTTGTGTTGTTTTTGAGGTTTGTGTTTGGAGTATTGTCCGGTTGGAAGATCCAAACATGGTCCATTATAAGATTTCTAACAGAGTCAGTCACTTATTGTATAAAGAAAAGAAACTGCTCTTTGTTAATAATTGGAATTTTTTCTGGGAGCGTCCTAGGCTTTTCCGTGCTGATGGCCTGCACCCCAGCAGAGTCGGAGCGGAACTCCTGTCGGACAACATCTCCAGGACGCTACGCTCCATCTGACTAGTAAGCCAATTCTCAAATAACTATGATGACTTTTATTCTACCCACATAAATTATAGAAGTACTTGCGTTGTCCAATCTATACAGACTGTGTCTGTTCCCCGAATAGCGAGGTCAAAATATAAATTTAATGCAGGATCTAGAAAAAATCTGATCGTGATTAAACCAGAAAAACGCAAAATAAATGAACAAAAACTATTTTAAAAGCTTGGGCTCCTAAACATTAGATCACTGGCACCCAAAGCAGTTATTGTAAATTAAATGATCACAGATAATAATTTTGATGTACTCTGCCTGACTGAAACCTGGCTGAAACCAAATGAATATTTTGGTCTAAATGAGTCTACTCCACCGAGCTACTGTTATAAACATGAGCCCCGTCAGACTGGTCGTGGTGGAGGTGTGGCAACAATATATAGTGATATTCTTAATGTTACTCAGAAAACAGGATACAGGAGGTTTAACTCATTCAAAATACGTCTGCTTAATGTCACACTGTTAGATATGCAAAAGAAATCTCTCCTATCTCTTGCTCTGGCTACTGTGTATAGACCGCCAGGGCCATATACAGATTTCCTAAAAGAATTTGCAGATTTCCTCTCAGATCTATTGGTTAATGTTGATAAACTGCTAATTGTCGGAGATTTTAACATTCACGTTGATAATACAAATGACACGTTAGGACTTGTTTACACAGACCTAATAAACTCTTTTGGAGTCAAGCAAAACGTCACCGGGCCCACTCATCATTTTAATAATACGCTAGATTTAATTATATCGCATGGAATTGATCTTACCGATATAGATATCGTACCTCAAAGTGATGTTACTGATCATTTCCTTGTATCGTGCATGCTGCGTATTACTGATATTAATTATATGGCTCCGCGTTATCGTCCGGGCAGAACTATTGTTCCAGCCACCAAAGACAGATTCACAAATAACCTGCCTGATTTATCTCAACTGCTCTGTGTACCCATAAATACGTATGAACTAGACGAAATGACTAGCAACATAGCAATGACTATCTTCTCTAATACATATATATCAATACATTTTTCAGAGAAAAACATACTGCGCCATGGTACAACAGTTATACCCATTCTCTCAAGAAGGAAACTCGTAATCTTGAGCGCAAATGGAGAAAAACTAACTTGGAAGTTTTTAGAATTGCATGGAAAAACAGTATGTCCAGCTATAGACAGGCTCTAAAAGCTGCCAGGGCATATCCGCAAACTCATAGATAATAACCAAAACAATCCAAGGTTTTTATTTAGCACAGTGGCTAGACTAACAAATAAGCGCCACTCGATCTAAATATTCCCTCACAGTTTAATAGTAATGACTTTATGAATTTCTTTACTGATAAAATAGATAACATCAGAAATACAATAACAAATGTAGATTCTACTGCGTCTAGTATTTCAGCTTCATTCATCGCACCCAAAGAAAAACTGCAGTGCTTTACAACTATAGGACAGGAGGAGCTAAATAAACTTATCAGTGCATCTAAACCAACAACGTGTTTATTAGATCCTGTACCCATTAACTACTGAAAGAGTTGTTACTTGTAGCAGAAGAACCGCTTCTCAATATTATTAACTCATCGTTATCTTTAGGTCACGTCCCAAAACCATTCAAGCTGGTGGTTATTAAGCCTCTTATTAAGAAACCACAACTAGATTCTAATGAACTGGCAAATTACAGACCCATTTCAAATCTTCCGTTTATGTCTAAAATTTTAGAAAAAGTTGTGTCTGCTCAATTGTGCTGCTCCTTGATGCTCCTTGAATGATCTCTATGAAGAATTTCAGTCAGGTTTCAGGCCTCATCATAGTACAGAAACTGCACTTGTTAAAATTACAAATGACTTGCTTCTTGCTTCAGACCAAGGCTGCATCTCATTGCTAGTATTACTTGATCTTTGTGCTGCGTTCGACACTATGGACCATGATTGGGCAACTTCGGTCCTGGAGAGCCACTGTCCTGCAGAATTTAGCTCCAACCCTAATCAAACACACCTGCCTGTAGCTTTCTAGTGATCTTGAAGACATTGATTTGCTGGTTCAGGTGTGTTTGACCAAAGTTGCCCATCCCTGCTATGGATCGATTACAAAACTATACTGGTATTCAAGGGCAGGCTTTAAGATAGTTTAGATCCTACCTGTCCGATCGCTACCACTTTGTTCATTTAAATGGGGAGTCATCTCAATTATCACCAGTAAAGTATGGAGTACCACAAGGATCTGTCCTAGGTCCTCTGCTATTTTCAATATACATGTTGCCCCTTGGTAATATTATTAGAAAGTACGGGATTAATTTTCATTGTTATGCTGATGATACTCAACTATACTCTCACCTAAAGGATTATTAGGAACACCTGTTCAATTTCTCATTAATGCAATTATCTAATCAACCAATCACATGGCAGTTGCTTCAATGCATTTAGGGGTGTGGTCCTGGTCAAGACAATCTCCTGAACTCCAAACTGAATGTCAGAATGGGAAAGAAAGGTGATTTAAGCAATTTTGAGCGTGGCATGGTTGTTGGTGCCAGACGGGCCGGTCTGAGTATTTCACAATCTGCTCAGTTACTGGGATTTTCACGCACAACCATTTCTAGGGTTTACAAAGAATGGTGTGAAAAGGGAAAAACATCCAGTATGCGGCAGTCCTGTGGGCGAAAATGCCTTGTTGATGCTAGAGGTCAGAGGAGAATGGGCCGACTGATTCAAGCTGATAGAAGAGCAACTTTGACTGAAATAACCACTCGTTACAACTGAGGTATGCAGCAAAGCATTTGTGAAGCCACAACACGCACAACCTTGAGGCGGATGGGCTACAACAGCAGAAGACCCCACCGGGTACCACTCATCTCCACTACAAATAGGAAAAAGAGGCTGCAATTTGCACGAGCTCACCAAAATTGGACGGTTGAAGACTGGAAAAATGTTGCCTGAGTCTCGATTTCTGTTGAGACATTCAGATGGTAGAGTCAGAATTTGGCGTAAACAGAATGAGAACATGGATCCATCATGCCTTGTTACCACTGTGCAGGCTGGTGGTGGTGGTGTAATGGTGTGGGGGATGTTTTCTTGGCACACTTTAGGCCCCTTAGTGCCAATTGGGCATTGTTTAAATGCCACGGCCTACCTGAGCATTGTTTCTGACCATGTCCATCCCTTTATGACCACCATGTACCCATCCTCTGATGGCTACTTCCAGCAGGATAATGCACCATGTCACAAAGCTCGAATCATTTCAAATTGGTTTCTTGAACATGACAATGAGTTCACTGTACTAAAATGGCCCCCACAGTCACCAGATCTCAACCCAATAGAGCATCTTTGGGATGTGGTGGAACGGGAGCTTCGTGCCCTGGATGTGCATCCCACAAATCTCCATCAACTGCAAGATGCTATCCTATCAATATGGGCCAACATTTCTAAAGAATGCTTTCAGCACCTTGTTGAATCAATGCCACGTAGAATTAAGGCAGTTCTGAAGGCGAAAGGGGGTCAAACACAGTATTAGTATGGTGTTCCTAATAATCCTTTAGGTGAGTGTATATCTCAACAAGACCAGATGAAACTTCTAAACTATCTAAGCTAATAGGTTGTGTAAAAAATGTAAAAGATTGGATGACCAATAATTTCCTCATATTAAATTCAGGTAAGACAGAGATATTACTTATTAGACCAAAAAACAGTACACAGAATCTCTTGGATTACAATTTACAACTAGACGGATGTACTGTTACGTCCTCTAAAGTAAAAAATCTGGGTGTTATATTAGACAGCAACTTGTCCTTTGAAAATCATATTTCCCATGTTACAAAAACAGCATTCTTCCATCTTAGAAACATTGCCAAGCTTCGAAACATGCTACCTGTTTCTGATACAGAAAAGCTAGTTCATGCATTCATTACCTCTAGACTGGACTATTGTAATGCACTGCTAGCTAGTCGTCCTGCATCTTCAATAAACAAGCTACAGATGCAGCGGCTAGAGTCCTTACGTTTCTGCAATATATAAATATATTGTGGAAACTTAATTTTCTGTAGAGCTGCTTTGCAACGATTTGTATCATAAAAAGCGCTATACAAATAAACTTGAACTTATTGATTTCCTAACTGTTGGTGTTTGATAGAATCCATGATGCCATGTGTCTAAACAAGATGTCCAGGACCTCCATCAGAAATATAGGCCCACAACATAAAAAATACAGCAGTATATTTCATTGTACACATGGGGTACTTTTTATCCCTGTGTTCACCAAACCCATCTTGAGGGTTTGCTGCTAAAAAAGCGAATTTTTTAGTTTCATCTGACCATAGAAGCCAGTCCCATTTGAAGTTCCAGTCGTGTCTGACAACTGAATATGCTGGAGTTTGTTTTTAGATGAACTAGGAGAATTTTTCTTGAAACAACATGTGGTGATGTAGGTGCTGTTTGATCATTTTTTAAGCTTCTCTGACCCCGAGACTCAACTATTCTCTGCAGTTCTCCAGCTGTGGTCTTTGCTAGTGCATATTTTTCTTTTCTCTTTTTTTAAGCAAATGAAGTGGCTTACTTCACCATTGTATTAATACAATCAGCTTACTATTGCAGGGATGGTTAAGGTTTAAGTACATTATTTGGCCTGGTTTGTCTGTTACACTGTGAGCAATGCAGTAAAATGAAAACACTAATGTCATAATCAAAGAAACTGCATAATTGTTCTCATTATTTAAACAGTAATATTATTTACAGGAAGAATTGAACAAGGGTATGTCACAGAAAGCAAACTGAACTTTGGCCTACATGATCTAAAGTATGTGTGTACAGTCACCTCTGTCCTCTTTTCTGCATTTTGCTCCTGTACACTTATATCAGTACTGAAGAACAAATTTGATACATGATTCAGCCTAAAATGATTAATTTATAAGAGAGTAGTTTTAGGGTTTGATCAATGCCTTGAAATGTTCTTTGGCTCACATGATTACATGAAAGACATCATAATGTTTATGGGATAAAAATTGCTTGATGGTTTTTAAGAACAAACTGAAAACCTGAAACTCTCTTAAGATTCTTGAAAGAAAACAAAAAATGCCCTAAGTCCTATTTCTTAAGCAATAGGCCCTTTGACATTGTAACATTTTTTTACAGAGAAAGCTGCTTGCAGATACATCACTCCCATGTTCTCTTTCACCTTCAGACTGGGTGCAACTATCTAGGTCATCATTTTACCCCCAAATCAGAAGAAAGAATAATTAATATACAAATAAATATAACAAATACATTTATTTTAGTTGTTTGTGCACATCAAGGATGTATTTCTTGAACCAAATTAATAATAATAATAAATAATTGTTTTCTTTACTGTGCAATAATAATACAATTAATAAACTTAAAGATACAGCACGTGCAATAAAACATCTAATCCCATTTTAAATTAATTTAATCAACATACAGCAATACTTTGTGATTATGACATTAATTGCCAGTATGTGGCAAGTATAAATACACAGGGATTGCATTAATGTCATGATCACTGATACTTCATGATCAAAGCCAGCGGTTTACTGTCTATCTGTGTGCTGAGCTGATAATGAGTGTGATTAGGCTCATGGTGACAGAGATCAAATGCAGTATAAAGACACTTATCTGAGTTAACTTATCATCATGGGCACTGACAAATCCACAAATGCAAGTGTCACACTTTTACTCCTGACATATCACTGCCATACTTTGCTATTTTATTACACATGGGTCATTGCAACAGCATTTTTATGAACTTAAACATACACGATCATTAAAAAAAATTTGAAAACAATTTCTACCTTTATTCAGCAAGGATGCATTAAATTGATCATCAAAGAATCCTGAATAAAATGTATAAAGGTTTCCACATATTAAGCTCGTATCAATATGTTTTCTGAAGGATCATGTGTGACGCTGAAGACTGGAGTAATGATGCTGAAAATGCAGCATTGCATCACAGGAATACATTACATTTAAAAATATATTACAATAGAAAACAGTTATTTTAAACTGTAAAAATATTTCACAGTATTACTGTTTCTATTGTATTTTTTACTGTAATTTAATTTGTACTTTTTCTTGAATTTAAAAATAACGCAGTTTGGTGAGCATGAGAGACTTCTTTCAAAAAAATTAAATAAATATATAAGTAATTTTTATTTGTCACATACATAATCATACAGAGTATAACCAGCAGTGAAATGTCCAAAAGTTAGGGTTAGGGTAGAAGAGAGGAGAATGAACAATATATAAATTAATAATAAAAAAAAATCAGTATAAGTTGTTATTGAACTTTAAATTTGGGATTGTTCCAAAGAATGCTGTAATTGCTTTAAACATTAGAAATCTAATGCACAGTTATTCTACATGTTTACTTGAAAACTGCTGATTAAAATAGTTATGAGGAAGTATAGCATTACAAAGTGTGGGATACTGCTGTCACAGCTTTAAATTGACATGACGACTGCAATATCTGCACAAATGTCTGTATCTTTCTCTCAGACCATATTAAAAGCTGTCACAAGAACATCCCATTTCTAAAGCCCACCCCTTTTTCAATGAAGATAAAGAGTCTTATCAAAAGAACTCTGTACCTACGGTTCATTTAATCCCACACACAGCTATAGAAGGCCGTGGCTCACCTTAATCTATATTGTTCTCACACACATACACACAACCTCCAGCTTCACAATGCCGGCTGATTTCAATGGAACGTGGGAGATGGTCAGCAATGACAACTTTGAGGATTACATGAAAGCTTTGGGTATGTGATTTCTATTACTGAATGCCTACTGGAGTCCTATAGTTATCAGCAGGAGCATTTACTCTCCAGAGATGCAGATCGGGTTCTTGTATCTACATTATCTTGTTCTTAGTGGACAGAGTTCACTGTAACCCTGCATAAATGATAGTACAATTGTTGCAAAATCATGGGCTAAAGAAGACAATGTAGTGCAGTGGAATAGAGTTAGACATTTCATGTCACTTTTTTGTCATATTCTGTCAATATTCATTTGAATGCATGTCCTCGCTTAATATTTGAGACTTTATATGGGTTATTATAATTAACTACAACTAATATCATAACAAAACACGCATTACCTGAAATAAACATTAACAGTAATAAAATCAAGTATAAAAACCATAAACTTGAAAATGAAAATGCAGTTGCTGCAAAATCAAAAAAAGAGGATGTCGTGCAAGATATTAGTGTTTCATGCATCGTGCATGCACTGGGGTCTAACGTGAAAAATATTCATTTTGCCACAGATTTTTATCATTGCACTTAACAGACTATTATAGCAATATGAGGAAAATAGATAAATATGGATTCCTTATTTAATAAATTATTTTAAATGAAAAAAAAACATTGATTGTTTACTTGTGCAAGAAATTAATCAATAAATGGTTGCTTTTTCAGGATCAAAGTTCATGCAAGGTCATAGTATCTTATCAGTGGCTTTGATAAAGGTGGGAGATGAGCGCACTTGAACACTTCGGCCACCTTTGTCCCAGCGTATGAATATATGTGAGGGCATTTCTGTCCGTCTGTTGCATCACAGATGAAATATGGCCCTGTTTCTACAGCGTCCAAAGCTTCCTTTCACTACTTTCATGCATTCCCAGTGGAAACTGCTGTTGCAGAAAACTTACATATTAAACCAATTTGAATGTGGGATTAACTTCTTATTTTCACCCAATCATCACTGGAAGAAATTGCCATCCAAACAGCATCTTGATCAAGTCTTGACTAATATTGACGTCGAACTGATATCAGTGAGATACCACTGAGATGCTGTACTGATTTTTCCTTTTCAAGGCTTTACTATATCATTCTTTTCCTCCCCTACAGATATTGACTTTGCCACCCGTAAGATCGCAGTGCATCTCAAACAGACTAAAGTCATTGTGCAGAACGGAGACAAATTTGAGACCAAAACACTGAGCACCTTCAGAAACTATGAGGTCGATTTCATCATCGGGGAGGAGTTTGAGGAGCACACAAAAGCCCTGGACAACAGAATGGTTAAGGTAGCTGTCCAAAATGCAACAAAGTCCAAGGTCACATGACCCCTGTGCTGTTGTTGTTTTCCCTTCTTGTTCTGACTTATCAGAAAAATATACTATAGTGGCATAGTCTTGAATCAGATGGTAATACCATGCTTGCTATACACCATTGAAGAATATTTTAGATTGATGTATTTGAGTTGCATATAAAATAAACAGCGATTTACATTTTTAATATAAACTAATCAATTTGATGCATAAATGAAGGTATAAGGTAAGTATTTCTGTAATATTACTTAAATATAAATCCAATTTATTTTAATCTCATACATGAACTAATTATTGCTTTTTCTGCATACTATAACCATGTTCATCCTTTTTAACTGAATAAATGTCATTGTTTTTACACTGAACAGATTTCTGATGACTCTAAACGATCTGAATAAATGCATTTTGAAAACATGCATCAAATAGATGAAAGCAGTTAATAATGATTCTTTAGCAGAAATCTTACTCTTGCTGGTTTCACAAATTACATGAAGTTTATTAAGTCTGTTTATATTAAATGTGCGTTATCCAAACGAGTGGAAATTTTGATTCAAATAATAAATCTTACATTTAGGCCTAAATACTGTGTATTTCAATGCATTGAATTATAAATACAGTAAATATGCTGTTTTAATGCACTTTGGCACGTTCTATATAGTTCTAATTTAACTATAATATTTGACTCTTAATGTCATAAAGGTGCAGCTCAGGGTCCCGTACATGAGTGGGGGTGTCCCATATATGAGAGTACTCATCTTTTACACTGACAAAATCCTGAAATCTTTGTTTCAGACCTTGGTGAAGTGGGATGGTGATAAACTGGTGTGTGTGCAAAAGGGAGAAAAGGAGAACCGTGGCTGGAGGCAATGGATTGAAGGAGACCTGCTTCACTTGGTAAAGAACTGCACCTGTACAACTGATTAATCAGCAAAGGGAGAAATCAATGTTTACCCTGTTGAAAAATCCAGCATATGCTGGTTTGAGTTGGTTTAAACTGGTCAAGTGCTGGTCATGAGCCGGTCCTTAGCTGGTCATGTGCTGGACCAGCTTAAACCAGCTCAAACTAGCAGACATGCTTCAAAACATACCTAACCATATGCTTAAGGCGTACGATGGTACTTTATTATATAACATGGTACTGAATTATTATAATAAAATATACCATTCTGCTGGCATACATGACACCCCAAGTTCATTATACATACCCAAATAAACATGGTGATACTGTAACTTTTTGTCACAATTTCAATTTGGCACTTTTTAAGTGAATATTAATGAATATTTTAGTGTATCCAGTTATCATGCTAATCACTCTCTCGTTTTAGGAGATCCATTGTCAGGACAAAGTTTGCCATCAAGTCTTCAAGAAGAAAAACTAATGCTCAATAAATACCAGGATATTCACACCTCTGTTTGGTGTTATGCTGTGTATAATTATTAAATCAATTTTAATAAACAGCTTCAACTAAATACACTCATTTGGTGCTCCGTGTGGGAGAATTTCAATGCAGTTTCTGATAATCTCACTGTTAATTAATAATTAATAATAACTCCCATCAAAAGGTGAATAATGCAATTTAATGATAGGTGTGTTTTATTGAGACCAGTATATCAAAGTTCATATGATTCATATCATTTGATATGATTTAGCCAGAAATGGGTGTGGATGCATTGGACTATAAGCTTAACCTTTCTCAAGCCGGAATAGATATAAAAAATAGATATTTTTCAAAGAAATAGTGATGATATATTGCCATATATTTATAGTATAGTACTGTTTTTTATGATACATTATAGTACATTATACTTCTGCTGATTGTATTAAGGCTTATAAAAGTTGTTACGGATATCATGATGAACAAATATGTGTAAGAATCATAAATGCTTGTTGATCCCAGAGCTTAATTTCTGCAATAATCCGAAAGCCGATGGTAAAAAAGAAAAACACTTTTTGTTGAGGGAACCGGGACGTTGCTGCCTTTCAGGTTGGCCTACAAAAATAAGTTATCACTGCAGCACTAACGCACTTGAACAAGCTAATTAAGGTCTTTGGGATCACTAAAAACTTCAAAACAAAACTAGTGGAGGAAGTTGGAGCCAAACAGAAGAATGCAGGCCATCCAGGAGCAGGACCGGACAGGTTTAGCTCAGATTCGGAAACTTTGACTCTTTGCTGCCCTCGACTGTCAAAAAGTGTTTTGTTCTAGCTTCTCAAATATGAAAAGAGTTTTTACATTTTACAGCCTGTAGCTACTGTAAAAGGGTCTCTAATCTATGCAGTGCAGAGATAAATGGAATTAAAACAAATAGAAAGTGTGTGAAAACAACAATGCAGGCCCACCACTGCTCATAGTGTTTTGCTCAATAATAAAACGTGACGCTCTCTGCTAGCCTCCAACACATAACCTTATCATATTACACCCTACCTATAGCAAATACACCACATTTAACTGATGTGTCACCTGTTCAGCATATTGAACATCTCATAATAAAATAAAACAAGCCAATTTAAGGGAATATATTTGTTTATGCTTGCAAAATAACATTGAAGTCATTAATATAACCTAAATGTAAATACAAGTCATTAGGGCTTCCAAAATGAACCCTTTGACTGATGAGATTTATTTTATTCAGTTCTGCCTGCTTTTGGTACTGTGTAAGTCTGTATTTGACACATAAATTATGCTTTGTAGGCTAAATGATGTAAAAATACCTTGTATACTAGATGTGTTCTTAAGCTGAAGAATAGACTTGAAGGAACATAACTAGCCTATCTTTTGGAGAATTTGTGGCTATTGTTTGAGTTCAATAAATTGATGAACAGATCACAAGTTTATGTCACTGGCCCTATTCATTTATTTGTTTGTATATTCATTTAATTTATTATCCTCCTGATGATTGTTAATATATTAAATTAACACAATGAATATTCAGTCTTTTTTTACATCTCAATCTTTTTTAAGCTTGCACATTTGTAGTTAAACTGTGAGGAAATGTTCGTAATCAATTTATTGTAATGTTAGATCACAGGAAAGTTAAGTCGTGGTGGAGACAGCAGCACATTATTATTATTATTATAATACACTAGTGCTTCGCTTCCGTATCAACGCTCTGGTAGAAGCTGAACTACTGTAGCGTCCAATCATTGGCCTCGACGTACAGCCACGCTGTTTTCATTGGTCTACAGAGGTGATTGACAGTTCTCGTCCGCCAGTAATATTCGCGGTTCTCCTCCGGAAGGCGTCGCCCCCGCCTGTCCCATTTTCTGTAGTTTTCGTCCATTTCATTTTGAAGCGCGTGAATCGTAACGGGACAACATGGCGACGCAGACGGCCCGCTACTACAGTGAAGGCGGCAGAGCAACAAAACGTCAAAAAACGGAAAACGAGGGGGGAATGGCGACCGTAAGACAACTCTTTGCTTACTCACTATCCGTTATTTTATTACAGACTTTATCTGACTTCTCTTTAGTTAGCTAGCTGGCTAACACAGCACTAGTTAGCAAACAAGCTAACCAAACAATTGAGCAACAACACACTGATGTTTCTGCACCAAAAACACACTCATGAAACCATAAAATGATTATGTAGCAAATGTTGATGTAACATATTAGTAAGAAAAGCCAGTATTTTTCACGCCACACATATATTCTGATAGAATGCTGAATGAATGGATTATGTAAACGCAGATGAATTCGTGATTAATCTCAACGAGAGGGAAAATATAATTTATGACAATGAATGTATATTTATTTATAGAACGTACTCACGAAGGACAATATACACCGCATGCACAAAGTGTGTGTTTGTTTAGATGATTTTTCTTGTTAGACTTATGCCAGTTTACTGGACTGATGTGGTGATTTATTTCATAGGAGGACTATGTTGACCCGCACAAGACCCTCCCCTCTCTCGTGGTGCATGTCCGAGGCTTAGTGGACGGAGTTTTGGAGGCCGACATCGTTGAAGCCCTGCAAGAGTTTGGAACCATCAGGTAACTTGTGCTGCATCTTTGTCGGTTGTGCCATACCGTGACCCTGCTTGTAGTGAAATGCATTGAGGATCATCTCTCTCCATCTCTCTGCAGTTATGTCGTACTCATGCCTAAGAAGCGTCAAGCCCTTGTTGAATACGAGGATATGAATGGGTCTTGCAATGCTGTTACTTATGCCAACGACAACCAGATCTACATCGCCGGACATCCTGCGTTTGTAAACTACTCTACCAGTCAGAAGATATCCAGGCCGGGTGACCCTGATGATTCCCGCAGTGTTAATAATGTCTTGCTATTGACAATCATGAACCCCATTTATCCTATTACCACGGTAATGCACACATCCACTGTGTAATATTATTGATGCTTTTTATTATACAAATGAGATTTTTTAACACTAATGTTTTTGTTGTTCTACAGGATGTTCTCTATACTATTTGCAACAACTGTGGTCCTGTTCAAAGAATCGTCATCTTTAGGAAGAATGGTGTCCAGGCCATGGTGGAATATCCTTTACTGTTTCAGACTGCAGATCAAAGCTGTTTGATAGGTTCTTCTAGCTGTAATTTGTGTTCACGAGTCATTGCGCTTTCATACTGTATGTGGACTATGAATGTTTTACATGCTTTTTAGGAAGTTTCTGTCCAAACCATTTAACTTAAAGTGGTAGTTTACCCATAAATGAAAATATTATCATTAATTACTCACCCTCATGTCGCTCCAAACCCGTAAGACCTTTGTTCATCTTCGGAACACAAATTAAGATATTTCTGATGAAATCCGAGAGCTTTCAGATCCTGCATAGACGGCAAGGGTACTACCACGATCAAGGCACAGAAAGGTAGTGAAGACCTTCTTGAAATAGTCCATGTGACATCAGGGGTTCAACCGTACTTTTACGAAGCTACGAGAATGCTTTTTGTGTTAAATGAAAACTAAAATAACTTTATTCAACAATTCCTCTCCCCCGCATCACCCTAGGGCACCATTTTGGAGAGTATCATGATGCATGCGTGTGATTTTCTTATTTTTTTTCCTGCATGTACATGTCGAATGCGTGTGGTGCAGCTGACGTCGAACACTCCTTGTATGCACATGATATGGCGCCCTATAGGGAGAGAAAAAAGTATCCTCGTAGCTTCATAAAAGTACGGTTGAACCACTGATGTCACATGGACTATTTCAATAATGTCTTTACTACCTTTCTGTGCCTTGATTGTGGTACCCTTGCTGTCTATGGAGCGTCAGAGAGCGCTCGGATTTCATCAAAAATATCTTAATTTGTGTTTTGAAGATGAACAAAGGTCTTACGGGTTTGAGGGTGACGACATGATGGTGAGTAATTAATGATAATATTTTCATTTTTGGGTGAACTAACCCTTTAAAGCATGTTGCTTACCATGAATACTTAAATAGTAACCTCTGTAGTCAGGGAACACAAGATTACCTTTGTTTTTCTTTAATTCCTCACACATTCGATTCCGTTCAGAGTGCCCAAAGGGCCAAGGCCTCACTCAATGGGGCTGATATATACTCTGGCTGTTGCACACTAAAGATCGAGTATGCCAAGGTGAGGTTCATCTAAATTTACTGGGTGATAATGCTACAATAATTCACACATTATTTTTCAGACATTTCACAATACTCTGCATGTTCTGAATGGCTTAAAAATGTGGTTTTAGAGGAAACATTTATTTTGTAGCCAGTTAGAGTTAAAATCTTGAAGCAAGAAGTACAACTGTAAAAATGCACAAATACATAATAATCAGAATGAATGAATATCTTTGTCATTGTACAAGTACAACGAAATTGAATGCAATCCTTTGGGTGCATAGTGTAATGAAAAAAATCAATAATCTAATAGATAGTGCAGGATCTGTGACACAACATTACACACAGAAGACGTCTCACATTCAACAGTCGGTTACAAGACTTATCTGTGTTATGTCACCTGTAGCGTTTTTTCCCCCTGTTGGCAAAGGAATGGACCTACTCTGCCTCTATTTGGCTTACCTTAATGTTCTTTCCCTCATCCAACCAATCTCACTCCTGAAGCCTGACACCAGACACGAGCGGCGCGACAAAATATAATAGAACCTATTCTGCTGTCATACCACGCATAAAGCGGGATTTATACTTTCGCCTGGCTCCGCTTCATGAGCCTCCGCTGACTGCGCGTGCACCTTCCCAAACGGACGAGGCTTTTATACTTGTCGCATTCGCCTTTGTACTGTTCTTTGAAACGACAGGGTCGCCCCTGGAGTAATTGTCCTCGCGTGATGAATGAGTAGAATGAACAATTTCTTCATGAACTGATGAAAATAATCTTAAACTTTTGGGTTTATTTCGCATCAAGCACAAGACAACTTTAAGCAAATAGTGTATAAAAAAAAAAAAGAAGCACCTGATGGAATTTGAACTTCACATTAAACTGCTTCTGTTTAACACAAATGCTGGCACAGACGTGCATGTTCGGCTAGAATTGCCCAGAACTTGTGCATCTTCGGAAGTGGAGCTGCGCGGAAAGTTACAAAAAATGCCGTGCACACTGCCATGCGAAAAGACGTTGCGCGAACTTCCAACACCGCGATGACGTCATATTTGGCGTAAGTAATTGGACTATGTTGGTGGTTAGATTAGCCTGTTTGTAGCTAACTAAATTAAGTTTAAGTTAAATTAAGAACTGGACGGAATGCATTTGTATCTGCTGTAAATTATGGTGTTCCAGTTTAAATGGTTATTACCGCGACAAGGCTGCTTTTTTTGGGGGGGGGGGGGGGGTTGTTTTTTGCGTGAGTCTGCTGTTGCTATGAAGATTGTAAGTTACGTTGTCGCTACGTCAGTTCGCTACCCTTTGGTAAAATGCTCCTCAGTCTCGGCCTTAACATTTTAGTTTATCACCTTTTTCACCCCTGACAAGTTTGCACCCCTGATAATAAACACACTAATGCATAATAATCAAATACTGTATTTATTGACTTATTTTTTTACACACATTTTAAAGGGGTCATGTGATGCAATTTTAAAGATCATTATTTTGTGTATTTGGTGTAACAGAATATGTTGACATGCTTTAATGTAAAAAAAAAAAAAAAACATTATTTTTCAAATACTGTACATTATTGTAGGTCCTCTATGCCCCTCCTCTCTCAAACGTGTCGTTTTCTACAAAGCCCCTCCTTCCGACAAGTGCAGTCTGCTCTGATTGGCCAACTGACAGTGCATTGTGATTGGCCGAACACCACAAGCATGCGTCGGTAATGTAACGTCCCTTACCATAATCACGAGCTTCAGCTTTCAAATTAGTTTTACCATGAGTTCAAGCCCGAAAGGGCAACAGTCGCAGACAGAGTCGAGTATTTGCAGTACACAAGCCGCGGTTGAGATTATTTCTGACGTACTGTACACGCTGTGAAGTGACCCTGTTCCCCCCACACACGCAACGCGTTACGTGCAAAAGTCCGCATTTGAACAGTCAATAGCAAATATTTGAACTAATAACAAAACTTACTTGCAGTCGCTGATTCAGAAGCGAAGCAAAGTCGCCTTTGTGCATAGCCAACCTTGTACTCTACTAGGTTCACGAAACTGTTGTCCATAAAATTCGAACATTTGGGTTGTGCTGTAAACCAATTTTAAACAATGATTCCTAAATGCATCTACTTTCGGAAGGCCAAATAAAGTGCTTTTGCTTTCGCATAGAAACACAGCGTCTCCCTGTCATGGCTGCATCGACACTACTGCGGTTACGGAAACAACGCCGCCTTTCATTTGCGTGAACATTTGGGTGGCATTATGCAAATATTACCACATCGTGACGTAGACACGTGGGGGCGTGGACGAGTCCTAACTTTTATAAAGAATCTCTTTGGGTTTGACTTTAGTCTTTGCAACTTTAGGGATCTCATCTATGCACAAACAGCTTGTAACACTCCAAAGAGAAAGGAGAACTTGAAATCGCATCATATGACCTTTTAATATGACATTTAAGTTAACACTCAATATCACCCATCCCTACTCAACTAGTAGAAAGATAATTTTTATTGAATTTATTTTATTTACTTTTTTTACTCTTAGCCAACACGCCTTAATGTGTTCAAGAATGACCAGGACACATGGGACTACACCAATCCGAACCTGAGCAGCCAAGGTACCGTTTACTCTACATCTGCTCTGACATTTGTCTGCGCCCTTACTGCCACTGTGGGGAAAATAAGTGGGTGGGATTGGGACGCAATGAATCCGCTGCTTCACCTCCCCTGTGCTGAGTGTTAGGCATACCAACGTCTACACCACGTTTTCGTGACTCTCAGAGGGGAAGGTAAAGCTGTATCAATGTGGTCTTTCTAAGGCTTCCTCAGAATGTTGTCCTGCCGATATCTCACAAGCTTCCTTTTCCAGCAAAGCCTGTCACATGCCAGTAGTGTGAGGGGCAATTGGCTTACTGGGTTAGCACCATAAAGGGCAGATTATCAGACACCTTTTACGGTTAACATGAAACTATGTTCACAACCCATTTTACTTTTCCAGGTGAAGTAATATTTAAGAAGAAGAAAAATGGAGGGGGACTTGATTTTGTCTATTGGGAATTTATTAGACTCTGAAAAAAGTTTGAAAAATAATAGGGCTTGATGATGAAAGTCTTTTTCGAGCAGTGCTATGTTGTGATATGTTGTTCTTTGGAATAACATACTTTGATAAATTGTTCACAAAACAACGAATAACGTATTAAAAGTAAATGGGGACAATTATGATTTCGTGATTTTGGCCGTGGGTATTCTTGGCTGCCAATGGTGTGCCCAAAGAAATTCCTTTTGCAAACTAATTGCAGGTTAACGACCCAATGATCTTTTGAACAAGATGTTCTTTGGTGCTCACTCCGGCCATTTGCCCCACACAAGTGCAACAACAGAACACTTAATACATCTGGACACTGGGGGACATTTCCTAGATTTCACTGGATACACAAGTGCCTCAGACTTCCACCACTGTACCAGTCATCAAACCACAACTGCCTCCTATACCTGCGAGAATATTTCTCCAGAAGGACAAACACTCATTTTACTCTCGTGAAAAACTGCAAGGCATCCTGACAAACACCTGATCATACAACATTTAGCACTCATCACCTCCTACAGAAATGACACTGCCAGCGAAGACATTGAAGGATTTGGGGTTGTCGGTGCAAGTAGTTATGGCTCCCACACCCATTCAACTTTCTCCCGTTGTTTTTTACGGGTCAAGAGCAAGACACACTCCACCTTAACCTCACTGCTAACAAGGGATGATTTTGACACGCATCCTCAAGTGACACCACAACACAATGCAAACAGACCTCTTCTCTTCATTCATGTCAAACTGCTGACGTCCACAGACAAACAGCCTTTCTGAACCTGTCTGTCTTTTCTGGGGTACGTCGTCTTTCTCTCTCGCCGTGCCGATCGTTACAACACAAACCCCGACACCTACAAATCGACATGCCTGATTCTTCACTCGTCAACAGCTGATGACACTAAACCACTCGAGACACCGAAGACACTGCAGACAACATTTCGACAAGCAGACGCACTGACATGCAGACAGCCGACACGTCAAGTTTTTTTTTACTCAGTTAAGCCCTGACATTCTGCCCCGGAGGCTGGTGTTTCAGATACGCTCTTTTCCCCCAACATGTGTCGTCCTCCTCTAGTCCTTCCCTTTCACGATTCTTCCTCTCTCTTTCTGTCAATATGTGACATTTGTTCCCTTTTTTTCCAGTCGCTTGACTACTGTAACACCTTCCGTATGATGCAGGTTGGCTTTGTGTCTCTAGTGGAAGTACCAGTCAGTCTGAATTGGGCATAAATTGCTCCAGCTTTTCAACCACCATGGGAAGACAGGCATTGAAATGAGAATACGGCGTGCGTGCTGTGGCATCAGTGGAGCATTGAAACCCATCTGAAACAAGGAAGAGTACTTGGGAAATCAGTGGAATGGACTGGTGGGGGGAAGAAATGGAAAGTTCTTAAGTGCGATATGGAGGAGGATGTCATGAAGACGCTCAACGGTGGCTAATTTACAGCATTTACTACTTGCCCCATCCTTCAACCCCCAACCCTTGCGTTTGTACTGTAAGTAACCCCAAGCTTCTGTTGTCTTGGAGTGATACGCTTAATGTTTCATGGGGGTGTTTGACCAAATGTTTGAATAACTTGATCTTTTCCTCCCCAGTTGAGTGTTGTTGTGTTTTTTTGTCTTCCTCATTGGGCTACCAATTGATGTAGTTCAGCAAGGTGCATTAAAATGTATATTCCTGGGATGGGTTGGTTGGTCTTCTGTGAGCAACATTATTATACTTGTGATCCTCAGAGATATTTTGCATTATTAGTACCCCTTTTCCACCAACAGGGCGCTAGTTCCCAACCCTAGCACCATTTTGTGTGTTTACACTAATAATAAGATGGCCCACTATGCCCAAAATATACTTGAGTTTTATGCATTCGGTAGAGTGTGCTTAGTGTTCAGTGTAAATTTCTTCTTCATAATACTGTACGTGTGTATAGCTTTTCTAACAATGCATATATTAATTTCTCATATGCGGCAATATTTTTTGCATTAAAAAGTTGCTCCACAAGGTGGCAACACTGTTTTGTAATTGCAAAATTTTTTTTAAATAGAAATGGATGAGATGGGACAACAATCTATAGCAAATGCAAGCAACAGTATACAGCTGCGTTGACAAGTACAAAGACATTTTATCGGTCGTAAATTCTGGAGAGAAATTGCACAGACAATAGACAGTGATGAAACTTTCCTGTGCGCGTGTCAGTCGCCCGTGTTTGCGCATGCTGTCAAATGTAGTATACTTTGAAATGCTGTGTTCGGCTGTACGCATGCGCTGAGCTTTCGCTTCAAAGCTGAAGTATTCTTTGGGCTTAGAATCATTGGTTGAGGGATGAGATAGTCTTTGAACCAGTTTTCAAAACGGTTAATCAGTCTGCCTAATGTAAAACAGAACTAGATCGCAAAATTATCATGTTTCTAAATTTCCAGAGCTGCCCAACTACTTAAATTTTTTTAAATATAATTAAATAACCTTTTGGCAGTTACATCAATGCTAGCTTGTGATTACACAGTCACAGAATTGCTTTAAATATAAAAGTGTATTTTCAAAAGTAGTAAGTAGTAAAAATATGAGTCCATTTTGAGACCCAGCTGAGCACGATCACCAGCACCATTTTGGTGGTAAAGGGGGTGTAGGAGAAGAGAGGCCTGCCATCACTTTCAGTTGTGTCTTTCTTTAAAAGCAACGTTAATAAAGGCTTGGTGCCCTAAGCATTTAAGATCCTAAATGGAGTAAGAAACCTGTTATGTGATTGTTCATAAATGTCCGTGAGATTGATGTTTGCACTGTGTGTACCTGAACAGGTGCAGAGGCTGATGGCAATGGGGGCAATCAAGGTGTGTGTCTGCAGTAGGCATTCTGTTCTCCTCCACCCACACACTCCCAAACATAATATGACATAATTACATTGTCACAGCAGTTTGTTCGGGGCTGGTACACCCCAAAATAAATCCTGTATGTTTATTAGTCAGCTGGCTGTGATAAACAGGTTTGTAAGTAATAATTTCATTGGTCAGTCTCACGAAACCTGTCGTAACATGACATTTCACCCTGAAATCGAAAAAATGAAATTCATTTTAAATAAAGAAAATGAACCCTGTAATTATCATTAATATATAAAAAAACCCCACCTCAGTTACAAATCTCATTACTGTAATTCAAAAAGACTCCTACGGCTGTAAATGTATCAGTATTTTTAAGTCCCATTGCAGTATTTTTATACAAACGGAAAAAATGATGTTCAGACATTGATAATGACAGTTTAAGCAGAAAATAGGCTAGATTTGTCACGAAAGTGCTACCATACAAAATTCTGTGATTTAAAAGTAAATGCAAATGTTTTTTGGGGGGGGGTGAAATGTAACTCGCATTTTCGTGAGATTCACCCTAATATTATTTGCCCTTTTTTCTGGTATCTTATGTGTCCCCTTCAATCACATTAACAAAGTCAGTTTCCTGTCCTGTCGCCTCTCAGCGAACTCATTATTTTTTTCTCTCTCTCCTCTCTTTTTGACCCGTCCCCGTTTCCTTTCTTGGCCTTCTTCCTTCCCTCGCTTCAGATATGAATGCCAACCCCAACAAGCGCCAGAGGCAGCCGGCTCTGCTGGGAGACCACCCTCCAGAGTATGGTAAGGCTTGCGGGTGCACACGCGTTAACACATTTACTTGATTTGCTCGCAAACAGGGGACTGAATGTTAAAACGACAACAAATTGGGGTGCATTTATCACAGTGGCAGCAAGATGGTGCTGTGTTGACATTAAAACTTAAACTAAAGTGAAGGGTGTGTAAAATGTTTGTTTACTCCGATCCTGCCCACAACCCCAGCGTGGTCTTTGTCATTTGTGTATTCTCAGGAGGTTATCACGGATACCAAGACGAGAGCTACAGCGGACCCTATGAAGGCCGACGGATGGGGCCGCCCATGGGAGGTCCAAGGCGTGGTGGAACCAGTCAGCGTTACGGTGGACAGTACGGCCCCCCACCTCCGCCCCCGGGTGAATATGGCGCACATGCAGACTCACCGGTGATCATGGTGTATGGCCTGGATCCCTCAAAAATAAACGCAGACAGGGTCTTCAACATCTTCTGCCTGTATGGAAATGTGGAACGGGTATGTAGAACAGCTAAAAGTAAGTTAGATACTGTGAAAATGCAAACCACTTTATCTGAAATCCACTTTTCCCCTTAAAATGTAGGTGAAATTCATGAAGAGCAAGCCTGGAGCTGCTATGGTGGAGATGGGAGACTGCTATGCTGTGGATCGTGCCATCTCACATCTCAACAACAACTTCCTGTTCAATCAGAAGCTCAATGTTTGGTACGTTCCAATTGGATGTTTTTTTTCTTTTTATTTAATTTTGCAGTAATAGCAGTCTGATTGACAAGATTATCTATTTTCTATAAAAGAATTAGAATATTTTCAGGTTATTTGAATATTTTCTGACAGTTTTGCTACATATGTTTAATCATTAAAAACAAATCAATAAAATACCTCCATTGTGTTAAAATACTTCATTTTGTCTTGTTTTCATAGATATTATATATTTTTTTAGTTTATGGTCATATACGAATTTGAGTGAATCAAAGTGTTAAAATAGTTTTGTCTTTTTACCTTATAATATTGCAGTAATAAGACTTTGAAGGGAATCAAAGTAAAATGCAATTCTTTGTCAATTATGGAATAAAATATGAATTCATATATATACATGTTACTCTATACTACAACTATTTCAACTGTTTGTTTGTATGTTTTTGTGTCAGTGTGTCTAAGCAGCAGGCCATCATGCCCGGTCAGTCCTATGAGCTGGAAGACGGGAGCAGCAGCTTCAAAGACTTTCACGGGAGCAGAAATAACCGTTTCACTTCTCCAGAGCAGGCAGCAAAGAACCGCATTCAGCACCCCAGCAACGTCCTACACTTTTTCAACGCAGCACCTGAGTCTTCACCAGATGCCTTTACCAGGGTCAGTTCACATTACAGGAAGTCAGGACCTTTTTTGTCACATGATGTTATTTGATGTGTACATTTACAACCTTCATCTGTTTTCAGGTCTGTGAAGAACTTGGGGTAAAGTGCCCTTCCAACGTCAAACTTTTTGCAGCTAAAGGTATGTGAAAATGTGCTGTCTTTTAACTGATGTGTTGTAAATAACGGCATTGAAAGCCAAACTCAGCATGAAATTATTTGAAGTGTGCCCTATTAACTGGTAATGTCATCCATACCCCTTCATTATTGTAATGTGTCCAGTGCCTCTTTTTCTTTAATGAATAGGTTCCACATCAGAGAGGAGTTCGTCAGGGCTTCTGGAGTGGGAGTCTGTTAATGACGCCATGGAAGCTCTTGCTATGATGAACCATCACCAGATGAAAAACCCCAGTAAGTGACCATGTGTTTTAGATTGTTGGCATTAATTGGTTATGTCAGGGTGTCCTACAAAATTAAACCAAAATTTTATAAATGATCAAAAATGTATGCATGTATTTCAAGATATGAGAAATTGATATCACTGTAACTCGTGTATATATATATATATATATATATATATATATATATATATATATATATATATATATATATATATATATATATATACACTCACCTAAAGGATTATTAGGAACACCATACTAATACTGTGTTTGACCCCCTTTCGCCTTCAGAACTGCCTTAATTCTACGTGGCATTGATTCAACAAGGTACTGAAAGCATTCTTTAGAAATGTTGGCCCATATTGATAGGATAGCATCTTACAGTTGATGGAGATTTGTGGGATGCACATCCACGGCACCAAGCTCCCGTTCCACCACATCCCAAAGATGCTCTATTGGGTTGAGATCTGGTGACTGTGGGGGCCATTTTAGTACAGTGCAGGGCTCCAGACAAAAAAAATCGAGTAAGGAGCCATTGGCTCCTATAAAAGAAAAACTTAGGCGCCAAATTATTTTTTTAGGTGCCACAGAATAAAAGTGGTTTAATTATTATCATTTTATTTTTCCCCCCTATTTTAACATTTCAATCATTTTGTCATGCGTTTATGTCTTATCTTTTCTAGGATTTATCAGCATTTTAATCCATCTTGTAGATGATCAGGTCGACCGGGGGACTAAGGTTCACTTAAAGTGAATTAAATGTCTTTTACAACTTGAAATATACAGTCACAAAGAATTGTTCGTTACACAGAATCTGTACCAATATCATGGACCATAAGCATCACTTGGCAACTGAGTGCAGTGCATCCTATAAATGTTGTCACGTCTTTCACACATTCAGTCTGTTTTTCTTCATTAGTAAAATGCAATTTTATAGGAGAAGTTGAATCATGTACAACACAATAAGTAAAAATATTAATATGCAACAGCGCATGAATATAGCAAAACGCTCCTCTTTATAGTTATTTTTCTAGCTGACTGATGAGTTTATGGACACTGAGTGGTTATTCTGAGGTAAATGTATTACAATGCAATGTTTACAAGCTTTATACATTTCCTCAGTTTGAAACACTGAATGAGCTTTTCCATAAAACATTTCAGTAAGTTGTACTATAGGCTTTCTTATTGCCTACCTTTTGATCATGTTCATTTCATACTATAGTAGTAAATCGAAATATATAATGGGTTCACTTGCTGCTTTAACTGAGGTGCTAAAGATCCGGACGCATACACGGACCGTGTGGACGCGGGGTACTGGTGTTTATATTATCACCTTTCAGGTCTCTCTCACTGCGTTCAGCAGACTGTGTGCGGCAGAGACGTGGACTGTTTGAAACTCTTTTCCAGTAAAACTTTGATGCGCATCGTCTTATGTAAGTTTAATACGTGAACATAACAAAAGATGTGAGCGCAAAACAATCGGGAAAAAAGTCCTTTCATGCAAATTATATATAGTCGCCAGTGGCGACCTCAGCAAAAACTTCACTCGCAAATTAATATTTTTGGTCGCAAATGCGACCATTTTAGTCGCAGTTTGGAGCCCTGCAGTGAACTCATTGTCATGTTCAAGAAACCAATTTGAAATGATTCGAGCTTTGTGACATGGTGCATTATCCTGCTGGAAGTAGCCATCAGAGGATGGGTACATGGTGGTCATAAAGGGATGGACATGGTCAGAAACAATGCTCAGGTAGGCCGTGGCATTTAAACAATGCCCAATTGGCACTAAGGGGCCTAAAGTGTGCCAAGAAAACACCCCCCACACCATTACACCACCACCACCAGCCTGCACAGTGGTAACAAGGCATGATGGATCCATGTTCTCATTCTGTTTACGCCAAATTCTGACTCTACCATCTGAATGTCTCAACAGAAATCGAGACTCATCAGACCAGGCAACATTTTTCCAGTCTTCAACCGTCCAATTTTGGTGAGCTCGTGCAAATTGTAGCCTCTTTTTCCTATTTGTAGTGGAGATGAGTGGTACCCGGTGGGGTCTTCTGCTGTTGTAGCCCATCCGCCTCAAGGTTGTGCGTGTTGTGGCTTCACAAATGCTTTGCTGCATACCTCGGTTGTAACGAGTGGTTATTTCAGTCAAAGTTGCTCTTCTATCAGCTTGAATCAGTCGGCCCATTCTCCTCTGACCTCTAGCATCAACAAGGCATTTTCGCCCACAGGACTGCCGCATACTGGATGTTTTTCCCTTTTCACACCATTCTTTGTAAACCCTAGAAATGGTTGTGCGTGAAAATCCCAGTAACTGAGCAGATTGTGAAATACTCAGACCGGCCCGTCTGGCACCAACAACCATGCCACGCTCAAAATTGCTTAACACCTTTCTTTCCCATTCTGACATTCAGTTTGGAGTTCAGGAGATTGTCTTGACCAGGACCACACCCCTATATGCATTGAAGCAACTGCCATGTGATTGGTTGATTAGATAATTGCATTAATGAGAAATTGAACAGGTGTTCCTAATAATTCTTTAGCTGAGTGTGTGTGTGTATATGTATGTATGTGTGTATGTATATATATATATATATATATATATATATATATATATATATATATATATATATATATATATATATATATATATATATATATACATACACACACACACACACATCTCAATAAATTAGAATGTCATGGAAAAGTTCATTTATTTCAGTAATTCAACTCAAATTGTGAAACTCGTTTATTAAATAAATTCAGTGCACACAGACTGAAGTAGTCTTTGGTTCTTTTAATTGTGATGATTTAGGCTCACATTTAACAAAAACCCACCAATTGCTGTGTGACTCAACAAATTAGAATATTACATAAGATCAATAAAGGATATTTTAAACATAAATGTCAGGCTTCTCAGGGGTAGACAATAAGGGAAATTAGGGCTAGTGTCTTTTGAAGTTCACTGGCCCAGGTCAACGCGTCGGGTATTGATCCCAATAATCACGAAAAAGAACAGTTTGCTTGAACAACATGAATAACATTTATTTTTCTTAAGGTAGGTTTAGTGCAAAGTGCAGCAAAACTGTGCAAAAACATGAAACAAGTGCAAATAAACCTATTGCATAGGATTCATTCTCCGTAGTCACACAGCAATTCATTATATTATGTTCATACCATAGGTTTCATACACGTTAACTTTTCTCTAACTTGTCTGCATATGTGGGCATTGATCTGCAGAGCTCACAGTAAACCTCTTTTTCTCTTTCTTGATCGTAGCCCAGCTAGGGGTGGGCGATATGGGAAAAATATCATATCATAGAAATCATATCATAGAAATATCACGATTTTATCACGATTCTTTGTCATGTTGGTTTTACAAGTTGTCTGAGCATTACAGCCAAAATAGAAAGACAAAGCCTTTCAAGGTAACAAAAAAAAAGACATTTAGACATTTAAAAAAGGCAGATATTTAGGCCAAAGTGGGCAAAGATAAAAATCTTTGTCATCATTCTATCTTTCTTATTAAAAAATAAGAACAAAGATACACATTACAAATACACATAATATACAAATAAAACAAAGTTTATTTTTAGGTAAAATAGGTGTATTTAGCAGGAGCATTCAATGAAATTGAATGAACAAATATAAAAATAAAACACTACATAGACTGATTCCTAAAGCAACTGTATTAAAGTTTTTCAGTCAAGAATAGTGAGTGATTTTTCTCTTTGCGTTTTGTTGTTTTGTTGACGTTAAATGAATAGTTCCCCCAAAACTAAATAGTCATCTGTCTGTCAATTCTGTCATAATGTTTTATTTTTATACCATCATTTACTCAAAAGTTGTTTTAAACCTGAATGCGTTTCTTTCTTCTGCTGAACATAAATGCTATTTTGAAGAAGGTGGAAAACCAAACAGTTGCTGGTCCACAGTGACTTCCATAGGATTTTTCTTTCCTACGATCAAAGTCAATGTGGACCAGCAACTGTTTGGTTAACCTCATTCGTCAAAATATCTTCTTTTGGGTTCAGCACAAGAAATTAATAGTGGTTTGGGACAACGTGAGTGAGTAAATAATGACAGAAATTAAATTTTAGGGTGAACTATCCCTTTAATGACATTCGACAGCACGTTTAGTGTCCTGTCCCTTTAAGAGCTGCACGCATCTAATATACAGGCATGCATCTGTTTCTCTCTTAACTATTTACTTTTATTTTAGAGATAACCAACTGAGTCTGTATGTAAACCTTGTGTGTTTTGACAGTATTAGCGCAAAAAATAAGTTAGTTGAGTAATCAGGCGCTGTTAGACAGGCTTTTTAGCGCGCGTGCTTCAGGTGTATGAGAACAAGCGCACGTCAGACCAGCGCGCGAATTAAACATTTAACCAGCAAGGCTTGTGTGCAAATAATGTACTTTTGCGATCGTGAATCAGTGCAGTGTCCTGTCAGAGTAACTCTACTGCTGTATGTCATGTTGTACAGTAAATAGAGACGGAGTCACCAGAACTGTATTTGACATAATGTGTGCTGTAGCACGATACTACGATATTTCTTCAAAAGCAGATCGTGGAGACATTTTTATCATCCACGATCAAAAATCGTCATATCGCACAGACGCACACCCCTAAGCCCAGCCAATTCCAGCGGTCTCGCCACTGGGGCTGAAACTTTCTCTGCCTTTTCTTTTCGTATTCCCTTTCGCTTTCCCTCAATTCCTTTTTGATTTTCTCTTCCTTGCCTTCTCTTTTTTACCCGGCGTTTGGCCGGGTGATGGGGGTTTCAGAAACATGTAGCCTAGCTTAATAGTAGCTATAGGTAGGTGCTGAGCAGCAGTGTGCAGTTTGCGCACGTAACCATGGGAGCGAGCAAGGCGGTGCAGACGGAGCGCATAAACCCGCTGCATCTGTAAGGCTGTCGGATCACGTAACGTGTTAGCGGTGGTTACCGAGACGATTTAACAGAAATCAAAACACAGAACCACAGGTAATTAATGTGAAATTAGACTTTTTTTTAATCGGCATTATTTTTACTGGCCCCACCGGGCTAGTGGTTGGAGCGATCTGGTGGCCCTGACGGTTTTAAAAGTACGTCCGGGCCACCAGGCCATTTATATTGTCGACCCCAGCTTCTGAAAAGTTTGTTCATTTCTATGCACTCAATACTTGGTAGGGGCTCCTTTTGCATGAATTACTGTCTCAATTCGGCGTGGCATGGAGATGATCAGTTTGGGGCACTGCTGAGGTGGTATGGAAGCACAGGTTGCTTTGATAGCGGCCTTCAGGTCATCTGCATTGTTGGGTCTGGTGTCTCTCATCTTCCTCTTGACAATACCACATAGATTCATGGGGTGCACATGGGGTGCAGGTCAGACGAGTTTGCTGACCAATCAAGCACAGCAACACCATGGTCATTGAACCAGCTTTTGGTACCTTTGGCGGTGTGGGCAGGTGCCAAGTCCTGCTGGAAAATGAAATCAGCATCTCCATAAAGCTTGTCAGCAGAAGGAAGCATGAAGTGCAGAAGTGCCTTGGTAGTCCTTTTCCTGAAGACGTCTGAGCGTGGTGACTCTTGATGCACTGACTCCAGCTTCAGTCCACTCCTTGTGAAGCTCTCACAAGTGTTTGAATCAGCTTTGCTTGACAGTATTCTCAAGCTTGCAGTCATCCCTGTTGCTTGTGCACCTTTTCCTACCCAAATTCTTCCTTCCAGTCAACTTTGCATTTAATATGCTTTGATACAGCACTCTGTGAACAGCCACTCCTTTCAGTTATGACCCTCTGTGACTTACCCTCTTTGTGGAGGCATCAATGTTCGTCTTCTGGACCATTGCCAAGTCAGCAGTCTTCCCCATTATTGTGGTTTCAAAGAACAAGAGATACCGGAATTTATACTGTAGGGATGGTCATATATTGAAACTCAAATGTAAATATTCTAATATTTTGAGATACTGATTTTTGACTTTCATGAGCTGTAAGTGCTAATCAACAAAATTATTTTTGAAATGTTTCACTTTCATATATTTGAGATTCATTGCATGTAAAGTTTCACTTTTTGAAATAACTTGCAAGAAAAAAATGAACTTTCACGACATTCTAATTTATTTAGATGCACGTGTGTGTGTATATATATATATATATATATATATATATATATATATATATATATATATATATATATATATATATATATATATATATATATATATATATATATATATATATATACTGTATAAGTTATTTTAATTTTGTCATTTAAAAATAAGAACAAAGAAGCAATTTACATACAATAGAACAAAGATGTTATGATATGAATTTTTAAAATGCCACAATACCGTTATGACGCTTAAACAATGTTCGGAACGCGACACCGTTTCAGTGGAGTACTTTTTCCTCTGTTGCACTGTGGTGGACACAGCTGTTTGTGATTCCACAGAAAATCGTGCAGTGTATGATGGTCACAGACTATGATTATTTTAGCTTCAGACTTGTTTGATAACATGTTTGATATTTTCTGCCGATTTTAGATCATGCATGTTTTCATTTGTCATACGTCTCCTAGCAACAGGGCGCACGTTTCTGCGTGAGTTCGTTGTGATCAGAACAAATTTAAAGTCTGGTAGTGTATGATCCTCGGTCACGTAGTGTATGATGCCCAGTTTTCCTTTGTCACTATTTACCAAGTCGGTAAGTGTATGATGCCTAGTGTTTTTTCAAATCTGTTCAGATTTTAAAAGTCGCGTAGTGTATTCCAGCCTTTCAGACTCCTTAATGGCTTTTTTCCATAAAAGGTACTAGGGCTGCCACTAACGACTATTTTTATTTCGATTAATCTATCGACTAATTAATCGATTAATCTAAACGACCATGTAAAGTAGCTGCTACTTGCGTATTTCAGATGATAAGCCATATTTGATCCTTTGAATGTCCTGCCTGATGTACTATATTAGACCAGCCGTTAACGATCTGTCAGTCACAGACTGCATGACTTCGCCTGTGGGATTTTCATTTTTTTCTGCGACTAATAAAATTTTGGTTGACCAAGCGAGCCTCTTCTAGTCAACTAACGATTAGTCGACTATTGGGGGGGGCAGCCCTACCTAAAATGCTGCATAGTCTTCACTGTATGAATCAAATATTAATTGATTCTTATTAAAGATATAAGTTTAGTCGAGTAATTTTTCTCGTTTTTTGTTAGTATTCATGACACACACAGCAGCATTTAAATTAGGCTGCTGTCGCTTTAAGACCGAATGCACAGATCCATTATACAGATAAATGTGTTTTACCCAGCTGTTTACTTTTAAGACATAAACTACTGTGTTCACGTGAAGACTGCACATTTTGACAGCTATGTCTATTTGCCCGTTCAAACACAATAAGCTGCAAAAGAGAACTGAATTCATGATCACGTCTGATAGTCTGTTTTTGATTTTACAGGACAATTGTAATTTGCAACAGTAATGTGTATATCTCTGTTCTTGCTTCGTCGTGGTCTAATGGTTAGAGAGTCGGACTCGTAATCCAATCCTTTTCCCATCGCACACAGCTTTAATGTTAAAAAATGTGGACTTATCCTTTGTTTTTCTGTTTCTCTCTGCAGATGGCCCATACCCATATACACTCAAGCTGTGCTTCTCTACTGCACAGCATGCAAACTGAACAGCATCTTGCCACCATCATCGTCATCATGATGTCCCAGTGTCACCCCATCACTTCACCTTCCTTCTACTTTATTGTCCTTAATGGCTCATTTGTGTGAGTGGGTGTGCAGACGTGTTGAGTTAATGTTGATTGAGCCGCAACACAAGCTGAGTGTAAAACTGACTGAACTCATTGTTTTTAAAGGAAGAGGAGAGTTGAAACGCTTTTGTACCAGTATTTTGGTTTTGTTACCTTTTTGTTTTTTTTATTTGCTTACCATGATTGACTGTTAGCTGTGGGCTCAGCACCTCACTTTTAGAAATGTCACTCTGTAAAGAAGACTGCTTTTTTTGTTTTTTGACTGTAAAATAAAAATAGCGATAATGGGTCTCTGTTGTTGTTGCTTTTGCAAGGGAACGATTGTGACTCATGTTCTAAAATGTTTTACAGCAGTTTAAACTTTTTCTTTCAAGAGCTGCCTGGATGTTATTGCCCAGTGTTTATTTACAATCTGGAAAATAAAATGTAATCAGTTTAATAAAGAAATAATCTGCGTATTCAAAAATGGCTACTGCCGCTTGCTGATAATTTACACATGCATATTCCAAGAGTCAAGGAAATATGAGACGCTCTTAAAAACTGATTTCCAAGCAAACTGATATTTCTATAGTCAAGGTGAATTTCTCTGATAGTCCTGTGCAAGGCCTAGAAACCCAAATCATCCAATGAGATGCTTTCAAATGAAATGAATAAGAAGTTATACAGTAATAGAGTTAGTCATGATCAAGTAAATCAGACTCGATCTAAAATGACAGCAATAAAACCATGATGGACTGATGTGTAGCCAATTACAGGGGTCATAACACCATTATTATGCATTATTATAATGCACTATAAAGTCGGTATTTAATTTTTTCCTGTACTGTGTATATATATATAATTTACACTCGCAAAATACTAATAGTTAAAAAAGCTAAAGTCACAGTTAAGAATAAATGTTATTACTGAAGAAGTATTTATTATATTCATTGTACATATTGATTTTTCACATTTTAAAATTGAATAATTATGATCAAAATAAATAATCAACGCTAATACATTTTGTATTTCATTGTTGAAAATATCTTATACAAACTATAAAATTAGTATTTAATAAACATAATACTAATAATAAGCTTTTATTTAATTGAAGATGCACAATCGTTGCGGCATATTCCGGAAGTACAGCATGCGCGTGAGCGGAAGTCAAACGTTATGATGTAATACACTAGAAAGTTCCCCGGATTAAAAGTACAGCGCGAAGGTCAGTAGCGCACAGACAGAGTATAGAAATATTAATAATACACAACTTCCAGCGAGTTTTGGATCTTTTTCTGGAATTTGTCATAAAAAAGCAAGATGCCAAGAGGAAGCCGAAGCAGAAGTTCGAGGATGAGTCCTCGCAGGTGAGTTAAGAGCGGTTATCATGATTCAGTGCTAGTCATGCGCTACAGTTTCAATCCGCTTCAGAAGTCTCTCTGTTAGCTGTTATATATGAACACGAGTGTCTATGAACGAGCCAATCAAATCTAATACAAACTAAAACATTTGTAATTATTCTCTACTCTGAAATGTGTCTTTGGTGTAAAACAGACGCAACTGAAAGCTCGAGTTTTGTGTAGAAATGCACTTTTATGAAAATCCAGTGGTTTTATAATTCCAGAATTCTTTAAAAGTGTATTAAATCATTTTTGTTTTCATTTTGAGTTAATTTAGACAAAATATTCAGGTTTTTAAAGATTAATATTGAACTTTAGATGAGAAGAAAATTGTATCTAAAAAAAAAAAATTATATTTACTGATGATACTGATGAGTAATAAATGTACAATATGACTATATAATCATGCATAATAATGCAAGAAGGCCTACACACTTCCAAAGGACAACAAACTTTTCATTTTTAAGAATATTTAGATGATGGAAATTAAGCATCAAATTATTAGTACCTACACTGGCGCAAGTGGATGAATTTTTAAGTAAATATAATGGGCGATATATTGTGTCACTAAAAATGATTGAGGTAATGTACATATATTAAGTCGATATATTGATTATTGCGACAGGCCTACACTCTAGCAACCATATAGTAACCACAGTCATAAAAATCCATCAAATACTGATGATTGTCTTGGAAGTTCATTAGTGTGTGAACCTTGTATGAAGAGATCTTACTGTGCAGGTAGATGATGGTGTGTTTTCACTCTAGTTACTCCTCCCCATCACCTCCACCGATGGCTAGAGCAGCTCCTCCACGCTCATACGCTCCAGCGCCCGCTCCTGCTCCACCATCGGCGGTGGCGGCTCCTGCTGCTGCGCCCCGTCAGCCGGGGATGTTTGCTCAGATGGCGTCCACCGCGGCGGGTGTTGCGGTCGGCTCTGCTGTCGGACACACGATAGGTCACGCCATGACCGGTGGCTTCAGCGGAGGTGGACAGTCAGAGGCTGCCAGGCCTGATGTCACCTATCAGGTAAACACAAGCCAAACTACCTGTTTGAACCGTTACGCTCAGCTCTCCTTTGAGAAAAGGTAGTACGCTTTTGCAGCTTGTCACTGAAATAATGTACTTTAGAACTGCAAACTGATGCTTTTGGACACTTCATTGTTTTAATTCAGGGCTGTCCAAACTCGGTCCAGGAGGGCCGGTGTCCTGCAGAGTTTAGCTCCAACTTGCCTCAACACACCTGCATGGAAGCTTCTAGTATGCCTAGTAAGAGCTTGATTAGCTGCTTCAGGTGTGTTTAATTAGGATTGAAGCTCCAGGACCGAGTTTGGACAGCCCTGTTTTAATTAGTGTTAGGATTTAGTATGTCATTACACAATTTCTTCTGTATTCTATGGAGATATTGTATTGCTAAATGTCCTGACAAGCATTTAAGGTATATGGGTATATACGGTAAGTATACTTTAATGTAATTTCTATTGACCTACAGAAGGTTCAAACGCTCACTGATGCTCCAGAAGGAAAAACATGCATTAAGAGCCGGGGGGTGTAAACTTTTGAACATAATGAAGATGTGTACATTTTTCTGGTTTTGCCTAAATATATATTTTTTAATTTAGTCCAGTCCTTCAGAAGCTACAGAACATACTTGCATGCTTCCCAGAAGTACAATTTACCCTGATCTTCAAATTCAAAAAGTTTTCACGCCCCGGCTCGTAATGCATGGCTTTTCCTTCTGGAGCATCAGTGAGTGTTTGAACTTTCTGTAATAGTTGCATATGAGTCCCTCAGTTGTCCTCAGTGTGGAAAGATGGATCTCAAAATCATACAGTCATTGTTGGAAAGGGTTCAAATACACAAAAATGCTGGAAAACCAAAGAATTTGTGGGAGCTGAAGGGGTTTTCTGAAGAACAGCAGGCAGTTTAACTGTTCAGGACAAACAAGGGACTCATGAACAACTATCACTAAACAAAAAACAAAAACAGCTGTGGATCGTTCAGGGAACAACACAGTATTAAGAATCAAGGGGATGTAAACTTTTGAACGAGGTCATTTTTATAAATTCAACTATTTTTGTCTCTTGTAGACTACATGTAAACGTCTTTTATGTGAAATATGTTATTCAGGTCAGTATTAAATAAACAATAACATCAATTTTGATTGATCCCTCTTATTTTGGTAAAATAATCAACATTTTGCAGATTCTGAACTTTTGACTTCAATTGTATGTCATGTATCTAAATATTTTTTGTAGTTTAGTACATTTAAAATATGTTAACTGAAAAAGTAATAACGTTAGTTACAATTATAATCAAGTACTTAACATGTGGCTTAGTATGTTGGTCAACAAACCAAAATAAGCGTATGACATGAAATGTACTGTAAATTGTATGTTATTACAAAGTTTTAATATGTGCACTGTTTAAAGCTGTACTTAAGTGTGTTAGTCTCTCTTTAAGTACACTTAAGTGGCTTTTTATTTCATTAAGATTATTTCATTATCTGCAAGGAGAGTTTTATTTACTTTATTTTATGGTGTCTTTGTTACGGTGTAATTATACATTTAAGTACTGAGTAATATTAGTTCGCTACATGTACTTACTATATGCTTAGGGTTTGGTTTCGGGTTAATAATACTTAATTTGTTGTTATTACTAAAGTATGTACATGTAATTTGCAACAAGGACACTGTAAAATACCAAATATACTTCTAAGAAGGGAAGTACTCCACAAGTGCATTTAAGCACTTAGTAAAGTCTCTCAGAATATTTTTTTAAATCCTTAAATAGACGTTTTGTCTGACAAACATCACATATAGCCATGTATTAGTAATTACGTTCATCTTTTATATCTGGTTGATCATGCTAAATGATTTTAGGATTTCTGCTTGAAAATAACAATATAATCCTGAAGGCTTCTTTATCCTAACCGGCCCCACAGGAGCCCTACCAGGCTCAGCCCATGTACCAGCAGCAGCAGCAGAGTCCCTGTGGATATGAGCTGAAGCAGTTCATTGAATGCGCTCAGACACAGAGCGACCTCAAACTCTGCGAGGGCTTCAGCGAAGTACTGAAACAATGCAAATTCTCCAATGGTACGTACACAGAACTTGTTAGTGGCACCAGTTTGCAAAATTATATCATTAAATGCTAAGTTTATTTGTAGTTTTTGAGTCCAGTGCCGAAGTTATGATGAAATTTGCACCGATTTGTCTAATGTTAACTAGTTTTTAGTCAACTATATGTGAATAATTAAAGGTTAATCATTAATTTATTTGCTGTCAGACTGAAGGAATTGTTAGAAATCAACTGATACTCTTTTAACATTATTAATAGTTCTGGTAACATGGATTCTCATCTTGATGTTGTCACGCAGTATATTAAACCGTTTAACTGCTGAACAATAGCTTAACAAATGGTTAATACCGAAACCTTTTAAAATAAAGGAAGTTAAAGGGATATTTCACCCAAAAATCCTCATGTCATTGTAATCTTGTAGGACATTTGTTCATCTTTTCGTTAAACAAGCCTAAATTAAACCAGTTCATCATTTAAAGCGAATGAGTCTATTCAGAAAATATATGGGTTTGTATGTAATATGGATCTCTTTCTGAACTTTCTGAAGCATCAAAGTGGTAGTTGTGTAAACTGTCAATGGAGAGATGGAAATGTCTCTGATTTCATTCAAAATATCTTCATTTGTGTTCTGAACATGAATGAAAGTCTTACGGGTTGGGAACGACGTTAGGGTTAGTAAATGATGACATAATTGCCATTTCCGTTTAACGTGAACCATTACATTTATGCAAAGTTGTTCTCTTGTTGCAGTAAATGGTGTATGCGAGAGGATTTGCCTACATCAGTTTGCTTCAACATTCCTTTGCTGTATTTTCTCCATTATCATAGTTTTTCAGTGGATATGTAGGGAAGTCCGTTTCCGCCACTGAATAAAAAATAAAAAGTTATTGCGTTTTTTAACTTTTAGACTTTTTTTCACAGAATTGTGAGATATACAGTCTGATATTGTTCTTAGAATTGCGAGTTTTTAATCACACAATTATGAGATAAATAGTCGCAATTACCTTTTTTATTTTTTATTCAGCGGCAGAAATGGGCTAGATATGGGTTGTATTGTTCTAAAGTAATTAATAGGTTTTATTCCCCCCGCCTACAGGACTGTCATGAGGTTTGGATTGAAGACATGAACACAACTATTCCATAGCCATTCAACGTCTTTTCGCTTCTGGAAAATGATTCCTCTTAAAACTGCATCTCATTCTGATATTAGGGCCTATGTGAAAAATAAAAGAAGAAATGCTGTGTAATGTGATGAATAGTATTTATAAATCTGGTGTAGATAACTGCAGCTTTCTGATTTGTTTGCTTCTTCTTGTTCTGCTTGAGTTACTGTAGAAGAGATCACAATGTGATTTTCTCCAAGTAGGGCTTGCTGCAGCCCACAAAATACAGGGGGCGTGGTTGGATCCTCATCTGGGGGGTGGAGATTGGTAGGTTTAGGGGTGGAGATGGGTGGGTTTAGGGTTCAGGGGGTGGAGATTGGTAGGTTTAGGGGTGGAGATGGGTGGGTTTAGGGTTCAGGGGGTGGAGATTGGTAGGTTTAGGGGTGGAGATGGGTGGGTTTAGGGTTCAGGGGGTGGAGATTGGTAGGATTAGGGGTGGAGATGGGTGGGTTTAGGGTTCAGGGGGTGGAGATAGGTAGGTTTAGGGTTCAGGGGGTGGAGATTGGTAGGTTTAGGGGTGGAGATTGGTAGGTTTAGGGTTCAGGGGGTGGAGATTGGTAGGTTTAGGGGTGGAGATGGGTGGGTTTAGGGTTCAGGGGGTGGAGATTGGTAGGTTTAGGGGTGGAGATGGGTGGGTTTAGGGTTCAGGGGGTGGAGATTGGTAGGATTAGGGGTGGAGATGGGTGGGTTTAGGGTTCAGGGGGTGGAGATAGGTAGGTTTAGGGTTCAGGGGGTGGAGATTGGTAGGATTAGGGGTGGAGATGGGTGGGTTTAGGGTTCAGGGGGTGGAGATAGGTAGGTTTAGGGGTGGAGATGGGTGGGTTTAGGGTTCAGGGGGTGGAGATTGGTAGGTTTAGGGGTGGAGATGGGTGGGTTTAGGGTTCAGGGTGTGGAGATTGGTAGGTTTAAGGTTCAGGGGGTGGAGATTGGTAGGTTTAGGGTTCAGGGGGTGGAGATTGGTAGGATTAGGGGTGGAGATGGGTAGGTTTAGGGTTCAGGGGGTGGAGATTGGTAGGTTTAGGGTTCAGGGGGTGGAGATAGGTAGGTTTAGGGTTCAGGGGGTGGAGATAGGTAGGTTTAGATATAGGTGTGTTCGACTTCATGCAGCGCCTCACAGACCTATCGCTGAGAGTAGCCGCTTGCAGTCATGAAGTCGGACACTTTCTGCTCAGTGATGCTCTCGCGGTGTTTGCATACTCTTATCACAGATGAAGTGAATAACATGCAATATTTGTCAAATGCACAGACGTTTCAGAAATGCTTTCATGAGTAACTTGACACTTGAGCACTTTTTATATACTGCTTAATACAGGGCCATCTGTTCAAGAATAAAGTTCAACATAAACATATACTATTTAAATACCATTAAAGTGGGGTATATTTGCTTTTATCAGTGTTTTTTTGTTAAATGTGACTCAATATAACATTGCGACTATACAGTAAAAAAGCTTTTACTGTTCTAAAAACATTATACAAGGGTTTGTACAAGCATATGCAACTCACAACAAGTACAAAAACAAATAAATATTCATAAGAATATGTAAAGTGAAACAATTCATGCCAGGGGTAAAATTACAACAATTTAAAGTAACAAAAAGCTTCATAGCTCTTTCTTGCTTTTGTGTTCTTAATTTTATCTGATGTAGTATCCTATTGTTTAATCTCTTTTATAAAATGTTCAAAGTTTGGCTTAGCTTTAGTCCATTTTTTCACACGAATGTGATATTTTACAAGTAAAATCAGATTTGTGAGCAGTATTGGATTTGAAGATGTTAGAAACACACATCATTGTTGTCATGTGGTGAATCTGGCCAATCGTGAAACAGCTGTGTGGTCTGTGCCAGCTGCTCTCAAAACGCTCTCGCGGTACTTCGAACACACCTTATATGTAAAGTGGGAGGAGCTGGATCCAACCACACCTCCTGGATCTTGTGTTCTGCAGCGAGACGCTCCTCAATTTTTCTGCAAATGAGAATTTGTGATATTATTAAAAATGTTTAATTCAAATGATGTGGTCTTGAACAGTGAATAATAAAAAGATCAGAAACGTTAAAGTGCTCTATGCTGTCATTTTTACCCACAATGTCTATTCATATATAGCAGGGATCCTCAAATCTGTCCCACTCCTGCAGAGTTTAGCTCTAACCCTAATCAAACACACCTGAGCTGCTAATCAGAGTCTTCAAGATCATTAGAAAATCACAGGTGGGTGAGTTTGATCAGGGTTGGAGCTAAACTCTGCAACAGACTGGACCTCCAGAGAAAGATTTGAGGAACCCTGACATATAGCATGCATTTAGCAGACACTACAGTCATCTCAACTTCTGTAATAGGTTTAATAGATATTAAATTATCTCCCATATAGGCTACATTTAAATAAAAGAATCAGTTGTGAATGGATGATTGTTTTTGTAAGAATATAATTAATTGATACAGAAATGTAAGTGTGAACTGGTTTTCTTCTTATTAGAGTGGAAATATGATATGGGACTGTCCTGTCTTTAATACGGCTTATTTATTTTTGGATCTTGAAAGGCAGCAGAGGTGTCGATAGAAAGCTATGTAATGAATTAGGTTGAATAGCTGTCAGCTGTTGAATTTAAGTATTAGATAACAATTTAGGTCAACCAATTAGCAAGCAATGCTTAATTTTGTTCAGTCTGTGGTTTAAAAAGGTCACATTAGCAATTAAAGAAAAAACACTTCAGCAAAACATGGTCAAAGTGTCTGAATAAATTTTGGTCCCAAATTTTTATGAATTTTATTGGTACTGTATGAAGAATTTTTGGATATGTGTTTACTTTTTTTTGCTATCCTCACTTAAATGAACTATTGTCCTGCACCCACTAGTAAACAATAATAATATTTTTTCTCAAATTGATTATGGACGTGCCTGCAGTATGATGTAAATACAAGGTACTTGAATGTGGTAATTATTTAGTACCCTTGTATATTTCAAAGTATACCCTGGTATTCCTTTTGATATCTCTTATGTAAAGGCTTCTTTATTATTATTATTATATTGTTAAAGCTTTATTATTTTCAGTGTTTTGTGTGGTTGTTATTTGTATTATTAATAAATGTTATAGTTGGGTTATTTGATTATTTTATAACCAATACCAACATATTATTAGATGCTGTGATTATTTTATAATCAACTTCTAAAGATTTATTCTGAGAGTAACACATGTAAACATGTATGTCTAAGATATCTGATGTGCTGTAGGTTTGTAGTAACCCAGCTTTCTTCCAGGTGGGGCTATAATAATGACTGAAGAAGATGAAATTCCTGACTGGGCAGGAGCACAGGACTTTTATGAGAAGTATGACCCAAAGGATATCCTTGGAAGGTATTGTCATATTGTGCAGATATTTTAGTGAAGACCAAAAAGTGTTCAGGTCATATTTCACCCCAATTTATGTAATATTTTATTTTATCTTTCATTGTAATGACTTGTTAATTTGTTTTGTTAATTTCTAAATATTTCCAAAATGTTTCCAAATATTTATTTTGAATTTGGTTTGAAATATGAAAAAGATGGATTTTTCTTGAAAGTGTTTGTGGGATAATTGATCATAAAAAGTAATAATCTCAGCAATTTTCAGTAATTTATTAAACACAAAATACAACTAGAAGTGAATGAAATTTGTGGCACACAATTTTTTAAATATTGTGTGCCACAAAAAAAACAAGAAATAATTCTTGCAATTGACATTACATCAAAATAATTTTTGTAAAATGCATATTTATAATATTTATGAGTGATCTAAATTTATAATTTAAATGTAGAATTTAGAATGTTATAAACATTGTGAATTATTGATGAATTACCGTAGGGCTTGACAAAGAGAAATAGAATTTTGACTCATTTATGAACTAAACGCAAATGTACTTATAATTGCAAATGTTGAATAATTCCATTAAAGTAATTTAACAGGAAGGTGTTAGTACGTGTATAATTGTTACGGGTGTGGTGCGGAGCAAGGAGCACACGACGAGGATATACAATTGTCCTTCCTTTAATCAGGATTCCAGGAGCAGATACAAACAGGGGAGTGCACACACATCAATAATAGCAACAATAACCGACAATCAGACATACTAACACAGGAACTTATAAAGGGACAGATAACGAGGGTGGACAGGTGCACACAATGACTAATTAAACTGAACTAGGACACAGGGGAAAACAGAAAACCCGACATGGAACAGTCACAAAAAAACCCAACATGTAACAATAATCTGGTTAAGAGATTTAAAACACATTATTTTTTTGGTAACAAATGTTTATTGAATTTTATTCTGTGGAACAGTAGTACAAAACAAAAAGCAGCTGTACAAATTTAGAACCCACCCCAACCCAAAAGAGTGAAAGACGATATTAATGTCTTTAGGGTCTGTCATAATGAGCCCAGATTGGGATTTCACTGCTAAAATATTAGCAAACTTTTGATTGTTGCGTAATCTTAGGGCTAAAATGTGGCTTGGTCTACTCCCTTGAAAATAATAATTCTGCCTGGATCTTTGGATCAGGAATTCTGCCCTGGATCTCAGTAATGAATTGAGTTCGGACCTAACCTCCATGATTTTACTGAGTGTATTGTCTGAGAAACAACGCTGATTATCTCTAGTCAGATTCTGGAGCTGTGATTCCAGTTCAACTATCTTTTTGTGTCAGTTTTTCTGAAGGAAAGAGGCATATGAAATTGAGTTATTCCTTATAAATCCTTTAACTGCATTCCAAAGTGTTCGAGGATCATCCACTGAACCTTGCTTAATTTCAATAAACTCAGCAAATTTATTTCTGAATTGACTGCAAAAGTTTTCATCCTGTAACAATTTAGGGTTAAATCGGCATCTAGTGGCACGAGATGGCCGAGGGATCAGAGATAATCTGCACAAATTTCCATCATGATCTGACAGAGATATGGCACAGATATCGGCATCACGAACAGCTGAAGATAAAGAAGTAGAAATGAAAATATAGTCAATTCGCGAATAGGATTTATGAGTAGCAGAAAAGAAAGTGAAAGAAGGGTTTAATAAACGACAACTGTCCACCAACGAGGATGAAGTTACACATTGCCGAAGTTTGTCAGAACACAAAGCTTGAGAGTGATTACTTTGGTCCAGATCTATCTAAGATATGAGACATTACAGAATTCATATCTGCACCCAATACAATTTCAAAATCTGAAAACTTCAAGAGATAGGTTGACAAAACAGAAGAAAAAGTAGGGTCAGGAGTACAAGGGACATAAACTAAGAGAAATACAATATTCCTATTCTCCACTATTGTTTTTATATGTATTATTCTACCATTTGTATCACAACCTTTCTCTAAAATAGTAATATTTAAAGTGCTCCGCACCAATATTAGGACACCCTTGGTTTTAGTATCCGAAGATGAGTGAGATACCACTTCATAAAACTTATTACACCTGTGTATATCCTCCTCTTTCAAATGGGATTCTTGAACTAACACTATATCAATCTTTCTTCGCAAAAAATCCAGAAAGCCTGTACGTTTGTGAGGGGCATATAGCCATATACCCATATACCCCTCAGTCATAGGTATCAAACAGAATTACTGCATAATAAGACAAAATACAAGTTTGAGAATAAAACCAGTTGAGTCTACCATTACCCCCCCCCCCCCCCACCACCACCACCACCACCCTCCCCGTTACCATTCAAAAAAACATAAACACATTCCCATGAACTATGGCAGATCAAACCAAGAACAAACCTTGATCTGCCAGCACCCCTTAATATGGTCCGTGGCGTCAACAAAAACCTGCACATTACTGAAGCACCAACATTTGGCCCCATAATCACATATTGACTAGGTAGTATTTCTGTTTAAAAAAAAAGAGAAGAGAGATAAAAGAATACAACTAAAACAAATAAAATATCATAATCAGTAAGAGATACTGTAAGCACAATGAACTATGAATTAAGAAGTGAACAGTGAAAGACACCTAACCATTTAGAGCATCTCTTCTCCGATTAGACAGCAAATATCAAGCTGAAGTTCACTGAGAGTTGGTGGATGAATGGGATCTGAGAAAAACTCTTGCTTCTTCTGGGGAGTGTAGCATCTTAGGTTCACCTTGATTGAGAATGACCTTCAGCATTGCAGGATAAAGGAGAAAATTCTGGATGCCAGCGTCTCTCGTCTCCTTCCTAATTGGCGCAAATGCACTTCTTTTTGCGATGACCGGAAAAAAATCTGGAAAGAAAGACAGCATTGCTCCGTCGGAGGTTTTCACCGGGACATGAAGTCTGGCGGCCCGCAGAATGAGCTCCCTGTTCGTGTACCGCAGCAGTTTAAAGATGAAAACCCGTGGTTTAGCGTGATCTGAGGAGAGCCTTGTGTACACGCGATGCGCTCGCTCCTCTTCAATTTCTTTGCCCGCCAGAGACGGGAGCCACTTCGGTAACGATCTTTTCAAAAAGCCCATAGGGTCGTCCTTTTCGGAACCTTCAGGCAATCCAACCAGATGCAGATTGCTGCGCCTATTGCGATCCTGTAAGTCCAGAACCTGTTGCTCGAGCGCAGCTACTCGCCTGATCTGCAACAACTTTCTTTTGTTCTGTCATCTCCCCTGTAAGAAGATCCAGTTTAGAGCATAGCGACGGAACAACTGACATGTGAGAAGTGAACTCGCTCCGCATCGCCGTCAACTTGGTTCTTAGAGTGTGCAACAGTGTTCGCCATCTTGTCCATCATGTCGCTCGCGGTCGGTGACTTGGATTTCTTCTTAATCGGAGAAGCCGATGGAGACAACTCCTGCTGTTTACGACTGCATGCCATCAGTGAAAGCACCACCAATGAATACAACTTAAAACAAAATGAAAAAATCTGCAAAAAGAGGCCAAACGTACAGAGCTCTACTCGAGTTCAGGTTCATGAGCACGTCACGTGACTCCCTAAAACACATTATTCATTTAGGATTCATAACTGATTCTGTGTGTATTATATGCTATAGAATGAGTTAATTGGACAATGTTATATACTTTACAACAAATAATGTGATATTGAGAGTAGTAATTGATGGTGATTGTGTTGCAGAGGGGTGAGCAGTGTGGTTCGATGCTGCATCCATAAGCGCACCTCTCAGGAATATGCAGCCAAGGTCATAGACATCACGCCGTCAGATAAGATGAGTCCTGAGGAGATCAGAAATGCCACAATAAAAGACATGGACATCCTCAAGAAAGTGTGTGGGCAAGAAAATATCAGTAAGTATCCACAAAGTAGCAGCTTTATATGGTGAACAGTATCTTGAGAAAGTATACTTATTTCTTTAGAGTGTCTCAAATGGTTTGAACACATTGTTTCTTGCTTCTCCAGTTCAACTGAAGGATTCCTTTGAAACAAAAGCTTTCTTCTTCTTAGTGTTTGACTTGTAAGTAGAGTTCATTGATACCATATTCCAGTATAAACTCCTCTCTCACATTCAACTGCTTTTATTTCCAGCAAATTTCTTAACGTGTAAATATTTGTACTGTTTATAATTTTTTTTAATTAACGAGGTCATGATAACTACATTAACATTTAATTCTAATACCATTTGAAACATAGTTAAATGCAGTAAATATTGTTCTCACAGGATGAAGAAAGGAGAGTTTTTTGATTACCTAACCGAGAAGGTTACGCTCAGTAGTGATTCATCACAAAATCAAAAGTATAAAATAATATAAAATCAGCAGCTTTACATTCATTAATGGCTTTTTGTGACATCCTTTTCATGACAATTAAGTACATTCCCCTTTTAGTTCTCAGTACCGTAATGTAAGAAAATATCATTCTCAATATCATAATAAGAAAAAAATAAGTCCAAAGTTTTTGTACATCATTAAAGTGTTTGTTGTACTTCCTTTAATTTATGCAGATTTAAAGGGATATTCGGAGTTTAATACAAGTTACTGGATGTTATTAATAAAAATAAATAAAGTTTAGGTGAGGAACTTACAGTGAACGTGAATGTGGCCAATTGTCGAAAGGTTTAAATGCAGGAATGTGTGATAAAATCACTTGCATTCATTTTTCTGTTCAAATTTCGCTCTCATCTTTTTTTGTCATCGCACACACAAGTGCACCGTTTTGAGAAAACAAGATAAATAAAAACGCGACGTGAAATACAACATCTAGAAATGCCCAAAAATATCAGTGTGCTTTCTGAATACCTTCGGACCTGAACTCCAGTCGGAATGAACTCCTGCACTAATGTCTCGTCAACACCAAGTAATGTCTTGTTTTTTGTCTTGATTTTGGGATGAAATACGACCATAGCTCAATGTACAACAGTACAGTTTTGCATATGTATTTGCAGCACAATGTTTTCATTTTGCAGGAAGATTATGCGGTCGCTGTTAGAGGTGGTTCAGTTCCTTCACTCTCAAAACATCGTGCACAGAGACCTAAAGCCAGAAAACATCCTTCTAGATGACAATATGAACATCAAACTCACTGATTTTGGCTTTGCTGTGCAGATTGCACCAGGACAAAAACTTAATGGCGAGCAACCTGATGTTTTTTCTTAACGTGTGAGTCGAGATGTTTTTTCAGTATTTATTTTTTGATAATATTTTAAAAAAATTTAAGTATATTTTTTTGTTGTGCATGTAAAGTTGTAAAATAGTCACGATATTGACATCACAGGCCCCTGAATCTAATCACATTTTAATCATATCGTGGCATGTTTTGCAAATGTTGTATGAGGTCAGATCAGATCATGATGAAACATCCCTGCATTTTCTGACCAGTAGTTGTCAGGTTTGTGCAACTCCTGCATTTGGGTTTCATGCTATCCTTCTATGAGAGGTTATGTTAACTGGAGGAGCTATTTGCTATTTGGCGTGCCCTCTGACCTTTAACCAGGAACAGAGTAGCCGTCACTGTTGCAAGAATGACCAATGAATTATATATGTATGTTTCATGCATAACTGATGAGGGAGATTTTAATACACATTACCGTGAGACAAAAAATTAAATATTCTTATTAAGAATCATTATGTATCTTTTAATATGTATGATAATCTAATTAGTGCTGTCAAATGATTAATTGCAATTAATCGCATCCTAAATATTTTTTTTTGTTTAAATAATATATGTGTGTGTACGGTGTATATTTATTATGTATATATAAATACACACACTTGCATGTACAACCCAAATTTTGGAAATGTTTTTTAAATTTGAATAAAATGAAAACTAAAAGAATTTCAAATCACATGAGCCAATATTTTATTCACAATAGAACATAAATAACATAACAAATGTTTAAACTGAGAAATTTTAAAATTTTATGCACAAAATGAGCTAATTTCAAATTTGATGCCGGTGAAAGATCTGGACTGCAGGCAGGCCAATTCAGCACCCGGACTCTTCTACTACGAAGCCATGCTGCTGTAATAGCTGCAGTATGTGGTTTTGAATTGTCCTGCTGAAATACACAAGACCTTCCCTGAAATAGACGTCGTCTGGAGGGGAGCATATGTTGCTCTAAAACCTTTATATACCTTTCAGCATTCATAGTGCCTTCCAAAACATGCAAGGTGCCCATACCGTATGCACATATGCACCCCCATACCATCAGAGATGCTGGCTTTTGAACTGAACACTGATGACACACTGGAAGGTCTCCCTCCTCTTTAGCCCGGAGGACACGGCATCCGTGATTTCCAATAAGAATGTCAAATTTGGACTCGTCTGACCATAGAACACTTTTCCATTTTGAAACAATCCATTTTAAATGAGCCTTGGCCCACAGGACATGACGGCGATTCTGGACCATGTTCACACATGGCTTCCTTTTTGCATGATAGAGCTTTAGTTGGCATCTGCAGATGGCACGGTGGATTGTGTTTACCGACAGTGGCTTCTGGAAGTATTCCTGGGCCCATTTAGTAATGTCAGTGACAGAATCACACCGATGAGTGATGCAGTGTCGTCTGAGGGCCTGAAGACCACAGACATCCAACAAAGGTCTTCGGCCTTGTCCCTTACACACAGAGATTTTTCCAGGTTCTCTGAATCTTTTGATGATGTTATGCACTGTAGATGATGAGATTTGCAAAGCCTTTGCAATTTGACGTTGAGGAGCGTTGTTTCTTACGCACTCTTTCACAGATTAAAGAGCCTCTGCCCATCTTTACTTCTGAGAGACTCTGCCGCTCTCAGACATCCCTTTTGTTACAGACCTGATGTCAATTAACTTAATTAGTTGCTAGATGTTCTCTAAGCTGAATCTTTTTCAAAATGTCTTGCTTTTTCAGCCCTTTGTTGCCCCCGTGCCAACTTTTTTGAGACCTCTAGCAGGCATCAAATTTGAAATGAGCTCATTCAGTGGATAAAAGTGTGAAATTTCTCAGTTTAAACATTTGTTATGTTCTCTATGTTCTATTGTGAATAAAATAATGGCTCATGTGATTTGAAAGTCTTTTAGTTTTAATTTTATTCAAATTTAAAAAACGTCCCAGCATTTCCGGAATTCGGGTTGTATAAATTTAAGAAAAAATCTTACATTTATATATTAAATATATTTATATATGATATAAATCATATTAATATAAATATATACATGTAAGAACATGTAAATATTTTCAAAATATATGCTGTATGTGTGTGTGTATTTATGTATACATAATAAATATACACAGTACACACATTATGTAAACAAACTTTTATTTTGGATGCGATTAATCACGATTAATTTAATTACTTAAATAACAGCACTAATTCTAATATATATATTATTCTAATATAAATGTATATTTTATATGAATTTATACATAAAAAATCGTTATCCAATATATTATGTATGTTTTAATGTAACCAGTATTCTAATATAGTCCTATAAAATATCTAAACATTTATAATATAACCTTATCATATTTATTATATTAAATTATAAGATATAATAATATAAGATTTTTAGTCTAAATGTTCCTCTTCTTTTATAGTAACTAAAACTAAAAGTTACAACTCTATAAATACTATATACATATATATATTGTAGATATATATATATATATATATTGTAGTTGATCTGCGAGTACACCCTCATATATTACAGAAAGACTTTTCATAGCATATATGTAAAAGCTCGGTCTTGACGACCAAAGACAAGCTTATGATACCAATTTTTTTTTTTTTGAGAAATGGCACCGTTTCTTGTGTTTTTCAGCTGGAGCACAGGGGTGATCATGTACACCCTTCTTGCAAGTTCTCCTCCTTTCTGGCACAGGAAGCAGATGCTAATGCTGCGCATGATCCTGTCGGGAAGCTACCAGTTCACCTCTCTGGAGTGGGATGACCGTTCAGACACTGTCAAAGACCTGAAGCAGATCTGGGAATATCAAAATAGTGGAATACACTTGTTTAGCTTTAACAGCCAATGAATACAAGCCTACACTAGATCCGCTAACCTGCACTCTGTGGGGCGTGTAAACTTTCTCAGATCTCCAGGATGTTGGTGGTGAATCCTGAGGCACGTTACACTGCCAGAGATGCCTTGCTTAAACCACCCTTTCTTCCAGCAGTATGTGGTTGCAGAGGTGCGACATTTCAGCCCGTACAGGAAGTTCAAGGTAGGGTCTATATAATTGAGAATACGATGTAGTTATTGAATTACTTAGCAATAAACAAATCAGAGGAAATCTGCATTTTTGAATGAATCGGCTGAGTGAATTATTCAATGGTCCATTGATAAAACCAGTTACTTGGATTGTTCCTAGAACAATGAATTAGCCGTTTTGAATGAATGATTCAATGACTCCCTTATTAAGACAACCTAATTGTAGTTGTAGTTTTTAAAAGTGAGCTTTTGTTTTTTTTCTGCAACATTTTGCTGATGCTGATTTAATTTGGTTGGTAACAGCCTTAGTGTATATTCAATTGATTTGAATTGTGTTGATTTATCACATTTAAGAATTTGACAGAAAAGATGACAAATACAGAAAAATATTGCCTTTATAAAGGTGGAAATCCATTTAGGTTTATTGCAAACACTTGTGTTTTTCAGGTTATCTGCATGACAGTTTTGGCAACAGTGCGCATTTACTGCAATTATCGACGTACCAAGCCAGTTACCAAAGACGTGATCAAGAGCGACCCCTATGCAGTAAAGCCTTATTCGCAAGCTCATCGATGCCTGTGCATTCAAGATTTATGGACACTGGGTAAAGAAGGGCCAGACACAGAACAGAGCTGCCTTGTTTGAGAATAGTCCAAAAGCTATCTTGCTTTCTCTAGCAGCGGAAACAGATGATTCATCACTCAGAATGATGTGATATAATAGATGTAAAGCACACTACTGAAAACTATACAGGATAGTATGTTCAAGAGATAGTTATGACATCAATACATCATGCTGCATGACATCGTGAGATGTTTCAGTATGAGAGTAAATGTACACTTTCATTTCAGTTGTTCCAATCGGGCCCAAATGAGTCATCAGATCAAAAGATGACTCAGTAGTTGGATTTCCAAATCAACTGATTCATTAAAAAGAACCAATCAATTTAAAACAAGGTGACCACATTTCCTAAATAGAAACCAGGGACATTTTCTATTATTGTGAGTACTATAATTAATAATAATGATGTTTCCAGGTCAAACTGATCCTAAATGTTTTTAATATAATTTAAAAAAATCACACAATAAAATAATAAACCGTTACCATTTCAAATAGCAAACAGATCAAAACCATATAGTATATAGTAATGAAATTATAACTTATAAGAACACATTACAAAAAAGACTAAAATAAATATGAAAAGATATGTTGAATAAAACATGTATATGTAATATACACTACAATGTAATAATGGAAGTGTACTAATAAACTTATTTGCCCGCACTGCACTGTTGTCAGTGAGATGGTCCAGGTTGGTCATCATCTCTGGAGAGAGGATAAAACCCCGTGGTGAAGGAGTCACTTTACGAATCTGAATCATACTGGTGGTCTGATCTCCCTCTGTTCTATTCTTCTGACCCAGCCTCAACTCATCCTGGCTGCTCTGGTCAGTAGGTGCTCTTGATCCTCTAGCGCTGGCCTCTCTTGTCTTGGTGAGAAAGTCCTGGTGGTCTGATCTCCATCTTTTCCATTCTCTGCTGTTTGATCTGCCAGAAGTCTTTTTTTTTTTTTTTTACGCCATATTGTCATATCTCAACCTGACTGCCTGAGTTTGCCTGAGTTGGGTCCAGGGTTGTGGCTAGAAGTGATACAGCTAAAACCGGAAGCTAACAATACATTCAATTCCTATTAGTTTATTAATGTCTACACCTAAGCCATACCTAAAGACTTCAGACTTGACTCAGACTCCAAGTTAAAGACTTGTGAACATCTCTGGTATGGGGGTACATAAGTGCATACGGTATGGGCAGCTTGCATGTTTTGGAAGGCACTATGAATGCTGAAAGTTATATAAAGGTTTTAGAGCAACATATGCTCCCCTCCAGACAATGTGTATTTCAGCAGGACAATGCAAAACCACATACTGCAGGTATTACAACAGCATGGCTTTGTATTAGAAGAGTCCGGGTGCTGAATTGGCCTGCTGTCCAGATCTTTCACCTATAGAGAACATTTGGCGCATCATTAAACGAAAAATATGTCAAAGATGACCACAAACTCTTCAGTGGCTGAAACCTACATCAGGCAAGAATGGGACCAAATTCCAACACCGAAACTCATAACCTTGATGCCCATACGTCTTTAAACTGTTTTGAAAAGAAGAGCAGATGCTACACATGCCCCTGTCCCAACTATTTTGAGACCTGTAGCAGGCATCAAATTTGAAATGACCTAATTTTGTGCATAAAATTGTAAGATTTCTCAGTTTAAACATTTGTTTTGTTATCTATGTTCTATTGTGAATAAAATATTGGCTCATGTGATTTGAAATTCTTTTAGTTTTCATTTTATTCAAATTTAAAAAAACGTACATTTTCTTGATTTGCTGGTGCTTTTTCTATTTACATGTGTTTTCTGAAGTTGCAGCGTGTTGAGCTTGCTCGGCCACCGTATATCCTTATTATAACAAATGCTACAGTTTTTCATAAGAGCATGTCAGAATCGAGAGCCAATGGGTTCTAATGATGAGTGATGGAAAAACCTAGCCTACAGCTATTCCAGTGATGGCACAGATTAAATCATTAAGAGCCTGATGAACTGTTAAGGAGTAAGAAATAAACAATATTAATCTTAGAAAATGTTAAGTTAGATTGACTTCCCATGGCATGTTGAATTAGAACATTCTGTCAAACTATAGCCTAAGTTTCTAAATAATATAAAATACATTATATATTGTATGTAAACAAGTAATTGTTAACACGCCTATTACTTTATTGTAGTTACGCAATAAACCAACTTTGCATGTGTGGTGGATAGCACAAAAGACCATTTTACAAAAATAAACATTTAAGCAAACAAATAAACTTTAAGAGGGAGCATGACCTGGGGTCCACTTCAACTCCCCCAATGTTCAAACCAAAACTACGCCCTTGACCACAGCTGTGATAGAAGATGATCTTCAAGAGTATTTGACATGTTCAGAAACACTTGTTCACGCAGTCAGTGTTTTTAAAACAAGACTGAATAAAAAAACAGAGTGTCTATTTACACTAAGTGCAAATAGCCCATCTTGTTGGCAAAGGCTATTTACACTAACTCAGCCCACTAACGTGTGATTGAGTTAGTCAACAATAAAAAAAGAAATTAGCTCAACATCAGTTTCAGTGGCGTAGATGGTAAGGTGCATGCTTTTTGATGCGATCGACCCGAGTTCGAGCCCACCTTTTGCCAAACATTTTTTTCTCCCTTTTCAAATCTCACATTGCATCAGAAAGGCATTTATTTTCAATAAAAATTAAAGAAATAATCAAAAAGTTGAAAATAAAATATCGGGTAGGTGTAGGGAGGGCTTTATTGTCCCAATAAAGTGGCATCCATTTAATAAATTTTAATTAAAATTATAATTTACACTGTACGTTATTATTGTGTACTGTTTTATAATGTACTACAATACTGAGGTGCAGATAATTGCCACTATTTGCAATAAGTAGTATAAATAACAGAAAATCTTGCTATTTTAACAGTGTAAATATAATCTATAGCAATTTGCACTTAGTGTAAATAGCATCTGTCACTAAAAAAATATGCTATTTGCACTTGGTGTCACGGAAGCAGACGGACACAAGGGTAAGTGCAAACACAGTGACTTATATTCAAAGGCTTTGGTGCTGGTTATTGTGTTACGAGGGGAGTAGACTTCTTGAAGTAGTCTTTGAGGGAGTCGGGTAGTAGATCTGAATGTGTCCCTTTGCTTCGTATGCGTGAGGAGTGTGGCCGGAGATGAGAGTCGGAGCCCAGGAATGTCGACCACAACACAGGCGAGTCTGAGGACAGAGGAGACAGCGGGATGGCGAACAAGAGGTAAGTACAAGAGGTAGATAGTCAGAAGGTATACTCATCGACTTGATGATAACTGGAGTAGAGTCCATGTAGTAGCAACGAGATCGGACAGTTTCTTGTGACTGGGGTGAGTGCTTATGTAGTGTCCATGATGAGGGTGATGACGAGGTGCAGGTGCGCGTGATTAATGACTGAGGGAGACCAGGTGAGGGCGTGCATCCGGATTGGAGAGAGGGAAGGACAGGCAGACTCGTCACATTACCTCCCCCTCCCGGAAGGTGCGTCCCGCACCGTAACAGTGACATCGGGGAGGGGGGACGGGCGCCCTGGAGGCCGGAACGGCCAGGACAAGGAGGAGACTCGGGAAGCCTCCAGGGTGGATCAGGAGACTCAGGGAGCCATGGCGGGACTGGAGACTCGGGAGGCCATGGCGGGTCAGGAGACTCAGGGAGCCATGGCGTGACTGGAGACTTGGAAGGCCACAGCGGATCAGGGAGCTTGGACGGCCACGGCGGATCAGGGAGCTTGGACGACCACGGCGGATCAGGGAGCTTGGACGGCCACGGCGGATCAGGAGATAGGGGAGGCCATGTCGGATCGGGGTCCTTGGGCGGCCTTGGCGGATCGGGGTCCTTGGGTGGCCTTGGCCAAATTTATTTGGGAAAGTTCCCCTCTGGGGGCCACATTGGAGGAGAGGGCTCTTGGGGGCGCTCGGGAGGAGCGGGCACATGAGGGCGCTCTGGAGGAGCGGGCACTTGAGGGCGCTCTGGAGGGCGCTTAAATTATTAACTTCTTTATATGCTTACATGCTATGTAATCTTGTTGTATAATATTGATTTACAAGTTTTGTGTTTCTGCAGTAAATTGAAGTTCATAAATTTATTAAAAAAAAAACATTTCCAGTGTTTCAGTTTTTAAGGGTGGTGCACCAATATAATATTTAATCTTGGGCACCAACAGAGTCTGGGCCCTAAACTGGGTCACCGTAGCCACCCGATCCGGTCCGTATCCAGCCCAGATGGTCACTGCAGTCACCAGATCCAGTCCGTATCCAGATCAGATGGTGGATCAGCACCCAGAGACTACCTCTACAGCTCTGAACGTCAGCGGAGACCAGGACACCTAGATGAACGCCAGAGACAGATCCCCAGTGAGGACCCCGCCACTTAGACAGCCATCGGGAAAGACCACTGGAACCAGTTGAGCCCATTCAACCTGACTTGCTGCAGTTGGAATTGAACTGCTGGTTCGTTTGGCCAGAGGAGAACTGGCCCCCCGACTGAGCCTGGTTTCTCCCAAGGTTTTTTCTCCATTCTGTCACGATGGAGTTTTGGTTCCTTGCTGCTGTCACCTCTGGCTTGCTTAGTTGGGGACTCTTCATTTCCAGCGATATCGTCGACTTGATTGCACAGATACTATTTAAACTGAACTGAGCTGGACAATGACATCACTGAATTCAATAATGAAATGCCTTTAACTGAAAATTGAGTGTTTAATCTAGTCATTTTACATTATTGACACACTATTTTCCTATATTGATATTGTGCAGTTGCTTTGACACAATTTGTATTGTTAAAAGTGCTATATAAATAAAGGTGACTTGACTTAAACTGCATGATACTCAGAGAGAGTCAGAGGTCACAGCAGCTCCATCACTGAGATCAGGGGGAATATCATTCATGGTTCTGCTGCTCGAAACTTACACGTTTTGTCCAAGATAATCTTCACAAAATAATATAATTTTTATGAATGTTCAAGCCTAAAAACAAGCGCCAGAACTTAAAAGTTAAACTTAGGCTATAAACTAACTTTTCTTACTTATTTTTAGAAACATGATCAGTGAAAAGGATATCTATATATGAATTTTAATCCACGCTACATGAAAATTTTCATATAAACTGGAATAAATACAAAATTAGAGCCAAACTAAAACTTACATTAGTAATAAATAGTAAGTAGTGAATAAATGAAATCTTAACTAAAGAACACATGAAAGCACATATTTCTCCACATTTCGAAATAAGGTTTATTAAGTCAATAAATCCTTCAATAATATGAATATTTTATATAGTATTCAATAAAATTCTAGTGCATCTATTAAATAACAGCAGAGAGTGAGTTTTTGGATATATTTTATTTTAGTGAATAAAATACCACATTTCAGCTATTTTTAGGGTGGTCACACAAAATGTTATTTATCCTTGCTTCCAGAAAATCCTCAATCTGCTTTCTAACAGTTTCGTGTGGCCGTAAACATTTAATTTAATGTACTAAGAGTAAATGTGGTGATTACATGGATCGTAGTTGGGTTTGCTAAATAGGCCAATTAGAACAATTAACTTAAAACTGAAACTAAATTAAATTGTGTTCAGAAGACGAACGACATGGTGATTAATGACAACATTTTCATTTTGGGGTGGAGTAAATTAAAACTAGCCCAAAATTATTAGCAACTACTTGACAAGTCGTCGACCAATCATTTTATCGCATTGTCCTACCATAGGCCACGCCCACTTGTTGACTTATTAATAATAATACAAAAGCAGGGCGTCCTATAAGAAGCCAGCATCAGTAGTCTTTGATAGTCTTTGATTTACAGCAGCTCCTCTGTGTTCAGTTTCCCGCAGGATCGCTGTCTTGGGTGGTGATGTTGAGTGGTGTCCCTCCACACCATATCTATGGGAAGGATCAGGGCATCCGGTGGTGGGACGCTCTCACTCACCCTTGCTCAGCTGAGTCACTCTTACCATAGCGAATACCTGCTTTATATCTCTCACTGACAGTGAAGATCAATAGTGACGTTTCGCTCGGTGGGTGATGGTTGGGGTCCAGTTCAGCTTCTCGTGGGAGGCGGACTTTGTTGTATTTGTTTAATGTCTCTTTCTTTGACTGGTGTCTTAACACATTGCTTTGTCTTTGTTTGTATCTGCCATGTTTTTTTGTTTGTTTTTTGGTCCCACCGCCTTTCCTCCCTCGGCCACTCTCTCTTGTTTAATCTTTGTCTTATGCTGCGTACGTATTTACAAGTTGACAAGTCATAATTACAACGTCAGGTGTATTCAAGTCACTTTGGTCTGAATAAGATGGCGATTTAAGAAGATCGCTGGAGACTTGAAAGTGAGTATAGAAGATTGCTGGAGACTTGAGGAAAAGTATAGAAGATCGCTGGAGACTTGAAGGAGAGTATAGAAGATCGCTGGAGACTTGAATGAGAGTTGAGGAGATCGCTGGAGGCTTGAGGAAGAGTTGAGGAGATCGCTGGAGACTTCAAGGAGAGTATAGGAGATCGCTGGAGACTTCAAGGAGAGTATAGGAGATCGCTGGAGACTTGAAGGAGAGTATAGAAGATCGCTGGAGACTTGAATGAGAGTTGAGGAGATCGCTGGAGGCTTGAGGAAGAGTAGAGGAGATCGCTGGAGACTTCAAGGAGAGTATAGGAGATCGCTGGAGACTTCAAGGAGAGTATAGGAGATCGCTGGAGACTTGAAGGAGGGTATTATAAGATCACTGGAGACTTGAAAGTGAGTATAGAAGATCGCTGGAGAGTATATAAGATCACTGGAGACTTGAAAGTGAGTATAGAAGATCGCTGAATACTTGAGGAGAGTAGAGGAGATCGTTGGAGACTTGAAGGTGAGTATAGAAGATTGCTGGAGACTCGAGGAAAAGTATAGAAGATCGCTGCAGACTTGAAAGAGAGTATAGAAGATCGCTGGAGACTTGAGGAAAAGTAAAGGAGATCACTGGAGACTTGATGGAGAGTAGAGGAGATCGCTGGAGACTTGAAAGCGAGTATAGAAGATCGCTGGAGACTTGAAAGTGAGTATAGAAGATCGCTGGAGAGTATATAAGATCGCTGGAGACTTGAAAGCGAGTATAGAAGATCGCTGGAGACTTGAAAGCGAGTATAGAAGATCGCTGGAGACTTGAAAGCGAGTATAGAAGATCGCTGGAGACTTGAAAGTGAGTATAGAAGGTCGCTGGAGACTTGAAGGAGAGTATAGAAGATCGCTGCAGACTTGAAAGAGAGTATAGAAGATCGCTGGAGACTTGAGGAAAAGTAAAGGAGATCACTGGAGACTTGATGGAGAGTAGAGGAGATCGCTGGAGACTTGATGGAGAGTAGAGGAGATCGCTGGAGACTTGAAAGCGAGTATAGAAGATCGCTGGAGACTTGAAAGCGAGTATAGAAGGTCGCTGGAGACTTGAAGGAGAGTATAGAAGATCGCTGCAGACTTGAAAGAGAGTATAGAAGATCGCTGGAGACTTGAGGAAAAGTAAAGGAGATCACTGGAGACTTGATGGAGAGTAGAGGAGATCGCTGGAGACTTGAGGAAAAGTAAAGGAGATCACTGGAGACTTGATGGAGAGTAGAGGAGATCGCTGGAGACTTGAAAGCGAGTATAGAAGATCGCTGGAGACTTGAGGAAAAGTAAAGGAGATCACTGGAGACTTGAAAGAGAGTATAGAAGATCGCTGGAGACTTGAGGAAAAGTAAAGGAGATCACTGGAGACTTGATGGAGAGTATAGAAGGTCGCTGGAGACTTGAAGGAGAGTATAGAAGATCGCTGGAGACTTGAAAGAGAGTATAGAAGATCGCTGCAGACTTGAAAGAGAGTATAGAAGATCGCTGGAGACTTGAGGAAAAGTAAAGGAGATCACTGGAGACTTGATGGAGAGTAGAGGAGATCGCTGGAGACTTGAGGAAAAGTAAAGGAGATCACTGGAGACTTGATGGAGAGTAGAGGAGATCGCTGGAGACTTGAAAGCGAGTATAGAAGATCGCTGGAGACTTGAAGGAGAGTATAGAAGGTCGCTGGAGACTTGAAGGAGAGTATAGAAGATCGCTGGAGACTTGAAGGAGAGTATTATAAGATCACTGGAGACTTGAAGGAGAGTATTATAAGATCGCTGGAGACTTGAAAGTGAGTATAGAAGGTCGCTGGAGGCTTGAAGGAGAGTATTATAAGATCACTGGAGACTTGAAGGACAGTATTATAAGATCGCTGGAGACTTGAAAGTGAGTATAGAAGATCACTGGAGACTTGAAGGACAGTATTATAAGATCGCTGGAGACTTGAAAGACAGTATTATAAGATCACTGGAACTTGAAGGACAGTATTATAAGATCGCTGAAGACTTGAAGGACAGTATTATAAGATCACTGGAACTTGAAGGACAGTATTATAAGATCGCTGGAGACTTGAAGGAGAGTATAGAAGATCACTGGAGACTTGAAGGACAGTATTATAAGATCGCTGGAGACTTGAAAGTGAGTATGGTCCAAACCATACTTAGTCCAAATGGCATGAGACTTTGTACACCTGTCAACACTTTCTAGGTCTACAAACAAAAAAAAATATTGGAATGATATCTGTTTTTATGTCAGTATGAAAAAAAAGGCACACTCATGTTGTCCAGAGACCCCGCCTAGAAAACGGATAAAATTCATCCTCAAAATCAGAAAAAAACTGAGAATAGACATAGAGAGAAATTAAGTGGCATACTTCAAAACATCCACAATGCAAAATGATCATGCTCGCACACACACACACACACACACACACACAGAAGCAAACCCCAGGAAGAAGATGAGATGCTACCTCTGTTCCGTTGTACAAGATTGGAAATCATAATGTAACTATTGAAAAAAATATTTTTTTTTACTACAAAACATGTTAAACTTTGACAAAAAATTATTTGTATTGTTATAATTGTGATTTTATAATATTTAAATTAATTGTATAAATTTAAAAAAATATCATCAATCCTCCAAAAACTGCACAGATGTGGAGTAAAAAGATGAATAAACTGACTAAAAATATATTTGTTAAAAAAAAACAACAACATTATTTTGTTACAAAATTACATTTTGTTGCCTGGGGTCTCTGGAGACTCCAAACCATATGAGTGTAATTCCAAATGAACCGTGCACAAGGGTTAAAGACATGAAGCTTAATTTCAAGATGATGCGTGGTTAAGCTTTTCATTTCAGTACAACATAGAGCAACAGAGGCTATTTATTGTATTATTCATTGTATATTCAAATCAATTTCTGTTACTAATTTTGTTTAATACGTTCTGTTACTAATACATGTTTAATAATTCCTGAATAATTATGTATCTTACATAAAGAATTTGGCTATATTTTGTGTTGGATGAGTTAATGTTACATTACCTGTGTCGGCAGTGCGCAGCAGACCCCCCCCAAACGATTTAAATATATTGCTTATCCTGCCCAAAAAGACCATAAACATTTTCGAACACTTTTGGTCTTTTTCATGTGGCGTGTCTTTTCTTGGCTTAAATTGAGCAGCTGCTTAATTGATATTAATTTGTTGTGCATGCTTGTGTGATATGTCTTAAAATAAGATGACCTTAGGATGGGAGTAATTAATTTATGACCATAGATGCGAGAGAAAATATTAATGCATGCTTTAAATGTATTACACAACCTTTCCCTCCAAAATTAAAAACAGAGTAGCAGATTAATGGTGCCTCTCCAGAATATGATTTAATAAATAGTACTTTTGCCACAAGTTACACTTCATGCTATTCAACAGCATGACTGTGCAAGGAGTTTCATCTTTGTGTGTTCAGTTTAATCCAAAGTGTTGTGTATTTACTGTTAACATTTATTGTTACACCTTGTGAGATTATTTTCTAAATGTACAGATTATGTATCATATATATATATATGCGCGTCTGAAAAGTCTCCCATTTGATGTGGTCGTAAAGACTTTCTGCGTCTAAATAAACACAATTATTATCAAGAAAAAAAAGAGACAGAAGCAGCAGTTGTGAGTGGGGTGGCCACCCCTAACTCCGCCCCAGCGTTAAATATTTTTTAACACCATTAACTGGAAAAATGAATCGCCAGCAAAAAATTCAAGTGCTAATTTTGACCGCACTAGTTGCTTTATGTTGCTTTATTGCTCCTGGACATTTTCCTTACCCCCACTGACCATCGACAGCTCGACTGTGGAGAGAGTCAGCAGCACTAAATTCCTGGGGGTGCACATCACAGAGGATCTCACCTGGACCACCAACACCATGTCACTCTCCAAAAAGGCACAACAGCGCCTACATTTTCTCCGCCGGCTGAAAAGAGCAAGTCACCCTCCACCCATCCTCACCACATTCTACAGAGGCACCATTGAGAGTGTGTTGACCAGCTGCATCACTGTCTGGTATGGGAACTGTAGTGCTGCTGACCGCAAGACCCTCCAGCGAACAGTGAACACAGCTGCAAAGATCATCGGTGCCCCTCTCCCCTCCATCCTGGACATTTTCCTTACATGATGCTCCAGCAAAACCAACAGCATCGTGAAGGACTCCACCCATCCCTCCCACAGTCTCTTCCAGCTCCTACCATCAGGAAGACAGTACCGGAGCATCAGAGCTCGCTCCGCCAGACTGCTCAACAGCTTCTTCCCCCAGGCTGTGAGAGCCCTGAACTCAAATCACCCCGCCCAGGTCTCAAGATTTGCTGAGCAACTTTGGTTATAAAGGACACGTGCACATCTGGCATCCGCAGATTTTGCTTTTGGATCCCGTTCTTCACAGAACTCAGTTTCTGGACCTCAAGAGAGTTCCTGACTTCTTCAAATTTACAGTTTTGATCTGGAGGTAATGAAACATCATTTATAAAATATGACATGGCGAGGTCATGTGACCCGCTAAATGCTACTATTAGACACTTTTGGTTGCATAGTAAATTACTCCTAGGTAAAAAAAAAAAATTGCTAATATAGTATAGATTATATGTTCAGAAATTTACTTTAATGTAACTACTAAGAAGTGTCTGCAACCAACTGATGCTTTGATTGCTAAAGTCTCAAAAATGATACGGTTTGTTTCTCTGTCCAGCGCAAACTGGAGCGCGAGTGGGTGTTGAGCGTGTTGGAGGAAGGGTCCGGGACAAGCACTGCTATGAGATCTGTGATCAGACCCTGCTGGGTTTCGCGAGCACACCACTCTGTGATCAGGCCTCTCAGGTGCACTCGGAGCATTTGACCCAAAATCTGTCTCTGTTTTTGTTTAAATGTGGTGTTAGTGAGCAAAGCAACATAATGTAGGTTAAATTAAACTCTAATGTGCTTCCATTATCTTCAGATGTCCGTGTAAGCGTGCCCTTTCCTGGTCTAAATAGGATGCACATGAGAATTTTAACTACATGCACAATACAATGAGATCTAACAATGTAAAAAGTAATTGGTAAAACTTTAGTATAGGGACCAATTCTCACTATTAACTAGTTGCTTATTAGCGTGCCTATTATTAACATATTGGCTGTTTATTAGTGCTTGTAAAGCACATATTCTGCATGACCATATTCTACATCCTTAATCTACATCCGTCCCAGTACCTATTAATAAGCAGTAAATTACAAGTTTATTGAGGCAAAAGTCATAGTTAATGGTTTGATAATTGTGAGAATTGGACCTTAAATTAAAGGTGGGACCAAATAATTTTATATCAACTTTTTTTTCTTGACGATTTGAAAACCCTTATCCTTTGTATTGTAATAAATGTAATGCTTTTTTGATTTTTAAATGTTTAATATCCTAAATTTTATTTCCAGATTTGTTTGATTTTTAGTCCAGACAAATAAACAAGTAAATAAATTAACAAAGAGAAATTTTAAAATGAAGTTCTTAAAAGTGTAACCTTTACTAGTCTAAATAGACTAATTTAGAGAATTTTAAGTAGTTGCAGAATACAATGAGCTCTAAAAATGTAAAAATTATTTACATAAATATTTTTTTCTTGATTAGGGCACAATTCAAATTTTTTTTTGTTCCAATATCTTAAAATGCATTTGAATGAGGAAGAACTTGTAAAAATGTAAAAGTGTAACCTTTACTGGTCTAAATAGGTTGCACCTGAGAATTTTGAGAACTTGCAGAATACAGTGAGCTCTACAAATCCTTAATATTTTTGTGTTTTAAAATGTTTAATATCCTAAACTTTTTTCCCCCAGACATAGATTAAAACCCTAAAATTCCAAATTCTTTAAAAGATTCCCTAAAGAAAGTAGGGTACACGTTTCCTAATTGTCACAGATAGTATTATACCTATATATTAGGGGTTAATATGGCTTGAAATCCATCGAAAGCTGTTGATTTGACAGAATTGTCTGCTCTGCTGTTCCAGATTCAGATTGTGAATGTTCTGCAGCAGACCGCTCATGTTAACAAAGCAGCTTACAACCTCACGAAAGAACATGGAGTCTTAACATGGATAATACAGCTAATAGACAAGAGGTGAGGTGTGGATGTTGCTTAACAGGATGCCTTACCTTAATCTAAGCACTGGCGTGTGCCATTCTTCATTGGGCCCCTGCAGCAACTGATTGTATTTGTTTCCTGTAGGTTTTTTGACAGCAAGTTGTTGAGTTCAGTCATTGAGCTGCTTCATGCTCTGTGGTTCACTAATTTGGGTAATAAAGAAAGTAAACCAGAAGCAAACAGCACTGCATTAGAGCGGCCACAGACTTCAGGCAAATGTCTTCCTCTGCCAGCCATCAATGAGTTTCTGTGCACGCTGCTACTAGGACAATATTTGGTTGAGATACAACTATTTGAAAATCTGGAATCTGAGGGTGCAAAAAACTCAAAATATTGAGAAAATCTCCTTTAAAGTTGTCCAAATGAAGTTCTTAGCAATGCATATTACTAATCAAAAAATCTGTTTTAATATATTTATGGTAGGAAATTTACAAAATATATTCATGGAACATGATCTTTACTTAATATCCTAATGATTTTTGGCATAAAAGAAAAATGAATAATTTTGACCCACACAATGTGTTTTTGGCTATTGCTACAAATATACCCCAGCGACTCAAGACTGCTTTTGTGCTCCAGGGTCACATATTAGTTTTTCACAACCATTTTCCACTTTCTCTTTGAACCTTAGAACAGGGGTTAGATGTGAAATATATACTTGAAGTACTGACATTACCTTGAAGTACCTGACTTTTTTTTTTTAGTAATTTAGCAACACGTTCATGTTCACGGTTCTATGATTCACGGTTCCCAGTCTTTGTTTAGTGAGTGTTAATTTGATTTTAATATGAAGATTGTAAGTTCATGTTTGTTTTGATTCATTGCGCAGCCCCTTTTGTTTATTTTAACGTTACATTTGATTGAATTAATTACTAAATGCCCATTCACACCAAGGACGAAACTATAAAGGTTACGATAAAGATATAGTTAAATAAATCGTTCACACCACAGACACACCACAGCTATAACGATAAAGGCACAGAGAAACAAAGTTGGAATCACTTTCAGAACAATATTAACAATAAAAACATTGACAGCCAATCAGAATCCATCCTGCTATAAGGAGCTTGAGAATTTAAAGTGGCAGACAAGTGTGCGCTGAGAATAAACAGACGTTATCGTTCTTGGTGTGAACGGGGCTTAACTCATGTCATAAATCCCCTTCAACATCATCTCTTGCGAAGCCTAAATTACATTATGATAGATTCGTAAAGCAATCAATGCTGAAATGTCCAGCGCTCTCTCTCCACCCTCAATACCACGACTGAGGTGCCCTTGAGCAAGGCACCGAACCCCCAACTGCTCCCCGGGCGCTGCAGCATAAATGGCTGCCCACTGCTCCGGGTGTGTGTTCACTGCTGTGTGTGTGTGTGCACGTTGGATGGGTTAAATGCAGAGCACGAATTCCGAGTATGGGTCACCATACTTGGCTGAATGTCACTTCACTCACTTAATGTGGGATGTTAGACAGGACATGCAGAGCCGTAGGTGCTACACACAGTGAGCAACAGTGCAACTCAAACTGATATTCCAGCTTCAGTACAGCTTAAAGGCATGGTTTACCAATAACAATTCTGTCATGATCTATTCACCGTCACGTCATTCCAGAACTATATGACTTTATTTCCTGACAAATATTCAAGTGTCCATGTTTTGTACGTGTGTGGCATAATGTTGATTACCTTAAAAATTAATTTTAATTTTCTTTAAGAAAAAAGTTGCAATGAAGCACTTACAATGAAAGTGAATGGGGTAAAATTTTAAATATTGAAATGCTCAATAGTATAAACACAGAACTTCAACAATATGTGTTAACCTGATTTAGTGTGAAACTCTTCATTTTCTGTGTGAAGTTACTTCTAAATTTAGAAACTGTCGCCGTGACAGTTGTATAAATGCTAAAATGACAGTAAAATAAAGCAATAAGTCCCAAGAAGCTGTGGTTTACAGTGAATTTATAACAGGGGCGTTGTTTTAGACCGCCTTAGCTGTTATAAATTCACTGTAAACCACGGCTGGGGCTTATTGTTTTTATAAAACGGTTATTCCATATACGTAGTAAGGTTTCACAAAATAAATCGGAGCAAATAAATCTATCCATCTGTCTGTCTGTGTGTTTATACACACACACACACACACACACACACACACACACATATAGTTATTTATTTTTATTGAAGAACTGACTGCCAGAAAATATTTATTCTTTTAGCATTCCTGTTTCTTTTTGTTTAGTTCATCCCTATGCACTGGATAAAATTGACAGTAAAGACATTTATATTGTTACATAAGATTTCTTTGAAATAAATGCTGTTATTTTGAACTTTCTGTTCATCAAAAAGCATAATCTGACACTGAAGACTGGAGTAATGCCTGCTGGGAATTCAGCTTTGGAATTACAAAATAAATAAAACATTAAAATATATTAACATAAGCATGTGTTATTTTAACTTGTAGTTATATTTCACAATATACCGTTTTTTTCTGTAGTTTTAATCAAAAACAATGCAGCCTTGGTGAAATGATCAGATGAAAACCATGCCAAAATCTAGAATATATTCTCATTACATATATATGTAGTTAATATTCAGTGATTTTGGTATGAAATAAGTTTTAATTTCAGAAATGTTAATAATTTTTCATGAATAAACCCACACATTCATCATGATATTGTGGTTTAATGGCAGATACTCAGCAGTCACAGATTCTACGGTCTCTGTTGAAATTAAATATGAAATAGATCATCAGGGTTTAGTTTCTTGAAGTTGCTTCTTATTTCTATCTGAGGAGATCCGTAGCTTTTCATCAATGGCAACCCAGATGTTTCGACACGAGGCCTCCTACATGAACAAACGAAAATTAATATCCACTGCATAAAATATTTGTTCTTTTCTTAATCATTAATGTCCCAATGACTATCTAGAAGCCTTTTTAATCAATTAGCTGAGTTTTATGATCTCTATAGATTAAACAAGGATAGTTGGTTATATAAAAATAACACATTTTTTACACCGTGACAGGAAAAAATAAACACATTTTCATGCTTACCTCGGAAGTTGCCTTGAGTGTGATATAAACGACAAAATCAAGAAGAAAAAACCTATAAATGCTGCTAGAATGATCCAGAATATTATGACAATTGAATCTAAGACAAAGAAGACAATTAGACATTAGATTATCTGAACTGTGATCAAAAAGAGGATGTTGTACTCACATCTGTTGTACTTCAGTGTACGGGCATTCACGAGGACTGGCTCTATGTAATCTTAGTAGTACTCGTAATCCCACACGTATTCTGATGACTTGCCGGAATTTTTCATTGTCGTTTGATTCTGTGATTCAGTGTGAATCTGAAACCGCAGCAAGAGCCGGACTGATTTTAAGCCCATGAGAAACACAGTGAAGCCACATCCTCTTTTCTGATGAAAACTGCTCACTCATCTTATACAGGTATCTTTCTCTTTAGTTTTAGGTTCAGGCCATCCAAAATTATAAATATTATGTAGGTAATAGGTTGCTTTGAGCCAATCATCTGAGTAGTAAATACCATGTGAGTGATTAATCACTAAAGGCAGCAGATATGGAAATAATTTTAGCAGATATGGAAACAATTACATAAGCAAGTGTAAATAAATAGGCTAAATAAAAGTAAAAAAATAAATATATATATATATATATATATATATTTATTTATTTAGTCATTTAGCAGACGCTTTTATCCAAAGCGACTTACAAATGAGGACATTATATATTATATTAATATATATATATATATATATATATATATATACAAATGTTCTTATTTGTTATTTTTCTTTATTATTATTATCATTTCCTGAGAAAGCTGTTTTTGCTGCTATATATAGGCTATATATATATATATATATATATATACAATCATGGCCAAAAATATCGGCACCCTTGGTAAATATGATCAAAGAAGGCTGTGAAAATTAATCTGCATTGTTAATCCTTTTGATCTTTTATTTAAAAAAAATCACAAAAATCTAAACTTTTCATTGGATAATAAAAATTTAAAATGGGGGAAATATCATTGTGAAATAAATGTTTTTCTCAAATACACGATGGACACAATTATTGGCACCCCTAAACATATAATTGAGCTTCACAAATTAGTGAAGTGGCTTTAAGAAAAGCAGTGAAAGAAATTCCCATTTCCACCATCAGGGCAATAATTAAGAATTTCCAATCAACAGAAAATGTTAGAATCTGCCTGGAAGAGGACGTGTGTCTATATCGTTCTAATGCACGGTGAGAAGGAGAGTTTGAGTGACCAAAGACTCTCCAAGGACCACAGCTGGAGAATTGTAGAAAATATTTGAGTCTCGGAGGCAGAAAACCTAAAAAAAATAGTCAAACAGCTCCTACATCACCACATTTTGTTTGGAAATGTTTCAAGAAAAATTCTCCTAGCTCATCCAAAAACAATCTCCAGCATATTCAGTTATCAGACACGACTGGAACTTCAAATGGGACCGGCTTCTATGGTCAGATGAAACTAAAAAATTTGCTTTTTAGCAGCAAACACTCAAGATGGGTTTGGTGAACACAGGGATAAAAAGTACCCCATGTGTACAATGAAATATACTGCTGTATTTGTGATGTTGTGGGCCTATATTTCTGCTGGAGGTCCTGGACATCTTGTTTAGACACATGGCATCATGGATTCTATCAAATACCAACAGATACAAAATCAACAAGTGACTGACTCCGTTAGAAATCTTATAATGGACCATGTTTGGATCTTCCAACCGGACAATAATCCAAACACAAACCTCAAAAACAACACAAATGGGTCACTGAGCACAAAACCAAGCTTCTGCTGGCCATTCCAGTCCTCTGACCTGAACCCTGTAGAAAATGAGTGAGGTGAACAGAAGAGAAGAAGCATCTGAAGGATCTGGAGTGATTCTGGATGAAGGAATGGTCTCTGATCTCGTGTCAGGTGTTCTCTAACCTCATCAGGCATTATAGGAGAACATTTAGAGCTGTTAAACTGGCAAATGGAGGTTTCAAAAAGTATTGAATAAAAGGGTGCCGTTAATTGTGGCCAATGTGCATTAGAGAAAAACATTTATTTCATAATGATATCTCCTCCCATTTTAAATTTTTATAATCAAATGAAAGTTTAGATTTTTTTATTAATTTTTTTAAATAAAAGATCTAAAGGATTAACAATGCAGATTAATTTTCACAGCCTTCTTTGATCATATTTACCAAGGGTGCCTATTTTTGGCCATGACTGTATATATATATATATATATATATATATATATATATATATATATATATATAGTGACGAGTCGGCTGCCTCCCCCCTTATCATCATCACCACCCCGTCCAGTATTCGCCGTCCTTCACCAGGCTCCTGACGGGAGTGGGTGTGTGAGAGAGGAGGGGCGCTGAAACAGCCAGGGCTGGCGGCATGTGATGAGGCGCACCTGATGTGAATAGAGCCTCATCACCGCCGCTGTTTAAATGCCGAGCGCGCCTCTCCTCGGGAGACCGGTCTCTTCCTCGTGCATGCACGCTGGTGCCCTCGTGGGTCCCGGAAGGGAGCGTTGAGAGCGGATTAGGGGCCGTTGAATCCCCCGGAAGTGCCGCGGACAGAGGATGAGAGGGGAGCGCGTGTATTGATAAAGACCATTCTCCCGGTTCAGTGTCTTTAGATGTTACTAAAATTTATGTTGGTAAAATTAGTTTTTCATCATACCTCAAGAGTAATAAGAGCTATTCGTACTCTTTTCCAAAGAGAAATTGTTACTGTACCTTATATTTTGTCTCACTGGGTCTCCTTATTAAATGGAAAATTGATTTGCTGGAGGAAAGTAAAAATATAATCTTAGAAATAAGGTTAAAGAAGTTTCTTATAAACTTATTCACAGATTTTATCCAGCAATTCATTATTTACAAAAAATTAAAAAAGGAAAAATGTAAATTGTACTTTTTGTAATGAATACGAGGACATACTTAGTTACACTATGGTGTAAGGTCCAAGTTTATTAGGGAGAATATTCAATGTTTAAAACCTTTTTCACTCTTATGGGAAAATGTACTTTTTGGCTTTACTGACTATCCTGACCAAGAGGAACAGTACTTTTACTTAATTAATTTACTTATTCTGTTGACCAAATTTTACATTCATAAGTGTAAATTTACCAATAAAAAACCCAATTTTATGGTTTTGTTAACTGAAATATGTATTTATATTGACAGTATCAGAGACTCTGTGAATAAGAAAGCTGTAAGAACTTTGAAAGTTTGTGAATTGTACAATTTATTTATTTGATTTTATATATACGTGTATGTATTTCTTGTTTTAAGTTTAATACTTTCCTCCCCCTGGCTACTATTTTATTTGTTGTAATTTGTCGTTGTATCTTTTTATTTTTATTTTTTTATTATTTTGTTTCTTGATAACATTTTGTATGTTATAGTTCTTCGAATAAAAAAACAAACAAAAAGAGAGAGGGGAGCGCGTGCGGCCACCAGACTCCGCCCTCTACCTGGACCCTTCCTTTCTGAACACTGCCCTCCTGCACAACCCCGCAGCACGACGAGGACACCAGACACTCCCCCCCCCCCCCCCCCCCCCCCCCCCTGTTTATTTTGGACACTTTTACCCCCTTTGGACACTTTATTTGATTATTTTGTTTAATAAAAACCTCTCCGAGGCCTGACGCCACTCCCACTGTGTCTGTCGTATGCTCCTCCCGCCACTATAGATATATATATATATGTGTGTATTTATATAAAATCATTGCTGTAAATAGTGTTGACCGTCTGTTTGATTACATGCCATTAACTAACTGCATGATTTTTACTGTACATTTCTGTCATATGGACATCAGTTTGACCGCTGATAAGCTACTAATAAATGCTGAAACTTTGATTTTCTGTGAAGCTGTTTTGCTTGAATTGAATAACTTTGAGCTTTGACTCCCAAAAAAATAAAAAATAAATCAGTGAATGAAAATAGCATCCAAACAAAAACAAAAGCTCTTCGTAAATTATTTGTAACCCATGCTTATGTAATAACATCTACCATGCAATATTTAATAGTTTATGTAAATAGCCATGTCATGCAATGCGTTGTTTATCCTTTATATATATATATATATATATATATATCTATATATATATATATATATATATATATATTTATATATATATATATATATATTTATATATATATATGAAACATTTCTGTGACTAATTATGTAATTTTGGTAAACTGTAAATGACTCTTGCTCTTATTATGTTTATGCTTAATGATTATGTGTTTAAAATTATCAGTGATTAATTTATGATCACAACTTCTAGTCATGGGAGAGTTTTTATTTTTTATTAATCTGTAATAACAGAACAAACACAAAGTAACTAGTGATAGTGAAGTAACACGTCTCTATAAATGATGTCAAAAATAAATCGACCAATAGTGAGTGAGATACACGAATGATCCCGCCCCCGGTGCGCGGCTCATCCAATCACAGGAGACGGTGTATGTTTGAAACTGCCAGCATCAGATCACGTTACATGGACTTCATCGCTTACAGCTGAGCGGAGCACATAGTCGAAGTTTCGTTTTCAGTACTTTCTCAATCAAAAGTTTTGATTCTCAGTCAGTATTAACAAGTCGGTCGGAGTATAAAACAGTCGCGCATTCGCGTTTCTTATCAATGGACAGCATTTAACATTTTAAATGCAAACTAATATGATTATAGAGTCTGGCTTCTTTATTGAACCGTTTTAAAGAAGTGTTACAGTATGGCGGATCTAAACGCGAGCTGTTTGACCTCTCGAGCAAAGAAAGTCAGCAGCAGCTGCAGTATTTCAGCGAACACGAGGAGAAAGACGCGACAGGGCAACAGAAGAGACATTCACACCCGGGTAACTCAGTCCTGTTACTGTAACTTTAGTGCAGAGCAGGCCAGAGACTCTTCCTGTTTGTTTCTCATGCAGTCACGCGCGTTGTGTTTGTATTATTCATATTTAACCAAATGCACGATGCACGCCCTGTTTATTGCATTGCGTTTACCAGCATGCATGTGAAGTAGCTGTATGGAATGGTTCATGAAGTTGCGTTATGATTGCAGGTCGTCTTGGAGAAGGTCCTGGGCATCACTGCCTCCAGCAGCAGTGCTTTAACCTGTGACCCCAACACTGGTTTAGTGGCTTATCCTGCAGGGTAGGACTGTTTCTAGACATGCATTCTGTGTCCGAGTCCATACTTGAAGGAATAGTGAAAGGATATAGTCATCTGTGTTGTTTCAAACATGAATTTTCTTTATGTAAAACAAAAGGTTTCTTTGTTAAATATCCTAACTGCTTTTCCTTCTAATGGAAGTGATTGGGGACTGGAGCTGTGCAATTTAAAACTGACAAATATGCAAAGTAGTCCATATGTTTTATGTGCTATATGTGTTGTCTTCTGGAGCCGTATCTTTGTGTGTTGATGAGACAGAAGGCTGTAGCTGTCAAATATAGTGCTCTCCTGTCAGACATGTGGGAATCTTTTTTTTTTAAACAACTTCAATTAAGTTTGATAATTCATTTTTTATGATATCAGAAGAGTAAAAAAGCTGTTATGAGGACTTTTATTGTTTTTCCCCCTATGTTTGGAGCTTGTTAGCTGCAGTCCCCATTCACTTTCATTATATGGAGAAGCCTGCAGACATTTGTCAGATAATTAGCTTTTTTGTTCCAAAGAAGAATAGCTTGGATTTACACGAGGATGAGTAAATTAATACACTTTTTTTGGGTCAATTTTAGTGCTGTCATTGATTAATTGCATCCAAAATAAGTTTTTGTTTACATATGAGTGTGTACTGTGTTCTTATATGTATATATAAATACAAACACATGAACATTCACCATTTTTTTATATTGGTGTATTCAAATAAACTAATTTGTATTGTAAGTGATGTATAATCTGTAAACTAACGTGTTGGTGTTGTATGTTTCAGTTGTGTAATTGTCATCCTGAGCCCAAAGAAAAACAAGCAGACTCACATATTTAATACATCCAGGTAAATAACAGGCTTATCCCACAGCATAATGTTGTACAATGTAACTGAATTAAGTCTAAATCCTGTGTTTGTTGCTCAGGAAAACCTTCAGTGCCTTGGCATTCTCGCAGAATGGAAAATATTTGGTCACCGGTGAGGTAAGTGGTCTGAGATGTTTTATGAGGGCCAAAAGAATGACGACTGTGCTAAATGTCCTTCTCCGCAGCGTTTGAAAGCGACAGGAGGCAGTCTGTTATGTATATATGTGGTAGAGGAGTTATGACTGGGCTGCTCGGACATCTGTGCTGTGCGTTCCGACACATTCCAGCTCCCTGGTTGCCATGGTGAGGCCCAGTGTCTGTCCCAACTTGGTAAACCAACAGAGAAGCGCTGTAGCGACAGCAATCACAAATGCAGTGCAATGCCTGCTTTGCTTTCTTTAGGCATCTGACTAATAAAGGTGGATGTTTCACAGGGGAGTTGGCAAAACGGACATTTAAAAGAATAGATCACCCCAAAATAACAGTTTTGTTCTCATCTACTGCATGTACTTTCCTCATAGAAAGGGTAACCTCAGATGGGTTTGGGAAAGCATGTGGGTGACGAGAGCTATTGCTGTAGGTTTGAGTGGAACAATCTGAGGATTGTTATGCTGTCTTCATATCTTCTAGATGAGTGTTAGTCACCACTTAAACTCGTGAAAGCCACATGGTGTCCTACATTCAGACACATCAGATCGCTTGTTGTAGTAGAAATCAACTAAAATGGAAATTAAAGTTGTCAACTGAAACATTTGAAATAAAATAATGATTTAAAATTAAAATATACATATTGGCTTGAATTAAGAAAATAAGCCAAATTTAGACTGATTTTATATTTAAATGTCTTTTTTTTTTTTTTTTTTTTTTAAATAAATACATTTAATTTAAAGGGTAACTAAACCCTAAAACAATTTTGAGTTAATGATGTGTAAGACTGTGTCTTTATTAGGACTGTGCTTGATTCGAGTAAAATTTGACATTTGGTTATAAAGAGTTTTAATTCTACAATATATGGTGTAAAAACGGTGGCTACTGCAGTTGCATTTTCCTATTGGACGTTGCATACCTCTGTGGCGTATGATGGCACTTACTATGGCACTTGAATGGCATTTTTTTACTTCCGCCACCACTTATGTTTTATAGTAGAATAGACATGCTATATCTGGGTGTGGGATCTCCCACATTTATTCTGATGATTTTGTGCATTGTTACTATCAATAATTTGTCTCTTTCCCTGTTGCTTGGCAGAGCGGGCACATGCCCTGTGTGCGGGTGTGGGACGTGGCAGAGCGGACGCAGGTGGCAGAGGTCCAGTGCCATAAGTACGGGGTGGCGTGTGTATCTTTCTCCCCCAACGGAAGCTATATAGTGTCTGTGGGATACCAGCACGACAGGACAGTCAGCGTCTGGGAGTGGAAGGTGGGGACCAAATCACAACCATTGACCTGACTGATATTGAATTTTAAGATCACAAAGACAGTTTTTTTTCCTTATGTCATATTATCTACATTATACGTTTGCGTTTACAGCCAGTTTCAAATTGACATATCCTTTACAAAGGATCAACCTGTGTATTATCTGTAATTCCAAGTTTCCCAACTGGTAAATATGAGTTTCTCAGTCATTCATGTGCTCAGAAGTTGTAATTATGATATTTCTGACTCCACTTGAAGGACACATTAAACTCCTCTAATGCACGACTCGAGTCGTATTTTTGATGGCACTGTAGCATGATCTGAATGAAGTAACTGAACTTCAACAGACATCCGAGTCTCAGTTCATAGAGAACACTGCATAGGGACCCTGTCAGTCGGAAGGCAGCTTGTGAGTCTGGTTTACAAGAAATAATGCTTTTAAATCTTTTCTTTGCTCGTAGAAGGGGACTGTTATTGCAGCCAACAAGGTGTCCAGCCGTGTGCTTGCTGTATCTTTCTCGGAGGACAACAGCTACTTTGTAACCGCAGGGAACAGACATGTGAGGTTCTGGTACCTTGATGCCTCGAAGGAAAGAAGGGTGAGACCCTCGGCACATGTTGCTACAGCCTACAGATGCACTGAGATTCCAGACGCTGAAAATTACTTTTTTTAAAGAGGGAAAGAAAAATTATTATTATTTTTATTTTTTTTTAATGCAAACCTGCGCTACTGGTCAAAATAGCTGTTTCTATTTTAAAATGTAATTTACTCCTGTGGAGGTAAAGCTGTATTTTCAGCATCATTAAACAGCAACTGTTTAACATTGATTATAAGATATTTCTTGAGCAATAAATCAGCATATTAGAATGATTTCTGAAGGATCATATGACACTGAATTCTAGAGTAATGATGCTGAAAATTCAGCTTTGCATCAAGGAATAAATTACATTTTCAAATAAGTTATTTTAAATTGAACTTGGTTTATTATATATTTATAATGGTAAGGTAGGAATAAGTATAATCAGTTAGCAGTACTGTATATTAGTATGTGTAACTAGTTATGCCAGACAAAGGCTAATAATTATTCTAGGTTTTGGTTTTCAGGCCAGTGTGTGTTGTGTTTTGGTTCATTGCTAATTGGGTTCTATACACAACTTAAGAATTTCAAGTGTGCTAATCTGAATTGACGTGATCAGTGCCATGCTCACATCCTTCTGTGGCTGGGTTTGTCGTTTACCAGATGTAGCACATAACACCTGTTGTTCCTCCGTTTAAGCAAATAAGCACACTTTTTTTTTTTTCATGTTCTTGAAGCATTTAGTAAAGTCATCACCTGTTGAGGATGTTCACATGTTTTCTGATTTGCTCCTCCAGGTGAACAGCACAGTGCCTCTGATTGGTCGCTCAGGGTTGCTCGGGGAGCATCATAACAGTCAGTTCTGTGGTTTGGCATGTGGCCGTGGCTCTATGGCCAGCAGCACCTATTGCATCACACACACGGGTCTGCTGTGCCAGTTCAACAGCAACAGACAACTGGATTCCTGGGTTGATCTCAAGGCAAGTTACACACATTGCGCGTTTCATTGCTGAAATGCAGGGTTGCTTATCAACCATTTCCAGATTGCCCCATAGGCTTGCAATTTTTCCTTTCAGACAGGTGTCTTTGCACTTTATTTAACCTGGAACAGTACGTTACATAATTCATTTGAAATATTTATATAGTGCAAGTAATTTATTTTATCATATAATGAATCATATACAGTCAGCTGGCTTGCAAAATGAACCAGCTCAAATCCAAGAATAACCAAATCAAATTTCCCAAAGAACCTTGTAATTTGTAGTAATTACCATTTAAAGGAATAGTTCACCCAAAATGCCCCCAAGAGTTTCTTCATCAGAAGCAGATTTAAAGAAATCTAGCATTACATCATTTGCTCACCAGTGGATCCTCTCTAGTAGTTGAATGGGTGCCGCTGAGTAATCCACATGACTCCAGCCCATCAATCAACATTTTGTAAAGCAAAAAGCTTTGTAATAATGCAAAGTTTGTAATGCGAAGTTTCAAGGTAAAAACACCTTACGGATTGATTTGCTTTGTTTTTTTATTTTTAATTTTTCACTTCACAAGACATTAACTGATGGACTGGAGTCATGTGGATTATTGTGATGTTTTTATCAGCTGTTTGGACTCATTCTGACGGCACCCATTCACTGCAGAGGATCCATTGCAGAGCAAGTGATGTAATGCTACATTTCTTCAAAGCTTTCCAATATAAACAAGCTCAACTGCATCTTGGATGACCTGAGGGTGACTACGTTTTCAGTAAATAATTTTTGGGTGAACTATTCCTTTAAGGCCGGTATGAAATATTTGAACATTGGTTGCGTAACATGTCTTGGTAGGACAGGATTTATTAGATATATTTCGGAAAGTATCCTGTTTTATGTCTTTGTTTTGCTGTTGTAGACGACGTCAGCACAGTGTTTATCGGTGAGCGAGACGTTTGTTTTCTGCGGTTGTGCAGATGGCACCGTGCGTGTGTTCAGCCCACAGGACCTGCGTTACATCACCACACTGCACCGGCCGCACTGCTTGGGAGTAGATGTGTCTCAGGGCACCCAGCCAGGGTAAGAGACCGTCAGAAAATGCTGGACTAATGAGGCGGGACTAATAGAGCTGCAACTATTCATCTAATAATCTGTTGATTACATTTTTAATCATTCAAACAAAGCCCATTTATTTCCTTTCTTTTGTTTTGTCCAATATTTACTGTATTTGGTAATATAATTAATGATTTCTGTTATTTTGACAAGTAAAAATATATTTGATCAGTGTTTTTCCACTTAAAATAAACAAAAGGAGGATAATGAATGTTTAAGCAAATAAAATCCCCTGTAAAAAAAAAAAGATGAGATGTGAGTGAGGCTTTGGGAGGAGAAATGAGATTTCATGTATCAAAAAATCACTTTTTTTTTTGATTGCTTCTCCTTTCATAGGCATTTGTTTGGCGCAAACCCAGAAGCACAGTATCCAGATACCCTGGCTTTAACCTTTGACCCTGTGACCCGCCACTTGACGTGTGTGTATAATGACCACAGTGTGTATGTGTGGGACGTGCGGGACGTCCGGAGCGTAGGCAAGGTGTATTCAGCTCTGTACCACAGCGGCTGTGTGTGGAGTGTGGAGGTGAGGTAGTGCCAGACCATGTTGACATTATCAGATAAATAATAATGCGCTAGGCTAGTTTATTAATGCGTGAATATTCTCTGCAGACCTACCCTGAGCTTGAAGATTCATCAGCGGCGTGTTTGTCCCCCGGCTCTTTCCTCACCTGTTCATCCGATAACACCATCCGCCTCTGGAAGAGTGATTCAGGACACGGCCTTCGCCACAACCTTTACAGCCAGGTACTGACAGTGACAACTGCTAGACAAAATTACATAATATTTTCATATGTTTAGCCTAATTTAATTTATTGCAATTTAATGTTAAATGTGGAAACAAATTTCCTTAAATGTACTTGTGTGCAGCATAATAGGAGACTAACCATTGGAAACAATGAACCGAGATCAGTTAATACTTGAAAAAGCTGAGAGGTAGTTTAATGGTGTTTATAGTTTCATACCACAGGTATTATTTTGTGCAGATTTTATAATCTCATATTAAGAAAGTGAATGAATAGTGAGTGATACTCACCCTCATGTCGTTCCAGACGACTTTAGTTCATCTTCAAGAAAGAAAGAAACCTGAGAGGGATTTTTTCTTTTCTTTCCATTGATAGTCCACTTCACCAAAACATTGATACTTAAAAAAGTTCACGAAGAAATCATAAAGGTAATCCATATGAATCGAGCTTTATGTATGTGCAATGAACTGTTAATAAGTGAATAAAAGCCTAAGTAAATCTGTTCATCATATGAAGCGATTGTGGCTCTTTTATTGTGCCTTTATGAACTTTCAGAAACGACTGTTTAGGTGGAATAAACTTTCAATGGAGGGAAACATCTCTCAGGTCTATTTGTGTTTCTTAAACCAAAGGCTTTGTAATGGTGTGAGGGTTGGTAATTGATGATGGATTATTTTGCCAATACGTTCTTCTCGTATTCATTGATTTTGGTGTTTCAGGACATCGTAAGGATAGTGTATGTGGATGATGACACACAGTACCTCAAAGCTGAGGCTGAGAAAGCTGAGGGAGCAAGCCAGGATGGTAAATCTGGGATCAGGGTGCTGGGAATCAGCCCAGATGGCCAACATTTGGCTGCTGGAGACCGCAGTGGAAACCTGAGGTGAGAGAAAATGAAGGATCTATGCGGAGAACTAAGTCATAAATGAACACATGCTGAATCAACTGTCACTTCTTCAGAATCTTTGGCTTGCAGTTTATGGACGAGCTGCAGAAAATCGAGGCTCATGATTCTGAGGTTTTGTGTCTAGCCTTCTCCCCTACTGAGACCGGTGAGTGAGCAGTTTCTTTTTTTGTATTGCACAAACACTTCAATTTGAGGTGAAATATGGATTTTGGTGTTAAGCATGCAGAAAGGGGCTGTGAAAAACATATTTTTTATTATCGACAGTGTATATGAGTGTGTTTTTCCCATCAGGTTTGCATCTGTTGGCTTCTGCGAGTCGTGATCGGCTCATTCACATCTTTGACATGGAGAACAAATTCAATCTAGTGCAGACAGTTTATGATCATTCGGCCTCCATCACTGCCATCAAGTTTACAGGTGAGTTCACAGTAGATAAACACTTAATGATCATATACTCTTAAATATTTCGATTAAGACATGTTGTACATCTTATTGTAGGATTGAGTTCAGAGTTGTGTATGGTTAGCTGTGGAGCTGATAAGAGCATCTATTTTCGATCTGCTGAAAAGGTAAGGATGCACATATTTTTCTGTTACTGCTGTTATGTTATAGAGGTATCTTCCTATATATATACTACATATACAGACAGTGTAGAGACTGCCCAGTCATAAATAGGGCTGCCCTGGAGCAGATAATTGAAAATATTGTCATCATTTTGGAGGTATTCAGCAGTTATTATTTTATATGCTAACAGCTAACCCTCTGATTAAATTAGGAAGAAAAAGGATCAAATTTGCTTAAAGGGTTTTTTCACCCAAATTTAACTTTTGTTAAAATGTATAAAATTGTTAAATTGTATGAGTTTCAATTAATTAGACATACTTCTTAATGACTGAAATTTAATTATTCCATTAAATAAAGTGGAATCCAGCAACTTTTATTTTCTTTCTAACTGTTGTTGTTTGTGTCCCTCTTCTGAAAGACCTCAGAAGGCTTGAACTTCTCACGATCACATCACATAGTGGAGAAGAGCACACTGTATGATATGGACCTGGACGCCACACGCGCACACACGGCCATCGCGTGCCAAGACCGTAACATTAGGTAGGGCTTTGTGTGAGCTGTCACTCATTATAAAGGTTCAGATGGTCTTTTTTGTTTTTCTTTTTGAATGCTGTTGCTGCAATAATAAATGCATTTAAGAGGCATGAGAACATTATCAGATGTACACAGTTATTTTCATGAACGCCATTTAAAGACTCTTTTGCGTTTTCAGAGTGTACAATGTGCAGAGTGGCAAGATGAAAAAGTGTTTCAAGGGCTCCCTGAATGATGATGGGACACTGCTGAAGGTGTGTGTAATGTGAATAATACTCTTTATGGTAGTTCACATTTGCAGTCAATAACTTTTTCTTTTTTGGCAACAACTTTGTTGTTTTTGCTCTCAGGTTCAGTTGGATCCCTCTGGGATGTTTCTGGCCACCAGTTGTTCAGACAAAAATATCTGTATCTTTGACTATGAGTCAGGCGAATGTGTAGCCACCTTATTTGGACATTCGGGTAAGACTGTTTTTCTTAGTCACTGATTTCATTCTTTGCCTGCATAAATAATTTTTTTGGTCTCCTTATTGTTGACCAAACATTTTATCCCCACACAGAAATTGTTACAGGTATGAAGTTCAGCCAGGACTGCAGGCATCTGATTACCGTCTCTGGCGACAGGTAAACCTTTTTATATATATATTTAATCTGCATTGTTAATCCTTTTGATCTTTTATTAAAAAAATTCACAAAAATCTAAACTTTCATTGGATAATAAGAATTTAAAATGGGAGGAAATATCATTATGAAATGTTTTTCTCTAATATACATTGGCCACAATTAACAGCACCCTTTTATTCAATACTTCTTGAAACCTCCATTTGCCAGTTTAACAGCTCTAAATGTTCTCCTATAATGCCTGATGAGGTTAGAGAACACCTGACAAGAGATCAGAGACCATTCCTTCATCCAGAATCACTCCAGATCCTTTAGATTCACAGCTCCATGACGGTGCTTCTTCTCTTCAGTTCACCTCACTCATTTTCTACAGGGTTGAGGTCAGAGGACAGGAATGGCCAGCAGAAGCTTGGTTCTGTGCTCAGTGACCCATTTGTGTTGTTTTTGAGGTTTGTGTTTGGATTATTGTCCGGTTGGAAGATCCAAACATGACCCATTATAAGATTTCTAACAGAGTCAGTCATTTATTCATTTATTGGTATTTGATAGAATCCATGATGCCATGTGTCTAAACAAGATGTCCAGGACCTCCAGCAGAAATATAGGCCCACAACATTAAAAATACAGCAGTATATTTCATAGTACACACAACCCATCTTGAGTGTTTGCTGCTAAAAAGCTCATTTTTTTTAGTTTCATCTGACGATAGAAGCCAGTCCCATTTGAAGTTCCAGTCGTGTCTGAAAACTGAATATGCTGGAGATTGTTTTTGGATGAGCTAGGATAATTTTTCTTAAAACCCTCCTAAACAACATAGGATGTAGGTGCTGTTTGACAAATTATATATATTTTTTTTTAGGTTTTCTGACCCCTAGACTCAAATATTTTCTACAATTCTCCAGCTGTGGTCCTTGGAGAGTCTTTGGCCACTCAAACTCTCCTTCTCACCGTGCATTAGAACGATATAGACACACGTCCTCTTCCAGGCAGATTCGTAACATTTTATGTTGATTGGAAATTCTTAATTATTGCCCTGATGGTGGAAATGGGAATTTTCACTGCTCTAGCTCTTTTCTTAAAGCCACTTCACTAATTTGTGAAGCTCAATTATCTTTTGCTGCACATCAGACATATATTCTTTGGTTTTTCTCATTGTGATGGATGATTAAGGGAATTTGGGCTTTGTTTTCCCTCCTATTTATATTTCTGTGAAACAGGAAGCCATGGCTGGATAATTTCATGTTCATAATCACCCTGGAGTGCTCAAGATTGTGAATATGAATGGGAATATACTTCAGAGATATTTTACTCATAATCATTTCTTGGGGTGCGAATAATTGTCCAATGTGTATTTGACAAAAACATTTATTTCATAATGATACCCCCCCCCCCCCCCCCCATTTAAAATTTTTATTATCCAATGAAAAGTTAGATTTTTGTGAAGTTTTTAAATAAAAGATCAAAAGGATTAACAATGCAGATGAATTTTCACAGCCGCCTTTGATCATATTTACCAAGGGTGCCAATATTTTTGGCCATGACCGTATATAAAATATGTTGCCTCTGTATTTTTACTTTGTCATTGATTTAGTGGATGTAGTTACAGTATTAAAGGAATACAGCAAAAACAAACACAAAATAGAACAAGGCGTGTACACCTTTTAAATATTTAACATTTATTTAGATTTCAAACCATATATGGATGTAGTTTGCAGGCTTCCTGTTGGTTCTTGAAGTCTTAAAATCTTAAGTTTGATAAAATGGAAGGCCATAAAAAGGCTTAAATGTTATAACAAAAATTTTAAATCTCTTTAAATTGGGCATGTTAAAACAAGAATTATGACAACTTAATGTGATTATTAAACTTCAATAGACTGTGGTTAAATTAATGTGAGCGCTGAACGTTTAAAATCAATACTTTTGCATATTGTACAGGCTCATTGTTTCAGAGCAGTTTGCATTCAATGAATATGGTGCTTTTATGCCAAGCAGTTGTTTGTGAAATGGGACTGTATGCTTTATGGTTTTTGGAATATGTTGTAGATGGTTGAAAGTGCATTTTCTCTCTCATTTTTAACTCCTGTTATGAGCAGCTGGGAGTAGTAAAGCATATACATTTTCAAATTAAGAGTCCCTGTGTATTTCAGGCTTTTTTTAACATTACAATTATTGGTTTTTCCAAGATTCGATTAAACTGTATCTGGTGTTCAGTGTAAACATTACATTTAATGTAGATTTTACTAGTGTTGAGAATCTTTTTTTTTCTTCTTAAAATACATTAGCCAATATCGATTGACCTTACCTCAATGTGTTTGGGGGTAGTTCCTTCAAAAATGCTAATTCTGTCATTTACTTATGTCATTCCAAACTTGTATGACTTTCTTTGTTCTGTGGAACATAAAAGAAGATATAATGAAAATCAATGGGAACCAAAACTGTTTGGTTACCAACTTTCTTCTTTTATGTTCTACAGAAGAAATGCATACAGGTTTGGAACGATATGAGTGAGTAAATTATGACACTATTCGTTTTTGGGTGGACTGTCCCTTTAAGGACACACCAATGAAGACCATCACTCATACACAACATATCTAATGCTGGGGTGTGTGTGTGTCCAGCTGTGTGTTTGTGTGGCGGTTGGACTCTCAGATGACCAACTGCATGAGGAAGAGGCTGGCAGAGAGGAAGCAGCAAGCAGGTCTGACAGTTCAGCAGGCCGCCAGCAAGCAGCAAGCCATCAGGTAGAGTCACTGCAAATCTAATAATCCTATTTCACATTCACACTAGAAGTGTTGGCATAGACCCAGATTGAGTTGATGCGTGTATGATTTATATTTTGCAGCAAAAAGCAGTTGCACTTGCATTGGCCCTTTTTCCCTATGAAATTCTTTGAAAATGAAAACAAACTCTCAGGGCAGCTCTGGAGATGAAGTTCATATAGTGAGAAAAATGCATTGAAAGCAGCGCAAGCATCACGCATGCTTTAGTGTGTGTAGTAAACAACCACAGCATGTTGATCTGACTTTCTGTGGTTAGGAATACTAAAATGCAGAAGTAAAGTTTGCTTTGTGTCATCTGGCAGAACATTTTCTGATAAATAAACATGAATTTCTCAGTCCAGGTAACAGAGAGAGAAAACCTTGTTAATTTACCTATGCTACTGACACTGCTAATTTTCACCATGCTTTGTATTACGCAGTTACACTTTAGGCTTCTGGCAACACTTTCAGTCTTAATTTTTTTTTCCCCGTGTGTGTGCTAGAGACAAACGCGGCGGGCTTTACGCACACAATATTCTCTGTGAGACACGTGTACATACCTAGTGCTTTCACTCACTGTTATTTTAGTCTTTTACTTTAGATATGCTTTAATTTCTGCCGTTTGGAATGCAGTACGTAATAGATGCACGAAACTCACGTACTGACAGACTTTTGCGTGCGCTTTTGTGTTTGTCCTGAAGCTTGCAGCTGCGGTTAAATGCGCTTGCATCTACTTTTATGATACGAAATTGATGTAAACAGTCTAGTCAGTTATGTTTTCAGAACAGGACAAGACATCTGATATGTGGAAATAGATCTGTGCATTATTGTGAATGCAGTCTATTAAAGCTGCCAGTAGCTGATCTCATCAGTAAAATCAAATGGCAATAGTGCTGAGGAAAAAATAAAAAAACATAACTATGGTTATCTGTAAACTTTCAATACTTAAAGCACTCCCAGGTACTTAGTGCTTTTTGTTTATCACTTGTAATTGTCTTTTCTCCCCTTTATTAGCCTACTTTATATTTGCTTGTATGCTTTGAAGCTATATTTACTTTTAATTCTTAACAATAATTAATATAGTAATTAATTAACAATTCTTTTAAAAAGTAGCCTGCTTATATAATTGACTAAAAATGGCCAAAATAAATTTGATATTGTGATGCATCGTGATATTGAATCGAATCGTTGGCATGATAATCATAATTGAATTGAATCGTGAAACCAGTGCCGATTCACATCCTTTGTGATTGTGAACAGTGATCTTGCGCCGCCTGCTACAGTATTTTCTCTCTTTGGGTCCGTGTTCTGCGTCTCTGTCCTTTTGTTAACGGCCGTTTACAGACTGAGTAATATTACCACACAAATTACATTTTGGGAAATTATTGTAATCCAGTTTGTGTGCAGTTCCAAAAAGCCGATCGTGTGTTTGGAGCAAAAACTATCCGGTTCTGATTTATGTCCGATCAAGCGGGGTGTCTCTCTCTCTCTCTCTCTGATGATGCAGTAATGACCGCTGGGAAAAAAATGTTTGTCTGTCCATCCAATGAAATCCATGAATATGTAACAGTATCCACGGTATAGCAAAATCCATATCATGGCACAACGTGATACCGGTAGTCCCGTTAATACCAGTATAGCGCCCACCACTATTACATATGTCATTTGTCATAGAATAAAACATGAAAATATCTTGAGCTTTAAACATTACTTCAGGCATTTAACCAAAAACCCATTTAACCAAAAACCAATAGACTGATTCAATGGAAACACAAGTACTGAACTGTTCATTTGTTTTTTAATTTTGACCTGTAGAAATGTCATTCCTGCAGCATGGATAATTATGTGATGACTAAATGATTTTTAATCACGATTTTTATTAATAGTCTATGCAGTCCATTTTTCTTATTTTTTATTTTTGGTTAAAAATGACCAATATTTGAGCAAGTACATAACTAGCCAGTGTTCAAAACTATCACCTTACTTTAGCCTGATTCACAACGGTTAGTTTATAATAATGTTTTCTAATTTGAGTGTTACTGGTAGGAATTTGTGGGAAATTCGAGCATGCTGCTGCGTCATTACGTCACGTCTGTAAACATAAAGAAGTCCCGGCTAGTAGGCTATCTCATGCGAGGATCCTACAGGTGGCGGATCGTTTGTAGCCTTTTCTCACAGAAGCTGGAATAATTAAATGAATTATTTTGATGGTGGATTGTAATCCGGAAAGGATCATGTTTTTATTAAACGAATGTGACTGAAATTATATTATATTCCAATTTTAAATGTGCATCTGATTACAGATAGCCTGGGATTACACAAGATTTGTCTTTTAAAGAGAACCAGTTCAAAGGAAGAATAATTTGCATTTTGGGTTAAAAGAATATGAAATTTGAATGGTATGACAATTAGTGATTAGACTGTACAGAAATTGAAATCTACACAAAGTATAGCAATAATAATTTGCACGGTTTGATGTGATATGAGCTAACCGATCGTTAGATGCAATAACCATTGGTAGTGTGGTTTATTGTAATGCTTTTTTCCTCATTTGGTCAGAACAAACGTGACAGACTTGTTACTTGTTCAGATGACAATATCCGATATGAATTTTTATTTGGGTCATATATTCCAAGACGTAGGCTAAGATCTGTGATTCCGAAGTTCAGTATCTACACCGATGTGGTGACTGACAGCCACACATTCACCTCAAAACATTAGTTTCATCCGTGCTGGAGCCGTGCACAACCCACGCAAAGAAGATATTGCGCAAATAACTGCAATTGCAGGTTTTCAAGCAGAGATGGCGACAAAGAGGCAAAACGTATGGACTGCAGCTTTAAAATGAATGAGAGCACTGCAAGTTACAAATTAATATTGGTTTCTACAGGCTTTACATAGCCCTTAGAGGTTCCGATAATGGATTTTGCAGATACCAAAAAAAAATTATTCTTATATTGTTTTACAGAATGTTAACTTAATTTGAGGTTGTATGATTAAATCTTGCCAAAAATTCGAATGATTCCCATTTCATTATTTTTCTGTTTAAATTTCTATTGCTCAGGAGAGAGACCTACATCACTGTACCTTGTAGTGCATTGCCTCACATGGAGGAGGAAGAGGAGGAGGGCAGCTTGATGCCAGAGGAGACTCCAGAAGATGGTGTAGAGGACTGCAGAACTCCAGACAGGCTCGATTCCACTGATGGTATGTCAGTTTGTCTCTTCTGTGGTGATCCTGGAAAGTCTTCACATCAAGTGCATAAGCAAAAAGTATAGAATGCAGTTTAAAATGGATTCTAATGGGCTTGACTGTTCCACTTTAGCATCTGTGGATTCTTTGGTGCTCCAAACCAATGGCAAAATGCCCATGTGGATTCGTAGACTGGTATGTATGTTTCTGTTATCATAAAATGTTGTTGCATATTGTCTTCTTTCATGACCAGTGGATCTCTTGGTTGTCACAGGGTGGAGGAGGTGAAGAAGATGGTGGTGGCGTAGCTAATAGATCTCAGTACCAGCCACAGGGACGCTGGGCAGTGCAGTCAGATCCACTAGCCATCCGCACAGTACTGGAGATGAAGAGCATGCAGCTTCCCCTCTCACACACTCCCAGCAGAGCCGTAGGAGAGGACGAGTTTGAGGAAGACTCTCGCTTTCACCCTCAGAGTTTCGACAGTCTGCTGGAGGATGTTGATGATCTAGAGGAGGAGGAAAAGATTTGCAGTGTAAGTTATGTCAAGCTGATGTCCCACTAGCTGTTTTTCAACTGTGCACATAGCTGCACGGTGTGGGAATAATTAAATCTGTTCTGATAAAGAAGCAAATCCATCTATATATTTAAATTGTACATTTTCAACAAAGTTGCCCCATTATGCCCCCTGTACACCACGCCAGTGATCACTAGTCTCTATACTGTGAAGCTGCTTGTGGGTGTTCCTAGTGCTTTTGTTGGTAGACTGCACAATATTGTTAGTAAAATATCCAAATACTTTTCTAATTCGACTAGTAATAGTTTTTGTTAAAGTAAAATTATGCTGTCGAAGAATCTTATTTAAATCATAGCAGTGCTTTTGTATTAAATCATTAATTGTGCTTTGAAAGATTCATTTGGTTAAACTCACTCATATTGTTAAAAAAAATTCAAAACATTTGTATTTGACATGATTATCCCTAATAATGAACATTATGCAGAGGAAACTGTTGTTGTATACTGAAAAGAGAAGTGGGCCAGGCATTGAGCCCTGAGGTATCCCAATAGTTGCTTGATGTGTCTCACCATTCCTCCACATTTCATGCGAGTTAATTTGATTGAAGATACTTGTATACAATTTATGAGCTGATAAGAATGGTGTCTGTTAAACATTTCTTGTTGATTACATGATACAAGGAGAAATGTCTGAATCCGAGCTTTATTGCCAAGTGTGTTTACACACAAGGTGTTAGGAGCTTTCAGTACAGAAGTACAAACATAGTGCAGACAACATATAATTAAGGTAATAAAAACACTAATAATGAAGAGAATAGACAATAAATTATAACAACAGTAATAAAAATAAACAAAAAAGAAAAAAAGTCCATAGACAGAACTGTGAATGTGCATATGTCCTATGTACGGATGAAGGTTTGAGTTATTTACAGATGTACAGTACTGGGGTGTGTTATGTGTTGTTCAGGTGGGATATGGCCTGGGGGAAAAAGCTGTTCTTGTGTCTGACTGTTTTGGTGCTCGGTGATCTGTAGCGCCGGCCAGAGGGCAACTGTTCAAAGAGAGAGTGAGCTGGGTGTGAGGGGTCCAGAGTGACTTTCTTAGCCCTTTTAGCCCTGGAGATATAAAGATCTTGGAGGTTGGGTAGAGGGGCACCGATAATCCTCTCAGCAGTACTGACTGTCCGTTGTAGTCTTCTGATTTCTGTTTTGGTAGCTGAACCAAACTAAATCGTTCACACTCATTTAGACTGCTGACATTCATTCTGCATTTTATTTTTGTTTTTATAAATCATATAGAACAGTGAAGTCCTTTTTTGCCTGCACTTGAGACATCACTCCTATTGTTTTTTGCTCCTGAAATTTGCTCTTTATTTGCATAAAGTTAGACATTTCTCAACTTTTCCAAGTTGCTGGACATGCCTGCATCCTGTCGCCTCAACTGGTTTTGCTCGTATTGCTTGAAGTCACCAGCTTTTTATAAAAAATGATTGGGATTATGCTGCTTTGTTGTGTATCGCTGACGTTTTGAATGGGCCTTTATAGACTTTAAAGGGACTTCTAAAAATGTATGTCCAGTCCTGAAAGTGTCAGGGAATTTATTTAGAATTTTTGCTGCATGTAATGTTTTTAAATTTTTATATATATTTTTTTACTAATGTGGTTCAAAAATTATTTTGTAAAAAAAAATTTAATAAATAATTTTTTTCTTAACCAGTGGTCATGAAATGAACTGCTGAAAAAAACATGGAAAGTTATTGGTTAAAAAGGTGTTGGAACCCTGTTTGTTGGCTTGGTCTTATGTTCTCAGGTTCACGTGACTGGATATTAGAGAAAAACGAATTAGTCATTTAGTCTGTCACTCCATTTCCATTCTTATGTGGCAGACAATGGTCAAGAGGGAAAGATTTTAGAAAAGTTAGTGGGACTAACAAAAACGCAATCTATAACTCAAGAAAAGCTATTATTGGCTCATACTTTATCAAGCTTCACTAATAATTGTATCCATGTAATCGTCTGGTCCCTTAATTGAAATAAGATGTTTATTTGTTATAGGATTCCCGAGTTGGGTTTAGCTCTTCCCTCCAAGGGCCAGATTTTCTGCAATTGGCACATGGAGAGGAGAACTTCCATCCAGAGCTCAGCTCATCAGAGAAGCAGAGCTACATTTTGTACCCAGCAAACAGCACTGCTCTGTCCACTGGAGAAGGGTAAATTGCTTGTAATGATATCTGGTTTAGTTCATTTTTCACTTAGGAAGTAGGTGTATTTACATTAATTTAGCAGATGCTTTTCTAGCAACATGAGAAATGCTGCAATGTAATTTGCTTTTGAATTAATATTTAAAAATGCCTATGAGTATGATGACTTGGAGTAGCATTGTATTATGTACTCAAAGAGAAGGGGGACTAGCATCGAGCCCTGAGGTATCCCAGTGGTTGCTTGATGTGACAGTCACCAGTCTGTTCATTTGAATGGAATTTTTTGGGGGGGTTTTTTGCACAGTTGATGAAAGGTTTATGTGCCAGAATCAAACTGAATGGGACCAAGCAAATAAACTTTTGACACAATGTTTATACAACCCTGTTTCTTCCATATTCATACTGTGAAACTGGACTTTGTACACAGAGTAAACTAAATATTGCTATATGAAAGTCCCTAGTAGCATTTTTCACTTTAGTAATCTTTTTTTTTTTTTTCATGCAGAGAGTTTGATGTTAAAGCTCTGTGTGAAGGTGCAGGTGATGACCCTGAGGAAGAGGAGCTAAGTCCAGATAGTGCTTGTTCAGTTGAGAGTCCACCCTCCCATAGCGACCAGCCTCATGACCGTGAGTCACATTACATGCTGTGTTTGGAGTGCTGTAGAGTATGAAATTACTTAAGGTAGTTAAACAGTAGTAGTGGCCTTTAAAAGTTGAAGGTCCACCTGTTTGTGACTTTATCTGTTTTGTTGCTTTGTAGAGGACACAGACTCCCTCAGTCAGGTGAGCTCCACAGGAAGCTCAGGAGTTGAAGAGGATGAAGAAGAATCTGGAACTTTGCTTCACCAACATTTTGACTCTCTGGGTGTGGCGGCTAATGGTACAAGATGTTTGCAACTTCAGTTGTCTAACGGTGTCAATGGAAATTAACATTTTATTGGCTTCAAAAATGTTGTTTGCTAGACAAAATACAAGGAGTACATGACAACTTTTGTCCACTCTGAGGATATCAAACACCATTTGATATTTTAATTTTGGTTGAATTATTCCTTTAAGATGATGGTGAATTTCTTATTGCTAATCTTATCTGCTGTGGAAACTCTTGTAGAAAAGTTCAACACGGACTTGAGCAGTCTGCAGCCCACAACAGAGAGTAACTTCCTCAATCCTCGTCTCAGCATCTCCACGCGCTTCCTCTCACGCTTTCAGAGCCGCTTTCGGTGAGTCAGCATCCACGTCTTGACTCCAGTGTTCAATACGTGTAATAGAGAAATATAAGTTTACAATTATAGCTCTTCTCTTCCCTTTTGAGATCTAAATAAAACAGGGGAAGAAGTGTCTGTGTAATTACATATTGTAGTGTCATAGAAATTAAATGTACAAATGTAATTTTCACTGTCTGCTTTTTCAGCACTGTTGGGACTAGTGGCAGTGCTGTTTGCCGGCCTGCAGCCTACCTGCCCAGTATACCGGATGAATCCACCGATAGCTGTTTAACCCTCGATGGAACAATGGTATGATTTTTAACCTCATGAATAATAGTCTTAATGCCGTACAAGATGATCCCAGTGGTTTTTCATACCAGTCACAATTCAGACTGAATACCAACATCATTCTGTGGCATTTCTTCAGCTTTTTTTTCTAATCTCTGAAGAACTAAATGGTGTGACAATCATAAATTTAACCACTTCTCCCATATTGTTAAAGTGATGCCATTGTTGTTCCGTAAAGTGCAACCATCTCTAAAATGTGTTTTTTTGATGGTTTTATGATTCTTTGAAGTGTTAGTTCACCTAAAAGGGAAAATTGTCATAATTTACTCACCCTCAAGTCTTTCCAAACCCACAGAAGTTTAGTTTATCCTCTGAACATAATGAAACCTGAATGATTTCTGTTCCTCGATTTGAAAGTCTGTTCTGCTAAAATCATAACACCACACCCTAAAAGTAATCGACATGAGTCAAGCTGTTTTCTGACAAGACATGATAGCTTTATATGATGAACAGATTTAGTTTAGGCTTGTTTTCACATATAATCATTAATAAATGCACATACAGTATATAAAGCACATCAAATATAGTAAATGGAAGCTCACATGTGATGCTAGAGAACCAACAAGGTTTGTTCTTGCGTCTCACTCAAGCATGTTTGAACCTCCACAAGAACCATTGGAGTTTGTTCTTATACGCAAAGCAAGTATCATTTGAGCACCAGTAGCCATATTTAATGTGCTCCATTTATGTTCATTGATCAGTGTTTCACTGTAATAAAAAGCCTAAATAAAATCTTTATCCGATAAAGTGAGTAAATGACAGAATTTTCACTTGTTGGTAAACTAAGTCTTAAGTGTATATCTGCTAATAGTTAAAAATAAATTGTCCTTGATTAGCATTACTCTTTTAGTTTAAATGACCTCAAAAGCATGGACTAAAAATCACAAAACTTTGAAATCTGTCATTTTCTTCCAAGTGAAACGCTATATATGGTAGCTAGAAATATTTGTTAGGATAAGATACTATTGGTTATGTTAGTAGAAGCAAAAGCTTAAAATGGGACTTTTGTCTTGTTCATTTTTCTCCTTTTTTCCTGCTTTTAAGGACAAGTCCGAGGTTCTTTCAAACAACAATGGAAGCATTGAGGAGAACGACAGAAGTGGTATGTCCTGTTACCTGTTAATAGTATGCATTTTACTTTTGTGAGTAAAAGTGTCTTGTAACATAAAGGCCCCGAAATCCTAACATTTTCCTTTCAGCAAGTTTGTTCTTCAATTTCACTTCCAAGTATATCGGGGCCTTAACAGTATTATCTGATTGGTCATGTGATCTCAACATATCGGCCCAATGAGGTGCTGTGCTCCATGTAAAATACAACTGATTTGTCCCCTCGGAATTGTTTAGTTTGTTGAATTAAAGACATCAGAAGTTTTAGTCATTTTAAATATAATGCTTGCTGAATTATAATTGAATGTGTATGCTGAAATCTTGTCCTCCAGTTACCAAGAAACGTTCCTCAGTGGCTGCTCGGAAACCTTGCCAAAACTTATCTTTTTTACGCTGGAAAAATGCTCTGGGAGGTCTGTGAGAGTGTGTTGGGTGTTTTTTTTTTATGTCTGGGCTTATCAAATAACCAAATCAGAATGGTTTCACATCGGTGTGGTGATTTCATTCTCGTTTTGCTCTCTCTTTTAGTTTGTGCACATCTTTGGTTTTTGGTTCTTGGTTGTCTTTGTGCAACTGGGGTTAAATTACCGGCTTTAAAAATTACATTTGGGTTTTTCTTCCTTTAATAAACTTCTAATGTCTTTTCAGAAATCACAAACAAGAGCATTCAGTCCAAAGCTCACAATACTGTCAACACTACAGGCATTCTCACCACCAGATCTACCAGCAGTGCGTGCGACACATCTGTAACACGCTCCCGCCAAAGCTACATGGGTCCCACCGCAAGCTCCCGAGCAAAGATATCCCAGAGCAACTCTGTGGAGAGTTTGAACGCGTGTACATCAGTGGAAGTGCAGTTAAACGCCCAATCTTCGTCTCTGGACCTAAGTGTGGACCAAAGCAAAGAGAACATTGTTCCTCCATCCTCTTCATTTGTGTTCTCTGGATCGTCTCCTCTGACACCAGCTCTCTCTACTCCTGCCTTGGGTAACCACAGTGCCCGGGCAGCTCTTCGATTGGACCTCCTTGGCCCCAGTCGTGCCAGTCTGTCACCGGTGGCACTCAAGAGCCGTCTAGGGAAAGTTGAACATGCCGAGTCTCCGCGTCGACAGGCTCTGGTGACACCCACAGAGATGCGGTCACTGGGGAAGGAGTGTCAGAAGCAGATCGTTAATATTGAGCAGAGTTTGGTTTCTAAGACTTCAAGCAGGTTCTCAACAGGGTTTGAAATGTTTGCCAGGAACTCCACAGTGTCAGAAACCAGTCATTCTGTGGTTGAAGACCAGCAGTTTGCGGCTTCGTGTGGGAATACACAGGCCACCGATCAGACTAACTCAGTAATTCTAGACCGAGAAGATCCTACACAAAACAACTGCGTTGCAGAGGACACAGGTACTTTGTATCTTACGTGCTAAAATGCATTTAAATTGCAAGGACGTTTGTTAGTGAACCAAATTCCGTGTTCTGGTTAAAGGTGCTGTATGTAAGTTTTTGACTCTACTAAAGCATAAAAATACCATAATATGTTTGCAGATATTTAAGAAACATGCAAAGTTAACATACTTGTTTATATGAAAAACAATGCTACAGTCAGTTATGAAAATGTGCGTTCGGGGCCGGTCTCTGTTTTGGTTTGTGAAACTGCCCCAATTGTATTTCGGCACGCCGGGTTGCCAGTTGGTGGAAAACAGCGTATTTTAATTACATTCATCGTCATGTGCGCTTGTTCCTGTTTGTGTCGTTAATCTGGCAACCTCCGTGTGCATCAAGTCTGAGGAGGAAGGACCAGATGAAAAAAAAAAAAAAAAAAACTCCAATATTTTAAATTTGGACTGCAATACCTAGTTCAATCCTACATGCAGCACCTTTAGGAGTTTTTCTGAAAGAGGTGTTCTATAGTTACTGCAGTAATCAGGCATATAAATACTTCCATATAGATGTGCATAGATTTATACTGCTCAAAATTCAGATTAAAGCAATACTTCACCCCAAATTGAAATTTTGCTAAATATTAAATCAACTCAACTACAATACTTGTGGGTGTTCACTGTCTGATTCGCATTTCTACTTGCCAAAATATTGATTTATTAGCTTTTTGCAAGTGGCGTAATCTGTTTAAACATGCTTATCAGAATATGACTGAATACTGATTAATATTGGGATTTTTTTGGCAATATAGGCAGTCACAGCTGGTAATTTTTATTTGTTTTATTTATTTATTTATTTATTTTTGACTTTAGGATTTTCTGCGGAGTCACTGAGTGTCCAGATGTGCAAGGAGATGGTGAATGAACTCTGGCAGACCATCCATAAAGCAACTGGCTTTTATACCAAGGTGATTTATTAATTTCTACCTCTGTCAGGGGTAACGCATATCATTTTAAATTTTATTTATAATATAATCTTTCAGTTTTTTTTTTCACCCTCTCTCTGATCCTTAAAATTTAAGTATTTCTACTTTATTAATGAGAAAAAAATACTTAGAAATAAAAATAATCTAATTTAAAATCAGTAAAGGCATTTATAATATTACACAAGATCTTTGTTTAATATAAATGCTGTAGTTTTGAACTTTCTTTTCATGAGAGAATCCACAAGTCTTTTTAACACTGATAAGATGAAATGTTTCTTAAGCACCAAATAAACATTTTACAATTCTTCCTAATGGATACGGTGTCACCGAAAACTAGAGTAATGGCTTCTGAAAATTCAGCTTTGCACAACAGAAATTACGTTGTAAGATATATTAAAATGTAAAAATATTAAATTATTTTAAACTTTTGAACAGTAGTGTATGTTTATAAATTTGTGTGGAAACTGGTGCAACTATCTATAAAAATACAAACGAGAAAATGTATTTAATTAAACTGGTACAAAATTGCCTTAGCATTCTCAATTTTGTGTAAAACTGTTGAGCTATATACAACTGTTGAGCTATATACAACTGTTGAGCTATATACAACATTATTCTATTGGCATTTTATAGCATTTTGCCTATAAGGAAAATGCCTATAGCTAAACTTTAGCATAAAACCTTAAGCCGTCTAATGGTAAAACACTTTTTCTATCCCCTCTCTGTAGTTGTGCTCAGTCTCGGAGCTGTCAGAGCAGCAGGAGCAGATGAGGAGTATGTTGCAGGAGGTGTTTGTGGGGGTACAGAGTGAGCTGAACTCCCTGTGCCCACAAAAGACACGCCCCTCGCCCCAAAGAGCCCGTCCCGTACCGGAGGACTCTCCCGGCCGTCAGCTCCGGGATGACAGGGCTGTGGCCCTCCTGGAGAAATATTCAGAGATGCTCTTACTGCGAATGACTGAAAAAGGAGCACAGGCCACACTGGAGTAACGGCTCAGTTCCCATCATTTGATTGGCATAAATGAACTTCTAATGGCATAGATCCATAAGCACCTTTAAACCTTAATGTCTTCCATTGGTTTTATGTTTTTAAATAAGTATGTAAATGCATATTTGAATTTTTTTTTTTTGTGTGTGTGTGTTTGAAACCGGTCTTTTATACTGCCCCCCCCCCCCTTTTTAACACTACATTTCAATACCTGAGTGTATTTGCTCACATACTTTTATTTTTCATGCTTTGAAGATTTGTCAAGCATCCCCCCCCCCATTATGTCCTTAATTTTATGTAGTTTTGAAACAGTGTTACCTTTGGAGTGCAAAGTTGAATTATGTACTCCGTTTTGTTTTTGATGTTTGATGCTTTTGTAGTTTTACACCATTTCATACCGCCACAACCACGCAGACTAACTAAGAGGTGTTTCATTGTCATTTTATTTCGTGTTGCTCTAAAATAGTCACTTCCCAAAGCATCAGGCTATGACTCACAATTTGCTTGCCACTGGTGTGCTGATTATGCTTTGTCATGTTGACGTGCAATCCTTTTTTTTTTCACAGAAAATGTATAGTTGTCTGTTTACAAAGGCTTTGTAAATATGTTTTTAACCAGCTATTTGCACTGTGTTTTAATATTAAACATTCAAATATAATTGTTTTTGTGGCTCATTATGATTCTGAAAAACAGTACATTTACAAAAACATAAATCCATAGCAATCTTGTTTTTTTTTTAGATTTTAAATCGTCATTTAGCAGACGCTTTTATCCAAAGTGACAATGGAAGCAATCAAAATCAGCAGAAGAGCAATGATATGCAAGTGCTATAACAAGTCTCAGTTAGCTTAATGCAGTACACATAGCAAGGTTTATTTTAAAATGTATAATAAAAAAAAACAGAATAGAAAAATAAAAGAGCAAGCTAGTGTTAGAGGCCTTTTTTGCTTTTGTTAATTGTATAAAAAAAAGATCAGAAAAGCTAGTGTTAGGGTTTTTTAATTTTTTTAAGAAAAGCAGTAAATGAGTAAAGTGCAAGTCTAAAAGGGGCAAGTTTTTTTTTTTTTTTCAGAATAGAATTAGAATAGAGAGTGCAAGAGTTAAGAGAGTCAAATGAAGATGGAAGAGATGTGCTAAGGACTCAGCTGCTCGGTTTGAGTTGAGCAGGTCATTTCCACCAGGAGGAAACATTTCATTTAAAAGTCGGTGAAAGTGATTTTGTGCCTCTTTGGGATGGCAAAATAAAGTGACGTTCACTTGCAGAATGAATGCTTCTAGAGGGCACAAAAGTCTGAAGTAATGAATTTAGGTAAAGGGGCACTGAGCCAGTAGTGGTTTTTTAGGCAAACATTAATGCCTTGAATTTTATGTGAGCAGCTATTGGTAGCCAGTGCAAATTGATAAACTGACGTGTGACGTATATTCTTTTTGGCTCATTAAAAATTAACCTTGCTGTCGCATTCTGGATTAATTGTAAAGGTTTGATAGAACTGGCTGGAAGAACTGGCTGGAAGAACTGCCAAGAGAGCATTGCAAAAGTCCAGCCTGGACAGAACAAGAGCTTGAACAAGGAGTTGTGAAGCATGTTCCGAAAGAAAGGGCCTGATCTTCTTGATGTGGAAGAATGCAGATCTGCAGGACCAGGCAGTTTGATGGAACCACAAGCAGTTCTGTCTTCTTGGCAAGGTTGAGTTGAAGGTGATCGTCCTTCATCCAGCAAGAAATGTCTGTTAGACAAGCTGAGATGCGAGCAGCTATCTTCGGATCATCAGGATGGAATGAGAGGTAGAGTTGAGTGTCATCAGCATAGCAGTGATATGAAAAGCCATGTTTCTGAATTACAGAACCTAGTGATGCCATATTGACAGAGAAGAGAAGTGGTTCAAGAACTGAGCCCTGAGGCACCCCAGTAGCTTTTGCCAGTCTTAGGGCTTCAACAACTGAGAGCAAGGCAGTCTTGGTTGAATGTCCACTTCTGAAACCAGACTGGTTGCTGTCAATGAGGTTGTTCTGTGTGAGAAAGGCAGAGACTTGGTTGAACACAGCTCGTTCAAGTGTTTTTGCAATGAAAGGAAGAAGGGAAACCGGTCTGCAGTTCTCTAAAGAGATGGGTTAAGGGTGGGTTTTTTAAGTAGTGGGGTTATACGAGCCTGTCTAAATGCTCTGGGAAAAACACCAGTCTGAAGGGAAGTGTTAATGATGTGAGTGAGTGCAGGTACAACTGCAGGAGAAATGGCTCAAAGGAGATGAGATGGAATGATCAAGCGGACAAGTAGTAGGATGATTAGAAAGGATGAGTTTGGAGACTTCTGCCTCAGAGAGAAGAGAAGGATGTGAACGAGTGTATGTTTGCTGGTAAGATGTGCTTGACAGATTGGGCTGAGGAAAATTGTGCACTGATGGTTTTAATTTTATTAATGAAGAACGTGGCAAAGTTGTCAGCTGTTAGAGTTGATGGAGGAGGAGGAGAACAAAGGAGGGAGGAAAATGTTTTAAAGAGTATGCAAGAGTTAGACAAATTGTTGTCTATGAACGTTTTGATTTGGGTCGATAAACAACTACAAAATAGATTTTAAAAGGGTGGGTAACAGTGACTGAAAGTGATTCAAAGGAGCTGTTAATACCCAGAGAAGCTAAAGGAATACATTTCTAATCATTAGAGATAAGCAGACCAGCACCTCCACCTCTTCCAGTCATACGGGATTTGTGGGAAAAGGAGAAATCATTGGAGAGTGCTGCAGGAGTAGCAGTGTCCTCTGGTTTGATCCACGTCTCTGTTAGGGCCATGTGTCACGGTATATTAATCTACTGCCTCCTTCATGTCTCGTGTATCATTGTCTGTGTCTGTGTATTGTGTGCGAGTGGGCGTGTCCCTCGCTCGTGATCAGCGCGCCAGCTGATCTCAATTCCCACACCAGCTGCTGCCAATTCACTCAGCTATAAAGCCTCACTAAATCTTCTCTCCCTTGTCAGATCGTTGAATGTTCCTGGATGTGTTGGATGTGCCTCAGTCAGTGTTTCTTCGTGTACCTTTGTCTTCCTGTTCCTGTTCGTGTTCGAGTGTGTCAGAAGTCTTCGTCCCACCCGGATCATCACCTGCACTGGATTCATCCCCGACACTCTTCACCTGCACTGGATTCATCACCGACACTCTCCACCTGCACGCTGTTCATCTGGTCCCTGCGCCACGACATCATCCGAGAGACTGTTGTCTGTATTGTGCTGTGTATCTGACTATTAAATATAACTTCACCTGCATCTTTGCTTCCGCCTCAGTTTCGTGACAGAACGATCTGACCAGAGAATGGAAGCAGCAGGCGGATCATCCTCATCTCTGGAGGACTTCCTCAGAGCCAGCGTCTCTCGGATGGATGCCCAGGAGAAGAGCATGAACGAGTCCGGGCTGGCGATTCATGCTCTCATGGCGCAGGTGTCCGAGCTCACCCAGAAAATGGAACATCTGCAAATCTCTGCTGCGCCACCCACACCGCCAGCTCCCCTCATACCACCAGAGAGCGTCTCCCAGCCAGAGCCCCGCCTACCAGCTCCGGAAAGGTATAGTGGTGAGCCGAACTATTGCAGAGCATTTCTTACGCGTTGTTCTATGCATTTTGCTCTGCAGCCTAGGACCTTCGCCAACGAACAGAGCAGGGTGGCGTTCGTGCTCACCCTTCTGACTGGGAGAGCAGCACTATGGGGAACGGCAGTGTGGGAGAACCAGGATCCATGCTGTACCTCGTTTCAGACACTCTCCGCCGAGATGAAAAGAGTCTTTGACCGCGCGGCCGCGGGAAAGGAGGCGGCCCGGATCCTCGCGGATCTGAGACAAGGGGAGAGATCGGTAGCGGATTACTCCATCGAGTTCCGGACCTTGGCGGCAGAGTGTCAGTGGAACGAGGAGGCGCAGTGGGATATGTTCCTGCATGGGCTGGCTGACCGCGTCCAGAGGGAGATCTATATGCTGGATTTACCCACCACCCTGAATGGGCTGATCGGACTGGCTCTTCGGGTGGACTCCCGACTCTCGCGAGTTGAACGGCGGAGGGTTCCTACTCGATTTCCGGAGGAAACGCCGACACTCAGAGCCAGTGACAGGGACGCGGTCAGCCCCGTCTACGATCCCGAGCCCATGCAGGTCGGGCGAGCTCGGCTGTCTCGGGAGGAGAAGGAGAGGCGGAGGTCCCAGGGCCTTTGCCTTTACTGTGGTACGGCGGGACATTTCGCATACAACTGCCCAGTAAAAGGCCAAGCCCGGCAGTGAATCTGAGGCTACTGTCGGGTGGGATTTCCGCTGAAAAGACCTAATTTACATCTACACTCCTCCCGGTAAGACTAAGGTGGACAGCACACACTCACGACGGTCAAGCACTATTGGACTCTGGGGCAGAGGGTAATTTTATGGACCACAAGTTTGCTCTCCGAATTCAGGTTCCCCTCCTACCCCTCACTCATACCATCTCAGTCCACGCCCTCAATGGCCAAACCTTGCCTACCATTTCCTTCACCACTGGACCCATCACACTCATTGTATCTGGCAATCACACTGAAATCATTTCATTTTACATTCTGGACTCCCCCCTGGCACCCATTGTTTTAGGACACCCCTGGCTTACCAAGCACAACCTCAGGATAGATTGGCAGCAGAAATCTGTATCGGAATGGAGCACTAAATGTCATGAGTCTTGTCTTGTGTCTGCTTGTCCGTCTGTTTCTGTTTCCACTTTGCAGGAGGAGGCAGGGGATTTGTCTAACGTGCCCACAGAGTATCTAGACCTGAAGGAGGTGTTCAGTAAGTCTCGTGCTGCTTCTTTCCCTCCACATCGTCCCTATGACTGTGCCATAGAGTTATTGCCAGGTACGTCTCCGCCTAAGGGCAAATTATATTCACTTTCTGTTCCAGAGAGAGAGGTTATGGAGAAATATATTTCTGATTCTCTAGCAGCGGGGTTCATCCGGCCCTCCTCTTCTCCCGCGGGGGCGGGGTTCTTTTTTGTGGGGAAGAAGGACGGATCACTGCGACCTTGCATTGACTACCGAGGGTTGAACAGCATCACGGTAAAGAATACCTATCCTTTGCCGCTGATGTCTTCAGCTTTCGAGAGGTTGCAGGGAGCGTCGATCTTCACTAAATTGGACTTACGTAACGCTTATCATTTGGTCCGCATCAGGAGGGGGGACGAATGGAAGACTGCTTTTAACACCCCCAGGGGGCACTTTGAATACTTGGTCATGCCCTTCGGGCTGTCCAACTCCCCGGCAGTCTTCCAGGCACTCGTCAACGACGTGCTGCGAGATATGGTCGATCAATTCATATATGTTTACCTGGATGACATATTGATTTTTTCTTCTTCTCTCCAGGAGCACGTGCAGCACGTTCGACGAGTGCTTCAGAGGCTGTTAGAGAATGGGCTTTTTGTCAAGGCGGAGAAATGCGCTTTTCATGCACAGTCGGTTCCTTTCCTAGGGTACATCGTGTCGTCTGAGGGAGTGCGCATGGACCCTGACAAGGTTAAGGCTGTGGTGGATTGGCCAAGCCCAGACTCCCGCAAGGCCCTGCAGAGGTTTCTGGGGTTCGCCAATTTTTACCGGCGGTTTATTCGCAATTTCAGCCAACTAGCCTCTCCTCTGACCGCCTTGACCTCCCCCAGAACTACGTTCAGGTGGTCAAACGCAGCTGAGGCTGCGTTTGCCAAACTGAAGGACCGCTTTGTTTCAGCCCCCATCTTAATTACCCCTGATCCATCACGTCAGTTCGTGGTGGAGGTCGATGCGTCAGAGGTGGGGGTAGGTGCAGTGCTATCCCAGCGCTCTCCGGCAGACGACAGAATGCATCCATGCGCGTTTTTGTCCCACCGTTTGTCCCCTGCCGAGAGTAATTATGACATTGGTAACAGAGAGTTGTTGGCAGTCAAGCTAGCATTGGAAGAATGGCGCCACTGGTTGGAAGGGTCGGGGGTACCTTTCATTGTATGGACTGATCACAAGAATTTAGAATACATTAAAACTGCCAAAAGATTGAACTCTAGGCAGGCTCGGTGGGCACTTTTTTTCGGACGTTTTGACTTTACTCTCTCGTACCGCCCGGGCTCCAAGAACATCAAGCCCGATTCTTTATCACGCATTTTTGACCGTTCCGATCGCCCGTCTACTCCCGAGTGTATTTTTCCGGAGACCCTTATCATCTCCGCACTCACATGGGAGGTCGAATCGAAGGTCAAGACGGCCTTGCAAGGGGTAACGCCTCCGGTCGGTTGCCCACCGAACCGGTTATTTGTGCCAGAGGGATTACGGTCCGACGTTATTCAGTGGGGTCATTGTTCCAGTGTGGCTTGTCATCCAGGAGTCAGTCGCACTACATCTTTAGTCAAGCAACGATTTTGGTGGCCACTTATGGCTCGCGATGTTCACAGTTTTGTTTTGGCTTGCTCAGTTTGTGCCACTGGTAAGACTTCCAATAGACCCCCAGATGGGCTCCTTCAACCGCTGCCGGTCCCTTCGAGACCCTGGTCCCATATCGCTCTAGATTTTGTCACCGCCCTCCCACCCTCTCAGGGTAACACGGTAGTTTTGACCGTGGTGGACCGGTTCTCGAAGGCGGCTCACTTTATTCCCTTGCCCAAATTACCCTCAGCCAAGGAGACAGCGGTAACAGTCGTTGACCATGTCTTTCGGTTACATGGCCTCCCGACGGACGTGGTTTCCGACAGAGGTCCCCAATTTGTGTCCAAATTTTGGCGAGAGTTTTGTAAATTGCTGGGTGCTACTGTTAGTCTGTCCTCAGGGTTTCATCCCCAGAGCAATGGTCAAACCGAGAGAGCCAACCAGGATTTGGAGAGAACGTTGCGATGTCTGGTCTCCAAGAATCCTTCCTCATGGAGCCAACAACTGTCAATGGTGGAGTACGCCCACAATTCGTTGCCAGTGTCATCTACGGGCCTATCTCCGTTTGAAGGTAGTATAGGTTACCAGCCACCAATTTTTCCTAGTCTGGAATCCGAGGTCGCGGTCCCCTCCGCTCATGCCTTTGTCCAGAGGTGTCATCGCACTTGGACTAGAGCCCGCGAGACTCTACTCCAAGTGGGAGCGCGCACCAAGGCCAAGGCCGATCGCCACCGGTCTAGACCTCCCGTATACGTCGTCGGTTCCAAAGTGTGGCTTTCTACCAAGAACATTCCTCTCCGCTCCGTTTCTAATAAACTTGCTCCCAAATTCATTGGCCCGTTTGCTGTCACTAAAATCATTAGTCCGGTGGCAGTTCGCCTCAATCTTCCTCCAGTGTACAGGAGAATTCATCCCGTCTTCCATGTGTCCAAAATTAAACCCGTTTTTTATTCCCGCATTAATCCGCCAGCCCCGGTTCCCCCACCGCCGCGACTCGTAGAAGGGGAACCTGCTTATTCGGTCGATCGTATTCTGGACTCTAGGCGGAGGGGACGCGGATTCCAGTACTTGGTGGACTGGGAAGGTTACGGTCCGGAGGAGAGAAGTTGGGTGCCTGCTAGAGACATTCTGGATCACTCCCTTATCGATGATTACAATCGACAGGTAAGGGAGTCTGGGGACGCCAGGAGGCGTTCCTAGGAGGGAGGGTACTGTCACGGTATATTAATCTACTGCCTCCTTCATGTCTCGTGTATCATTGTCTGTGTCTGTGTATTGTGTGCGAGTGGGCGTGTCCCTCGCTCGTGATCAGCGCGCCAGCTGATCTCAATTCCCACACCAGCTGCTGCCAATTCACTCAGCTATAAAGCCTCACTAAATCTTCTCTCCCTTGTCAGATCGTTGAATGTTCCTGGATGTGTTGGATGTGCCTCAGTCAGTGTCTCTTCGTGTACCTTTGTCTTCCTGTTCCTGTTCGTGTTCGAGTGTGTCAGAAGTCTTCGTCCCACCCGGATCATCACCTGCACTGGATTCATCCCCGACACTCTTCACCTGCACTGGATTCATCACCGACACTCTCCACCTGCACGCTGTTCATCTGGTCCCTGCGCCACGACATCATCCGAGAGACTGTTGTCTGTATTGTGCTGTGTATCTGACTATTAAATATAACTTCACCTGCATCTTTGCTTCCGCCTCAGTTTCGTGACACCATGAGGTTTAGTCTTGAATGACTGGAAATAGATGTAATGAAATCTGCTTTGTTTACTGCAGACTGACAATTCCAGAGACCAATAGAAAAAGAAAGTTGTGTATTAGCAGACATAAGCAAAGGGCACAGTTTGTTAGGATTGCACTGTGTGATGGAACTATTTTATGTAATAGCCTCAGAAGGAGTCAAAAGGGTATGTTCAACATGTTTAGAAAAGTGCAGTCAGACTAAGGATGCTCAGATCAAAGACCGTGTCTCGTATGATTATATGTCTCATATGATGTTCTGTCAACACTGCACTGGCTCCCTATTAAACATTGTATAGATTTTAAAATCTTGTTTACTTATAAAGCCCTGAATGGCTTAGCTCCTCAGTATTTGAGCGAGCTTTTATCGCATTATAGTCCTCCACGTCCATTACGTTCTCAAAACTCTGGCCATTTGATAATACCTAGAATATCAAAATTGACTGCGGGCGGCAGATCCTTTTTCTATTTAGCGCACAAACTCTGGAACAATCTACCTAACGCTGTTCGGTAGGCAGACACGCTCTGTCAGTTTAAATCTAGATTAAAGACACATCTCTTTAACCTGGTTTACACATAACACACTAATACGCTTCTATTATTAAAATGCGTTAAAGGATTGTTAGGCTGCATTAATTAGGTCAACTGGAACTGGGAACACTTCCCATAACACATGATGTACTCGTTACATCGTAAGAATATTGACATCTACTCTAATATTAGTCTGTTTCTCTCTTATTCCGAGATCACCGTAGCCACCCGATCCCATCTGTATCCAGATCAGATGGTCACTGCAGTCACCAGATCCAGTTAATATCCAGATCAGATGATGGATCAGCACCCAAAGACGACTTCTACAGCCCTGAACCTCAGTGGAGACCAGGACACCGAGATGAGCGCCAGAGGAAATGTGGAAACACATTTTAAGAGTTGGTCATAAAAACTGAAACAGAAGTGAAGCAAGGTGTAGAAAAAAGGATGAATCAAAAGTGGTTTTATAAATAATAAGTTAATACGATTAGTGTCAAAGTAATACGCATAGTGTTTTGGTAGTTTTCCAATATTTCCCATACATACACACTAAGCCTATTTTTAACTTTTGTGCTTCCTACTGTATTTGTCACACATGCATTCATTTATGTGTGACTTACTGCCAGTAGTGTCAAACTAAATCAGTGTGAGCTGAGGTTTCAGTGAGGGAAGTGTTTGGACAGCTGCACTACACTGCATTGATGTTTCTAGCAAATACTTTTCTATTTTTATTACGACAGAGGGCGCTTTGAGGCTCAGAAATTCATGAGCAGCATTAAAATTTTTAAGATTACTGGGAAACATTAGTAAAGTAGATGTATAACATTTGAAGTATTTTAATTATACGCATTGTTACCAGACGTAGAAATTAAAATGTGCCTGAGTACATCTATGAAATGAGTACAACGATTGTGATTGGTCCATCTTGACAAATCGCTGAGAAAAGTAACAGAAGTCACACGTTTGCGCAAGCATAATTAAAAAAAACTAATTCTCATCTATATAATCACAGTCGTACACTTTAATATACGCTGAGTTGAAAATACACATTAAAGAATTAATTATGAGAATTATAATTTGGTGCATCGCTCCTAACCAAAGCGTCTGGGCTTGAGACGCGTTTTGACATTGATTACTCATCAGCGACAGCAGCAGGCGTTTACAGACACTGCACTGACGCGTCGCTTTCCTGCGCGCTTCATAGGAAAGGAAAACAAAAGTTCCCGATGACGGGGCGTACATCCATTAACTATGTCTAAGAAAGTAGATTACTGTCAGTGTATTAAAATGATTATTTATGATGGCGGCGAGAAACTCTGAAGTTAAAGAGAGGGAAACATGGAAGCGACACATTATCAGACAGCTGAAATATCGCAACAGCACCCAGGCGAGCGTCTTCCAGGATCTTATAGAGTCATGTAAGCTTTATTAATGCTGCTTTGTGTGATTTCAGGCCATCCAGTGCAATTTCCTGTAACTTATGTCATGCAAAATAAGAAAAAAAACTGTTGTTTTGGATGCAGTAGCATTTCAGAAATCTACCTATTGCTGTATTGTTGATTAAATCATTTAATTGTAAATATATATGTTTAAGCACTTAAAGATACAATATAATACAGTTAAATATTCTAAAATATTTTTTGGTTTATTAATATCATATTCAGTGTTGGGTAAGTCTAAAAAGTAATTAATTACTAGTTACTAATTACATATTCAACAGTGTATTTAGATTACTGTACAAATCACTCTCCAAAAAGTACTTATTAATAATGACTTTCTAAATCCCATATCAACCTCAACAAGTTAATGATACATAGACATGAAACTCTTCTTTTAATTCTTTCAAGTAAATTATTCTGGTCACACTTTAGAGTCCAATTCTCACTATTAACTATGACTTCTGCCTCAATATACTACCATTTATTAATATTTAGCAAAGTAGTTGTTAAGTTTAAGAATTGGATTAAGGATTTAGAATAAGGTCTATTAATATGTGCTTTTATAATAATAAACAGCCAATATAATATTATATATATTATATGACATATAATACAAATATAAATTTGTATTATATGTTATATTCGTGTATTCGTAACGTAGGAATTAAATTTTGATTTAATTTATATAGTATTATAATGCAAAGTATGCTCCACTTTTATTAATTATTATGGAGAACAGAAGATAAAAATGTAACTAATTTAACTGAAGGTCTAATTTGCATACCCTCAGTATAATCAAGACTGCTATAAACTAAATTCAGAGTTGTCAAGTTCTCACTTGTTCTGTGAATCTTGACACTCAAGTGCAAAAAGAAAATCTCATTAACAAGCACTCCTGGAGTGAATGCAATCATCGGCTGGCCTCTTTTAAAACAAATCATGCTTGTTCAGAAATAGTTTGTCATCTTGTTCTTCTTATAGATCACAGTCTGCTGGAGAAGTCCAAGCAAAGAGCCCTCATAACCAAAGGCATTCTGGGGTCAGGGTCAAGGTAAACAAGTCATAATATGCCTTAATGCTACACTATAAAAAGTGAAAACGTGCAGAGCATACTATTTTGACATTACAGTATTAAATTAAGACATTACTGTAATACTGTAATGTAAGACATTACATTACAGTATAGTAATAGCATATATTCTTATCTGTTTTTTCATATTCAAACATGTTTTTTCATATTCAACCATATTCAACCAGCAGACACTTTTCCTGCTTTTAATTTCAAAATACAGTTTTTTGTCCCTTGCAGGCGCTCACTATCTGAAGATTCGCTGACATCTCTAAAAACAACCACCGGTGAGGTAGGAAATGATGGGATATGTGGGAAAAACAGAATCAGCCTCTCTCGTGAGAAAGCAGTTAGATGATTGGATTTCTGTCAAACGTTTATAAACCAAACTGAATTGTATAGCACAAGTTGTGACCTGTTTAGCAGACTGTCAGTCACCAAATCTACGAGCATGTTAAAGTTCCACAGAACCGATGGCTTCCTATCTGTAAAAATACCCTGAAAATGTTCTGTTCATTGACTGCTTTTCTTAGGAAATGATCAGAGTGGTCTGAGCATTAGGTGTAATAACCAGTTGTTACACCTAATCTTTCATTAAAGCTTCCTTAAGAGCTGTTGGAAAGTTTTTTTTGTGAAAGTATGTGATAAAACCTGCTGCATATCTGTGCTTTATCAACACACAAGACCTCTCCCTCATATCGAACTATTTTAGCTAATAAAAACTCCTGTAAAATATATGTTAACATTATAAACAAATGGGCATTTGCTCTGTCTGAATTAGTTTTTACTATTATTATTGAGAGTTTTTTCTCTTGCAGCTTGCATACCAAGTGGTGGAACTGCAGCAGAGAATCCAGATAAAGGAAGTGACACTGGATGAACAGCATACCAAGTAAACCTCTTTATTCTTTTATGACATAAAAACAGGAAACATCCCTTTTACAGTGGCCGTATTATGTTCATTTAGAAATTCACAATTACAGTTTTTGGGGTCTGCTAGAATACATTTAATATCATTTGAAAAAACATTATTCTTCTCATACTGTACATTGCTCTCTGCCTGAAACATGTGACATGGTGTAACACGGTGAAGTAGCTAAGCCATGAAAAGAATGACTTAGCAGGACTACAAACAAGGTGTTTCGGGCACTTGTTTTCTGTTGGATGTACTCTCTTTGGCAGGGACTTTGTGCTTTTCGTAATAGCAGCGAAAAAAAAAAAAAAAGCAGAATGGATACTAATTTAAAGAGCTAATTTGCCTAAAAATTTAAATTATGTATCATTGGCACTTTCCACAAATAAGGGTATGCTTTGGTGACTAGGTTTAGAGGCACATAAATGATTAGATATGTTTGATAAATTATCTGTCATAACATCAAATGCTACACCCAAATGTGTGACATTGTTATAATTTTGACATATTCTTTATTACATTACAAATTAAAAAAAAAAATTACATTACATTACACATTTTTTTTTTTTTTTTTAAATTGCATGATTGCTGCTTTATTAAAAATTCATGACATGCAAGTAACATTATTTGGACTCTTTCTACAGCATAGAAGGAATAAGACATATATAAGACATATATATATATATATATATATATATATATATATATATATATATATATATATATATATATATATATACATACACTATATTGCCAAAAGTATTGGCACCCCCTTCTAATGAACATGTTTGAGTACTTTAGTAATTTCTCTGAGTACAAATCTTAATGTTAAAGCATATAATGATATTCTAGGGAGTTGAGTGCTTCTAATTTTAATGCAGCAGTTTGGACAGGACCCTTTTCTATTCTAACATGACAGTGCCTCTGTGTATAAGACACGGTTCAAAAGCACATGATTGATTGAGTCAGTGTGGAAGAACTTGACTGGTCTGCAGAAAGCCAAGTCCTGATCCCAGCTGAACACCTCTGGTGTGAATACTCCTCTTAATACTATTTTGGATCCTATATGTGGAAAGTGGCATTTATTTACACACAAGCTGTTGTCTCAATATTATAAATGAATAATGGTCACAAAGCTAACATATGGCTAAAGGTAAAAGATACTTCTCTCATTGTATAGATTGTATACATTCTACCATATCTCTTTCCATTCTTTAGATGAAAAATAAATCATACAGAATTTCCATTAACTATTCCTTTTTATAGCTGTAGACGTTTTAGCTTGGTCTGGATGTGCATTGTGGAATGCATAAAGTTGCAAAATAATTGCCTGAATATCCCAAATTTTGGACCATTTTGTGATAGATCTCGCATGTATAATGATTTTTTGTTTTGTTTTTTAATTAGGCTATATGAGGTCCAAAACCATCTCAGTGTTTTGGCGTCAGAGCACAGCGTGCTTCAGGAACGTGTGGCAGAGGTACAGACTAGAAACCGACTCCTGAAACAAGAATATGATTCTCTGCTGGAGCAGCACCAGAACATGGAGAGGACGTACCGACAAGAGAAACTCCGCAGCTCAGAGATCCTGGAGAACATGATCCGTCCAAAACAGCAGGCTGCTGTCCGCATGAACCATCGAAATGAGAAGAGAGTGAGGTCAGAGGCATGATGGGAGGTGAAATGTGTGATTGTTGCGCCATTAGAATAACCAAATCAAATCCCCCCAAAAAATGCACTCTCAACAATAATCTCCCGTCTTCTAATTCATGTCATCGGTTGTGCATTGATTCAGCAGAATGGGTTTAAAGAAAAGTGAAATGAAAAATCTGTCATTTATTCAACCTAGTGCTGTTCCAAACCTGACTTTCTTTCTTCTGTAGAATACAGTTTTTTTTTTTTGGTCCATACAATGAAAGCCAGTGTGGTCCATTGCTATTTTGAACCCTATTGACTTTCACTGTATGGGCAACAATGTTCTTTAAAATATCTGCTATTGTTTTGTTAATTAAACAGGTTTGGAGTAACATAAGGGCGAGTAAATTATGACATAATTTTAATATTTTGGTGAACTTTCCCTTTAAATATGTTGCAATATGGTAGCTAAAAGTATTACATTCTTATTAGTGTCCAAATATTTTGTAACATCTGTCAACAAGGAATAAAGGACACAGAGGCCACGTCAAACAACATTATTTGTTAAAATTCAGTGGCTTTGAAGATGGTTAATGTAGTTAATGAATTAGTGTTGTGTTAAAGAAGGGCCACATTTCAAAGTTCACTGAGTATATTCTCTCTGCTGCTCTGCTATTCTGCTGGCAAATCATTTGTAGGTTCTTTTTTCCTAGATGTTGAAAGCAAATATTGTCCATTCCATAAACACCTCATTCTTCTTGATCACATTTCCTCTTTTGTCTTAGAGCCAGAGAGGCCAGTCTTCACAAAGAGCTTCAGATGGCTGCCAGTAAGAATGTGAATATTAATGAGTAAGTACCAGCTGTATAAAGTGTGAATATGATTTCATGTCGATCCAAACCCTAAGGGCAGCATATACAATCCTATAAAATCATTAAAGATCACATGTAGATCATTAAAAAAATATAATTAATTGTTTTGCTTTTGCCTGTCAGAGAGTCTGGAAATGTGTCACCTCCCAAACCATCATCCCCTAAAAGTGACTCTTCACAGAGGTTGGAGAGATCCCATGGACCACTTTTCAGGTAACAGTAGGGGCTTTCATGTATAATACAGTAATTATTGTGGGTAAAATATATAAGCAATATTTTGGGTGTATCTTGAGCTTTACCTATACTGCCGTGCAAAGGCAAAAGACCGTAACTTCGATTTTTGTCGAAAATGAGGAATTGATATTTTTGGGACATTCAAGACATCCTTTATCATGTACATAAATATCTTGAGTCAATTGTTTTTCAGAGAAAATAATGGGTCGTCTCAACCGTAACTTCAAAAAGACCCGGAGAAACCAAGGCAGAACAACGTATAACACCAGTAACGGCTCTTTCGCTTTGTTTAGCCGCGCGTCAAAATGAAGTTACGGTGCCGGTTTGGAGTTATACGGTGTTCTGCCTTTTTTTAGTCTCCATTAAAGTCTGCTGCATTTTAATTACAGTGTAGACAAATTAATTAGATCGCGATCTACCAAACAGCTCCATATAACAATCGTGAATAACCTTTAAAGATTATTTTTTCCCTCTTTGTAATGCAGATTATTCACCAGGCTGTCACTTATAGTTGGATGCGTGTGTATTTGAATGCTGTAGCATGTAGCATGATCCATCATAAAATCAGTAGCCTAACAGTTCGCAATTAAATCCATATCCTACCTTTTCTTGTAACCCGATAAAATCAATCCATAGCGCTGAATGTCGTTAGATATGTTTAATCCAGACGCATTTCTGAGCAGCCACAAGTCGTTTTTTTAGGTTAGGCTAGGCCTATTTAATTCAAGTCAATGTAAGCAATTATGATATGTCTAGAATTATTTTACATTACTGAGCATAGCAAATAAATTGGTTGCAAAACGGTATCCACTCACTTGTTTAACTTTTAGTCTGCTTGTTACGGTCAAAAAAATTATAATAAATAAAATTTATACAGTCACATTTCTATATGCAGTAGCCAATTTGATCAGAAGATTTTATACAGGTGTTACTATAACGATTTTGTAAATCGTGATCAGCAATCAAATTTGATAATATGGAAGTTACTGCCTTTTGCCTTGGTGTGACTTCTCACTTTTTGTAGATAATGCAAAGGCAGAGTATATTAACTTCAAAATAGGGGTAAAAATCAAGTTTGAGCTCACAATTTTTTTATGTAGATAATTTTCATTACTAACATATCTAATTGCCAAATTTCCAGTGTCCTACCTATAATTAATTTGGCTGGACAAGTAAAAAACGTTTTTCTCAGTTTCACACTTTAGCGAGTTATGGTCTTTTGCCTTTGTAGGGCAGTATAGCATTTGAGGCCTGCTGTTGATTGCCCTAGGATATAATTTTGCCTGATTATGGCTAACTATTGGCAAATTTTGAGTAATTTTCACATCAGTTCCATGTAGAATCATTAATAACCTAATGTATTTTTTAAAAGTTATTGTGATCCACACAAGTCTCGACAGTTGTTTTTTCTTCTCAGGTCTGCTTCAGCTACATCTCCCCGCATCATCAGCTCCATCAGAGGACTTTTTGAGTAAGTTTCTCACTGAAAGCTCTTTAAGTGCTGATGAATCACTAGTCTCAGCCTCAGACATGTCATGCCCACGGACCGCTGGCTGAACGTCTACTGCATATGGCACACTTATCTGGAAACACTTCAGGAGTTTTGAAGTCGTCATTGGATTGGTTGAATTATACAGGATTTCCGGGAGACGTGTGTGTCGCGTTTTTTAACGTTCCGCCTTGGAAACAAAAATGCCGTGATGCCAAACCCCCTCAACAAAATAACTAAACGCTGAATTTTCAAAAATATGTGAACTTTTTAAAGTTCGCAGCATAGAATCTTTAAAATACGTCCAAGAGTTTTACACAACGGTCTGTTATTGTGGCGACATTTCCACGCCCCTAAACATGACGTGAAACAAAACGAAACGTGATTTGTTGCTTTACTTGTCAGTCATATGGCCTCCTGGGCGGGCCTTGGCCACCCAAAGCAGCCAAAGTTCCCAGACCTTCAGCCATCAGTCTGAAGGTCTGGCTACGTGAGACTAATGACTCACTCTATAGCATAAGTTGTGATTGTCTGAACTTTTTTAAGGCATTTCACAGGGGAATGTGAAGGGGAACGTTATATTTGATGCTGACGTGTTAGTGTACATAGGTGTTTAAAATGAGAAATATAACTTTTTTTTCTAATGTGCTTGAAAAGTAAACCTGGTGTTAAAATGTAAATCAGATTTGAACAAACCTGGGGTGCGTTTCCCAAATATCCCAAATGTCGTTACCAATAGAGTTCAATGGGAATTACCACCATAGTTAGCTAACGATGCTTTTGGGAAATGCACCCCAGTATAGTCTGAACTTACTTTATAGGCACACACACACAAAGCAATCATGCCATTTGACAGATGATGATTTACAATAAACCAATCGTAAATTTAAAGCATGTTTGTTAAATGTTAATACTGAATAAATAAAATAAAATTGAATTGAATTTTATTTTGAATACATTTTAATTGATACATTTTAAATAATTAATATTGAATGAACAAAAAAATTATTTTGAAGTTACAATTGAATGCATTCTCTGTCGTTCATTTCATTATAGAGTCACAACATCCATTCTAGCTCTGTAGCAGTTGTTTGCGTGGGAAATGTTATTGCTTCTATGTGTCAGTTTCCTGCATGGTTCCTTTCTGGTAAAAACCTGCACCCACAGTACGTAACCGGCAACAGCACTAATTTAATTCCATTCCCGATCTGACCTATTTGATGTAAAGACGCACCTGCATTAACTTTTTAACTATTAACTATTTTAAAGGGCACCTGTTATGCCCATTTTACAAGATGTAATATTGGTCTAGGGTGTCGCCAGAATGTGTCTGTGAAGTTTCAGCTCAAAATACCAAACAAATGTATTAAAACAGCTGGAAAATGTGATTTTTGGGGTGTGTGTAAAAAAGAGCATTTTTAGTGTGTATCACTTTAAATGCAAATTATATTTTGATAATATACGCACACTCTTCAATGTATACCTGGCCGTTGGTCCTCTTAGCAGCATGAAAAATAAAACTTTTATTCAAATTATGAATGGCTCATATACAGAAAGCGAATAAGGAGCGCGCCCTTTATAATCAAGCTGTCATTCACTTCAATTGCAGCGTGATTAGCCACAATGCTCAACGCTGCAAACTGTGTTGCAAATCCATTTTTACAGTCTTCAGGCTACAGAGCATGAAAACAAATAAGCATGGGACCGTTTGAAAGCAGTTACCTATCAGCGGCTATCGAATTGAGTCTAAATAGTCTTGGCAATTGGATCTTCAGTCCACCTGAGCCTACTGATTTCCCGTCCCGGACCCGCGCCAGAAATGATATTAACGTGCAGGACTGTGTGATGTGTTGGTATTACGTTGCTGTATGTGCATCATGTCTAACATCATTAATATATGCTTAATTACTACTAATACATGGCTAATATTCTAGTAAAATGCATGCTAATAATCAACTAGACCCTAAAATGAAGTGAGTGAATGAATGAATGAATGATGCATTTTATATAGCGCTTTACAATCATGTGTGTGTGTGTGTATGTGTGTGTGTGGGGGGGGGGGGGTCTCTCCTCAACCACCACCAGGTGTGCAGCATCCACTTGGATGATGCGACGGCAGCCACGGTACAACGGCACCAGTGCGCTCACCACACACCAGCTACAGGGGGAGAGGAGAGAGAGTCATAGAGCCAATCAAGTGTATGGGGATTATTAGGAGGCCATAATAGACAAAGGCCAGTAGAGAGAATTTGGCCAGGACACCGGGGTTACACCCCTACTCTTTACGAGAAGTGCCATGGGATTTTTAATGACCACAGAGAGTCAGGACCTCGGTTTAACATCTCATCCGAAAGAGAAGTGTTACCATATTACTGATTGTTCTTCTGTTTTGTGTGTCCAGGAGGAAGATGAGAGGTAAATCAGTTTGCAGATCAGAGGAAGACCTCTACATACCATTAGGAGTCTGTCTGGTTGCCAGAGTCCCAACCAAGGCAATTTGTACAATGGTGCGTGTTGCTTTTTTACAGCAACATCAAACAACAAAATCTGCTTCTCACAAGCTTTGTGCTGATGTTCTGTCCAGTTCTGGTCCTGTTGAGCTATGAAGCAAGTAGAAATGTATACTGTATAACCTTCAACCCTGAAAATGATGGGGAAAAGTTGTGTAGATGAACTAGTAAACAGACAGACATGGAGAGGTAGACTATAATATTGATCTTGTTGTTCTTAAATGGGTCTTGTCTTAAAGATATCTTTAAAAGCACATTCCCTGTAGTGGTGGCTGGTGGTCTGTCTGTGGATGATGTGACTGTGGAACAAAGCGTCTGTGTGTCGCTGTGAAGCAGTGTCTTTCTATAGTACACTGCAGCTCTATCATGTGCAGCCACCCGCTTCACACGTCCGTTTTCATTTGAATAGCTGACTGCAGGAACCAGCCGAGATGTGGTATGGAGAGGAGTTGCCACTTCCTTAAATGGAGGTGTCACAATTGAATGATTTGCATTTCCTGTTGATCTTTTGTTGTGGGTGTATCAGAATTGAAATCTTTTGGTTGTTGGGGTATCAGAATTCAAGTACTATTTCTAGTCATTTCGTCGTTTAAAAAAAAAAGAAATTTCTACAAATTGCTGGACTTTTGCCATTAAATAGTTGAAGTGCTTATTAGCTACATGTTATATTTCCATTTGAGTGTAAAGTAATACACTTCTTGTTTGTATTATTTTTACACCTTAAAGCTGCTTCTGCAGTTTCACATTATAGTGTACTGTTTAAAAATAAGATTGGGCACGACAGTTATTATTATTGGTGCCGTGTTAAAAACAGAAGGGAGTTAAGTTCCTCAAAATCAGACACATGGTTATTTGTACAATCTGATACACACATAGAGTCTCATTATATCACAAACAATAAGTATTGTTGCATACCATTGTTGGACCATGGTATTTGGTAATTTCCTGCAATTTCCACTAATAGACATCGGAGTAAAACCAATTCTGACATCTAACATTAGGTGTGAGATGAAGTTCTCAATGTGTCTCTGTCATTACTTGGAGAGCTACCGTCCTGCAGACTTCAGCTCCAACCCTGCAGCAACATCTGTCTGTAATTATCAAGTAGCCCTGAACACCTTGATTAGCTGGTTCAGGTGTGTTTGATTGTCTTCAGGATGGTAGCTCTCCAGGAGCAGGGTTGGAGACCCCTGGTCTAGACCGAAACTGTGAGCAGGGCTACTCAAGGCTTCGCGTTAAAAGCTTGGATTAATTACACTTTTTAAATCTCTTATGCTTATCATTTTTTATTTGACCAAAATACAGTAAAATAATACTGTGAAATATTATAATTTAAAAGTAGTTTATTATTTTAGTATATTTTAAAATGTAATTTATTAAAATATAGTCTGATTTTTTTAATGGTTACTTTTAAATGGCAGTGCATCACAGTTTCCTTTAATCATTAGTAATCAGTAATCATTAAGCAGCATAGCTGTTTTTAACATTGATTATTATCAGAAATGTTTCTTGAGCAGCAAATCAGCATATTAGAATAATTTCTGAAGGATCATGTGACACTGAAGACTGGAGTAATGTTGCTGAGAATTCAGCTTTGCATCAAGGAATAAATTACATTTAAAATATGTTCAAACAGAAAACAGTTATTTTAAATTATAACAGTATATTACTGTTTTAGGCCGTGTTCACACTTGGCGTCTTTTTCGAAGCTGCCGGCGTCTGTTTTACATTATAATCCTATGGAGTAAACCGTGTTTTCAAAAAAGTCCTGAGCGCTTTTTAAAACGCCACCTCCGGCGTCTTTTTCTGCAGCTCAGAGCGTTTTTTCGAGTTGAAAAAATTTCAACTTTTCTGAAAAAAACGCCCTACGTCAAGCGCCTTTTTGAAAGCTGACCAATGACAAGCGAGTAGCGAGATCTGTCGTTTCCATAACAACAAGAAGAAAAATGGAGAAGGCGCCGGTAGATAGACTGCTCGTACTAGTTTCGGAGCACAAGGAGCTGTATGATATGAGCACAAAACTCTATCATAATATTGGTTCCTTCCCGTATAATGTCGTGCACCCACCAACGTCGTTGTGAATCGACATTTTCTTTCCCGTTAACTTCAAAAGCCAACGCAAGAGCCAACTTTTTACTCTTTCTTGACATTTCTGCAGTACACAGCGCTAGGCTACTGTTACAGCTGTTGCTATGACAACAAAAGACGCTGCCAGCTTTGTTTTTCATTAAAAAAACGCTCTTGTCAACTTTTTCTAGTCAAAAAAGACGCCAAGTGTGAACACGGCCTTACTATATCTTTGCAAATAAATGCAGTATTGGTTAGACTTCTTTCAAAAACATTAATAGATAGATTGCTAGGATATTTTGGGTGATTGCTAGGGAATTGGTACGGTGTTGCTAGGGTATTCTGGGTTGTTGCTAGGGTGCTCTAGGTGGTTGTCAGGGTTTGCAAACTGATTAAATGTATTCATGAATGCAATCAGTTTGGATAAAAGTGTCTGACAGATGCACAAATGTAAATGTAAAGTATTAGAAATGAATGTGTGTTTTGTGGTTTCAGGATGCTCATGAGCTGGGAATCAATGCTGTGAGGTTCAGTACCAGTTCAAACCTGCTGGCTACAGGAGGAACGGACAGAGTCATCAAACTGTGGGGCATTGAAGCAGGTACATAACAAAACTGATCTGCAAAAAAATGGCTTCTGTTTAATTGTCAGCCTTAGCCATATAGACAGGGTTCAGATATAGTGAAAAAGCTTACGTCGAGTGAGAGTGAATGCTCTTGCCGTTACATGTGACGGCCTCTGACCACCAGCAGATGTCAGCACTCTAATATCTAAAACATCCCTTAATCAGGGGACAGTTAATTGACTTTTTCTGATAAATTATTCAAAATGATGTGAGGTCTGTGAGGTGGGAAATAGTGGGGAATCATTTTTTTATTTATATTTTAGACAAGAATTACTGTGTGTAGATAAACTATGATCTCATTTGATGTGCCCTGTTATACAGTTAATATAGACACAACAGAAGTGAGTGCATATTCTCAGGCTTGATGTAACATACTGCAGTGTTTTGTCCTCACAGGAACTCTTCAGAACAGAGGGACGTTGGATGGAAGTAATGAGGGGATCACCAGCATTGAGTTCGACCCGACGGTACGAACACACACAAATCATTGTGTTTGAATAAATTACACACAGAAAATGAGCAGTGTAGCGAGACAACATACTAGAATGCTTCTATTATAATCCCTGAATCTGTCACTCTCTGCAGTTTTGCACAGCTTTATATGTGAGCTCTGGAGTTCAGCACTGCTTACAAATTCTCTACTCTTTGTTGGTAATAGTGGAAGCATTGTAGTTTTGTCACTTTGCTTGCTTGTTGTGTACATCGGGTGTAACAGTGCATGCATTTTGCTTCAGTTTCTGTAGCAGTAATTTCTGTGTGCACTGCAACTAAAACACAGATCAGACTTCAAACTCGCTCTTTAGGACCTGCTGTTGTGATTTATTTATGCGCACAACAGACATTTCTGAGATCGTTTCTGCAATGCTTGTACAACTGCTACAAAAAATGTAGGAAAAACTATGATGCAATAAGAGTATACCCAAATTAAATAATGTAAACAACTTTTTCAATAATGTTCTGATGAATTGCAATTTACTCACCGAACTAATTAGTGCTGGCTTAACTGAATTGCGAGGGGTTTTTGAATGCGTTGCAGTTTTTTGCGCTGCTATATCTGTTTAGTGAATTAACCTCCCCTTATTGGTCTTTAGTTCAGGGCTTGTTGATGCCAAGGACCCCCCCCCAAAGTATGCTATGCTGCTGCTGGGATGAGTGTAGACATATTGCTGAAACATGCTTTGAATAGTACATGCTTAGGTATTAGGATACATGCTGCTACAAGGTAAAAACGGAGAACACTGTAGCAGATCTAGACAGGTGGTGCTGGGGAGGAGGAGGGCTAAAGAAAATTCTCATGGTGCGCACTACTGAGCTGTACCAGGTAGGGCTGTAAAAAAAAAAAAGTATTTTCGAATATTCGTCAAATTTAAAATAAAAATCCACATTCGAATGCAAAAGCGTTGCATTCGAATTTTAGGTGTCTGTTTGGCTGCCTTATCAGTGGCGCACAAGATGCGATGACGATGTAGGTGTCGTTGCATTTGAATGCTTTTTTTAGCCTATCCAGTTGAACCCACTGGATGCGGCGCTGCTCATTCAAAATATTGCTGAAAAAGAGAACATCAATGCGGAGAAGATGTTGTTTACGTCTAAACTGAAACCAAGCCATTCACATAGAATGCATATTTATCGCATTTTCTGGAGGGAGGTCTATCACCGTTGCACTCGTGTCTTGCACAAGAGAGCGGCATGTTTAGAAAGCCATGTAAAATTATTTTAAACATTATGCACTTTTTTCAAAGATAGTCATTTTTATTGCTCTGAAGAAACGTGCATCAGTAATATTTTACTCGGTGCACCCTCTTGTGGCCTCAGGAGAGAAGCCAAAAGCTTTTTCCCCCTAACAGAAATTATGCCTTTTAAATTTGAATATTGATAATATTTTAGTACCAAATTTGAATTTAGTTTTTCAGCCAATTTGACAGCCCTAGTACCAGGTTGGAATGGGAATTGCATAGATATGAAAGAGAGATTGTTTGGCTACATTGACTGCTTGGGAAAACTAATCGGCAACTCTAAAGAGAAAACCCCTGCTTTAGATGAGCTGAAGAACATTCCAAATGACTCCACTGAGTTATTGCTAATTAGCACATACCAATGAGCTGAGCTATAAGAGCCCTCGGCTACTGAAGGATCTTTATTAGTAATATAAGGAGACTGTTCCTGTAAGGCTGTTGAGTTGATTATGCTGTGGTTACTGCTCTAATGCATTGTGGGATTTGTCACTGTGCTTTTCCATCAGGGCACTCGGATTTTAGCTGCGTCATATGACAAGTCGGCTCTATTCTGGAGGCTAGAGGACAGCGTTCCCAAGGTAACAGAGCTCACCCACCCAAACCTCCCTGCGCTAGTCTGTCTCTCTGAATTACTCTAGAGCATCATCAGATGAGACAGAGCAGTATGAACCACGTTAAACATGTTTATTGCTGTGCCTGCTAAAATTTCATTGTGTTTTACATGACAGTGAGGGGTGGGAGAGTTTTATGGGGCGGAATCAGCTTGTCGCGTGATTTTTGATGCAAACAGGCCAGATATGGGTCATTCTTACTATGCAGCTATTTATATGGCCCAGCATATTTGTCTTAATATATTGTATAAAATGTTCATCTCACATCTTATCATATTAGGAAATACAATTAAGTGAATATGGGGGCGAATTTGAAAAAAGCTAACAACGTGACACTCTTATAGAAAAGCAAATTATAAATCATCTTTTAAAGTTTTGTATAAGGTACAAAGTTTAAAGGGTTTGGCACAACAGGAATGTCTCATATGTCATATAAAAAGGTGTCTGAAAATGTACTAGCATGACAGAAAGGGTAAAAAGACACAGTTGCTCTCCTTAAAACCAATTCGCCGTGCTGAAAATGAGAGGAGACTACTTTAACAAGGCACAATTGCTCCAAATTCTGTCAAATTGATTGAATATTTGATCTCTACGTGTGTGTGTGTGTGTGTGTGTGTGTGTGTGTGTGTGAGAGAGAGAGAAAGTACATGTTTGAATGTATTTCTTAGAAATTATGTCTGGGTCATATTTTACCCCCATATCTAAATAACACACACACACACAATAGTATTTCTTATACAAAATATAATTACTTTCTTTTTTTAATTTTGGGAGAAATATGACATGGAAATGTTCTTGATATGTTTAGAGAGATTCTATTTTGCCTCTCATTAAAGGATTTCTATTTTGTTTTTCTAGGTTACATTGACGGGCCATTCTCGTAAAGTGACAGCAGCCAGATTTAAATACAGTCAGAGGCAGGTGGTCACGGGCAGTGCGGACAGGACCGTGAAGATATGGGACCTCCAGCGAGCAGCATGTATGTGTCACAAAAATCTGCAACTAATCACTCATGCATTAACTAACAATGAGCACATCCTGCATCTGTCTGCAATAATTTGTTCAACATATTAGCACAGATCAGTAGTTTCCATATTTCTCTCTCGTTTCTTCTCACAGGCATACAAACCATCGAGGTTTTATCTTTCTGTAGTGATGTTGTGTGCTCCGAGTACCTCATCATCAGCAGCCATTATGACAGAAAAATACGGTTTTGGGACAGCAGGTAAGAACAGGGCAATTACAACAACACCCACTGCGTAAACAACATAAAAAAATCTCTGACAACATAAAAACTCATCTTAATGAATGTTTATGAAATGTTAACATCTATTTAGTCTGACATGATCAGACTTTGACTATGTGGATAAAAGGTGGCTCACGTTGAGGCTTTGTTCACACTGCTGGGGAAAACTCAAATCCTTTAATCCAGTTTTTAAACAGACTGTTCAAACAACGTGTGTAAATGGTCAGATCTGATTCTGTTTAGAGTGCAGTCAGTTTTGTCTACAAAAGTAGGATCACCATACATAAGACTTAAGCATAGGATGCTTCACTGTTTATGATGTTTTCCACAAGGTCAGTATTCAAATCTGAACACGTTCATCACAGACAACAGTGAAAATGTACATTTTACTGTTCAGAGAATAAACAAATTTAAGGAATTTTGCAGAATGAGGCCTAAGAACTGCCCTCTTGGGGCCTGTTTACACCTGGTCACTTCATGCGTTTTCTCTAATCGGATAGTAATCCGATTGTGAAAAGACCAGGTGTAAATGCCACTTTCGAGATGCCACACCTCTTCAGGAGATGGTCTAGGAAGCATTTAAGATGAAACTGGACAAGTGTGAATGCATCTGGTTGTTGAAATCACATATGTAAATTTGACTCTTCCCAAAATGTTAAAATACTAAATGTGTAAGGGTGTGTTATAGGCTATATGACATGTTACAGTCAGATATGACAGCGCTAATGCAACACGTATCGCCGCGGATGAGTAGTTAAGTATCTCTTCAGCAAACTGACACAAATTAAAGTAAGTTGCAGATGTTCAACACACAATCATCTTCATTAAAAGTGGTAAGACTAACTTATCTTTCCAGTGCTGATGCCGCTCTCTCTCCTGTTGCAGTCTTTGATTTTGAAATAAGCTGCTGATGAATTAAATGCAGTACATATCTGTTGCTTTGTTGACGTTAAATTAGGCATTATTCTGTTATAAACACTCACCTGAGACATCGGATATTGATACTATGTGGAAACAGGGCCTAAGTCTGCTTGTGTACACAGACCAGTTAAAAACAATTTTCTGGTTCGAAAGTAATTGCCTTAAAATTTACAGTTGAAGGTGGATTTGTTAAACCAGCTGTGGTTTTATGGCTTTGTAGCAGTGTAAAACCTTGAAAACTTCACATCATTAATGTGTTGATCACTGTAGTGCTTTTCACAGCAACCGTCCAGGACTGACAATTAAATGTGAATAATGACCCCAGCTGGCAGTGCTGGAACTGGCACTGCTCACTGTCTGTCACCACATCTGGCTCGTGTGGTGACCTAAAACAGTGCAGCCTCAGGTGTGTGTGGTGTCATCGCTGGCGAGAGACGGCTTGTCAACGCTTTTGTGGTAATGCGTGAGATTGGCTTCTCCACAGGCCCAGTCGTACAGACAGAAACTCTTCCACACGTGTTGACAGTTGACGCTTAAAGGTGTTTGTGCTGCTCTGCATGGAATTCATTTTCCAGATGTGATTTTTTTTCTTTAGGCTAAATGTTTTGATGGACATGACTGTTCTTTAAAGGGATATATGGCAAAAAATAAAATGTTTAACTAGTCAACTTAAAAAAAACATAACTACAACTATTTTCTTTTTTTTTCTTTTTTTACTAAAAAATCATTACTTTAGGCCAGTTGTCACACATTTATGAGAAGGTCAAGTTTACGCTTGATGTAAATGTAAGTTCATTGTGAAGCTAATATGAGAAGTGCATGCACTTCTTGCACAAACCTCACAATGTACTTACATTTACATCAAGCATGAACTTTACTTGACCTTCTCATAAACGTGTGACAACTGGCCTAAAGTAATGATTTTTAGTAAAAAAGCAAAAAAAGCAAATAGTTTATTTTCTATGCACACAAGTTATTTGGCTTCAGAATACATTAGATGCATCTGAAATTGCATACTGTGTGGTAGGTAATACATTTGGTTTACAACCATTAAATTTACACTGCAAGCGCATGTTACCTGAACCATGTTGTAGTTATGTTTTTAAGTTGACTAGTTAAAGTTATTCAAGTGAATAAACCCTCTTGTAAATGTGTGTATGAAAATTCTCTAATCTATTCTTTTTTGGGTGGACTAAAAAAAAGTCGAGGAAGAATTGACAACAGTTAAGAGTGAAAACTGCTTTAAATGTCTCCTTTTTTGAAAAATAAATAAATAAATAATGATTTGAAAAATACATTAGAATGCAAGGTCAATATTGTAAAATCTTCAAAGAATTCAGTACATTTTATAAATGAGCCAAAACAATTGTCATGATATTTGGTGCTTTAGACAGCTTTTTAAAAACATCAATTCACTGGAAACACATCACTGTTGCTTCATTTTTCAGGGAAGTGACAGCATATTCATGCAGGGCATTCAAGGACTTTCAGTTGTGTATGAGGTTTTCCTGTCTTCATTTTAAAGTGATAGTTCACCAAAAAATTCAAATCATGTCATCCTTTACTCACCCTCCTGTAGTTCAAACCCATCAGACTTTAAAACACAAATTCAGATATTTTTAATCAAACCTGAGAGCTTTCTGTTCTTCCACTGACAGTCCATGTAAAAAGAACTTAGAAGATCCAAAAAAGTCATAAAAGCGCCATAAAACAAATGCATATGAAATGTATGTGTGTGTACATGTGAATAAAAGCCTAAATTAAACATATAAAGTGATTATATCTCTTTACAAGACTTAAATAAAGCAACTCAAATCATATGCAATACTTTTAAAACACCTTCACGATCTAGTTTTGGTTAGCTGAACTTTCAGTGGATTGACAGAAATCTGTCAGGTTTCATTAAAAATATCTTAATTTGTGTTTCAAAAATTAAACAAAGTCTTATGGGTTAGGTTTGGAACGACATGAGGGTGAGTAAATTATATAATTTACTAACTCTTTCCATTTATGTCTCTTTGTTCATCTGTAGAAACAAATAAAAAAGATAATTTTTCTGCCAAGCAGGGCTGCTTTTCCTTGTACTTGCAGAGTACAAGATTATCGCCTTCTCCAAAGTGTCTGTTTTTCCTTTCCTGAGAGATTTTGAGAAAAAAACTTGGGATTATTTGTAGAATAATAATAACAGTAGTATAATTTTCACTAAATCATCTCATATGCACTTCGTAATATATGGAATTGGCCTAATTTCAAAGCTGCTTTAAATTTAAAACTGAATGCATGGATCCAGTAAATTGATTCGTCTAATTTTCTCCAAAATGTTTCATTCGCTTAAGACATAACTGACTGTGTTTGTTAATACTCATAAAGACCAACGTTTTTGTATGATTCACCTTTAAAGATAACCAAAATGTTTTGCAGAGTGCAAAGTTTTATGAAATTCCTTTTTAAAACGATTTTTCCTTTTTAAAACGAACTTGTTTGCTGACAAATACAGTTGAAAACTCTCCCTTTCTCTTAACAGCATAATAGTGTGTAACACCACAAACACATCAAGTCTGCAATCGAGCGGCGCTATGTGACGCCACATGACAAAACTACATTGCTCATTATAATTAATGGTTTACTCTTAAAGTGACGTGACGTCTAGTCATTACATAGACATTACATGTAAACCATGACAAGCTTGACATCAACAACAAATATTACTTTGAATGACAAAAAGCACATGCAAGCCCAGAATAGACCTACCATTCTTGAGGAGCAATTGACATGTAGCTGTAACATAATTACTAATATGTGTAGTATATTTAAAAGTATCATTCCACAAGAATTGCAGCCCTGTTTATCATGTTAAATGGACAGAATGACACAAATATGGTTAATGTTGTAATAGCTAAAATCCATTGAATAAGAAAGCAACAACAACATCTTATGTAGAACACTACAGGCAAAATGTCTTAGGTTACGTATGTAACCCCAGTTCCTCGAAGGAACGAGACGCTGCGTCAGGAGACGCTTTGGGGAATGCCTACAGCGTAACCGGCTCTGAATACCAATTAAATCTGTCCAATGGATGGGAGGGACGTCACGGGCGAGGTGACGTAATGACCAGCTGGTATAAAAGCACGTGCAGTGATTCTAGAATGAAGCAAGCGCTGACAGGGATGCCGGAAGTGTGGCCTCGCGACGCAGCGTCTCGTTCCTTCGAGGAACTGGGGTTACATATGTAACCTAAGACGCTCCTCTTCAGCGTCCTGTGTGTATCCATACGGAGCACAGCTAGGGCGAGAGAACGGAAAAACCTGGAGTGGCTCGCATGTCTAGGCCATAAAACCTGACAAAGGTCAGGGGCGTAGACCATCCCGCAGCGTTGCAGATGTCCTGGATAGGGACACCTGCGAGAAAGGCCTGGAGGCCGCCACACTCCTCGTGGAATGAGCTCTGACTCCCATTGGCGAGTGGAAGTCAGAAGACTCATAGGCCATCTGAATGGCATCCACAATCCACCGACTGAGGGTCTGCTTGGAAGCAGGAAGACCTTTCTTAGGGGGACCGTAGCAGACAAGCAACTGGTCCGCCCTTCTCCACATGGCAGCTCTGTGGACGTATGCATCCAGTGCTCACACTGGACACATACGATTTAGCTTTTGCTGGTCAGGCTCCCGAAAGGGAGGAGGACTAAAGGCCTGCAGTACGACAGGCTGTGGCGTGACCGAAGGAACTTCGCAAAGTCCAAGTGAGAAGGGGCCACTGACAGGGCTGCAAATCCCCAACTCTCTTCAGAGATGAAATCGCCAGAAGAAACACGGTCTTCAGGGCGATCTGAGATCTCCTCAATAGGCTCGAATGGAGGCCTACAGAGAGCATCAATACCTCAGCCAAGTCCCAAGGGGGGGGGCCGGGATCGTACTGGAGGCCTTAGCCTCAGTGCACCACGGAGGAAACGTGTAACTAGCGGGTGTCTGGCCACTGACTGTCCACCAAGAAGGGTGTGGTAGGCCGAAATTGCTGCCACAAAAACCTTCAAGGTGGAGTGGGCTAACCCTGCGGAGAGTCGAGCCTGCAGGAACTCCAGCACTGTACCAACCGGGCAGTTAACTGGGTCGAGCTGGCAATCTCCGCACCATGAAGTGAAGGGTCTCCACTTCAGGGTGTACAGTCTCCTCGTAGAGGGTGCTCTGGATTGGAGAATGGTCTCAACAACCTCGGTTGAGGGACCGGAAGCTTTGAGCCCTCAGGGGCCACACCCACAGCTTCCACAACTCCGGGCGGGGATGCACAAGGTGCCTCCTGCCTGTGAGAGGAGATCCCTCCTGACTGGAATCTCCCATGGAGAGCTGTCGAAGAGGGAAATCAGGTCCGAGAACCATACTCGGCCCGGCCAGAACGGGGCTACTAATAGCAGCCGGAGTCCGTCCCGGCGCACTCTCTCCAGAACTCCGGGGAGCAGAGCAATCGGGGGAAAGGCATACAGACGAAGCCTCGGCCACGTCTGTACCATGGCATCCAGCCCCTCGGAGCTGGATGACGTAGAGAGTACCAGAGGGGACATTGCGCTGTCTGAGTAGCGAGGAGGTCCACCTGAGCCTGGCCAAACACTCTCCAGATCTGCTTCACCACCTCGGTGTGAAGCATCCATTCCCTGGATATCTGATGTTGGTACAGCGCTCTCAGAGGAAAACATCTTGAAGAAAGTCATCAGGATTCATCTGTGGTTCAGGCACCTGATTCAAAAAAATACAAACAACCAAAAACATTTTTGAGCATAGACTCGTGCATGCTTTGTACTATCGTACACAAAAAAATACATTTTATATCGGAGAAACTAATTATTATTGTTTAGTACGTTATTAAAAACTATTTTTGAACAGAGTAGGCTATTAATAATAAACATGTTGTAAACATACTTAGACTCGTAGCATTCATCATGTTACAATGCACTCTCATATTACTTTTATTGTTTTATATAGAGAATGAAAACAACAGTTTGGGGGAAAAAAAAAAACAAAAAAAAACAACTATGATTTTTGTAGTCATATAGCCTAGTATGCATGATTTTATAGAAGCTGTTATGATTCTGCAGCCATAGACTCATGTATGTTGTGAACCACAAAAGGATGTAATTTGTACTATAAAAAATATTTTATATCTGAGAAACTATTTATTATTGTTTAGCACGTTATTTAAATCTATTTTTGAACAGAGAAGACTATTAATAATAAACATGTTCTAAACATACTTAGACTCGTAGCATTCATCATGTTAGAATATACTCTCATATTACTTTTATTGTTTTATATAGAGCATGAAAACATCATCGTGCCGTAAGAAATTTAAATACAATGAATTGTCCATCATATTCAAACACTGTAGTCTGGAATTACAGTTTGGGAGAAAAACAACTATGATTTTGCAGTCATATAGTCTAGTATGTATGATTTTATAGAAGCTGTTATGATTCTGCAGCCATAGACTCACGTATGCTGTGAACTACAAAAGGATGTACTTTGTACCATTAAAAAAAATGATATTTTATATCTGAGAAACTAATTGTTATTGTTTAACACGATATTAAATCTATTTGTGAACATTAAACATTCTTAGATGCGTAGCATTCATCATGTTGTTGTTTGGGAAAAACCCAACTAAACGCGTTCAGGTTTGTCACAATAACACGCTAACTAATGCAAAAAACAAGCATTACTTACTTCATCAGATCGATCGATAAATCCAGCCTTTACTCAGTGCGTCTTCTTCCAGAAACGAACAGTAGCAGAGATGAACAGAGTCTCGTGACTGTTTGTTTATGTTGTTGGGCATCTCCAAGCGCGCACGGGTCACGTGGTTATTTACATGTGAACACGAGGGGGCGGGATCACATTAGAAATAATGAGTTAGACTGGACAGACTGAACATCGTGTCGGTTTCATACGGATTACTTTATCACAGAACATTTGTTTTCGACAACACTTACTTCAGTTGAAAGCAGATACTTCAGGCTTTCTATAGAGATAACTCTCATGTTTCTGTGTTGAGTATTTGCTGAGTTACACTTAATTTTAGTGACGCGTTACTATAAACAGATCGCGGAGACGGAGAAGACAGAGAGCGCACCCTGTTTGTTTTCTTTTTTCCCCAAAACCACAAAGTTTTGTTGTAATCATGAGTGTACTCAAAAAAAAGTAGACACTTAACAGTTTCGATTGATGTACAACACTTATTTGTGTGACCAAAATCAACAGAGTATTTTTAGTGTCTTTTGCACTTATCTTAAAAAAACGAGTTCGTGTCGCCGGCGATACAGCCGACCCCAAAGGGTTAAGAGAGTATCTACCTCTTGTTTCATTACCAGAGCCTGCTCGGGGCCCACAAACGTGGAATTCACCCTGTTGAATTGAGGCGGAAGAGAATCGAACTGGATTCTGTTGCCTCTCTCTACAGTGCGCAGGACCCATCGAGACACATTTGGCAGTAGTTTCCATGCTGCGAAATAGTCTACTAAGGGAACTAGTCTCTCGAGACTGGCCTCTGGTGTAACCGGAGCGGCACACCGGCAGGGAACGGCCGAACTAAGCATCTCAGCTACGCTACGGTTCCGGGCGGAAGAGACTGAGATGTGTGCTCGCTGGAGACCACTGCGCCCTGAAACACCATATGTGGCAGGGTTAGCAGATCGATCTCCTGAGGGCACTGGGGGAAGACGAGCACCGTACGCTGTGGTGAATCGTGCTATACCCCAGCGGGGTTACCCTCATAAGCCCTGATCCCACTCACATCAGGGCTTCTTGGTCGAAGACCTCTTCGCCTGCTTGGCTGGGAGGTCCTTGACCGCGCACCCTTCTAACCGCCCCAACCCGCTCCCGCGGGGGCGAGGTTGCCTATACGAGGAGCCAGCATGCGGCAGGGGCTGCTCTTGCCCAGCAGCGCCGTGAGCTAGAGAGCGGTGAGGGAGAAGCCGCTGGAACGCTGCCACCTGCCTCCCGAACCATAAAAGGCCAGAAGGCAAAGTGGGGCATCTAGAAGGAAAACCCTGTCGCGGTTATTCTTTAAATCCGACAGGGTCAACCAAAGATGCCTCTCCGCCGCTGCCACAGGTCGCCTTGACAGTCTCCCTGGCGGTGCGGAGAGACAAATCAGCGGTTTTGCGGAGTTCACGAATGTCCTCCGCACTAAATCCCTCGCCCTCATCCAACTCCTTGAGCAGGTCAGCCTGGCATGCCCGCAACACCACCATGGTGTGCAGACATAAGCCAACTCGACCTGCTGCCGCGTACCCCTTGCCTTCAGAGACGATGCAGCGTCAGGGGACAGATAGCTCGCAAGCGTCTGTTCCACACGCGGCATCGCTCTGTAACCGCGCTCACTCATCCCCATCACATTACCGTAGTAATTTCGAATGAGGGGACGAAGAGGCGGGCCGAAATCTTTTCCCTATGACCTCGACACCTCAGTGTGGAGGTCGGGGAAAAAAAAGGCAGGCTCCGATGTGGAGGTGAGTCTGAAACCGCAGAAAACGCTCGTATAACCCTCTCTGCGGTTCAACAAGACACTCCACAAGCTCCTCATATTGGGGTGACAGAGTGAGTGCAATATGCTCGATGCTTCCCATGTCAACCTCCTTGGAGGAAGACATGAGAAACGCCGATGCTGCTGCCCGAGGGGAAGTAACCGCAAGGCGGGCTTATGAACTCGAGGAGCGGTCATGGGATCTGACAGGTGAGGATGGAGATAGAGACTCACTCGTCTCCGATCCCTCCATCAGATCCCGATGCGAACCCCATGAGTGCCGTCCTCGCTCCGCCTCAGCGGAAGCGGGGCAGCGCCGGGGGAACGCCAAACACACACAACCTGTGTGTATCCCCCGCACACAAAAAACGTTTGCAGGGAGGAACACACAGCTCGTATTGCGCTTCTCCCATATTCCAAGCCCATCCATTGGACAGATTTCATTGGTATTCAGAGCCGGTTACGCTGTAGGCGTTCCCCAAAGCGTCTCCTGACGCAGCTCGAGTTCCTGAAGAGGAACTATTGGGTTTACATGCACCGCAGAATTTTGAGCTGATTTTGAACAATTTTATATAGAGTGATTAAAAAAAATCCAAAATCCCCTGTGTAAAAATAAATAAATAATTTAATTAAATAATGCCTTCGCTTTTTAAAACATAACATTTCAGAAAACTTGTAATACAAAACAGTAGTCTAAGGGCCAGTTTTACTAACAGCTTGCGCCAGCGCAAACCGTCTTTTGGCGTTAAAATATTACTGTCAGGTTTTACACAGTTATTTTTGCTCCTGACCTTATTGAATATGCATTTGTTGGAGTTTCCCTTTCAGATGCTAAATTTATGGGAGGAGAGTATTCAAATGAATCACGCAACGTGCTTTACTAACGTTTGCGCTCGTCAAATTGCTGGTATTTGTGCCATTATTTAACGCCGCAAAAAAGCATGTCTAAAACTATTTTGCGCTTGAAATGGCTGCAATTATTGTTGCTAGGAGGAGGTGCAGCAGAGAACAGAGAGTGCCTGGTAGAAGGGTGAGGATTTTTATCACGCATAATTTATTTTGAATGCAAGAAGTACATGAAAAAATCGTTTGCTAAGCCATGTTATTTTTGATTTGCTTCAGGAAATAAAAGACGTCTTGAACCTTCAGCTAGGAGTCTAAACTTCTTGAAACTTCTAGCATTTTTTGGCCTCCGGTTCTTTTCAACATGCTGTGGCTTCTTTATTACTTTGTTCTTTATTTACGACTGCTCTAATATTGCGTTGGTCTATATGTAAATGAGATGTTGCATCTGTGTTCTTTAATTTGCGCATTGTTAGTAAATCACCCGCAGAAACTTCCATGCCCATCGGCGCTCTTTTAGAATTGCCCTTTAATGTACTGTGATCAGTCAGTTAAAAATCAGTTAAAGATGTTACCCTATTTGCCTGTGGTGTCTTCCCTTAAACAACAACAGCAAACATGTGTCTTTGATTGATATTAATGGTGTTGCATAAATCTTATGTCACACTGGAGCTGGTCAAGTTTTCTTGAATAAGGCTGCTTCGGAAATCACTTGGTAACAGTCGAAGCGACCCTGCAATAATACGCCTCAATTGTTGTGTAACCCTCCTTGTTCAGAATCTCAGTGGGTTTCGATTGCTCTGATTGAATAAGAGATGTAAAATAATAGCACCAAGGATGTTTCTCCAGCAAAGCTGTGTTCTCCGTAGGCCACAAAGCCTCACGGCGAGCATAATTCACCTTTCAGCACGAAGCTGACAATATAGATGACGCCACAGAGGTAGAAAGAAAGCCATTATTTACACCACGTCTCAGTCCTTGACATCTCTCATTCACTCCCAGCAACCACAGCTTTCAGCTGCCAAGGAGCCGACGGCTCGCTTGTCTCCTAGCAACCGTCAGCCCACATAATTGTCTCTCCTCTCATCTCGTCGTAATGGGATTTGTGCTATATTATGACATTTGCGTTTTTCTCCATGCAACACTTTGACAATTTTTGATTCTTTCGGGAAAGAAGAGTTACTTTCAAGTGGCAGTCTAATGACAGACGTGTTCACTGTATGATAAGCATGTACAATATGTGTGTCGCTTTAAGAGGCAATAAACACTCGAGCCTGTCTCTGTGATTGAAATTCAAATCATTGTCTTGCGCAACGTTCAGAAAAACGAGGCTCCTCTGGTTTACCGAGTGACACCCTGGACATCATAAATGTTAAATGTCTTGAGATTCACAATCTTTCCCCTTGTCCTTGTCCAGATGATAACTTGTTGGAATATAAAAGGAAACAGCAGACTGTGTCCTCAGGCTGCACATCTGCAGTCGCCTCCCTTGTCTTATTAAGTGCATCACTCATAGTGTAATGAGACAAACTATCATGACATCAGTCTCCTTATGCTTGATGGAGAGCTGCACTTGTCAGATTTCAGACTTTCAGTTGGGCCTTAAGCATCATGGTGCTTGATCTGTCCTAATGTACAACATGCAGATAATATGAGGCCAGATGGCAATAATGACAACTAGGGCACTTTTCCCAAACAGGGTTCACTTTTAAAAAGCATTTAAAAGGCACAAATTTCATTTAATTTCATTTCATTTAAAATGAAATATAATTTAATTCAAAATTGAATTGAATTGAATTTATTTGTGTCAGTAGTTATGAGATATCTTAAGATATTAGCTATTATTTAACAAACTTTACATGAAATTATTGAAATAATGAGAAAATTATGAAAGTCAAAATCCATAATGTTCTCACATTAGCATGAAAATAGTTGAACACATCAAATGTCTTAAGTTTTTTTTTAATGAGTTTCTTTAAATACATCACATTTAAAATGCATTCTGTACTTAACATTTACATTTGTAATCATTCATATATTTTCACATTGAATCTCTAAATTCTTGTAGAAAGAACATACAAACAGTGTTTTAAATATTTATTTAATGATTTTTACATTTTTTTTTAGCATTAATAAGGCAAGTATTACCTTTACCAATACTAAAACTGATGCTTCGTTTAAATGGATTATTTTGTTTTTAATTTTTGGAGATAAAATTTGTAATTATAGCCATTCAGCATTACAGTATAATCGAAGGCCAGGACTAAACAACAAATTATTATTATTATTATTATTATTATTTAATTTTCCATTTGTTGACAATTACAGAACATTAAATATATTATTACAACTTGTAACTTAAGTTAAATGACAAGCTACTTGAGGAATTGAAAATTGGATGCTGTGTTAATTGCAAGGCATTTTTAATGCATTAAACAGCAGGTATTAATTGCAGAATTGTAGAATTGTATTATTCCCATCCCTAAAAATAAATAAAAGTAATAAAATAAGCAGTTATAAAACAAGATATGATATGCACTAAGATATGATGGTAAAGTGAAATGTGGTTGTCTGTATTCTGTAGGGCAGGGACCTGCACACAGGAAGTGCCTCTTCAGGGCAGAGTGACATCACTGGACCTCTGCCCCAACCACAGGCAGCTGCTCAGCTGCTCCAGAGATGACATCCTGCAGCTGGTTGACCTGAGAAAGAGTAACGACAGGGTGGCCTTCAGGTAGAAACACACACACAGAGGAGGTTAGGCACAGGTGGCAGTGTATTTTTAACAGCGTAATACACAGAAATAGATTTTATGCAGGGTTAAAAATTAACTCTTGCTGAGTAACAAAGCCTGCCTTTGGCAAGCGAGAAAAACAAACAAACAAAAAAACCCTGCTAACTGGCCAGTAAGTTAATTAGGAACTGCAACATATTTGAGTAAATTTTTATTTCATGAGTTTTGAGGATTGTTCACTGTCATATTATCATAAACATGTACAGTATCTCACAGAAGTGAGTACACCCCTCACATTTTTGTAAATATTTTATTATATCTTTTCATGTGACAACACTGAAGAAATGACACTTTGCTACAATGTAAAGTAGTGAGTGTACAGCTTGTATAACAGTGTAAATTTGCTGTCCCCTCAAAATAACTCAACACACAGCCATTAATAAACCACTGGCCACAAAAGTGAGTACACCCCTAAGTGAAAATGTCCAAATTGGGCCCAAAATGTGAATATTTTGTGTAGCCACCATTAATTTCCAGCACTGCCTTAACCCTCTTGGGCATGGAGTTCACCAGAGCTTCACAGGTTGCCACTGGAGTCCTCTTCCACTCCTCCATGACGACATCACAGAGCTGGTGGATGTTAGAGACCTTGCGCTCCTCCACCTTCCGTTTGAGGATGCCCCACAGATGCTCAATAGGGTTTAGGTCTGGAGACATGCTTGGCCAGTCCATCACCTTTAGCAAGGCAGTGGTCGTCTTGGAGGTGTGTTTGGGGTCGTTATCATGTTGGAATACTGCCCTGCAGCCCAGTCTCTCTCTGCTTCAGTATGTCACAGTACATGTTGGCATTCATGGTTCCCTCAATGAACTGTAGCTCCCCAATGCCGGTAGCACTCATGCAGCCCCAGACCATGACACTCCCACCACCATGCTTGACTGTAGGCAAGACACACTTGTCTTTGTACTCCTCACCTGGTTGCCGCCGCACACACTTGACACCATCTGAACCAAATAAGTTTATCTTGGTCTCATCAGACCACAGGACATGGTTCCAGTAATCCATGTCCTTAAGCCCAGCTCACACTGTGCGATTTTGGCCACGATTTGGTCGTCTGAGACAAATTTTTAAAATCCTAAAAGATTCCTATAATCCTAGGCTAAAATCTATAGTCTTTGATCGCTGGTTTGACATGTTCACCGACAGCCGATTAATGGCTGTTGCGATCAAATTTCACCTCCGACGAAATTCTGGCAGTGTCAGAAGATTTGGCACACAGTCCTGCAGTGTGACTTCTCCTACGATGAATGTCAAAGTGTCTCCGTTTTTCAAGATAAGCTATGATCAGAATTAATGCTAGAGAATTATTCTATTAGCCATAAACTCCAGCGCTCCTGTCCTCCGCGCACGGAATTCATCTGATATGTTGCCTTTTCTATATAAACACTGGTTGTGCCACTGTTTTCATGTGGGTGTGTAGAGCTGCATACACTATTCTTCTTAAATATGCCGGTATTGCCGCCGTTCATATACGTTTCATGATAGACAACATTTCGGTCCCGCGTGCAATGCAGTTCGTAGTCGCTGGAAGTGTATGGGTTTATAATGTTTTCTTGCGCGCACCCATTTTTAACTCGTCTTGACTGTCATACAGTCTGACATTAATGACAACTGAGATCCCACAGTGTGACATGATCATCATGTTCGTACAGTCTGAAAAGTACAATCCTAAAGGACTTTTTAAAGGATAAAAAAAAAAAAAAAAAAAAAAAAAAAAATCGCACAGCGTGAGCCCGGCTTACGTCTGCTTGTCTTCAGTAAACTGTTTGCGGGCTTTCTTGTGCATCATCTTCCTTATAGGACGACAGCTATGCAGACCAATTTGATGCAGTGCATGCAGTGCGGCGTATAGTCTGAGCACTGACATGCTGACCCCCCACCCCTTCAACCTCTGCAGCAATGCTGGCAGCACTCATGCATCAATTTCCCAAACACAACCTCCAGATATGACGCTGAGATCGTGCACTCAACTTCTTTGGTTGACCATGGCGAGGCCTGTTCTGAGTGGAACCTGTCCTGTTAAACCGCTGTATGGTCTTGGTCACCGTGCTGAAGCTCAGTTTCAGGGTCTTGGCAATCTTCTTATAGCCTACGCTCGTCTTTATATAGAGCAACAATTCTTTTTTTCAGATCCTCAGAGAGTTCTTTGTCATGAGGTGCCATGTTGAACTTCTAGTGACCGTATGAGAGAGTGAGAGCAATAACACCAAATTTAACACACCTGCTCCCCATTCACACCTGAGACCTTGTAACACTAACGAGTCACATGACATGAGAAAATGGCTAATTGGGCTCAATTTGGACATTTTCACTTAGGGGTGTACTCACTTTTGTGGCCAGCTGTTTAGACATTAATGGCTGTGTGTTGAGTTATTTTGAGGGGACAGCAAATATACACTGTTATACAAGCTGTACACTAACTACTTTACATCAGAATCAGAATCAGAATAAGCTTTATTGTTTACACATACAAGGAATTTGTTGTAGTGACAGAAGCTCCACAGTGCAACAGAAAGACAGCAACAGGACAGGACACAGATAATAAAAGAATAACAACAATTAACCAAAAGGCAATGTACAAAGCAGCAAAAACACAATATATAATATAGACAACTATGTATGTACAGGTCAAGTATGTGCAAATTAGAAATGAGAAAATAAAGATAAAATTAGTGAGTGTGGTGAATGGATAGTGTATTATAGTTGTGTGTTGCACGTTTATTGTTGAGTGTTCATGAGATGGATTGCCTGAGGGAAGAAACTGTTCCTGTGTCTGGTCGTTATGGTGCACTGAGCTCTTTAGCGTCGACCAGACAGTAACAGTTCAAAGAGGGAGTGTGCTGGATGTGAGGGGTCCAGAGTGATTTTACCAGCCCTTTTGCTCACTCTGGATAAGTACAGTTCTTGGAGAGTGGGGAGGGTTGTACCAATGATTCGCTCAGCAGTCCGGACTACTCTCCGTAGTCTTCTGAGGTCAGATTTGGTAGCTGAGCTGAACCAGACAGTTATAGAAGTGCAGAGGATGCATTCAATGATGGTAGAGTAGAACTGTTTCAGCAGCTCCTGTGGCAGGTTGAACTTCCTCAGCTGGCAAAGAAAGTACAACCTCTGCTGGGCCTTCCTGACAATGGAGTCTATGTGAATATCCCACTTCAGGTCCTGAGAGATGGTGATGCCCAGGAATCTGAATGACTCCACTGCAGTCACATGCTGTTCATGATGGTGAGTGGGGGGAAGTCCACTATCATCTCCACAGTTTTGAGCATGTTAAGCTCCAGGTTGTTAAGACTGCACCAGACAGCCAGCTCCTTAACCTCCTGTCTGTAAGCAGACATTGTAGCAAAGTGTAATTTCTCCAGTATTGTCACATGAAAAGATATAATAAAATATTTACAAAAATGTGAGGGGTGTACTCACTTCTGTGAGATACTGTATATCACTAAAAAGTGACTGTAAAATTTTATAAAATCCTTTTTTCTTATTCAGTTTTGCCCTCACACACACACACACACACACATTTTTTGGGACAAATACTTTTATATACACACACATATATAAATTAGGGGAGGGAGAAAAAATTGATTCTCCGATGCATCGTGGTTCTCTCTTCAACAATTCTGAATATTTCAGAATCAATTCTAAGCTTGTTTTTTTCCCCGCATATGGCACATGCGCGTGCTAGAGACGTGGCGGGCTTCATTGCAAAGAATTTGCGCTGTGAGACACTTGCACATTGCTTGACAGTGTGTGCTTCCACCCACCGTGTTTTACTTTAGATATGCTTTCATTTATACAGTTTGGAATGATGTACTATTAGATGCACGAAACTCGCACACTAACAGACTTTCACGTGCGCTTTGTATTTGTTTGTCCTGAAGCTCGATTGCAGCTGCGGTTAAATGCATTTGCATTTTTTTAATACTTTTATACGAAATTAATGTAGGCTACACACAGTCAGTTATGTTTTTAGAGCAGGACAAAACATCTGATATAACGAAATAGATCTGTGCATTAGTCTTAATGCAGCCTGTTAAAGCTGCCACTGTCTATGATCTCATCAGTAATAATCAAACGGCAATAATGCTGAGGAAAAAAGAAAAGCTATTGTCTGTAAACTTTCGTATACTTAAAGAACACTTATTTTAAATAAGTAATTGTTTTAACTAGTAGCCTGCTTATATAATAAAAACAATTAAGTACATTTTGCTCAAAGTAAATTTGATTTAAAATTTAAATGAAAATGTAGCCATGTGCAGTAATATTGAAAACTGAGAATCTGACGCATTGTGATATTGAGTTGATAATGATAATCGTAATTTAATTGAATCGTGAAATCAGTGAAGAGTCACACCCCTATTTTTAAGATGGCAGGACTGACACACAGAGATTTTGGTTAAGATCTAAAGTTGTAAAGATGTATTTGCACAGCAGAAGAATTAATTGGGGAAAAAATGTAGATCTGGAATCGGATCGTGAAGTGCCTGAAGATTCCCACCCCTTATATATATATATATATATATATATATATATATATATATATATATATATATATATATATATATATATACACACACACACACACACACAGTGGGGCAAATAAGTATTTGATACACTGCAGATTTTTCAAGTTTTCCCATTTACAAAGAATGGAGAGTTCTGTAATTTTCACCGTAGATACACCTCAACTGTGAGAGACAGAATATTAAAAATAAATCCAGAAAATCACATTGTATGATTTTTAAATAATTAACTTCCATTTTATTGCATGAAATAAGTATTTGATCACCTACCAACCAGCAAGAATTCTGGCTCTCACAGACCTGTTAGTTTGTCTTTAAGAAGCCCTCCTATCCTCCACTCATTACCTGTATTAATTGCACCTATTTGAACTCGTTACCTGTATAAAAGACACCTGTTCACACACTCAATCAATCAGACTCCAACCTCTCCACTATGGGCAAGACCAAAGAGCTGTCTAAGGACACTAGGGACAAAATTGTAGACCTGCACAAGGCTGGGATGGGCTACAGGACAATAGGCAAACAGCTTGGTGACAAGGCAACAACTGTTGGCGCAATTATTAGAAAATGGAAGAAATTCAAGATGACTGTCAATCTCCCTCGGACTGGGGCTCCATGCAAGATCTCGCCTCGTGGAGTATCAATGATCCTGAGAAAGGTGAGGGATCTGGTCAATGACCTGAAGAGAGCTGGGACCACAGTCTCAACGGTTACCATTGGTAACACACTACACCGTCATGGATTAAAATCCTGCAGCGTGCACAAGGTCCCTCTGTTAAAGCCAGCACATGTCCAGGCCCATCTGAAGTTTGCCAAAGACCATCCGGATGATCCAGAGGAGGCATGGGAGAAGGTCATGTGGTCAGATGAGACCAAAATAGAACTTTTTGGTATAAACTCCACTCGCCGTGTTTGGATCAAGAAGGATGAGTACGATCCCAAGAGCACCATCCCAACCGTGAAGCATGGGGGTGGAAACATCATGCTTTGGGGGTGCTTTTCTGCAAAGGGGACAGGACGACTGCACCGTATTGAGAGGAGGATGGATGGGACTATGTATAGCAAGATTTTGGGCAACAACCTCCTTCTCTCAGTAAGAGCATTGAAGATGGGTCGTGGTTGGGTCTTCCAGCATGACAATGACCCCAAACACACAGCAAGGGCAACTAAAGAGTGGCTCCGTAAGAAGCATTTCAAGGTCCTGGGGTGGCCTAGCCAGTCTCCAGACCTGAACCCAATAGAAAATCTATGGAGGGAGCTGAAACTCCGTGTTGCCCAACGACAGCCCCAAAACCTGAAAGATCTGGAGAAGACCTGTATGGAGGAGTGGGCTAAAATCCCTGCTGCAGTGTGTGCAAACCTGGTCAAGAACTACAGGAAACATGTGACCTCTGTAATTGTAAACAAAGGTTTCTGTACCAAATATTAAGTTCTATTTTTCTATTGTATAAAATACTTATTTCATGCAATAAAATGGAAATTATTCAAAAATCATAGTGTGATTTTTCTGGATTTTTTTTTTATATTCTGTCTCTCACAGTTGAGGTGTACCTACGATGAAAATGACAGATCTCTCCATTCTTTGTAAGTGGGAAAACTTGAAAAATCAGTAGTGTATCAAATACCTATTTGCCCCACTGTATATGTATATATGGGCCATTCTAGAGAATTGGTCCAAAGTCAGAGTTGAAAACTTTTGGAAAATGTATTTTTCCAAAAAAACGTGTATGCAAATTGTATAATATCCAAGGTACACATTTCTAGTAATTGTGCAGTTAATTCTCATATTGTAAACAAACAGATGGCTGAGTAACGCGAGAACCCACGAGACCTGGTGCGTGATCTAAGATGGCGGCTCCCGTCTGCTAGATTGTAAACCTCCTTCTTTCTCTCGTCTTTTCATAAACTTCTTTCAACTCGTTTCAAAACTGGACTATACTGTTTTACAACCTGGATTATCTCGAGGAGTATATCGACGCACACTACAACACACTCTGCTGCACCATGAATAGGGACAAACCAGATCACAACAAAAAAAGCAAAGGTAACCCCACTCCAATCTCCAAGAGACCTCGTCCCGATTCACCTTCCAGTCCAAGCAAAACACCATCCACATCACCTAAACCGCCGTGCTGCACTGAGGTAAGTGACATTCTATTCTCCATCGAAAATAAACTTTCCGGACTTGACACCAGGATCGCACTGATAGAAGTCATACACAAGGATCTCCAGGAATTGCGGCACAGTTTAGAATTCAGCCAAGAACAGATAGACACTCTCACTAAAGAAAATCACTTCTTAAAGGATTCAGTTCACGCACTTACCAATCAACTCACCTCCGTCGCCGCAGAAAACAAAATCATGAAAGAAAACATTTTAGATTTGCAAACGCGCAGCACGAGGGACAATTTAATCTTCACAGGCATCCCGGAACAAACTCCAGACGACCCCGAGAAATCACTAAAGGACTTTATGATAAAACAACTCAAATTACCAGCCGAATCTGTACAGATCATCACCTTTCACCGTGTTCACCGTATCAGATCTCAAAACAACAACAATAGACCACGACCTATCATCGCAAAATTCGAACACTACAAACACAAAGAACTGGTTCAGAGACAAGGCAGACAACTTAAAGGAACAAACTATGGACTCAAGGAACAATACCTAAAGGACATTCTCGACCGTCGAAAGCAACTTTTCCCAATCCGAAAACAGAAAATAAATGAAGGAAAAAGAGCAATCATTACAGTGGACAAATTATACATAGATGGACAACTATATCGCGATAAGGACATTACTCCCTGGCTTTTCTGAACATTTCACTCCCGATAACTCTCATTAGGACAATCTCTCTCTCTCTCTCTCTCTCTCTCTCTCTCTCTCTCTCTCTCTCTCTAATATATAAGATGTGATCTTGTTTTTGCACCTAGGTCTCGTGCCCCCCTCCCATATTCCACCTTATGTTTGTATTTAATGGTTTTTGTTTTGTTAGTGTTGTCCTGCTGTGTACATTCTGTCAATTATGTATCTGTAGTTTTGTCAGTTTGCCAACAACATTGCACTGTTATACACACACACATATGTACTGCTGTATCCTTTCAAATACATACACACACATTTATACATATACAGTACTAACAGGCCCACACATTAATATTTATTTCTGTTCACTCTCTATTAAAACATGTCAACTATCAATTTTGTAACCTGGAACGTTCGTGGTCTTGGCTCTCAGACAAAGAGGATTAAAGTTTTGAGTCATCTAAACAAACTACAAGCCGACATATGCCTTCTGCAAGAAACCCATCTATCAGAATCTGATCATAACAAAATTAAATCATCAAAGTACAGTCATTTATTCTCGGCTCACTACAACACAAAACAGAGAGGAGTATGCATTTTAATAAGTAAAAAAATCTCATTTGTTCATAACACTACAATTATAGACCCCGAGGGACGTTTCATTATCATAAACATCTCAATTAATAATAGCCCAGTTACAATTGGCAATTTATACGGCCCAAACATAGATGACCCATCTTTCTTTCAGACATTTTTTTCCACCATTTCAAAATTTTCTAACTGCCCAGTCATAATAGCAGGTGATTTCAACACAGTTCTAGACCCTACAATAGATAGATTTAACAGTTCAGACAATACACGTATCTGGAAATCTGCAGAAACCATGGTCTTGGCGATAGTTGGCGTACACAGCATCCTAACGTTAAAGAATATTCTTTTTTCTCACCAGTCCACCGATCGTATTCCCGCATTGACTTCTTTCTCACCAGTAACTCTATCATATCAAATATTTCTGAATCAAAGATCCATCCAATAGTTATTAGTGATCATGCCGCAGTAACATTAAAATGGAACATAAATAGTCCACATAAACCCATTACTAGATGGCGATTTAACATATCCCTTCTGAGAGACCATGACTTCGACAGTTATTTTAGAAGAGAGTGGGCATGCTTTCTAGAGATGAATGACTCCCCAGAATTATCTCCTTCTCTTCTGTGGGAAGCAGGGAAAGCAGTACTAAGAGGAAAAATCATTTCATTCTCCGTTCACAAAAAAAAGAAAGAGAAGGAACAACAAGCAGAATTGGAACAAAAAATCAAAGAACTAGAAGACTCCAATATAAATAATCCAACAGAAAAAACACAGGACACATTAAGAAAATATAAATTTCAGTTAAACGAATTAATCAATAAACATACCCAATTCTTAATACAAAGGCTAAGACAAGAAAACTTCCATCACAGTAACAAATCTGGTAAATATTTGGCAAATCAAATCAAACAAAATAAGGAAAAAACAACAATAGCAGTTATTACAGACACAGCAGGGAAGTCCACCAATTCACCAGAAGAAATAAATAAAATCTTTAACAATTTTTACAGTAAATTATACTCTTCAGAAAAACACCCGACTCAGAAAGACATCAATTCATTTCTCAACAATATCAACCTACCTCAACTTAGTAAACATCAAATAAATACTCTTGAATCTCCGTTAACAGAACATGAATTTTTTAATGCCCTCAAACTTATGCCGAATAATAAAGCACCAGGTCCTGATGGATACCCTGCTGAGTTCTACAAACACTTTTGGTCCATCTTATCACCACTCTTTATCCGAATGACAAATGAATCAAAACAAAAATCAAAACTCCCAGATAATATGAACACAGCTACAATTTCGCTTCTTCTTAAACCCAATAAAGACCCAACACTACCGTCAAGCTATCGTCCAATTTCCCTAATCAATGTAGACATTAAAATCATCGCCAAAGCACTAGCCTATAGATTAGAAAAAGTCACACCATCTATAATACATCCAGACCAAACTGGTTTCATTAAAGGTAGACTTGCATCTAACAACACACGTAGACTTTTTAACTTAATGTATTATTCATCAATTCACAAAGCCAAAACCATCATAGTCACTCTTGATGCAGAAAAAGCTTTCGATAGAGTAAACTGGAAATTCCTGTTTTCCACATTAGAGAGGTTTGGTTTTGGGGAGTCGTTCATTAATTGGATTAAAATTCTATATACATCACCTTTAGCCACTGTCATCACCAATGGACTAACATCACGTAGCTTCACACTGCACCGCGGGACTAGACAAGGATGCCCACTCTCCCCCTCACTTTTTACCATTTTCATTGAACCATTAGCAGCAGCCATCCGTCAAAACAGCAACATAAAAGGTATTCAAACACTAAATATACACCACAAAATAAGTCTTTACGCTGATGATATATTATTATATTTACAAGATCCTCCATCATCCTTACAAGAAACGATTAAACTCATTGACTCTTTTTCAAATATCTCTGAATACTCAATCAACTGGAGTAAATCTGCTATACTTTCATTACATTCCACTAGTTTGGATGTGACATCCCATACATTACCAATTCCTCTGTGCACCGATCATATCAAATATCTAGGTATTAATGTTTCCCCCAGGCTGTCAGAGCTGTTTGGACTCAACTACACTCCACTACTTAAAACAATAGACGAGGATCTTCAACGCTGGATGAACCTACCACTATCTATTATGGGCAGAATATCAACAATTAAAATGACTATACTCCCTAAATTAAACTATTTATTTACAATGACACCAACACAACCCACCCTTTCCTGGTTTAAATCACTAGATTCAATAATTACCAAATTTTACTGGAAAAACAAGACCCCAAGAATCAAATTGACCACCCTACAGAAACAGAGAACACAAGGAGGACCGGAAGCACCACATTTTTACCACTACTTTCTGGCCAATCAGCTCCAAAATATACACAAATGGATTCAACCTAACTCATCAGAAAGCACATGGCTAGATGTTGAACAAACAATTTGTAAGGACATTAATACTTCAGATTTACCCTTCTACAATCAGACAATCAAAAAGCATCACTGTTTTAAAATGCCGACAATAGCAGCAGCTCTGACAGCCTGGTGGAAATTCCATCAAATCACAAACTCTCCTCTTGCACCATCTAAATACACCCCAATTTGGAATAACCCAGATTTTACAGCTAACAAGAAGCCACTCAATTTACGCACATGGGCAGAAAAGGGAATCACACAACTTCAGCATCTTTCATAATAATAACCTGGCACCATTCTCCCACTTGGTTCAGAGATATGGCATTGGGAGCAATTGTTTTTTGGAATACTCACAAATCAAATCATCAATTCAATCAAAAATTGACACTAGGACAATTAATCTAGACCTCCCCCTCCCAATATCAGCGCTATTAAATATTTCTTCTTCTAAAAAACTACTCTCCAAAATATACAGAATTATATCAAAATCGGACAATACATTAGGTATACCAAATGTTAAATGGGAATCAGATTTATCTATTGCCCCCGATGCCACTTTCTGGACACAGATCTGCAAAAACATTTACTTCATGACGAAAAATGCCAATCTTCAACTTATACAATATAAAATACTTCATAGATTTCACCTTACTGGACGAAAATGATTTAAAATGGGTTTTACTTCAGAAACATGTTCACACTGTACACAAAACACCCCAGACACCTATCTTCACGCCTTGTGGCATTGCACCCCAGTTAAAGAATTTTGGGAAAATGTTACTGAGTCACTATCCAACCATATGGGATGTCACATCCCATTGTCTCCTTCCCTCTGTATATTAGGTGACACATCCATAATCAACTCAAACGATACAGATAGTAAATTACTCTTAGTAGCTCTAACTATCGCCAAGAAAACTATCCTCATGAACTGGAAATCAAGGAATAACATACATATTTCATCTTGGAAAAACTTAATAACAGACTACATCTCCATGGAAAACCTATCAACTTCCACTCAAAATAATACAACAGAATTGAACCCCTCTTTGTTATCTCTCATAAACTTCCATCAATCATGAATCCGTTGACCCTCTCTGTCTGAAGCCACCCTCAACAACACACCATTCATCAATATCTACATAAGATTATGGGGGAGGGGGGTTAGGAAGAGGTAGCAACAAAGGCTAATATCAAACTAAATCAAAAACTTAAAATATTTTTCTATTATTAATATTATTATTATTATTATTTTTTTTATCTTTCTCTATCCTTTCTTACGGTTGCTTTCTGCTATCTGCACTTTTTTTAATTTTTTTTTTTTTTTTCTTCTCTCTCTTTTCTTTTCTCTTTCTCTTTTCACGCCTCTGGGCCTCAGTTGGCTGTGGCCCTGTGTGGTTGGGTTTAGTGGTTGGTGGGTGTGCTGTGGGGCCGGGGGCCTTGTATCTCCAACCTGTACCAGCTTTGGCCTGGTTTTCTTGCCTCTGGCAGGTTCAGCACTACATGCCTTGTTTTTTTTAATGCATCACTAGACGGTATACATACATCTATTTTAAAACAAGCAAGGGAAGAGGAGAGAGGAGGAAGGAGAGGAGGGGAGGGAAAAGAGAAAAAAAAAAAAAAAGGGGAAAAAGAGAGAGAAAAAAAAATGCATACATCAGACACACACAGGGTAAGTGGGACGTGAGCATGGGGGCCTGGGCTTTGCACTGGGCTGGCTCCACACTGCACGTCACACTTTTTTAATGCATTATACACTTAACAATACATATACAGTACATATGTGAGGTAAACATGGCATGTGAGTGGCGGCCGGGGCTGAGACTTTGGTCCTTGTGCCCTGCAGCTCCTCTCCTAGATGGCTCGTCCTGGGCCTAAACTATGCCTTGCCCACGGAGGGCCCCAGAGGCAGCCTTACAATATCTTACTCTTTTTAGCTTTATTATTATTATTATTATTATTTTCTCTCTATTATTAATATTATTATTATTTTGTTATTAATACTATGATTACTACTATTATTATTATTAATATTATTATTACTATTTTGTCCTCTTTCTAATCCTCCAACTTTCCCCACATTTATTTATTTATTTATTTTTTAATTAATTACTATCCTCTAATTTTTGTTATTAATGTTACTATTATTATTATTATTATTATTACTGTTATCATTACTGTTGTACTTTTTTTTTTTTTTTTTGATTAATTTATTTAATTTTTTTATTATTTTGTTTAGTATACTTCCAAACCCAACACCCAGTCACACACACACACACACACACACACACACACACACACACACACACACACACACACACACACTCATACTCACACAAACCATGTTGGCTGTCATGTATGTTTTGTTGACCCTGGTTACTCTGTATCTGATTTGTCACCTGTAAATAGCATGTTTGCTTGCATAATAAAAAAAATAAAAAATAAAAAACATTGATCAAAAGTGAAAAAAAATAAAATAATAATAATAATTCTCATATTGTATTTTCAGAAAGTTTTCGAATATTTGTCCTCTCCCCTTTAAGGGTCTTAATGAAAAGTCTATAACATACTTTGGTTAACAATTCAGGCTGCAGACTTCCACACTCTGCTTGCCTCTTTTGATCACAAGAGAGTGTTAACTACGGCTACTCACAAATCAGGCAACCAACTGTACCTTACGACACACGACACTGCTCCACTGATCATGTACTGGTTACTCCACTGCACACTTAGGATCACTTCCTCCTCACTCTTAACCTCAACATGGTTCCTGTCACGACACATACCCCTCCAAAATGTCATCTTTCGACGTAACCTACGCTCACTCTCACCCTCCCGTGTATCTGCTATGGTTTTATCTTCACTTCTTCCCCCTAAACAGTTAGCATCTCTTGATGCTAACACTGCTAAGGATACTTTCTGCTCCACTCTTACATTTCGTTTAGACACCGTCTGCCCCTGTCTTCCAGGCCAGCCCGTACCACCCCTTCTGCCCCTTGGCTGTCTGATGTTCTCCACGAACATCGTTCTAAGCTCAGGGCTGCTGAAAGGGTATGGCGCAAATCAAAAAATCCTACTGACCATAATGTGTATCAGTCACTCCTCTCTTCCTTCTCTGCTAATGTCTCCACTGCTAAAAGGACATACTATCATAATAAAATGAACAATTTGTCTAACTCTCGCATGCTCTTTAATTTTCCTCCCTCTAACAGCTAACAACTTTGCCACATTCTTCATTAATAAAATTAAAATCATCAGTGCACAATTTTCCTCAGCCCAATCTGTCAAGCACATCTTACCAGCAAACATACACTCGTTCACATCCTTCTCTTCTCTCTGAGGCAGAAGTCTCCAAACTCATCCTTTCTAATCATCCTACTACTTGTCCGCTTGATCCTATTCCATCTCATCTCCTTTGAGCCATTTCTCCTGCAGTTGTACCTGCACTCACTCACATCATTAACACTTCCCTTCAGACTGGTGTTTTTCCCTGAGCATTTAGACAGGCTCGTATAACCCCACTACTTAAAAAACCCACCCTTAACCCATCTCTTTTAGAGAACTACAGACCGGTTTCCCTTCTTCCTTTCATTGCAAAAACACTTGAACGAGCTGTGTTCAACCAAGTCTCTGCCTTTCTCACACAGAACAACCTCCTCGACAGCAACCAGTCTGGTTTCAGAAGTGGACATTCAACCAAGACTGCCTTGCTCTCAGTTGTTGAAGCCCTAAGACTGGCAAGAGCGGATTCCAAATCTTCAATACTTATCTTGCTGGATCTGTCTGCTGTTTTTGACATGGTTAACCACCAGATCCTCCTGTCAACCCTATTGGCAAAGGGCATCTCAGGAACCGCACTCCAGTGGTTTGAGTTTTACCTCTCAGATAGGTCCTTTCATTCCATCCTGAAGATCCGACGATAGCTGCTCGCATCTCAACTTGTCTAACGAACATTTCTTGCTGGATGAAGGACCATCACCTTCAACTCGACCTTGCCAAGAAGACAGAACTGCTTGTGGTTCCATCAAACCCATCGTTTCATCACAATTTCACCATCCAGTTAGGCACATCATCCATAACTCCTTCAAAAACAGCCAGAAACCTTGGAGTTATGATTGATGATCAGCTGACTTTCTCAGACCACATTGCTAAAACTGTCCGGTCCTGCAGGTTTGCTTTATTCAGCATCAGGAAGATCAGGCCCTTTTGTTCAGAACACGCTTCACAACTCCTTGTTCAAGCTCTTGTTCTGTCCAGGCTGGACTATTGCAATGCTCTCTTGGCAGGTCTTCCAGCCAGTTCTATCAAACCTTTACAATTAATCCAGAACGAATATTTATCCAGAATAATTTTTAATGAGCTGAAAAGAACGCAGGTCACACCTCTGTTCATCAATTTGCACTGGCTACCAATAGCTGCTCACATAAAATTCAAGGCATTAATGTTTGCCTACAAAACCACCACTGGCTCGGCACCCCTTTACCTAAATTCATTACTTCAGACTAATGTGCCTCTAGAAGCTTGCGTTCTGCAGGTGAACGTTGCATTATTGTGCCATCCCAAAGAGGCACAAAATCACTTTCACCGACTTTTAAATCTTCTCTTCTCTTCTCTTCTCTTCTCTTCTCTTCTCTTCTCTTCTCTTCTCTTCTCTTCTCTTCTCTTCCCTTCCCTTCCCTTCCCTTCCCTTCCCTTCCCTTCCCTTCCCTTCCCTTCCCTTCCCTTCCCTTCAAGAAACTAGCTTCTCTTCTTTTTGTATTCTATTTATTTTATTTGTATTTATTATACAGTTAACAAAAGCAAAAAAAAAAAAGTTTATATTCTATCAGTTTTATTTATTATATAATAAAAAAAAAAAACTTGCTACATGTACTATGTTACAGTTTTTCTCAATTGCTAAAACACTAAACCCTATTGTCTGAACCAAATGCTCAGTTGCCTGAACCCGCTGATTGAATCAATCACTCTTTTGGCAAAACCATAAGCACTTTTTCACCTGTTTAGACACAACTTGCCAACACATTTTCATTGTGATGCACCCGTGCTGCATAATGGTGAGCACAGGTGACAAAAGTCAAACACAATTAAAGCACAGGTGTCACCACTTGAACACAACAACTCAAAACTGATCACACTTGTGGCTAATGATGTGAGGGAACATATACAGTAAGCCAGTTCAGAGAGCACTGGTTTGTGAGGCCCTACAATGGATAGAAATCTGAGAGGAAGAGTTCGTGTGAGAGGAGGTCGAGGTGGTCAGCGAAGACAAAGAACAGTAATATCTGATGAAATCAGAGCTACTGTGATTGACCATGTTCTTGTCCATGGTATGAGCATGAGGGAGGCTGGACAAAGGGTACAACCAAACATCAGTAGATTCACTGTGTCCACCATAATCCGAAGATTTAGAGAAGAGAACAGGTAATTACCTATTTTTGACATTATAGTACAGTATGTAAATGTTGACAGCAATTACTGTATGACATACTATAGAGCTGGTAAGTCTCGCCCATCCGTAAAACCCCACTGGACCTCTAGATTGAAAAACCGTCAATGCAAGTGAATGTGAGAAAATAATTATTTTCTCACATTCACTTGCATTGACGATTTTTCAATCTAGAGGTTCAGTGGGGTTTTACGGATGGGCGGGACTTACCAGCTCTATATACTGTACCACAGTATACTGTAAGTAAATATGTTTCAGTACATCACTGTACCAATGTACTGTAGTATTGTAATGGAGGGTTGGTCTAACTGTTTGTAGGCCTAGTATTCCATGTATATTTTTGTACTTTATTTTTACATGGGCTTACTGTACACAAGTGGCAAACGCATAAGATTTCTGGTTGTTATTACAAGTGCTATGCACAGGTTTTCTTTGTTTTGCAACATGCATTTAGCCTACAGTGAACAATAAACATTTATTTCTCCAGCTTCATGTCCTGAGCATTGTGTTTTCTATTTTTCTACGTAGTGTTTAGTGACTGTTCAGTAGTGTTTTTAATTTTGATTGACTCGGGGCACGATTTGACAACACAGTTCAGTTTTGAGCACAGATTGAACTTTTGATGTGAAAGTTTGGTTTTGCAAGAAGAGTCTGAGGTTTTGTGAATGTAGCTTGAAAATTGGGTTTTGTGTTCACAGTTTAGAGAAAAGGATAGCAGCTTTCAAGAAATGTGTCTTAGCAATCGAGAAAAACTGTAAGCTAACTGAGACTTGTTATAGCACTTACGTATTATTGCACTTTGGATAAAAGTGTCTGCTAAATGACTAAATGTAAGTGTGTGTGTATATGTGTGTGTACGTGTGTGTGTGTGTGTGTGTGTATATATATATATATATATATATATATATATATATATATATATATATATATATATATATATACACACACACACACACCTATATGTGCCAAAAATGTATAATTAGGGTTAGGTAGCATATATATGTGCTGTATAAAAATGTGTATATTTTTAAAAGTTTATCCCAAGCTTTTTGAATGGTAATATACACACGGCAGAGGACAGTGGCACTTTTCTTAATACAGACACAGCTTTTATTATCATCTACAATGAGAGTTTTTTTTTTCCCTTTTAAATTGAGAAACAAGCTTTTCTGAAAGCCATTGCAAAGGCTTTGCAATAGGCTTACATAGTTGATTAAAGTTCCAAGAGACAAAGAAATAAATTAGTTATTTAAACCATCAATCATGCGTATTCATTATCCTGACGCCAATGACAGAACGGCTCCCTTCAGCATTATCCTTTGTTTTAAGGCTATTCTAAATGCGGTAACAGGGAAACTAGTTATATAGACAGAGCATGGCCCAAGGCATTTAAAAAGTGTGTTTATATAAACCTGTATGAGCACTCTGATTAATTTTGTTGTTCATTTTACAGAACACTCACAAATCTTTCTCTTTTTCTTGCTTGTTTCAGAGCGGAGGGATTCAAATGTGGAAGTGACAGCACCAAGGCCATCTTCAGGTGAGTGAAATCAAACAGGACGCTATGAGCCATCTCTAGCCATCCATCAGTATTGAGTTTGCAGACCACTGTCTGTGCAGTAATAGGACATGTCTGTGGGCTGTGTCTCATTCAAGATGGCATGCGGTGTGATGCTTACAACCCCTGAAACGTACCGATGTACTATTGAGCGCTTCTTGCATCCACACCAACCCTGTTTTGCAGTGCTGACTTTTTTTTTTTTTAGTCTTTGGAGAGGTCATGTGGATTTACACGTAGCTGGAAAATCCAATTCTGCTAGCGTAATGAACGGGGAACGGCTCTGACCTCCCTGAGTAAAGATAGCTGGCAAGATGGATTTCATTTGTTACTCTTGTCACTTTCTAGTTTGAGTGGGAGTCACATCTTGCTTTCTCTCAGGTAAAAGCCTGGATTATTCTCACCGTGCAGTTGCATAATATTTCTGGGTGAAACGTACAGAACTTGTGCAGGTCATATTTTACCTCAAAATGAAGAAAATAAGATGTGTTATTTATTTATTTTCCAAGACTATTTTACATGAATGTTAAGCTTATCTTTTAGATTATTTGTATCGTGACATTATTTTCATTCAATTAATTTTTGGAGCACATTTTCCAAATAATTACTAGATTATTGGTGTTGCTGAGGGAAAAAAACAAATTCATAATATTACATTATTTTATTGTTTAGTTACACTACCATTCAAAAGTTTTTTTTAAAGACATTTCATGATCACATACATTTATTTGATATGAAATCCAGTAAAAACAGTAACTGAAATTGAATTAGAATTTCAAAACGACTGCTTTCTATTTGAATATATTTTAAAATGTATGCAAAGCTGTATCATTACTCCAGTCTTCAGTGTCACATGATCCCTCAGAAGTCATTCTTATATGCTGATTCGATGCCCATTTTTTTATTATAGAAAAAAACATTTATGTGGAGACCATGGATTTTTTTAATCAATAGAAATCTCAAAAGAATAGCATTTAATTAAATATATAGAGATTACAAATGTCTTCACTCTCATTTTTTTAATTTAAAATATTTTTTATTTCTGAAGAAATAAAAATAAACAAAATAAAAAGAGAAATATATAAATAAAACAGGAATGAATAAAAAATGGCATTACAATAAAAACTTCTTTACTCGCATAAAATAAAATTTTAATGGAAATTTATTGAAAAATGTAGTTTGTAGTTCTTCAAATATGCAACCGTGAAATCACACTGGCTTCTCTAGAAGCCCCAAATCAGTTTTCAAATAAAAAAAATAATCCAACTGGATAATTTTACAACTGGAACCTGGCTGTTTATATTTATGCAAAGTATCTTATTTTGTGCTTTAGACTTAATTTCATTGCCAAATTAGAAGAAGAGGCTTAGATTACAGCGTAAGAATCAGAAAGATGCTTTCAATTTCTAGCCTAAAAATGGTGTGCTGTACCTCTACTACAGATGTATTTTCAATAATCCTAGAGCCGTTGCAGCTTTATATCCTCCTGCTTATTCTGCCCCTGCAATTTTTCTGAGCATTGTTAGAAAGTAAATGCAACACGTTCCATATGAGGTGAGATGAGAAACCAGTCTTACAGATGAGTCGTTTTAGCACTTCCCTGCATAGGCATATACAGTTTCCATGGAGACAGCTAGGCCAGAACGCGCTATGGCTTTTTTTCACACATGGATCTGGCACGAGCACTTGAAAGAAGAGAGAGAGTCACTAGCAGGCACCTAATGGTCGCTTCATCATTCATCAACACCTTCACTCTGCAACATTCTCCCCTTGTGCCAGGCATATAACTCAACATCTTCCCTCGTTGACTAGCACTTATCTTTCAGACTGCGGGGGTAGAAACAGCCCACTGCTAATAGGAAACAGTGTATGCCAAACTAATAGTTGAACAAAGCATATCTACTACACTATCTACTACACTGAGAAAAAAACAAAAACCCTTCTACTTGATCTGAGTTGAATTCGCTTAAAATTCATTTCTTTTTATTATCTGATAAATTACAGTATGTGAAGAATGATTTATATATATATACACTACTGTTTCAAATGTTGGGGTCTGTACATTGTTTTTATGCTGTTGAATGAAGTCTCTTATGCTCACTAACAGCTGCATTTATGAATCAAAAATACGGTAAAACAGAAATATTGTAATAATTGAAAATAGTTATAATAAAATTGTTGTGAAAACTGTTTGAATATATTTTAAAATGTAATTTATTCCTGTGATGCAAACCTGAATTTTCAGCATCATTACTCTACTCTTCAGTGTCACGTGATCCTTCAGAAATGATTCTAATATAACGATGGTGCTCAATGTTTTCATGTTCTTATCAACAGTTGTTCTGCTTAATATTTTTGTGAAAACAATTTTTATAGAATGTTCAAAAGAACAGCAATTTTTTTTAACAATGTGAATGACTTTGACTGTCAAGTTCAATCAATTAATGCATAATTCTGAATAAAACGGCATAAACTGAATAAAAAAGTTGAGGGGTAATGTAGGACCAAATGGGAATTATAACTGTTTTATCCATAATATTTAGAATAAAACCAGTCCTCACCAGTCATGGATAACATAAAAGATGTTGTGAATGATATTTTTGACATACTATGTATAAAATGACCCTACAACCAGGTGAATATCACAGAAATAGGTGTCCAAAGAATTCAAACCTGTCTCTAGACTCTGTAACAAAAACGTTTTTAGCCAATCTTAAAACCAACCAATGAGAAATACTCTTTGCCCGTTCATTTTTTAGTGCATTTGGGATTGCTGACACTGGATTGGCTGACATATCGTTGGAGCACATGGGCGTGTGGTTGAAGGGATAGTGTGATCTAATGTAGTCTAGCAAATGTTTGCAAGGCTGAAATCGCTTATAGTATCTTATGAAGTCCATCGATTCATATCAGATGCAGTATCATTGAAAAGAGCAAAAGCATTGAAAATTGTGTCCAGATGGTTATTGACTATAGTTTATGACTCTTGCTGTCTACAAACAGTGGGCAGCTATCTTCTAAGACGGCTTGCTGTCTGAAATGGAGCCTCAACGGATTTGAAACACACTACATTGGTTTCAGCTAATGCTCTTAGACTCTGTCCACTATCTTATTGTCTTTTGTCATTGCGCTTGTGGCATTGCGATCACACACACACAATGTGAGGTATACATTTAAAGCCATGTCTAATTTGTCCAAAATAAGGTTTTTGAAGGCAGCATAATTTCAGCATACATTTATAAAAGCTACTCTTCCTTAAAATGCAGTCTTGCAGTCTCATTGACTTGGTTTAGGAACGGATAGAACAGATATGTCTTGTATAGTTTCCTGACATTTCTGTGAATTTTATATCAGATCACTGGTCCGAGGGATCTATACGGCATGAGAGAATCAGTTCCACAGAGTAATGTGTTTCAGTCTGTAGTCATCAGTCACAATGGACGGTTTCTCTCATTTTCAGTCCGGATGGCAGTTTCCTGGCAGCTGGCTCTGCAGACGGTGCCGTCTACATATGGAATGTGAACACAGGAAACCTGGAAAAACGGCTTCCTGACATGCACAGGTAACTCAGGGATGGCCACCACGGACAACCAACCAGGGGTGCATTTCCTACAAGTATCGTTAGCAAACTATGATCACCAATTCTGTCGTGACCTACATAATTCAGTATTTCTGTGTTTTCCAAAACCATAGCTCCAACACACATTTGCAACAGCATACCAGAATTGTGTGGTCAGAACTACAGCATAGTTTCTTGTTAGGGTTGACATGTGGCCTGGCTAATATGCAGTACAACCTATATACAGTATGTCATTCCAGATTTTCATTCTACATCTTTTAGTGTATAAAGATAATAAAAGCACCATCTTTAAAGAGTGCACGTGTGACTCTAGCGGAACATAATACAAAACCTGCAATTGAATCAAATATCTGAAAATAAAGTGAAACAATGGAGAACAAAATAGCGAAGTAGTCCTTAGATGCCATGTTGAATAATTACAGCAATATTCTGACATTAATTCAAATTTAAATCAAATTTACAACTCCACCACCCCGATGTCATTTACTACAGTTCTAAATTACTGAACCAGTGTGGTTTAAATAACAGTTGTGCAACCAAGTTATTGCAATTTCAGAAAATAGTCGTGACTAGCAAGTTAATTTCTCCAGTGATTCATTGTATTATGCATGGTTTGTATGTGTCCGACAGTTCAGCAAAGCTTGATTGACAAAATTTGCGTATGGCAACAAGGCTTCTCAGCCTTGATTTGATTGATTTGATTGGCTATTTGGGCTGTTTCATCTGTTATAATGTCAATTTACCATTATTCAGCGAAATTTCACTGGCAAATTTCATTCATTTCACGCAGAATCAAAGAGATTATGTGATGACAAAAGTTGCCCACGCAGATTTTGCTCAAATTTGTGCTCATTTCAAGTGCGGTAGAAATTCGCCTACGCACCTGACACCTGACTGAGTTTAATCGGGGGTATCTCTAGCGACACTCAAATGTATACTCTTTAGCGCGTCTCAAGCGACACCCTGTTGAGTCGGGTGACATCTCGCCCCCTATGAACATTATCACTTGGGACTATTATCTCTAATGTACGACTAACCTGCTGCGCAGCAGTTACCAGACAGACTCCAAACAATGCCCTTGAATATGCTTTAATCATGGCCGGGAGGATCTCATCTCAATCACAGAGAATTCCCCAGCAACAAGGATACAACAGTATTTATAGAAAAGGTGCATAGCAAAGGTAACATGTCACATTACACCATTTTCCTCTGATATGATTGGTTCTCTTATATGGAAAATCAAAGACTTGGTTACTGATTACCTCAGCTTATTCCTTAAATCATGTATCGTAGTAGTTTCAGACAGACGTCTCAAGTCGTATTTGACTTGATACCACACTGGTATTTACTACTAGGAAATTCAGAGATAATTTTAAAACCAGAGTTTCCGAGTTGGGCGGGTCATAAACTTTAAACATGGTTGAGGGGACAACCATTGCTGCTGTCAATGCTGTTCTCACAACAACTACATCCCTTTGTCTTGTCGCTAAAGTAGTGTATTTATAGGCTAGATATGAACAATCATTCGAAGCATATTGTATGTTTTATAAGCAGTGAAATAAGCATGTATTTGACCAAAATGCCAGAATTGTCAGCAAACTGCATGTATAGCGCGGTGATTGTTTATATGATTGTCAACCAATGGGATGCTACATTTTATTCGTTCCGACATTAAAGCACTTGAATACGACAAGCTCGTAATCACGACTTCATAAGTGGGAAATAGGAAATGTCCAATAGCACGTGAAGCCAGCATTACTCCCAGCCGTTTTTTTTTTTGCAAGTCATTGCCAGCACTTTGGGTCACTTTCACAATTTTCATGGCCCCCCGAATATTTTCTGGTATGAATATCTGAACATGCAATATGTCTAAAGAAAAGAAAGAACAGAGCCTCAGAGAGTTTTATTCTAACATCATGCTTTTTTTTACATTTTTACATTTTGAAAGAAAAGCTGAGAAAATCATGTTTTTGCAGTATTGGATTCAGAACGATGATTCAAAACATTGGAGTCGATTTCTTCCATCATCACCCCCAAGGCTTGCACAGTCCTAAACCACTTCATGGGTCAACATTTCATTTCACATTGGTAACATTTGGTAGTTTTGATTTAAATGCTGTTTGATCATCGCTTTATTTTACATACACACCTGCTTTCATACACGATCGCTTGTTTCTGCTTCTTCTTCACTTGTGTTTTATCTAGACATTCAGTAATTTTTCACAAGATGTGTATTAGCGCCCTCTACCATATAACAGTGAAAATACAGAAAGCTGGAAAATTCCGTCAATTGCGTGGAAGCGTTGGGGCAAAGGAAGATTTAAGCAGCAAGTTACGTTGTTGTACAGGAAATGCACTCCGGGTTGATTAGTTTACTTTCTTTTCCTGCTTTATTTACTGCAAGTCACTCTCAAATAAGGGATAATATACAATCAGCCAGTATTATGTCAAAATTTGTCACAGGTTTTAAAGTGCGGGAAAGATTTTAAGCAAATATTGACTTGAATTTCAGTCTGTTCTTTGCACGAAGCTATATTTTAGTTTTTAATATGGCTTCAGGATAATTGGAATACAGCATATTAGTTGCATGGACGATGGTTATGGAGGTTTTTGTGTCAATAATTCCACTGCTGATTGCTTTTTTTGGGTGAGATGCTGTGAATTATCTCAAATTGAATTCTAAGATGAAATTCTTTTTGCAGAGCTTCAATAAGCGCTGTGGCCTGGTCGTTGTCGGGTGAATATGTGGTAAGCGTGGACAAGAGCCGTCGAGCTGTGCTCTGGAGTGATATCTGAGACCAGACACGGACTGCCTTTTTCCATCTTATCAACTGAAGTCACTCCTGGAAATGCACTCAGGGATGTCATCGAAACACAACCGTGTTGGGAAAAGCTCACACTCTGCACTCCGTCAATAGCAGGATCCTTAGTATTGTGACAGTCTTTGTTGCTAAGAGGCTGTGTCATCCAAAACGCAGACAGATGCGCTAATGTTACAGGGGTCTGGCGACTGTTGAGCAGAGCTGTCTGGGTTTTGTTTTGAAACCTTGTTACAGATGAACTACCGATGCAGAATGTGCCAAAGCGTTTGTAGGCCTTCCTGTTGCTTGACTTCGTACTATAATTGTCAGCAACTTTAAAATCTGAGATCTCTTGACGTACACCAGATATCGCTGGGATTTGATATCAAAGGGAAGCATGAAGAAAATGGATTCAGCCTGTTTTAGGAACATGACAACACATTTCTGAATACGTGGAAACTCGACCCCAATGCATTCGCTTGTCAGTCCTATTTTTAGAGACCAAAACACAAAATTGAATGCCTGGTAAAAGGCCATTTTATATTGTCGCACAGTGACTGATTCTTGAATGCAATATAAAATGAGATATAAATATCATAAATTTGAAAAATAAAGCACTGTTATTCAAAACTGTGGGGTCAGTATTTGTATATGAAATCAATGCTGATATTCATTTGATTAGTATAGTGACAGTAAAGACATTTACAATTTAAAAAGATTTCTATTTTAAATAAATTGTTCTTTTGAACTTTATATTCTTCAAAGTATCCTGAAAGAAAAATAAAAAGATTTCCACCAAAATATTAGCTTAACTGTTCAAGTTAATAAGAAATTTTTCTTAGTATGAATTCTCAAGGATCATGTGACGCTGAAGACTGGAGTAATTGGCTGCTGAAAATTTAGCTTTGCATCACAGAAATAAATGACATTTAAAAACAACTAAATAAAATGGAAAACCGTTATTTTAAACTGTAATAGTATTTTACACTATTTACTTTTTTTGCTGCATTTTTATCAAATAAATGCAGGCTTGGTGAGCAGCAAAGACTGACCCCAAAACGTTTGAATGCTAGTGTTTATATTTCAGCTGTCTTAGTGAAAATCTTGGACCATTATGATGTATTTTAACATCATATCAATCTATTTCTAGATCACTAATGAAATGCACTCAAGCAAATTGTGAAATCATCATTATGATAATGATTATATCCTGTTCTGAAACAGGATGATTTCATATAGCTTGAGTGCTGCGGTCATTAAAGCAACCAATTATTGTGTTTGTTGATTTTTAAATTCACTCTAATTGTCATGCAAGTGATTTATAATTTATATATATAAAAACAGCAAAATAGAAGCATTTTCACTAGTGGGCTGAGACTTTTAGACCCTGCTGTATGTTGTTAATCACTGCCTCGTGGAAGTGCTCAGTTCTACTGGACTGACTCCAGTAATTTATTATAAAAAGGGACTGAAAAATGAATGAGATGAAGCCTTGGCCTCCGCCACACTCTTTAGTGCTGCCATAGAGACCCAGTATGCTCACTGCTAAATTGCACTCAGATTAGCATTTAAAAGAGCCCTGTGTCTGATGAGAATCACACACTCTGACTGACTTTGAACACCCAAATTACTGCCATCAGAGATCAAGCGAGTCCAGCGTAACGCACAGACCGCCATGTGATTCTATCTGCTGTGTTCATTTGCATGTTAATTACAGGTTAGATGAGGAAAGTCTAATGCCCATCTTACACTTGTCAACTGTTGGACCGAGGAGTTTTAATGTAGAGACTAGAATATTTATTAAGATAAAACCCTATGTGCTAGTTGCTATGATGAAATACTATGTGCCTCAGAAATCTCTGATGTTACTGTAGATCACTGTATTGTATGTTAATGAAATTTATATATATATAGTGATATATAATCTCGCTACAAAGAACATGTTCAAATCATCCCAAAATCTAGAAAAAATTTATAAAATATAAAGTTTTAATTTCATATTTTTTAATTAATATGAGCATAATGTCAGTATAAAAAATTATATCATTATTAGAACTTTACATGTTAAAAATACATTATATAAGAAGTGTTATGGTAATAAGAGCGAGATTTTTCAAAATTCAATAATGAGAATTTGGGTCGCGTAAATTGCAAAATTGTCATGAAAAGCAATGCAAAAATCGATTAAATATTTGAATTGAACATAAAGATTTGACCTTGACCTGCTTGAAATACAGGGGTTAAGTAAACCAAAGACACTTCATGAGATTAAGTAACAGATAAGCATCTTTTTTATATTTATCTATTAGATATTTTGGTTGACTATAACTGATATACAATTAAATTAATTTCAACAGCAAATTTCTTACAAAAAAAAAAAAAAAACAGGGATGTTTACTGGTGGCACTATATGGAGCAACAGATTTGTAGTTAATTTATAAAGTTTATATTTGTTTGCCCTTAAAAGCGCTGTTGTATTTTTTTTAGAAGAAAGTGTTTTCTTTTTAATTTTATTGTTGCTGAGTAAAAGAACTGTGCCTTTCCAAATGTGGCTTGTTCTCAAAGTAGCACAGTTATCAAGGGAACAGCGGTATATTTGTTAACTACTCTCATTTTTTGTAAAAATGCAAGGACCAAAAGTGAGTTTGATTATTAAGTCTGTTGTTTACATGCAAAATGAAAGACAAAGAGCAAATAGGAATAAGTCTATCTATGTTCTAACAGGCGCTTTCCATGAACGGGGTACAAAATACTGTATATCTTGAAACACCAAAACTTGTTGATACACCAATTTAAGTGATTTTGTTGTTTTTTACTTTAAATAATCGTAACAATTAAATAAAACATTTTATAAAATAAAATGTCACTCTGTATAGCGGGTTATTTTAGTTGTGATAATTTATATTTATTTAATTTGTATTATTATTATTTCATATTTGTTTCCTACAGTAACTTTAATAAATATTTGAGATATGTTTAGTTTAACTACTTTTCATTATGGGTTAATTGTTAGATTAAAAACGTTGTGCGTAATAAAAAGTGTATCTTGTGGAAAGTGTCAATGTGACACGATTTAGCATTTATTTGAGAATTCATGTATTTTGGAGTTTTACACGTTTATCATTAAAGTCTGATGATGCATTGCTGTCATGTCATATTGTGTGTGGGTGTTAATTTCAGCATCATTCATAATCATCTTATTATGTTTATATTTTAGAATCGTATTTGCAGTACCTTAATGAGGTTGATTTATTTATCTGATACATGATTAAAAATCAAATAAATAAAAAATGCTTTTTCATTTAATAAAACCATCTTAAACCCTCATGATGGCTGATTGATATGCTTTATCGATTTATTGCTTTGGGAGTGTGACAGCACTTTAAACGATGTCAATGTGGAGATGTAAATAACGCTCATCTCTCAGCCTCGAGCTGAGAGAATATCATCACGCATCCAGAGAGGCGGGAGATAGCGAGTTTATGTGAGACAGAGGAGAGGAAAACACCGCGGAAGAGCTCTGCTAGATAGTGTGGATATCAAACGGAAGCGTTAGGATTTCCCAAACAGCGTCTATTGTTCAAACATTCCCACCTGAAGGACTCCTAAAGCAGAGCAGCTCAGGAAAGCTGCTTGTTTTATGTCGGAAACGCGGGGTTTGTCTGTCAGGAGATGCTCCTGTAATTGGATTCATCTGGAAAGCGCTCAAACCGCAAGGAGAGCTGCTTAAGAGACAGCGGTTCTCTAACGCAGCAGAGTAAATCCTCTTCTTTCAGCCTGTCTCTTCATCTTTCTCTTTTCCCCTCAGCTCCATCTCCCTCTCTTTCCTCGGCTCATCTTCTTCCCACAGCAGAAGAGTTTCTGTCGCACGCAGATCCTCGCGATGGGTGATAAAGGCACAAGGTAAGCCGTGTGTTTCATATGGATTAGCTGGTACTGAAGGACATGTTTTTCTGCATGTAATTGGTCTTTTAACATAACAGTGGCCGAAGCAGTCAGTAGCCCATTGCATGGCAGTGCACACCAAGTTTAGGATGAGATGTCTATGATTAGTTAACCTTTTAAATTGTATTAAATATTGGTCAATTGAAAACAGGTCTGGAAAGTGCATGGAGAAAGTGGGACGGGGACAATTTGGGATTTGACCCTTCCCTCATGAACACTACAAATAAGCCTATTTGCTATGCTAAACGGACAGTTAGCTGTATTGCATTTATTTCTTTGTGACCCAATCAGGAACAGACCTGCAAGCCATCAGAAACCACTGCATGAATGTATTCCATCTGTTATTCATTTGCTCAGTTCTCTCTAGGAAGGCTTTAGAAGGCGGTGGAGGTATCACACTGTTTTGGCATAGCGGCATTTCCATTGATATTTGACATTTCACACAAGAGCACATTTGACCAGGACCTTCAAAACTCTCAGCAGGGTTGTGAACCAGTGCAAAGCACACAGCTTTATAATAACAATTCATTTACACCCTTGAAAATAAAGATTTTTTATTGGGATCTTGAAGAACCTTTAACATCCATGGAAACTTTTCAACACACATGGTGGCAAAAAAAAAAAGTTGATCAGATTAAAAATGTTCTTTACACTGAGAAAAATGATTCTTTTAAGACCTGTTTACGTCTTTCGGGAATTCTAATATGTATTATTGCTTTGAAAATTTTAATTTTTTTGGAATTTTAAGGAGTGTATGACCCTTGGGTCCCCAATGGGTCACCCTTTCTTAAAGAGCCAATTTGTTACTCTGTATTTAACCATTGAGCTAGTTACTGTATGTCCAAACTCTTGGGCAGTGCTCCTTATTAAGGTAGGAAATACTTTTGAGCCCCTTAAACCTCCAACTTTCAAGTCAGCGAAAGACTATTGACTGTCAGCATAAAGAGTGGTATGCATTACTGATTATTCTGGTCATCTACTTGAATGAAAATTCTGATGTTATTTACACATTTTGTTTCATAATCTTTCCGTTTCTTTATAGTACAACATTGAATTTTTAATAGTTATTGCTACATATAAGCGCTTCTATAGAATGTACTGTGTAGATTTTTTTTTAATAAGAAATAGGCCAAAGATTAATTATCTTCGATTGCAACAATATGAAATTCTCCAATGCAGAGTGTCACAAAAGTGCTTAAGCATATTCTGGGCACGTGATGATTCACAATTTAAACCAGAGTCACGTGGAACCTTGTTCCATGATGAAAATTTAATTCAGTTCGCTACTCCAGTTACAGACATCTGATTTGAGTACTTCACCATTCAGAATCACCAATAAACTCCAGCAAAATACAGTCTGTTTAAACAAAAGCACAGGCCTTTATGATCCGCTTACGCAAGAGAACGGGAACCTTGGAGCATCTCAGAGAGAGTTTTTCTGTGCTGACTGTCGTCACCGATCTCAGCGTGCTGTTTGAGTGCTGAATGAAGAACAACACAATCTCATGGCAATTCGGAATTGGTGATTTGGTGGCTAATTTGTGTGAATTCATATGATTTTTTTGGTGTTTTCTTATTATCTGCTCATGCCCCAGTGATGTTTAGGGTGGGGTTAGAGGACCTTCATGCTTAGTTTTTTTTTTTTTTTTAATTCACAGTCTTCACTTTTTTGAACTTAACAGTAACAACCATAATGCACAGAATCATATTGGATCGGTCCCATCAGACTGATACTTGATCCGAAAAAAGGCCCGTATCCGACTGATATGATAGAGTATCAGATCAGCGCAGTAATATGATACACATAAAAATGTAAATCTTAGAGGACAGTGGAATAGCAATGACTCCAATCAGATAAACTGCTGATTTTGTCTGGCCAGAGGAGAAAGACACTATTTCCCCGTCTAAATACTGTAAAGCTGATACAAAGCCACCCTGCTTTATATCAAGCCGATGTAAAGCTGGTTTGACACAATCTGTATTGTTAAAAGCGCTATACAAAGACTTGAATAGCTGTGCTTAGTAATGTCTTGTTTACTTGCTAACAATTCTTAAACATCTAACAAAGATGTAATGTGTGAATCTCGCAAAAGTTGGAAATTACAGTGATTAGTCATTCCTCGCAAGTGCTTATTGTAACAGATTATGTCATTAAATGACACTGTAAACCCCAACAGATTGGTGCTTGGCATTTTGAGAAAGCAAAGCACAGCCAGTTTTGTGTGCACTATGCTTTAGATAATCAGTGAAAGATCTGTTATGAGCCATCTGAATCTGCTCATGACAAACTATATTTGCAAGAAGTGCATCTTCTGTTGCTTTACATGGTCGTGTTACCTTGCATAACTTATCAAAAATGATTTCTGTTTATACCACGTCTTTATAAGATTTAACTAAGACAACATTACTAACAAGACATTCTGGTAATACTTTCCAGTAAATTTCAATTAGTTAATATTAGAAAAAATAAATAGTAAGTTAAAAATACTCAACTTTTTTACAGCCATTTCTTATTTTATTTTATTCAGATTTACTGCTTGGTTCAAACCTTACATTTTCATTGATATTTCTTTTCCCCAAAACAATTATACAAGGTAAAAAATGTATTATATTTAAAAAATCATTATAAAGACCATACACACTTAATGTTTTTTTTTAGACATAAGCCAAAATGTTACTTAATATAGATCAATTTAATTATTTTTATTAATAATTTTTGGCTTTTACAAAATTAAATATGTTTTATATTTTATGTATTATGTTTTATACAAAATTAACTATAATATGAAAGTAGAATTTACACTTAAGTATAAACAGGATACAACAGGATAAAACTAAAAACTTTTTTGTTAGTCAACTTTTTCCATTTCGATTGTTTACTAAATTATTGGGTGAAATATACCCTTTGATGTTTATTATTTGTATAACGAACTTTAAATGAATGACACAGTTGTTACATTTTTTTTAGAGTATACTAATGCATTTTTACAATTTAAAGTTGTATAAATAGTAATAAATTTGTTAATATATAATAAACCTAACATGCCCTATATGAATCATTGTGAATCGCATGTAGTGAACCCCAGGTTAGGAATGATGTTTTTTTTTATTTTCCCCATATTTATTCATATAGTACTCGTTTTTTTTTTTTAAGTTAACCTTGTTATGCTAATCTTATGCTAAGTGATGCTGACTTAAAAAAATTGAGGAAACCCATTGCCTTAAATTTATTAAGTAAATAATAATTGAAAAAAAAAGTTGTGACAATTGACAATTCACTTAACTTATACTTTTTTTTAGTATTATTAATTACTTAATAATTTTAAGGCAACGGGTTTCCTCAATTTTTAAGTTAAGTCAACTTATCACTATAGTCAAATATTTCATTGTGTTTGGGACAAATATCTGCACTCCTTGAATGCCGAATTTGGGGGCTGTAGCTAACTGCTGTAATCACTGTAAAAAAAAAAAAAAAAAAAAATTTTTTTTTTGTTTCATCTTAAAATAATTTGTTACCCCGCTGACTTAAAATTTTTGGTTTAGTCAACTTTTGTTACCCCGCTGACTTAAAATTTTTGGTTTAGTCAACTTTTGTTACCCCGCTGACTTTAAATTTTTAGTTTAGTCAACTTTTGTTATCCCGCTGACTTAAAATTTTTGGTTTAGTCAACTTTTGTTACCCCGCTGACTTAAAATTTTTGGTTTAGTCAACTTTTGTTACCCCGCTGACTTAAATTTTTTAGTTTAGTCAACTTTTGTTACCCCGCTGACTTAAAATTTTTGGTTTAGTCAACTTTTGTTACCCCGCTGACTTAAAATTTTTGGTTTAGTCAACTTTTGTTACCCCGCTGACTTAAAATTTTTGGTTTAGTCAACTTTTGTTACCCCGCTGACTTAAATTTTTTAGTTTAGTCAACTTTTGTTACCCCGCTGACTTAAAATTTTTGGTTTAGTCAACTTTTGTTACCCCGCTGACTTAAAATTTTTGGTTTAGTCAACTTTTGTTACCCCGCTGACTTAAAATTTTTGGTTTAGTCAACTAAAATATTCCAGTTGTCCCTTAAATTAACATTGCGTATCTTAAAATTTCAAGTTGACTAAACAAAAAAATTTAAGTCAGTGGGGTAACAAATTATTTTAAGTTGAAACTATTTTTTGAAACTTTTTTTTTTTTTCAGTGTGGCTAGTGGCCAATGCTGGAGTGACCAGGATAGCTCATTTACAGTCCTTACATTAAAACTGAGACATAAATAAAAAGAAAGAAAGAAAATAAGAGTTAATCACACAAAATGTACAAACGAAAGTCCCATGTGGAGTCATCAATGTCCCTGTGTCACTTCTTTGACCGTTAGAGCCAGACGCTGCAAATAAATCATGTCATGAAAGAATCAATTCTACTTCTGCTCTTTAAACATTTCAGAAACATACAACCCACTGAAAATCTATGGACTTGATTAGCCTTGTTTCACTTTTGAACCGACACACTACTAAACTAGGCCTCTAGAAACTAGGCTTCAGGCCTCTCCGGTAGTTGAAGTTTTGGTGTGATAAAGTTTTGCAGTATCCGCAACTCATGCTTTTTGCGAGATAAAAATTCATTTTTCCCAACTTAATCTAATTTACGATAGTATCAGGCTATCAGCACTGATGCGCTTTTTAAAATTCAGAGTTGATTTATGAGTTTCCGGAGCAGTAAGCAAGTTGAAATCTTTATAGCCTTTAATGGTTTATTGTTACTTAAAGTGCTTTTTACTTCAAAAGCCTACAATTGTTCTGTTATGTATCTACTATACAGTGATTTCAGGATGGGCATCCTATGTGTGCTGCCCACACTTATTATCTAGTAAGTATTCTATGTGATCCATTGTTCATTTTGAATGATTTGTATGCTTGTGCATTTAGTGTGATCATTGCAGTACCTTTTGAATTCTCCTGCCGATCTGAATCTCCCTTGACTACTTGAATCACAGTTTCATTGTCTAGAATGAGTTGTGCGTGATTCGTTAAGAGGCAAATGAAACTGATATGGAATCCAATATTAGACGCCATGTCTTTAAACCTATAATGCTTTTGTTTGTGTAATTTTTGTATGTCGCTCTTCTTCGTGGTGAATAACACCTAAACTGCTATATTGTGCATAAAGTTGCATTTCAGCCACCCCTAAACAAAGCTTACAGAGAGAAACCCTTTTATTGCTAAAATAACAATCACTCAGTTCAGTCAGTAATAAATTTGTGTGCACAATCAATGCAACAAAAAACACACCATTTAGTATTTTTCCACACACAACTGTATCAGACAGGAGATGTCTGTCTGGCTGTGAACAGGATGACTGACACAAATTTATCATCAAATATGTCAAACTGCTGGATTTATTCTATTGACCTTTTGACCTGCATGACATGAGGAAGCCATTAGCAGCTGATGCAGCAAAATGCAAACAGGTACTGTATCTTGCTCCCAGAATTCAGATGTGTTTCGTGTTGGTCACAAGCAAAACATCATTTATTTACATCACAATGGTAATGTATGGTGTAATTAATATTGGTAATTTGAACTGAAAACTGCCTGTTAACTATACTATCAGTTATCATATGGTTCAAAACTGTATATTTAACAAGACGTGTAAATGTAGTAAAATATATAATATATAAAAAAGTATGTAATTTATAATTTACAACTAATATGTTAATAAGACAAACACGTACTTATGAAAAAAACAAGAAAATAATTTTTTGAGCAGAAAAAAACAACACCACCAAAATGTTAAAAATGCTATGGCCTGTTAAGTGATTAACTGTATTGTATGTTACCATATGTGTTACATTTGTATAATATTTAGCAAGGCAATACACATACATGCACTATAAAATACTAAAATACAATTATGTAAAACAATGATAAATTGCTTATCGTTTATAATTTACAGGTAATAAGACAAAACATGTACATACCAAAACAAATGAAAACTTATTTTGTTGAGCACAGAAGAAGATATTTTGAAGAATGTGGATACTAGTTGACAGTAGCCATTGACTTCCAGAGTACTTTTACCATCATATGGAATTCAATAGCTATCATAAACTGTTTGGTTACCCACGTTCTGTAAAATATCTGTGGTGTTCAGAAGGAAAAACAAACTCATTCAGGTTTGGAATCATAACTGACAACAGAATTTTCATTGTTGGGTGAACGATCCCTTTAAAATGTACAGTCCATAATCTCTCATTCTATTTGTTAAAGTAAAGTTCTAGCAGTCACCGCTGCCAGTTTTTTTATAGTGTATATCATTTCAGTCCATTTTAACAGCATTAGGAAGTTTTATTTTCACTTTAAACTGCAGATTTTAGATGCTCTAATCACAATAAATACCACTTCCATTTAATTTGATGATTAGCATAAGCACCTCTATTCACTTGAAATAAAGGTGGAAGTTGTTAGTCTGTGAATGGTGTGTGAGTAGAGGGGCTTTGCTCTCAGCCCACCATCTGAAAGGGCACGACCGCTGTTTGTTAAGAGCACTGACTTCATTTATTGATTCGGCCTGAAAGCCTCTGACATAACCGTGAGCAAAATCTATTGCCACAGCTAGATAGTCTCAAGCAGCTTCCAATGTACTGGTTGTCTTCCCCTGTTGTTCTATTTATTCATGGAGCGCTGGAGAACGGCTTTCTCATCTTTACCATCTGATTAGCTTATCTTAATGAGCACAACTCACTACAGCAGAGGTTAGTCAGTGATCGCCTTGACCTACTAACCTCTCTCTCAGCCGTGGCAGTTTGGCTTTACTCCGGCCTGCAAAGAATGATGTAAATGACACTTTCCATGAATAGGGCACAAATAGGGTCTGAAACAAACAAGTAAAAGTAATTTTCTTTTTCAGCAGTGGTCAGTGAGGTGCTTAACCTTAAGAAAATGTTAATCATCAATTTCAGGAGGTCAGGAGGTTGTTTGTTTACAATTTTAAATGGTTTAATTACTTAATTGTCTATATATATATATATATATATACATACACATACACATACATACATACATACATACATACAGCATATATATATTGAAAACATAGAAACAACAAGTAAAACATTGAATTATATGTGAAATTATGAAGTGGAAACAATGAAATAGTATTTTCTTGTAGTTTTCTAGTAGTTTTCTTTGCAACTTAGAAAAATCATTTGTAGATTGTATGCATATAGACTCAGGAATGACCATTTTTGTGTATACATACAGTGCCTCGCAAATGTATTCATACTTCATTTTTTCACATTTTGTTATGTTGCTGCCTTATGTAACTGCATTAAATTACTTTTTTCCCCCACATCAATCTACACTCCATACACCATATTGACAAACAAAAACAGAATTGTCACAACTTTGTAAATTTATTAAAAATAAACTCAAATAAGTACATTGCATAAGTATTCATACCCTTAACTAAATATTTAGCTGAAGTATCTTTACAGCCTCAAGTCTTTTTTGTTTGATGCAACAAGCTTTGCTCATCAACATTTGACAATTATCTGCCATTTGTCTCCTCACCTCTTCACCTCTCAAGCTCTGTCAGGTTGGATGGGGGCAGACGCACATTTTCAGGTTTCTCCAGAAATATTTGATTGGGTTCAAGTTCAGGCTCAAAGACATTCACAGACATCCACAGCGTTGTCTATAAGCCACTCTTGATGTGTGCTTAGGGTCATTGTCCTGTTGGAAGGTAAACCTTCTGCCTAGTCTGAGGTTCTGAATGCTCTGGACTGGGTTTTCATTGAGCTTTTCTTCTATTCTGATGAGTCTCTCAGTCCCTGCCGCTGAAAAACAGCTGCACAGCATGAGGCTGCTATCAGCACACTTTACTTTTGGGATGGTACTCTGCAGGTGATGAGCAGAGCTGGTTCCCTTCAAACATGATGCTTAGAATTGAGGTTCATCAGACCAGAGAATCTTGTTTCTCAGAGTCTGAGGGTCCTTTAGGTGCTTTTTTTGTAAATTCCAAGTCTGTTTTCCTTTGTCTTCACTGAGGAGAGGATTGAGTTTGGCCACACCTCCATAAAGCCCAGATCGGTGGAGTGTTGCAGTGATGTTTGTCCTTCTGTAGATTTCTCCTATCTCCACATATGATCATGGAGCTCAACTAGAGTGACCATCAGGCTCTTCGTCACCACTCTAACCAAAGCCCTTCTCCATCAATTGCTCAGTTTGGCCAGGAGGCCAGTTCTAAGAAGAATCCTGGTTGTTTCAAACTTCTTCCATTAAGGGCAACAGAGAGTACATGCTTCTGTGACCCTTCAATGAAGCAGAATGTTTTTCTGAAATCTTCCCCAGATGTGTGGCTTGATGCAAACCTGTTTCTGAGCTCTACAGTTCTTTTGGGAAGTCGTGGCCTAATGGTTAGAGAGTCGGACTTGTAATCCAAAGGTTGCGGGTTCGAGTCTCGGGCCGGCAGGGATTGTAGGTGGGGAGAGTGAATGTCCAGTGCTCTCTCCACCCTCAATAACATGACTGAGGTGCCCTTGAGCAAGGCACTGAACCCCCAACTGCTCCCCGGGCACCGCAGCATAAAATGGCTGCCCACTGCTCCGGGTGTATGTTCACGGTGTGTGTGTGTTCACTGCTGTGTGTGTGCACGTTGGATGGGTTAAATGCAGAGCACGAATTCCGAGTATGGGTCACAATACTTGGCTGAATGTCACTTCACTTTTGACCCCAGGGATTGTTTTTTGCTCTGATATGCATTATCAGCAGTTGGACCTTTTATTAAGACGTGCGTGCCTTTCCAAACCATACCCATTCAATTGAATTTGCCACAGGTTACCTTCACTCAAAGTCTAGTAACACCTACAAGCAATATGAACACTCCTGAGCTAAATTTCAACTGTCCCAGATAAGGCTATGAGTACTTATGCAATGGAATCATTTAAGTCTTTTATTTTTAATAAATTTGCAAAGATGTTTTTTTGCTTTACCATTATAGTGTATGGAGGGTAGATTGATGTGGAAAAAAGTAATTTAAAGCAGTTTAACATAAGGCAGCAACATAAAACATGAAAAAATAAAGGGGTATGCATACTTTCACAAGGCTCTGTATACATTTATATAATTGAAAAATTTGCCAAAATGCAATTAAATTATTTATCTGTCTGTCCACCATAATGTAAAAAGGATTCAGTGTTACTTTTCTAGATGTCACCGTTTTAAGGAATATTTCAATAATTTGATTTTATGTGAGAGACAATTTATAAATGTGAGAGACAATTAAACATAACTTTTTTGATCAATTAAATAAGTTCAATTTAAATTAGTTTTTAGAATTAGTTTTTGGAATTAAAATAAATTCAGCAGTTTTTCAATATTGTTACATCGTTGTACAATTTTCACTGTTGGTTACAGTCGAGAAGGTCGAGACAAGTGAGGCAGTGCAACGTGCCAAACAGTGTGAGACAGCTTCTTGCTGTGCTGTAGAACTGAAAACATTCCAGCCTATTTTATCACGGACCATGGCCAGGCTGTATTGTTAGGATGGTGTGTGAGTGTTTTCTACACTTTCCTCCTTGTGGGAATGGATACTGATGTCCATGTAGTCAGGAGAATGAAGACTTGCATGCGTAAGACCAACAGAAGCAAGCATGGCGGTCATGCTTAGCGTGCTAAACAGAGAGGGCCTGTCATCTATCCTTTCCGCTTCCTCCCCCAGTCAACCCCCACCTGCCTCGATCCCACCCATGCTCTTTGTTCCTGGGCCGCACATCCTGTGTCTTCAGAGGCCGGGGACTGGAGCCTGGGATGAAGAGGATGCATTTGAACACAGATTTAACCTGTTCTTAGACGCAGTGGAAATGCAGAATGCGTTTAGTGGTTAAACGTACAGCTTGTGACTGAGCTTTGAGCCAATGCTTGATGCTATTTAAATAATGGTCTTAGCTGTGAAAAAGACAATCCGCTGTAGGAGTCGAACTGATATATTTTTGATTCAAGGAGATTAATAATCTATACTGATAAAACCAACATGGGACTTCTTAACATGCTTAACCAACAATCTTCTTTGGTTAATCAGCTTTACCAGCTAAGTTTTGCAGGTCATCAGTATAAAGGATACACTGGCATTAACCACGATAAACAAGCAGGACCAAACAAATCTCTCTATTAGGGAGCAATTCTCACTATTAACTAACTATTAACTATGACTTTTGCCTCAATAAACTCCAGATGTGCTTATTGATAGTTAGTAAGGTAGTTGAGGTAGGATTAAGAGATCTAGAATATAGTCATGCAGAATAAGGCATTAATATATGCTGTATAAGTACTAATAAACAGCATCTATGCTAGAAATAAGCATGTTACTGATAGTTAATAGTAAGATTTTTTCTCTAAACTAAATTGTTACATATGCAATTTACTGCAGGCTTGGTGTGTCAAAAACAAGACCAGTCTCCTCCTGACTGTAGCTATCCAACTTATTTTTAATGTGTGGTCATTTGTAGCTTGAATGTTTGAGGCTTTCCGCTGTCATTCACTTCCAGTTATTTTAACTGTACAAAAAACTCTCCTTTATGTTACTTGATTTTGCAAAATGATATTTGTTCTAATAAAAGTATTTTGATTGTAATCACTGGTTTGTAGCACAAATAGTTTTACCAGTTACTACACTGTGTTACCTATAGCAGCTAATGAATCAGCTGAATTTTCAGGAGCCAATTACTGTTTTAATTAGATCCATTGACACAGGTGTATAAAACTAAGCACCTAGCCATACAATCTGCATTCACAAACATTTGTGAAAAAAATGGGTCGTTCTGAAGAGCTCAGTGAATTCAAATGTGGTACTATAATAGGATGCCTCCATTACAGTAAGTCATTTAATTCCTGCTAGATATTCCATGGTCTATTGTAAATGGCACTATTGGTAAGTGAAAGTGTTTAGGGACAGCAGCGAAACAAAGCCACAAAGCGTTTCCTGATTCCATACAGTAGCTGAAGAGTTCCAAACTTTCCCTGCCATTAATATCCACACAAAAACCGTGCAGCGGGAGCTTCATGCAATGAGTTTCAGTGGCTGAGCAGCTGTATGCATGTCTCACATCGTCAAATACAATGCTAAGCTTCAGATGGAGTGGTGTAAAGCAGCCACCACTGGACTCTGGAGCAGTGGAAACGTTTTCTGTGGAGTGACGAATCACGCTTCCCAGTACTTTATCCATATAGTGCAGGGGTGTCCAATCCTGCTTTTGCTCCAATGTCCTGCAGATTATAGCTCCACCCAGCTTATGCCAGGCACACACTGCATGATTTTCGCCCCAATTTTCACATCATGATAGTTTTGTGGAAATCGCAGACAAATCTTGACCTGTCAGCGACTCGCAGTCCTGCAATGTGAAATGTATTTTGACTTAAAATTACATCTACAAGCACCTACAGCCAATGAGAGAGCACGATACAGGGTAAGGGAAAGTTCAGTGGGAGCCAGGAGACATACAGTATCTCACAGATGTGAGTACACCCCTCACATTCATGTCTTTTCATGTGACATTACTGAAGAAATGACACTTTGCTACAATATAAATTAGTGAGTGTATAGCTTGTATAACAGTGTAAATTTGCTGCCCCCCCCCCCCCCCCCCCCCATTAATGTCTAAACCGCTGGCCACAAAAGTGAGTACACCCCTAAGTGAAAATGTCCAAATTGGGCCCAATTAGCCATTTTCTCTCCCCGGTGTCATGTGACTCGTGTTACAAGGTCTCAGGTGTGAATGGGGAGCAGGTGTGTTAAATTTGGTGTTATCGCTCTCACTCTCTCATACTGGTCACTAGAAGTTTAACATGGCACCTCATGACAAAGAACTCTGAGGATCTGAAAAAAAGAATTGTTGCTCTACATAAAGATGGCGTAGGCTATAAGAAGATTGCCAAGACCATGAAACTGAGCTGCAGCACGGTGGCCAAGACCATACAGCGGTTTAACAGGACAGATTCCACTCAGAACAGGCCTCGCCATGGTCGACCAAAGAAGTTGAGTGCATGTGCTCAGCGTCATATCCAGAGGTTGTGTTTGGGAAATTGATGCATGAGTGCTGCCAGCATTGCTGCAGAGGTTGAAGGGGTGGGGGGTCAGCCTGTCAGTGCTCAGACCATACACCGCACACTGCATCAAATTGGTCTGCATGGCTGTCGTCCCAGAATGAAGCCTCTTCTAAAGATGATGCACAAAGAAAGCCCGCAAATAGTTTGCTGAAGACAAGTAGACCAAGGACATGGATTACTGGAACCATGTCCTGTGGTCCGATGAGACCAAGATAAACTTATTTGGTTCAGATGGTGTCAAGCGTGTGTGGCGGCAACCAGGTGAGGAGTACAAAGACAAGTGTGTCTTGCCTACAGTCAAGCATGGTGGTGGGAGTGTCATGGTCTGGGGCTGCATGAGTGCTGCCGGCACTGGGGACCTACAGTTCATTGAGGGAACCATGAATGCCAACATGTACTGTGACATACTGAAGCAGAGCATGGTCCCCTCCCTTCGGAGACTGGACTGCAGGGCAGTATTCCAACATGAAAACGACCCCAAACACACCTCCAAGATGACCACTGCATTGCTAAAGGTGATGGACTGGCCAAGCATGTCTCCAGACCTAAACCCTATTGAGCATCTGTGGGGCATCCTCAAATGGAAGGTGGAGGAGCGCAAGGTCTCTAACATCCACCAGCTCTGTGATGTCGTCATGGAGGAGTGGAAGAGTACTCCAGTGGCAACCTGTGAAGCTCTGGTGACCTCCATGCCCAAGAGGGTTAAGGCAGTGCTGGAAAATTATGGTGGCCACACAAAATATTGACACTTTGGGCCCAATTTGGACATTTTCACTTAGGGGTGTACTCACTTTTGTGGCCAGTGGTTTATTAATGGCTGTGTGTTGAGTTATTTTGAGGGGACAGCAAATTTACACTGTTATACAAGCTGTACACTCACTACTTTACATTGTAGCAAAGTGTCATTTCTTCAGTGTTGTCACATGAAAAGATATAATAAAATATTTACAAAAATGTAAGGGGTGTACTCACTTCTGTGAGATACTGTAATCTGTCTTCAACAGAACATCAGCAAGAAACCATTCTCTTCTTCAGATTTGTCTTTATTTTTTTATTTTTCACTGCAAATTAGTGTACAGACAAAAAGGATTGCAAGCTTTTTTGCTGGCTTAAATAAATCCATTCTTTCACACATTCTTACGTTATCTTCCAGATCAATTCTCACGTGTTTGGTTGTGAAACACAGTTTGTATACAAGTATTTTGTCTGTGATTCTTCCTATTGAAAAGTTGTGTAATGTGCGATCCACTGTCGCCGATCCAGACAGTCGTGCAGTGTGAGAAGAGCAGCGATGCGAGGACTTGGAAAATCGTGCAGTGTGAGCTCCGTATTACCTTGAAGTTTCTAGTCTGTCTGAAGACCTTGATTAGCTGGTTCAGGTGTGTTTAATAAAGGTTGGAGCTAAACTCAGCAAGACAGTGGCCCCCCAGGAACACGTTTGGATACCCCTGATATAGTGTATATAAATGATCATCAAATGAACACATCGGAACCCAATAAAATGGCAAATACTTCCCCCTCAAAAGCTTTTATTCTGTCAGCCCAGTACTTCGTTTTCTTCGAGTGATGAGAAATATGGACAATGTTTAGTGAGCGTTGGCTTGCATTTCAGTCTGTTCCTCATATAATGCTATTGTATGGCTTCAGAAAGCTTGAGTTAAATGGACTACTTTTATTATACAGTCATCATCATTTTCATAGATTTACAGCATCCATCCCCATTCACTCTCAAGAGGAAAAAACTGCTGAACCTCTCCATTTGTGTTCAACTGATGAAAGTCAGTTTTGCAACAACATGGAGGTAAATCAGTATTACTTAAGTTAGTAAGCCTTCAGAATAATTGTATGAAAACAGTAGATCCTTTTTCAGAACGTGCTACCCTCATAAAGAAAACACATGAACTAATTCAGTCTGAACAAGGTCTAAATAATTAACTTATTTAACTACACCGGTAGCCAGTCCTGGTGCTTTAGCTTAAGAGTACAGTAAATATTGCATATACTTTTGCATACACCATATTTAAAAATTCATACATACACTTTGAAATCACTTACTGTATGTTCCCTGGCTATTAAAACTTGGAGTGAGAAAGCACATTATGGGCTGAAAGCTTCCTGGTGCCTCTCAGGTTTAATTTCATGAAGCCTCTGTCTGTGACATGTTTATGTTAACACATAATCTAATGCTTTTATGGAACGCCAGGTGTCTATGTATGGCCAAATCAGCCATTGTAGAGCTTTGGTGGGTGTGGAATTGAATACAGCTTTCTATAAAATAACATTTAGGTTACACATTGCTGATGTTTTAACATGCATACGATTAAAATAATATTGAGGTAATCACAAATCTGGGAACCTTTCTCAAAGGTTATTCATTTATTACTCAATATAAATATATATTTGTTACTCTATTTATTCTCAGAATCAGATTTGTTTGGTCTCATGGTTATATATATGAAAACTATAATCTCTCTCAATACTGTGTAAGTTCTAGTAAAAATGTTAATCACTGAACAAATATATTGTTTTTGATGCGTCTCAAAACGCCTTTCCTCTGCCATCATGGGAGAAGAGTTTAATCTGCCTTATTTGAATGAGGCTAAATGTAGGTCAGAGAGACTGCTGACAGTATTTGTTTATTTATTCTGAGAAAATATTGAATACTTATGACTTCATGTGGCGAGGTCTATTGTGCAGTGTTTCGGTGACCCAGAATTTGGACATAAATCATGTTGTATTTGCTTGAATCTGCATTATGTGGTTGTAGGGAGCATCTTCAGAAGCTGTGTCCCCTTTGCCAGACCACCACAATGTCACATTTCACCAACATTTACAGTATTATTAATATGAAATGTATAGTAATATTAATAAATGTTAAGTAATAAAAGAGCAGTTTGAAACATAGACACTTAAAGATTCCATTAAAAGATGTTGTTTTTATATGCCTTTTAAGGTCAGGTTTATGTAAATGCATTATACCCCAACAATATATTAACTTATACCATCTCTTATTCTTTCCAATGCTGCATTTATTTGATTAGTTTTACAGTAAAACAGTAATATAACTTTTCTGTTTGAATATATATTTAAAATGTTATTTAGGCTGAATTTTCAACATCATTACTCAAGTCTTCAGCGTCACATGATCCTTCAGATATCATTCTAATATACTGATTTGATGCTCAAGAAAAAAGAAGTGACAATGTAGTATTTCTTAATAATAAACACTTTTTTTTGTGGAAAATGTAATGCATTTTTTAATACATAAAATATAAATGTCTTGTTTAACATATTTGAACCTGGTAAACTGGCAAATTCAAGGAGTATTTCTTCCAGTGAGATTTTCAAAGATGTATCAGCAAACTTGAATGGGCAGAATGACTGACAGGCAGAGAGAATTTCAGATAGTAGGGATATTTTATGCATGATATTCCAGAAATAAGGCTCACAGCACCTTTAAAAAGCTAATATTGTCCCTGCCTTCCTCAGGCTAAAGGTCACCTTGTGAACAGTTTGTCAATTAATTACTGTAATCCATTGTTGGCTGACTCCCTCAAACACAGTGAGTTTGTGGCATTATATTAACATCGTTCATTTAGCAATTACATTTGGTGCTGGTAGACATTTTTTAGAAATCATAAATCACCTCTAATGAATTAAAACTTGATTATTAAAAAAGAAATCACTGTGGTTGGCTTTAAAATTCAGCCATAACATTTCTGTTAATAAACATTGTACGTCACTGCAGTCAATGGTGATTTGCATGTCAAGCACACATGTTTTCATAAACACATTATTACAGGACATGAATGCTGGGAACCAAATTTCCGCCCAGATGACTCATGGTTTTATGGCATGAGAACGTTATGTGCTCAGCTAATATAATTAATTTTTAATTCCTTCCTGGTTCAATTTGTAGAAGCAGCCAGGACATATTAAAAAGAATCACAAAAAATTAATAAATCATGTAAGCATCATACATGTATCAGAATCAAAATCAGACTGAGCTTTATTGGCCAAGTATGTTTACACATACAAGGAATTTGTTGTAGTAACAGAAGCTCCACAGTGCAACAGAAAGACAGTAACAGGACAGGACACAGGTAATAAAACAATAACAACAATTAACCAAAAGGCAATGTACAAAGCAGCAAAAACACAATATATAATATAGACAAATATGTATATACAGGTCAAGTATGTGAAAATTAGAAATGAGAAAATAAAGATAAAATAAGTGTATGTGGTGAATAAATAATGTATAATAGTGTTGTGTGTTGCACGTTTATTGTTGAGTGTTCATGAGATGGATTGCCTGAGGGAAGAAACTGTTCCTGTGTCTGGCCGTTCTGGTGCTCAGAGCTCTGTAGCGTCGACCAGACAGTAACAGTTCAAAGAGGGAGTGTGCTGGGTGTGAGGGGTCCAGAGTGATTTTACCAGCCTTTTTGCTCACTCTGGATAAGTACAGTTCTTGGAGAGTGGGGAGGGTTGTACCAATGATTCGCTCAGCAGTCCGGACTACCCTCCGTAGTCTTCTGAGGTCAGATTTGGTAGCTGAGCTGAACCAGACAGTTATTGAAGTGCAGAGGACGGATTCAATGATGGCGGTGTAGAACTGTTTCAGCAGCTCCTGTGGCAGATTGAACTTCCTCAGCTGGCGAAGAAAGTACAACCTCTGCTGGGCCTTCCTGACAATGGAGTCTATGTGAATATCCCACTTCAGGTCCTGAGAGATGGTGGTGCCCAGGAATCTGAATGACTCCACTGCAGTCAAAAGGGCTGGTAAAATCACTCTGGACCCCTCACATCCAGCACACTCCCTCTTTGAACTGTTATCGTCTGGTGATACTCTTTATAATAAAAATGGAAAATTTAAATCCGCAAGATATTGTTTTTTGAAGTAATGGTACATGTTTTGGATTTCAGGACTTCAATTCTCTACTTAGAGCCTAAGAAGTTGAATCAGATGCTTTTTATTAAGCAGATAAAGTTGGACAAAAGAAAGTGAACATGTGACATAGGCAATATTTCTTTATTAAAGTATTTTATCATTATTTCCCTCTCCAACCCTCTTTATTCGTCTAGATTCATACAATAAATATTCACCATTGGACTGCTGTCTTATCAAAACATCTGCCTGTCGCTTCAGATATGTAGGAGGGAATCGGCTTCTCACACTTCTCCCCAAAACTGTCCTGAGGGGTTTGATAATATTCAAGTCAGGTGATTTGTTTGCACCGAGTTCATCTTGGTCCAGCTGCCAGGTTTTATTATCATATATTATTATTATTATAATTTTAGCATTGGTGCCTGTGATTAAAGTTGTAGTAATTGTAGTTCTTTCAGGATGTTTGCATTGTGAAGTTCTCTGTGGTTGGTTTTTGTGGAAACAGGGTGTTTAGTGTGAAATATTGAGTTTTTTTGTCACTGTGCTGCAGTAGTTCTGTGTTGTTTGGACTCAATCCTTCTTAGTGTTTGATGGGTATGGATATTTGCTGATAACCGATTGTCCCAGCGATCAACTGTCTGTGACGATTAATAGGCAAAACCAATCAATTGGTCAACCTCTTACTGCACATACAGCGATTGCAATGCATTTTAAAGTATTTGTAAAGTAGTTGATTTGATTGTCTGCGCAAACACATGCAGTCATCAAATGTGCATTATAAAGTTTAATCTTTCTCCCCAAAAGCTATGACTGATATAATCTCTTTGGACTCTTTTAGATTTAGAGTTAAATCCCACACAACATTTTTTTTTCTAATTTGAGAATGCCCATTTCACTCAGATATACATCCCAATTGACCCTTCACAGGGAGCTTGATTCACAGGTGATCTGACCAATCATAATGCCAAATCCGCCGTTTTGTCCGACAAACAAATCAGACAGGAGGGTAGGTTAACTTTGGTTAAACTTGAAAAATGGTGTGAATTGACATCTTTCTGTGGTTGAAATAAAATACCTTCTAATGTTCATTCACGTTTATTTCATGCTTTAAGTAAATATTAAATGTGCTTTCTTCTGTTGGACATAAAATATATTTTTAAGAATGTGGGTAACCAAGCATTTGGTGGTCCAGTATGTGGAAGTCAATGGGATCAGAAACAATCTTCAAAATATCCTTTCAACAGAAGAAAGGACCTCATACAAGTTTGGAAAAACTTGAGAGTGACTAAATGATGACAGAATTCTTTTTGTGAACTATCCCATTAAATAAGGCATTCTTAGGCTAATTTTTGGTAAACTGTGAACACTGTCTCTAAGTTGCTATGAAAATACCCCTATTTGGTTTAAGCAACCAGTATAGTCCTACAAATCAACACTGACTCAACTACTGGTGTGATTTGGGGCGAGGGTATCGATCAGTGGTTGATGGAGTGGGGGCGTATTCGGAAGTGTTTTTGCAGTTTCATTCGGTGGCGTTAGTGGCCAAGATATTACCTACTGCGGTTTTTATTTTGATGCTGTCATCTTAATTATTACCCTTATTAATAAATAATAAATTGTTATCCTTATTAATAAATAAAATAGCTTCCCCAGCGTATTAAAAACAGACACCTTTTGTAAATGTTCAGACTATTATGATGAAGAATCTCTAGTTATAATCACATCTCATTTGATCTCACACCCTGCCCTTTCCTCTTCATGAATATTTCGTTACTCAAGAGCTTTGCTTTTTTCCTATTGATCATTTCCTCATTATTTCTCCCAGGAAAGCTTGGTGCGAAAAGGCTGAATATTTTTCACTGTAATTGCTGTAAATGATCTAAATCACTGTCTGTCATTATTATGCTGTCAGTTCCTGAGCTAAGGGACTGTAATAAGAGGCTTCACTGTATGAGGCATTTATTTAGATGAAGATAATTTGACTCTGGAGATTTCAGCTAGGCCAGCTGAACGGTTGCTTCTCTTCCCAGCGCTGTAGCTTCCAATCAGTTCTTTTCCAAAAGACATTTGGTAGTATGGCATGACTTTTTTGGCTCTTGACTAACATTCCCAGCTGCTGACTGAAGAGGAACCCTTAGGATTCAAGATGAAGCTGCAAATGCAACAGACAGACTGGATTTTTGTTTGTCAATTTTTTCAAACCAAAGGGGCATTAGTCCCCCCAAGCAAACAAAAAAAGTATCTATATGTGAAAAGACTGTCTGCTTATCAATCATTCTTGCAAAAATCTTTTTACTTGATAATTGTAGAGAGTTTTCACTAGCAGCTCACAGAAGGCTAAACTTACAGTAATTTAGCAATTAACATTGCTGCAGGGTCATTATTATTAGTAGTAGGAATATTTAATTAATTTTTATGGTAATCATAGCAGTATGTAAAGTTATGCTTATACAGATTAATTTTTTTAATATAAATTATAAATATGTGACACTGGGCCACAAAACTAGTCACAAGTGTCAATGTTTGAGGTTTATACGTCATCTGAAAGCTAAATAATTAAGCTGTCCATTGATGTATGGTTTGTTATGATAATAGGACAATATTTGGCCGAGGTACAACTATTTGAAAATCTGGAATCCGAGGTTACAAAAAATAAAAATATTGAGAAAATCACTTTTAAAGTTTTCCAAATTAATTCCTTAGTGATGCATATTACTAATCAAAAATTAAGTTTTTGATATATTTACGGTAGGAAATGTACAAAATATTCTTCACTTTATATCCTAATGATTTTTGGCATAAAAGAGAAATCGATCATTTTGACCCATACAATATTGCTGGATATTGCTACAAATATAGCAGTGCAACTTATGACTGGTTTTGTAGTCCAGGGTCACATATATTTTGAAATATAATATACAGTGACTTTGCATTTCCCAAAATAAATAAACATTGTTCATTTTGTTTTCTTTGTATCCGATATTGCAAGTGGAAAACCCATTTCAACTGCATTTCTGCGTGTTTATAGGATTGGATTAATTTACAAACATTTATTCTGTGTTACATTTGGAAAATATGCCATAGGAATAAAGTGCTACTTACATATTACTAACATCAGTACCCTAATATGGTAATTTGCATTACAAAGCAATTTAATTGGAGGTATGGCACTAAATGTTAAAAGGCATCATTCATTGCCATGCTGACTATATTTAAAAAAAAGGGTCTCTTTCACTGAATGCCAGTGTGCTTTCAGAATACATTTCTCTATTTAAGCAATGCCAGCTGTACCATGGTAACTTAAACAGAGAAACTTCACTGAATCAGAATCAGAATCAGAATTAGCTTTATTGTCAGGTATGTTTACACATACGAGGAATTTGTTTTGATGACAGAAGCTCCACAGAGCAACAGAATGACAGCGACAGGACAGGACACAGATAATAAAAAATAGACAATGTGCAAAATAGCACAAACACAATATACAAAATAGACAATATAGTATGTACAGGTATGTTAGGTGCAAATTTGAAATACAATAAGTGTGTTAAAAAAAAAAGTATGATGTGTGTTTCATGTTTATTGTTAAGAGTTCAAATGTTCATGAGATGGATTGCCTGAGGGAAGAAACTGTTCCTGTGCCTGGTCGTTCTGGTGATCAGAGCTCTGTAGCGTCGACCAGACGGTAACAGTTCAAAGAGGGAGTGTGCTGGATGTGAGGGGTCCAGAGTGATTTTACCAGCCCTTTTGCTCACTCTGGATAAGTACAGTTCTTGGAGAGTAGGGAGGGTTGTACCAATGATTCACTCAGCAGTCCGGACTACCCTCCGTAGTCTTCTGAGGTCAGATTTGGTAGCTGAGCTGAACCAGACAGTTATTGAAGTGCAGAGGACGGATTCAATGATGGCGGAGTAGAACTGTTTCAGCAGCTCTTGTGGCAACTTCCTCAGCTGGCGAAGGAAGTACAACCTCTGCTGGGCCTTTTTGACAATAGAGCAGGGGGGTTTCTCCTGAAGTCCACAATAATCTCCACTGTCTTGAGCATGTTGAGCTCACCAGCTGCTGCCTGTCTGTCAAGAAGCTGTTGATCCACTGACAGACGGAGGTGGGGACGGAGAGCTGAGTTAGTTTGGGCAGGAGGAGGTTTGGAATGATCATGTTAAAGGCCGAGCTGAAGTCCACAAACAGGATCCTTACATAAGTCCCTGGTCTGTCCAGATGCTGCAGGATGAAGCGCAGGATTAAGTGACAGTCACTGATTTACATTTATACATTTATCAGATGCTGTTATCTGGCTTACACGTGAGGGGGAAAAAACAGCAATTTATCAGAAGTCATTGCCAATAACATTTAGGGATAGGAACAGTAGTATTTTTATTTATTTATTTTTACATTGTCTTCCATAACTCAGAGAATAGGAACTGACTTGATTTGTTTTAGCTCTGTTTATTTTATTTTATATGAAGTCATTTCAAGTCATCTTAAGGCCCCTTTGGGGTTAATATTGTGAAGCTAATACTGTGGTTTATAACAACTCTTTGTTTTGTGCAAAATAGGTTGCACATCAGTGCCATTACAACCACTTCAAATGTTGTCTTCTAATGCTCAAGCCATAAAAACCCCACAAACTTGTGTTTTTGAAGACGTTAATGATTCACACTCACTGCTTTAATAGTAAGCAGCTTTTTGCTAACTGCCAAGATCTCCATCATTACACTCTCTTTATTGTACCAAAATGCTTCCTCTGAAAGCCTAATGTCCATTAATGAGGACACTCCTCTAATAAGGATGTAAAGTTGAGAGGATATGCTGGTGGTCAGCGGGATTTGTGGAGACACCACGGCTAATTTACAGCAGCATTAGAACTTAACAGAGAGGAAAGCTGGGTAATTTAATTGAAGCCCTTTAACTAGAACAAACATGCCTGTTGGCTATCACTAGATATGGCAGTGAAAAGACTGAGAAGTGTAATGCTGAGAAGCTTTTGTGCTTCACCTGCCAAACTTTAGCATTGACCGCAAGGTCTTGCCTGAGCAAGAATTCTTTGGCTAGCAAGAACTTTAGGAATGATATTAACACTGTTTGTTTAACAGTGTTCTATCTTCTTCTTACAATCAATCTATCACACTAAACTGAGTACTGTATCCCACAATGCAATGTGCTTGATTAGACTTTTCATTTCCAATGTCACAAATGAACTGGGAGTAATATTTTTTGATCTGCTTCTATATGTGATCACACTGCCAAGATTTAAAGGGTCAGTGCACCCAGAAACTTCCATGTTGTCATCATTTAGTCCTTCATGTCATGCCAAACCATGAGACTTTCTTTCATCTTCGGAACACAATTGAGGATATTTTTAATGAAATGTTTCTGTTCGCCCAATGAAAGTTCATTCCTTCCAAACTTTGATGCTTCAAAAAGTTCATAAAGACACATTGAAAATCATCTGAATTGAGTGGTTTAGGAAACACAAACACTTTATACGATATAACAGATTTACTTTACACTTTTATTCACACGACATTAATCAGTGCACATACATAGAGCACATAAACTATGGCAAATGGAAGCTGAAACTTGCTTGCTTGATGTTGTCCTTTCAAGATAAATAATAAGTATATTTGAACAAAATTAACTTTTTTAATTTTTATTTACATCTCTCATTTAAAGGGGTCATCGGATGCCCATTTTTCCACAAGTTGATATGATTCTTTAGGGTCTTAATGAAAAGTCTACAACATACTTAGTTTTTTTTCAAAATTTCTCAATGATAGTGTAAAACAACACCCTTTTAACCTTGTCAAAATCAGCTCTGTTTTCAGCAGCCCGTTTTAGTGCATGTTCCTTTAAATGCTAATGAGCTCTGTTGACCCTGCCCCTCTCTTCCATGGGGTGATGAGCCGTTCTCATGAGACTGTAAACTTTAGCTAAGCTTTAGCTGCGGAACTTGCTAACTAGCACATTATTAGGAAAGGCAATTTGCAAAGATTTGCGCAAACATAAACGCATTTAGGTAGATCGGAGGGGGGGGGGGGCATTCCCATCAAAAACAAAGCTAAACCACTGCACTTTCAGCGGCTCAGATGTCGGGAGTAAATGAAGACTGCGATGTTCATTATTACATCCGACAACAAAACACCTCAATCGCTTAGAAGCCATTCTTTACATCTGCTCGGTTGTCGAAACAATGGTGGACTGTCTACAGCTCACTCAGGGCGGGTAAAACGCTAGTGCCAACCGACAATCGACAATGTGAGGTCACACAAGACAGGCATCTGAGAATGGCTTGATATGCGAAAGAGGAAATGATTTAACAAGATAAAAAAAAAAAAAAAGCACTGGGTGGATCTTTATCATTATAGGGTGGTTGTGTACACACACTGCCAACATGCATGTTAGTTCAAACAACTTGTAAAAGTGCATGTCGCATCTGATAATAGTATGCTACAATGTTAATGTTTATCAGTTAAATAAAGGAAGCATGTGCAGGAAGTATTGCAGTATGCAGTATGAACATAGCCTATGTCTAACCTTAGGTTAGTCCATTTTTATCCATTTAAAAAATGTTAAGAAATGAAAATGTATTTATTTTGTTGTTGTTTACAAAGAGTGGCACCCTTAGTCTTTGTGCATAAAGAAAAAAAATCTAATTTTGTTTTGTTTAGCCCACTAACAAATCCATTTTTGTGTCGCTTAGGCCATATACAAACAGATAACAACAATAAATGAAGTCGTAAATCAGCCTTTAAAAATGTAGGCCATCACATCGGCAGCAAGGCTGATTTACGACTTCATTTATTGTTGTTTTGCTGTAGGGTGCTGTCTGTGAAAGGAATGGCTGAACTGTGGACGAGGAGCTAAGAGATGTGTTATTATTTCAGTGCCACTGAGGCAGCCAATCTTTCTACAGAAATAGAGAAAAAAGAACAAATTAGTATAAAAAAAGTCTCAGAAAACAAACAGACAAACTGCTAATGATTTCTTAGTAAATATTGCAGAAAATGTGGCCTATTTGTAGCGGTTTATGAACATGAATATAAACAATTAAGCAGTTTTATATATTATGCTTTGAGTATACTGCATCTTTGTGGGTAAAGTTATATACTGTACTTATAATCATAATTTATATACAGAGCTGTGAGATAATATACGTACAGTATGTATGTGGGTAAAGTTGGATATACTTATGGTAGTTGTTGGAATTATTCATTTATGTGGTATTGAGGATTATGAAACCTGTAAGGTTTTATTCAAATTACAGTAATACCAGTTTGGTGTAGTAACAAGCCTACTATTTGGTGATGTGTATCATTGTCATGGTTAAATGATGCACAGAAGGTTAAAACTTTAATCATATCACCCACCCCAGTCAATTGAAAGTTATGGCATAACACATTGTACATGGTTTATAAAATCTTTAGTTCCCTAATGTACAATACACAGGCAAGGAATGAAAAACTCCAGGTGATGTTAGATAATTGAGAAAAAAAAAAAAAAAAAAACTTTGGGAGAAAACCAGTCAACACAACGGGTGCATGTTTGGCTGATTTGCTGATATAATGGCTGAAGTACTCAAAATTTCTGCATGATATCAAAAATAAACCACACACAGAAAACAGAAATGAGTGCCCTTAAATAGCTACATCTTAGCAAAATTGAGTGTATATTATCATCTTAAAATACTCTTGTGTTTCCACAGGGTGTTCAAGAAGGCTAGTCCGAATGGAAAGGTAATATTACATTCATTTTGTCCCTCCTTCATTTCTAACAGCAGTGTTACTGTCAGTTGTTTTGATTCTGATCCTGCAAATGTTTTCTGTCAGTGAGTGCAGCACAGCCTGTTATGAAATGTTTATGACTGAATAACCACAAATATTGAGCTACAAAGTACCTCTTGTTCCAAAATTTGATTTGATGCTTGCGACACGGTTAGCCAGGCGGATGGGTCCCAGCTTGCAATGGCTGTGCGGTTAGCATATAGACACAAATCTATATGTATCATTAGCAGGGAGACGAGCGGTGTGCCGCAACAGTCCTTGAGCAGGAAGCGGGCGTGGGGCGAATATGAAAGAGGAGCATGTGACTCAGCACCCAGCCTTCTGCAAAGCTGGGACAGGATCGGCACAACACAATCATTACAGAAACATATAGTCGAATGGTACAACTCAGTAATGGGCTTTGATAGAAAAATGCACTAAAAAGACAATTTAGCGCTCATAACTTCATAAAAGCATTAATTTTGCAGGGGTTAATGATAGATAAATGCACAATGGCACAAATGAACATTTCAGCTCAGTTCAAACTGTTCTGTCTTTGAATTGTTTTATGTGTTGTGCTAATACTGTCATTTTATGATTGCCTTTTTAGTTAACCGTGTACCTTGGTAAGAGGGATTTCGTCGACCACGTGGATCTTGTGGAGCCTGTCGGTAGGCAATAAGATACACAATCTTAACTTATAGTTTCACTTTATGTAGTGAGCATGTTACGTTGTAATTACATTGTAATTAACATGTCATAAATATGTATGTGCACTTTGTAATTATATAATGAAGCTGCTTGCAAATACAATTGATTAAAATGACTAATTTACTAATGTAATTAATCTATTACATTATTCAAACTTAAATTATTCATCAAAGAAAACTCATTTGATCACTTCATGTTTTAAATAGAGTTTGATATTTTGGATTAAAAATTTAAGTAATATAACAATCATTTCACAGCTAAGCAGGTATAAGTTTGACTTTTTAGCTATGTATTTTTTGCTCTTGCAGATGGTGTGGTTTTAATTGATCCAGAGTACTTAAAAGAGAGAAAAGGTGAGATTTTTTATTTTCACAGTATAGTAATAACCAAATAGAGCCTTTGCTGAAGTTCCCTACCTCACAGATTTTTCTCCTCATCCCGCCCTCTACAATTTCAGAAGAGATCTCTGCATTACAAACTGTGCTCAGATTTGAAAGATACCAGCAATCATAAATCAGAGATCTCAGAACTCAAACCTCACTCATTACATCTGTCTCCGAGGCTAATATCCGAGCTGCGCTTTCTACATCAATTATATAGCTGTGTACACTTACCGTATGTCAATAATTTTCCCATTTGTTGATGGTTTTCTTTCATTAGGAACAAGAAGT